>NW_004955442.1:10258322-10457384 GCF_000276665.1 Chinchilla lanigera | reverse complement strand
ATATATATATATATATATATATATATATATATATATATATATATATATAAAATTTCCAGAGGAAAATTATCCATGCTTTAAAAAATAATGATGTTGCTACATTTTTGTTTTGCAGTGATAATTATGTTCTTTATATTAAAAAGTGAGTTGATAGTCTCATGAGCAGGTAAATATGTGATTATTCTGTATTAATAAAGTGCAGTTATTTTCCTGGGTTATAGGGGAGAAAATCTCATATACACCAACCTTTTTGAACATAATTGTATTCATTAGTATGTTTACTGATCCTCATTTTGCAATATGCTATTGCCCTGTGTTTGTTTTATGCTAGGAAATCAATTTTTAAATAGATTTTCCTAGAGCTTAGTGTGTTAGTAAAAGTCTAAGACTATAGGAAAAGATGTTAGCACCTTTGAAGGTAATATATGTGGGGAGAAGAAAGAACCAAATTCTTCCAAAGTGTGCTCTCTATCAGGGGCTAAGTGTGGCCTCAACTGACCACATCAAAACTACCCCAGAACTTATTAGAGTGCTTAATCTCAGAATCCAGCTCAGACCTGCCAAATCAGAAACCGTGACATTGGACCCACTAATCACAGCCTAACAATCCATCCAGGCCTGTCTTTAAAGTTACAAACACAGCGTGTCTCTATTTTGAACAAATACTAAGGATTCACCTAAGTGTAAGATATCGTTTTGCTCACTAGTGGATTTTTTTTCCCCACTACTGTTGCTGTTAAAGTCCCTTCCTCCTACTGTACTCACATAAGATTCAAGGGTCTCATAAGAATCTCCCTTAAACAAAATAACATGTCAGGTATGGCCGCATATACTGAGTAGTAACAGGAAATGCATGATGTTTGAAAAGAATAGAGATATAGCCTGGAGCAACCAGAGAGCCAACCTTTGAAGAGCTGTGCTTTACTTCCTTACTGTCACTCTCCTATTGCCAGGAATTTTAAGTTCCTTTTCCTGTGCATCCTTCCATTGTGCATATTTTGGAGAAATTGCTCACCAGATACAGAGAGACACTGGTTTAGTTCCCTGTCGCGTTCCTTGCATGGACATTTGAGGACAAATCAGGAGCAGGAGGGCTGCTAAATGGAGCTGGTTTTATCCAGTGGTGCGCAAGCCATTGTTCCTACTTTCTTGGGTACATAACCATCTCCTCCCCATGAAGCAAACATCTTGATTTATTATTTCTTGGACAGTTTATATACTTTCCCCTCCTCTAAGCAGATTTACTATCACCCTACTAGGACAATGTTGATCACACTGAGGCAAGAGGATCCTGGTAGTCTACTATACAGACAAAATGATTCTGTGATGGGTCAGATGAGTAAAAATGTCAATCTCTTGTGTTCTGTATTTTCACTCATTCAGGGACATAGTCATTCTCTTATCACTTCAGATATTTTCTAGTCATTCTTGTATTGTGCCAGTAGTCTGACCTCTTAGCTGAGGGTGGTGGGTAATAAGGTAACTTTCTTTCTGCTTCCTTTGTGAAAATCATCATAGGAATTATTTCTGTACCTGCAAAGTCAAATGCATTGAGAGAAAAATGTGTCCATGCCTATATTTTTCTGCTGAGGCCTAATGGATGTTTGGCAGAATTGTAGAAAATGACCTGGAATGCTGGCCAACCTGGTTCCACCTCTGATCCTGTATTACACCACTGTCTTGCAAGGTTTTTTTCTTGCTTATTTTTTAAAATGTGTATTTAATTTATATATATATTTTTTATAAAATTTTCCAGTTGGAGGAAGCTATTTAATTTCTTTCAAGAGCTGTTTGGGGACATTAGAAGAATATGGTTTGCTGTTTGCAAAATACAATGGCAGTGCTATTTTTAGGACTTCTTCCATCATCCCCATGATTAGCTTGTCTCTGGGGGCTTCAGGAAAAAGACCATTTAAGTTTGCTGCATCCAGAGTCTGACTTTGTTAAGTTGCTCTTTTCTTTTTAATTAGGAGCCATCCAAAATAGCCTCTCTCTGTCTGTCTGTCTCTCTGTGTCTCTTTCTCTCTGTCCCTCCTCCCCTTCCTTTAAAATGACTTGTTTTGCAGGTGTGAGCGCAGACTGGTTAGGTGCCGCCAGGATGTCCCTGAGACAGTTCAGCTGGGAGCCGCTAAATGGGGGCAGCAGCTCACATGGGGATATTTGTCATTCTTGACATTATCCTTTATGGGAAAGGGCCTTCGTTAGAGGAGCATTTCCATTTTAGTGGCTGAAAGACCTGAACCACTGTTATGACCTCGTTTTCCTCACTTGGTGCTGGAGAGACAGCCAGGAAGCGGATGGGCCCTAAAGAGCTAAGAACCACCCCACCCCATCCAGACGTTCACTTTCTGTGGGGTGGTCTCTGAGGCAGGTTACTCAGTGGCGAGTAAGGACAGCTGTGTGCATGTGTGTGCAAGTGTGTGTATACTTGCACAAGTGTATGCAGGTAATCTTGGAATACACAGACTAAATATTTTATATATATGCAAATTCCATGTTTACAGGAAAAACACATTTTATAAAGATGTATCAGAATTTGGTAATTAGAATCCAATAATATTAAGAGGTTCTGTGTAGAGCAATCTTGTAATTTATTTTTCCTTTTAGGAGATTAAAGTCATTTGTTTACTTCCGCAATGCTTTATTTGGGAAATACGTCAGATTTAGGTACTCTCTGTTATGCCTAAGAAATATACAGCTTGTTCTTTGCTTTGGCATGTCCTTAGGTATGGCATATATTTCAAGTGAACTGAATAGGAAGAAGGCAGATGTGCTTCCTGTCCTCCTCAGGTTTCTTGAGTATCGGGAGAGACAGATCATTAAGATGAGCAACAGCAATAAAATGTGCTATGCTCTGTAGTGATGGAGAAGCTATTTAGACTCCATGCAGGCAGACTGCTGTTGTTAGACGTGGAATGGCTTCCAAAAAGAAGGGCCGTTTCAGCTGAGAGTGAAAGATCAGTGAGAATTTTTCAAGGAAAGTTGTCTTCTAGGAAAAAAAAGGCAAAAGTCATTGGGAAAAGACTTGAAGCTCTTCATCCACAAAAGCATGAATCTTCGGACCCTGGTCACCAGCCTCATGGATAGGAGTCCTCCGAATGAGAAACTTGAGCTTGATTGTTCATATACACTGAAAAATGTGTACTTTCATCCATCTAGGCCACTTCGGAGCCTTTATATAAGGTATAACATGGGATATACATGAATGCAGAGACAGGAATCTGTATAAGATGAGAAAGGAAAGTTAACCAGGATACAGGAAGGTCAGACTTGATGACTCACAAAAGGGTTTTTAAATAAGCAAGTCTTGCTGACCTGGCAGTACATGCTGGGTCACTGTTGTCTGATCTATTGGCCATGGTCCCCATCAACACGTCACAAAGACGAGTTGTTTTTTTTTCTTTCTTTCTCCTCTAGGAGGCACTGTGCCTTCTCTCAGCTCCAGCCCTCCCATACAGGAGACAACAGGAAGCAATGTCTCTCAGGCAGAGGGTATCTGGGCCCACTCTGCACAGCCCTTCTTCTTATATTCTTCATTTCCAAAGGGGTTCTACATCAGCACCCCTCTCAGCCTCTAAGCTCTTAACACCACCTCCAGAAGATGCTTGTTTTGTTCACCATTCCAAGACAAAAGTATTCATAATATCTTGAAGAGCTACATGTTGCTGTTTCCCTGAGATATAATTCTGACCATGAGGCAGGTGCATGGAAATCACCTCAGCATCTGCTGTCAAAGCTGCCTGGCCCCTGAGCTCAGCAAAGCTGGTACCTGATAATGAAGCTGCCCAAGGGGGCAGCTCTCTGGTTATGGGTCAGCTCCTGGATGGGAATTCTGATCACTTTTTGACCAAGGGAGGCCATACCACTTCTGCTCTGGTTGGAAGACAGATTCACATTCTGGTAAAGCTCAACTAGTCATCAGCAACTTATAATGAGGAGACAAGATGGGGGTTTTCTTTTTTTATGCACTTTCTGTAAGAGTCCAAATATGCTTCTGTCTCTATCTTCTCTCCTTGATGTATATAGTGCTGATCTGAGGCCAGCAGATAGGGCTTGTGTTCAGACAGTGGTGTGAGAACAATTTTTTTTTAAGATATGGTTGGACAGGAGTGTTGATTGGTCAGCCTACCTCTTCAGGTTCCTCCCAGTACTGCTGTGACAGTGACTGCTGGTCCCCAAGACACAGAGGACACTGCCTGTCCCTCCAAATGTAAGACAGGGCTATAGAGTTTCTTTTCTTGGTTGATGAGAGAGTATAAAACCAGAAGCCTAGTTTTCTGTGCTACTTTGTAAATGCTATCAATGCTGGAGAGATAGGCTTACAGGGGAGGATGAGAATACTGCTGAGAAGCCTTGGGCGTACTATCATGGCTGCATCTTTAACATCTAAGCCCCAAATGACTAAGTCATAAGCTCACCCTGCCCTATAGATGACTCTATCAGTACCACCGATATAAAACTCTACTAATCACAGAGAATTTAAATCTCCTTTCTAATGGTGTACAAATCGTTATGAATCATGGAAACCCAGTTCTTCGGTCACACAAGTGGCTTTTTAGGCAAACAGTTTCTGAGCTCCACTCCAGGATTCTAATCTGATAGATATGGAGCATAGCCTGGGAAAGTATTCAAGGATTTAATTTGCTTCCCTATTCCTCCGACTGGCAACCAAGGTTGAGACCCACTTGGCAAAATGTAAGTGTTGGTAAATAGAAAAAAAACCACCAGATTTCTGTCTTTTCTTCTTTGAGGAGCTATTCTTTGCCAAATTCTTCAGTTAGAAAATTGATTGGCATATTCCATTTGGGGAATGGAAGACTAAAGCACAACTTATCTTTCACCCTTATTCTTATATTTCTTATTCTTATACTCTTATATTCTAGTATTTCACCCTTATTCTAATCACAGATCCCATGTTTTGGAAAGATAATACAAGGTAATTCAACCCAATCCTCCAAACTGCAGAAACTTAATTTTTCTCTATATGTTGAATCTTGAAGAATAATCAGTTATCCTCACCTGAACACATTCACAGCTCATGTCCTCAGTCCTCAGTGAGTGAGTCCATCTTGGGCAACTCTTCCCTGGCACCTTGAAATCTGGAGGTCACAATAGAAGCTTACTGCAGGGTTCAGCGCTAACACCAGTTGCTTATGGCCCTACGTGTTTGTAATTACTGCACATTTTATCGGTAAAACTGAATATCATCCTGCCTCATCTAAGCAAGTAGAGCAAACATTTACTTGTGTTTGCATAAGGTTTACCCAGTGCAAATAGATGTTTCAACATACTGCATTATCTTACCCACTTTACCCTGTGAAATCTAGCAAGAGCTGCGCAAATTTGAACTGGAATTGTTCAAAAGGTTGGTGTATATATTTCTAAACAAGATGTACAAATATTTTAGGGGTTGAAAAAGTAATATGTCATGTTTTTTGTGCTCCTCTTAGGAACAGTGTCAGTGAAGACAAAAGATGGATTTTGACAATATGAAGTTTAGTGGGGTTGTTTTTTGAGGCTGAAATATTATGAGCAAATGTACCTGTGGTGAAGTAAAGGGTGTATTTGTTACATATCACTGTAAGAGGAAGCACGCAGTGTGCTATTACAATTGACATTCGATTCACGAGGCTTCTTAATTTTGCTACCTGTTGATATCAAAAATAAATGCAGCATAGTGTCTTTGAACTTTCCAATTTGTATACACATTTCCGTTTTGGGTAGATAAAGAAATAGAAAAACCTGTTAAAATCAAAAGCATGTATGTTATTGGGGGTGCGGGGAAAGCACTGATAAAAGATGTTACTTGAATTGTTTGCATTATTAATCAATGAAAGTTTATTTCTATTCATTTCATGTGATTTTTTGTTTGTTTGTTTACTAGACCAAAAAGTTTAAGATTTATTATAAAAAAAAGGTCTTTCCTTTTTTTAGGCTTTTAACTTTTATTTTTGAGAAGTAAAGGCTATAGAATTGATAAATTTGAATAACCCTAAAATTGCATGAAGAAGAGATGTTCTTAAAAGCACACAGCATGACTCTGTAGGCAATGTTAGAGGATTTCGGCATTCCTTGTTGAATTCCGTGCACATGTTTTATTTTATTTAATTTTTAATTTGCATGTCAAGAAAGTGGTTCCCTTTTTTTCCTCGTTATTTCATTTTATTCTCTGTGAAGACACTGTACATTTATTTTGATCTCATTTTCTTTTTGTTAGATTTCTTTTCCTCTGTAGCGATGTTTAGAAAGGTATTTTTGGTATCGTTCTTTGAATTCTTCAGGGGTTACAGCTAACTGGTGACAGAAAAGAAAATCTTGTTCACATTTGTGGCTTAATTATTGCACATCTTAGTACTCTTATAATTTCTCTAATTTGCATGTTACAGAACTGAAACCAGGACAAGAAATAGAAATTAAAGCGAGAGAACGTTACAAAGTGGTCGTTGACTGAAATAATAATCTGCATGTTGTTTTCCCTTCTCCCTCCTGCATGCAGGGATTTGGTTTCGTAACTTTCGAAAATAGTGCCGATGCGGACAGGGCGAGGGAGAAATTACACGGCACCGTGGTAGAGGGCCGTAAAATCGAGGTGCATGTTCAAAATATTTTCCTTTTCATCTTTTTTATAAATGTCTGCTTCACGCTCATCTGTTGTTCCAGATGCATCATTGGCGTCTTGTATGTGACCCTCCTCCCTTCTCATTGTTTATATATATATTTATATATAAAAAGGAAAACTGGCCTTACTTTTTTTTAATTTTACTTTATTTTGTTAATCTTTTGAACTGCTGAAAGGTGGATGGCAAAAGAGACCAAAAAAAAAAAAAAAAAATTAAAAACAAGGTTAATCTGAAAGGGTTTTGTTTTTTGCTTTTGTTTTTATTTTTCATGTTTTATAAACAATGGGTGCAGTAGGTTCCAAAGAAAAGACAGCATTACAAACCAAACAAAATACAGGACAGTTTCTTTTTCTTTTCCTTTCCACTTGAGGGTTGAAGAGGGATCCACAGTGGTTGGCAAAGTATACAGAACTGCAGGAGCAGTAGCATTCGGAAGATCTGTGAAAAAAATGAGAGGCATTTCTCATTAAACCTTTCATTTTTTTTTTTAAAAGAAGCCAGTTTGAAATTTTGCATTCGTTGGATTATAAAGGGAGTAACCAACCAGGATTTCCTGTCCACTGAAAATGTAAATACTCAAATTCTGACAGGCCAATTCTGCTGTTTGTACCACTGGGATCCCCCTCAACATAGCCAGAGGGTCATATTTGTTAAAACTTGAAAAAAAAAAAAATACCAGTTAAAAATGCTTTAGTCTTTGGAGTAAGATGTTGCATATTTTGCCTTTCATTTTCCCCCTTCGACGGTAACGCTTAGGCCCCTCACCAAACTCTCAGTAACCATGGTAACTGTATACAAACCCATGCTGGCGATGGTGGTGAATGGTAAGTGGTGAAGTCCATCTGCCGTTTCACGTATTTAGTGCTGATATATCTATATACATATCTATATACCACGTGAATTTTTTGACTTGTTGTATTAAGTTTTCTTGATGCTCTATTTTTTTGGATATTGGTACGCCTGTAATTGAGTGTACGTTCTAAGCTAGCCTGGGAGGCTCTGACTGGATTGAGTTATGACCGGTGCACATCTTACTCAGATCGTTAACTCCATATTGTGTTACACAATGCACCCTCTCTTTTATCCTTTCGTTAGCTGTGACTTTAAAGCTTGAATGATTTGTTAATTCTTGCGATGTAAAGGCTCTGTTCCAAGTGTTGAATGCTAGATGTTGCTTCCCGATGGTTCTTCCCTCCCGAAGTGTTGCACACGGCTAAAACTTGTCTGTCCCTTTTTTTGACATTTATGTTCCCTGTACCTTGTCTCTTCCCTCTCTACTCCACTGCATGTCCCTTCATATGGACTTTATTTTATGTTTTAAAAACGATTTATTGTTTCTGTGTTACCATGGAGTACACGCATGCTTTTAAATCTTCAATTATGCAGTATCTTTTAATTTGCTTTTACTGTCTCTTTATTAAACTTTTAAATGAGATGACATTGCTTTATTGAAATGATTTGTAAGTTAAAATGGTTATGAAGTAAATGTAATTATAAAAATGTATGATTTTGTTATGCACCTACTGCCTTTTATAAATTAAAATGCATTTTACTTTTTGTTTTGTTTTTGTTTTTAATAAGTAATCACAGTCATAATGCATGCAACTAATTGAATTGCGGGCTGGGATTGGAATACGAGCTCATTTGAGTTTTCTATGTACGTAGGTAAATAATGCCACAGCACGTGTAATGACAAATAAAAAGACCGTCAACCCCTATACAAATGGTAAGTAGAGATTGGCCTTTTCTAAGGAGTCCCCTCTGACTCTGTATCTATTAAGTTATTTAACCAGGGAATTTGTTTTAGCAAACCATGTCTGCCTCAGCATGGCCCCTGTATCTTTGCTCCTGACCTGCTACAGGGAGCCACCTAAATCAATAAGATTATTTTCACAACAAAGACATGTTTGGTTTCAGGTTAAGTGTGCATGCCCTTGTTCTTGTCTCTCTAGAATAACTCCTGTGAGGGGCTGAGACCCAGTAATTATTTAGGAATTATTTGGGTGATTTAATTCTAGTGAGTGGAGGGGAGAATGGAGGTTCTATCTGTTTGTTCTTTACCACTGTCTCGTCATTGATCACTACTCATTCTTGGAATTGTGGCCACATGATTTTGTTCAGACTTTGCATCTTCTCCAAACCTACTAAGGTTTGAACTCAATTGAGGGGTGCACTAAATAGAGTCCCACAGGGAGGGAGGGATGTGTGTGTGTGTGTGTGTGTGTGTGTGTAAATTACTGCCTAGGAACATTTGGGACCAGAAAAGAGTGCTGCTTTGTATTTGCAAACCCCTTCCAAACAATGCATTTCTGTTCTTACTAAGAACACTTCTCAAAACTCCTGCTAAAAAGAACTGGCATGTGCATGGAGACTACTAAATATGTTCAAACATTTTGTCTCTTTAATCTGCCAAATAAATACCTCTTAAGATATAGGGAAGGGGGGCTGGGGATTTAGCTCAGTGGCACAGCGCCTGCCTGGCAAGCGCAAGGTCATGAATTCGATTCCTGGTACCGGAAGAAAAACAAAACAAACAAACAAAAAAAAGGATATACGGAAGGAAATATGTGTGATGTTAATCACATACTTAACCATACTAACAGTTAAAAAGAAATGAACATAGTAAGTTATAGAAAATACACTTAATAGAATATCATATATCATACATATTAAAATGAGTAGGATAAAGACAGTGAAGGTTCTCATAATGAGTAAAGTAACTGAAATGATTACAAATGTGTGAATTGTATGTTTTTCACTAGGTAATGGTAGTTACAACTAAAATGTTAATGTTGTATTAAATTGTAAGACTAGATGATATCATTTCTACGATTTTGAAATTTTCAAAAGTAATGTAACTTTATTGCAATCAAACAAAAATATACAGATTTTTGCATTTTAAACTTTTAATTACATGCAAGACCTAGAAACACAGGCTTATTTTAAAAGAAAAAAATTAAGTAAGGAAACATTATAAACATGACTAAAATATCTTTTGACTATTACTACTTCCAACCTGGTTCCTTACCTTCCCCTTAGAGGAAGCCACTATCACGTATTATTGTCTGTAGTTCTATTTTGTATTTGTATGCATATATTTATAGTAGCTTCTCAAGTATAGTATTCATAGTATTGTGTATACATTTTTATATAAATGTTATGATATGCATCACATTTAATTGGATTTTATAAATCAACATGGAGTCCTCTCAATGTTAGAACACACAGATTAAACCAATTCTTTTTAATAGTTTCACTATATTCCATTATATATATATATATATATATATTCAGAACTTCAGTGCTGATTGATATTTAATTGCTTGCCTGTTTGTATTTGTATTTGATTTTCTGTTATAAACAACAGTATTAGCATTTGGTGGTTTCATTTTTCCTCCTCTACCAATAGCTACCAACCTGGCAAAGTCAGTTTATTTTTATTTTTAAAGAGTTTTAGAGTTTTTAAACAGGTATTTTCCTTCGACATAATATGGCCCTGCATCAAAAGAACAGAATCGTTTATTCTGATGACCATTTTTCCCAGTTCCAGCAACCTAAGACATACACTTAAATGATGTAGCTGATTTCCACAAAAGATTTTGAATACCAAGCCCTGAAATGAAGCAAACTGCTGATTAATGTGTCATGTGGCCTTTTGACTTGAGTAAATATAATAGCTGTGCAACTTGCCAGAGTTAATATGTGATGATATCAACCTATTGTGTGCTTTCTTGAATTATGAAATAGCATTGTGTGTGTGTGTGTAGAAGCACAGGGTGTTGGGTACCAGTGCAAAGGAACACACATGCGCTTAGTGAGAAAATGAAAGAAAGCAAAATATTACTCCAAGCCTGGCAAAGTTTTGGACACAATGCAAAGCTCATTTATAAGTATCCAACACTTTGGGAACACTGTGTGCATTAGATGTAGCACTTTAAAGGCACTGGATCAAAGTCCTAGCCTGGAAAAAGGACATCATTCCCTTGTTTTAAAGATGCAAAAGCATCATTAGGATAGATGAGAGGAAATAACTAATTAAGGCTTTTCATTTTATTATGAAGTGATAAAATCTTGTGGTCAGGCCTCTGTGCGTAGCAGCATTACTTTGCTCCTGTCATTTTATAGATATGCATCCCAGTGACAACCAGCTACGGTAACCAACAATTTATTCAGTGTGCAACCTCAAGTTCCTGCCAGATGTTGGCATGAATAGCCCACATGCCTACATGCTTAATTTCTAGGAACAAGCCTTGTGGGTTTTTCTTCCATGGACCTGAAAAGCATGCTCTCAGGATTATTCCTGTCACACACTCTGAGTCTGGCATGTAAGGCGTAGATGGACAGTCACAGTTGAACTGATTTACAGAACAAATGCAAATCTCAATTGTGCAGAGTCAGTGGCTTCTGTAGACGAGATTATAGAGAGCTTTGGTATTTAATGACAAGTATTTCTCAAAGTTTTTCCAATTTTTACCTCATAAGTATTATCACTATAAATAACATTCCCCATAAATTGCAATGTAATAGAACGTGGAAGATGGGGGTGCTTTCAAATTCACAAGAGGATGTGGTTGTGATAAGAAAGGGTTAGTCAGGACCAACAGAGTCCCACTGAAAAGAGAAAATAAATTCAGGATCATAAACCATCAAAATCATAATTTAACCAAATTATAAAGTACTGGTCATCAAATTTTTCAAGTCGTATACTGCCAATATCAGATTCACAAATTCCTTCATGTATCCAACCAAAGTGTTAACAGCTGCAGTTTCTGGTGATGAATTAGATTGGGTACTAAAAGCAATGGGAAATTTGTGTCTCGGACGCTATACATAGATCATGCAGGATGTGGGTTACATTCCAAGGGTTTTTATATGTGGAGACAGAACTGTGGAAATATATGCTTTTGGAAATTCCACTAGCCAGAAAGCCCCACAAAGCGGGACTGGTACTACTTCTGTTTTGTGATTTCTTCCAAGAACATCTCCCTATAAAGAAGAGTTGGGACTTACCATGTTCATTAGATAGTGAGTGCTGGATCTGTGAAACTACTTGGGAGTTACAGCAGGAGTGATTTCTTAGAAGTCAAGGAACTTTGAGTTCATTAGACATGGCTCTTCATTTGCTCAGTGATTTTGGGGAGTGGTGAACACCAGACAAAAATATATAAGACTTTAAAGAGAAGTGGTGTTCATCCCTACTACAGAATTACCAGTCACTCACTATTGACCTTTAGGAGAGTTGCTTAAACTCTCCCTACCCAAGCGCTCATAAGTGGGAACTGAGCATATAATGGAACCTGTGTCACAGGCATTTGTGATTAATATGGGAGACAAAGGACACACTCAACACTATGCTGGGTAAACAGAGCCTCCTGTAGTTTTTAGTACTAATTGTAGGAGACTGTTACCTCGGTATGCAGTGACCTCAATATTAAGTAATAATCTTGCTCATTTTTTGCTGTGGATATAGCAAGTTTTTGTTTTTTTGTTTGTTTTTGTTTGTTTTTTTCCGGTACCAGGAACCGAACTCAAGACCTTGCGCTTGCCAGGCAGGCGCTGTGCTGCTGAGCTAAATCCCCAGCCCCTGATATAGCAAGTTGAATTCCCAGTTTAAGGATCAAATGTTCAGGTCTAAGAAGGGCTGAGCAGGTAAAATCAAACAAAGCAAAAGGGGAAAGTCTTTGAGAAATTCAGTCTTAAACTATCTTTTCTTGTTACTGAGTAAAGCGGAAGATTTCTGTACTAGAGAACAAAATAGTGCAGGGTGACAATAGGAGATAGAGCATAATAAGGGTCAGTGATGATAGTTATTAACTGGGATGTTAAATGTGACAGCCTATCGTCACTTGGAGTAAAACTGTGAGGATTCCTAATTTAAATGTGCCATCTCTACCCATGTTTACCATACCTCAAATCATGTGTTTCAGGTAAAATCTCAATTTTGGTCATGAATACATATTGCCAAAAAAATACACTGAGTGAGCCAAAATAAAACACATAAGCAAACAACGTGTAATTACCTTCTCTGTATTCTGACATTTGGATATTGCCTCCTACATCATTTTACCCGCTGGCTTGCTGGCATCCTTAGTACATGTCTTTAGAAAGCATGCGTCTGCAGTTTTGAAACCCCTGCAATATATTAAGGTTACTTTCTGAAACTTGTTTCTTTGATATCCAGCCCAGCAAAACCCTAGAGAAGGAAGGGGCTGGATTTTGTGTGCCTTTGGACACCCACTATAGCAGTAGTTAGCACTGGGACTCTTGGCCAGTGTTTTTCTAAAGAATGCTGGCATGTGACCTTGGACAAGCTCGCTTTAGGGAGGGGAGTGCTGATTCAGATGCAGTAGCCCCTGGAGGCTGAGCCTCAGCGGGTCTCCCCAAACTGCTCATGTGTCTGATTTCAGCAAGACCCTGTGTGCTGAGCTCTGCTCCATTGCTTTGCTGTTTGGGGGGCCCTGGGAGGCTGGAGGTAGTGGGCTTTATCAGCTGTTCTCTTTTTGTTGTAAGCCTCATTGTTTGGTTTAATGTCCTTGATCAAAATCTCTGAATTTGCAAGGCCTGGGGACTTAATACAAACTGCCTAAGTAATTTTAAATGGGATCATTTTGCCCATCTTCCTGAGAATGCAGGCTCATATCTCCAGCAAGGTTATCCCAAGGGTCTCCTCCAGGTACTAGAAGAGCCACAAAATCTATGAGTTCATTTACATGTGATTTGCATATATTTGCTTGAGCCTACTGGAAGTCTAAGTCTGAGCAAGTCTGAGCAGAGGTGATTTTCAAGGGCTGGATTCTCACTGCCTTCCCTGGAAGACAGTTATCTATATAGCAGGGCCCTTTTCAATTAGATGTAGATTCTCAATCAGGAGGCAGGTCCATAGAGGCTGGAAGGAAACAGAATCCCAGTCAAAAGAAAATGAGTCTATTAGAAAAAGCTTCATTTTGCTTCCATTCCTTTAATAATATCAAGTAAATGTTTATGGAGCATCTGATGTTTGCCAAACACAGCTCTAAGTTCTGGAGATTCATGGTAGACAGCAGTCTTCTGCCCACTCTTACCATAAATTTTAATGAAGGAGAGTGTTACAAAAAACAAAAACAAGCAAAGAAGGAAAGGAGGTGTATCTAGGCAGTGTTCACAGCTATGGATAAAGTATAACTGCACATTGACTCAAAGAGTAACTCCAAGAGAAGGCAAAGAAGTGACATGTTCTGGGAGGAAATTGCAGACCTATATATCACCAAGATGATCTCATAAAGAGCTGGGCCGAGTTCTCCAAGCAGAAAGAGTAAAGCCCTGAGTCTAGAATAGATATAGATTTTTTTTAATTAGGTTTATTGGTACATTTAAATATGCA
The DNA here is from genome assembly GCF_000276665.1 of Chinchilla lanigera. Lineage (NCBI taxonomy): Eukaryota > Metazoa > Chordata > Mammalia > Rodentia > Chinchillidae > Chinchilla > Chinchilla lanigera. The sequence goes on along the minus strand of NW_004955442.1, from coordinate 10,443,404 downwards.
TAATGATCATGTTCATCATAGGGAATTTGTACCTGTTCATGTTAGAAAGAACAGTGCCCACTATAGGTTGAAGAAAGGGGACAATGGTCCAAAATGAATAGACAAGGTTTAGATTGTGTGGGTTTCTCAGCCAAGATAAGGAATTTTAGTGTATCCTAAGTTTAGAAAGAAGCAATTGAACTTCATGTAGCAGAACGACATATTTAGTTTACTTCTTAGGAATCCGTTCAGCCCTGTAAAAAGAATGGATGTAGAGGGAGGAAAAATACAGAGGTAGGAGGAAGTGGTGAGAGGTCGGGTGTTTTTGCTATGTGACTTGCTTGAGAGGACATGACAGTGTTCCTATATGGGATAATAACCAAGGAGAAGAGAAGATTTCTCCATGTTTGACGATGAATATTTCCTAATGGGCTGCCTATGGGATGTGAAGGCAAAGAATGAATCATGGAACTACTGATTAAGAATTTGTTCTGAGCAACCAAACAAGTGGATGGGTTGCCGTTTGGTAAAGAGGGAAGACTTGGTAAAGATCAAGTTCCAAGGGGTGAAGGGAGAGGAAACAGTGAGTTTTTATGCCAGCTGTGCAGTTTTGGAAGGACTTCATTTTCTGTACAATGAGAGTGGGGAGTCTTGATTAGGAGAAAAGATTAGGGATGGGAAGAGGATAATAGCTGCACTGCTATTCCTATGATGACCAAAGTAGTACCCTTTGCAGCTCACAGATTCTTCTGAAAGAAAACTTTTCAATTATCTCTTCCATTAACATTTTCAGACATGAAGCGGCAAGGTTCTCTTGATGATGAGTATCACTTAATTTGTGCTATTTTTATACTAAGAGATAATTTTTCTTGAGCAGATTTGACAAACTGATAGATGATAGATAATAGATGATAGGTGGATAGATAGATAGATAGATAGATAGATAGATAGATAGATAGATGATAAATAGATAGATAAATAGTAGAAAATAGAGAGATGACTAGACAGGTAGATAGAGAGATAGATAGATTTCTTGGCCCAAAGAACCAAAACAGATAAAGACAGAGAATAGAAATGTGAGTTCTATGCAAATCTGAGAAATCTGTTTCCTTGAGGAAATAAAAGACCATCTGCATAACTTAAACTATTGTGAGCTACATTAAAATTAATAGTGTGCCCCGGGTTTATATGCAAAAGGAAATCTTTAAGGGAGGTACAATAATAAGGATGTGTATAAGAAACAAAGCCTGAGTTGAAGTGTGTGAATAAGGCCCCCAACTCCAGTGGCAATAAAAAAAAGGTAGGGACATAAGTAGATATAAGATGGAAACAAAGAGGTGGAGAAGAGGAATAATAACTTAATAACTTATTCATTTAATATTATTCCAGGGAGATCTATTTTACACATTCAAAATTTCTGTCAAGGACTAGAAAGTTAAAGAACATTAAAGCTTTGATTTCAACTACTCTGCTCTATTTTCCCTTAGACTCCAAAAACTTGAAATGTGGACATTAGTCCCATGTCCTCAGGAATTGGACATTTTCTTTTGTAGGAAGTGGTGAAATTTCAGAATATAAAAGAGTAAGGTATCAGTAGGAAATATTAAAAACCACATGGGTCAGTAATTCTCAGAATTTCATGTCTGCTTCTGTAGGTCTAAAAGGGAACCCAGGAATTCCATTAATTTGCCTCCTAGGTAATCTAAGTACGACACTTTGAAAACCCCTATTGTAAATCATCCTGGGAAATGAAAATCTTATCCAAGTTGGAACTGAAAGTTCTTAGAAACAAAACATTGTTACAAAGTTCTAAAGAATTTAAATTTTAATAAATCCTGGGGCCTTTCTGTTGAGGTACTGAGCTTCTCTCTTCCTTGGTGGATCTCAGGAGCATTTCTCAGCTGCTCTTAGAACCACATCACTAGGTTGGGTGGGAAATCATCCATCTCCCCTCTGGAAAGCCTAAGAGAATTCTCACTGTCAGAAACACCTTCCCTCTCATCCAGACTTTTACCATTGCCTTTTCTATGGAACCATTATTAAAGGTCATTTAATGTGTGACCTTATGTCCAAGCGCACAAATGCAAGGAAGCACACCAACCCTCTGTTGTCTTTCAAGAGTTCCTTAATGGGTGTTCTCATGATGATTTTCCAGCAGGAGCAGGAAACAGTCACCTACCCTAACACATGATCACGCTTAGGAAGTGTTCCCTAAATAAGCTCTATGGGTTTGTAATGTGCTTCTTGCTTTGGGAATGTTCTGGTATGCTCTTTTCTTGAGTAAAAAAATTTCTGAAGGGCCAACATTCATTTTAAAGAAACCTTTATTTGCAGAGCATTTGAAAAATTACAGGATTCTGTTCATCTTATAGGCAGGTTATTTAAAGTTACCTTATATATCATGCATTGATTAAGAATTTTTATGGTTTCTGAATGCATTAAAGTGCAATCCACACTAAATCTCTAGGGGATAAAATATCATTTTCTTTGGTATTCGTAAAGCAGTGCAGAATTTTCTAGTATCTCTGGGTCATAATTAGGAATGGTAGTCATTAGCATGTGTTTTTGTAACGAATTTTGTGTATGCAAGCTTTCTAATTACTGTAAATTTAATGTGAAGGTACATGTGATGGATTATCTAGCAGTGGTATATGAAACAAGACAGAAAATTGGAATTATTATACTGGCTCTAAAAATATTGATATGGCACAAAATTAATTATATCATTTTGAAATGCTTCACCTGTAGCCCGCCAGTATTTCCATCCCATTACCTCACATCGACAGAAAATCAAAGAAAGCATAAATCTATTTTTTATGTATAGTTGTCAAACATTTTATGTATGCCCAACCTATATGTCCTTTCATTTAAAAATATATTTTTTAAAAAATACCTTCAGCCTATTTGAAATGTGGTCATTTTGCAGTGATACAAGTTGTTGATCAAAGGTGGTAATAACGTGTTTGTACCTTTGTTTTAAGGCTGGAAATTGAACCCCGTTGTGGGTGCAGTATACAGTCCTGAATTCTATGCAGGTAAGGAGTTTCTCTGTGCATGCAGTCTTAGTCTTTTCTCAATGTGCTTTGCTTGTCACTAAATAATGGGTTTTGTAAAATAACCTAAACCATGTGAATCCCTGTCCTAATAACTTCTGAATGATTTCTTTGGGCAAAACCAAGAGAGTTTTAAGCCCTTTAAAAACTAAGGGGGAACCCTATGCCTTACGTTGCGGAGTAAGCGTGGAGCCCTGCTCCCTGTGACATTTCACATTGGGTTTGCCCTAAAAAAGCATCGAGGCTTTGTTCAATATTATCATATTGAACAAATGGAGAGTGACTCATGCCCATTTTATTTCAATGTGCCTGTGTGTCTTTTAGTTGCACATTTCCATTTGGGGTTCATTGCATTTTCTTTTTCCCAGAAAAGCAGAGAGTTGGCTTCCTTATTCCAATAACACGGCAGTAACTTGGAGTTGCCAAGAGAAGTCCTGTTTTTAAAGGAGAAAAAATTAAGTTGTCTGTTTTCGATTTGTCCATTTCCCTTAGCAATTCCTCTTCTCTCTCCTTTGCCTTCAAATACACGTCTCTCTCCTTACCCTTTCTCTGCCTATAAGCACCAAGTACCCCTCAATTAGGAAACACAGGTACCAAATTTGGGGAGAGGACAATCTAGACACACCAGAGACAGATCTCCTGCTTTGATGTGCTCAGCTTGTCCTGTCCCTACTGCTTCCAGCCTCCTTCCTCATCAAGCAGGCTGCAAAGAACATCCAGAACCCAAGTAGAGACTGGACACATAGGTGTGGAACAGGAGTCTTTCTTTGATGGGGCTCTTGCTTTTGAAAACGGAGAAATAAATAACCAATTTACCTTAGACCCAGTCCCTTAGTGGTCTCTTGACGGTAAGTTGTATCTCTTGTTTGTTTCTTCCTGGGTTGCCTAACTTCTGTTGGCTTCCAGATACAAAGCATCCATCCTGGAGGAACATATGAAACTGAGCTTGGCTAGCAAAAAAAAAAAAAAAAATGATGAAAAGCAAAAATTAAAAATTTGGTAAATCTAGGAAGGCTCCATATGCTAGTGGAGTTCTGGATTTAGACAGGCAATGTTTGCATGTGTTCGTCATGTATGAGTTTTGTTTAGCAGAATCCTGGATTGAGTCCAGGGATCCTCCCCGTCCCTGAGTCCTTGCATAGTAGTATTTGTTGCCTCTTATGGGGGAGGATGAACATAACTATGGGGCCTTCCAAGATTGTATTGTGAAACCCACCGCCTGGGAGGATACCCAGCATAGTGAGGAGCATGGTACCTGCACCCAGACAGCCCAAGCTGAAATCCTGGCTCCCAGCAGTGTGACTCTGGACAAGTTACTTATCCTCTCTGTGCCTCAGTTTTTTCAGCTGTTAAGTGGGGATAATGATAACAAGCAGCTCGTAAGATTTTATTAGCGTTAAAGGGATTAATGTAGGAAGAGTGCTACATCGTCAGCAACATACAAACATTTGTAAATGAAAATGAATGAGTTGATACTCTACTTTTCTGCCATGAGGGAAAATTAGCTGAGAGCTGATTCTACTAATTTCTGAGCATTCAGTTGGAACAAGAGACTACTTAATTCCCAGGAGGCCTGGTTTAGTAGTCCTCAGCGTGGGGGAAGTTAATTTCTGGAGCAGAGCATGATGGTCTGTTCAGGGGGCACAGGGAAAGTGGCAGGTCCCCCAAATGGTCAAAGAGGAGTCGGGCACAGCTTCAGTGCATCTGTAGGAGCAGCCAGTGATGCACAGTAGCTGGATTAAGGAGTGGGCAGGTTCTCTATGACACGTGCACTGGTGGGGACTTGGCTCTGTGTGTGTTTTCTCCCCAAAATTACGGGATCAAGAATAAGGAACAGGAAGTCTGCTTGTGAGGAAGATGGTGCTAATGTGGGAATTGTGAGAGAAGGGCTTGCATCCTTCTGTCCTGTGTAGTGTAATTGCCAGTCAGTCACCTTGGCTCTGTTAATCAGGAAAATAGCCAAAGTCTCTTGTACCGAGGCCTTCAACCCTAAATGCATGCTTGTGCTTATGAATGGTTAAGAGGACATTACAACTGACTTACCTAACAAGAATAAATCAGTTTGCATTCCATATAGGGCAGCTATTCAAGTTAACTGGGGGCCTGGCTTCAGCAGTGGGGTCTCAAGACTGTGGTAAGACAGGAAGGTATAGGAGTTAATATTTATTGAGCAATTTTCGTGGGCCAGGCACGCGTCTAAGCACTTTGCACAAATGAATGTATTAAGCCCTTGTGAAAATCTTGCAAATGAAGAAACCAAGGTACAAAATGTTTATACAACTGGCCCAAGATTTCACAACCAGTTAAAAACAGGTCAGATTTTGAAGTCAGGCTTTGATCATCTCAGTGCCTGCATTCTTTATGACCATGTTATACTGCTTCTGTTTTTTTTAATGCTGCAATTTCTTTTGGCTATACGCTATGATCCTACTACTGCCAGGTACCTAAACCAGAAAAAATTAAAGAAATAACAAAATCATTCTGGGTTTTTCCAGTCACCGCAATCATCAGTTTTATTAATTCAGTTTTTTTAATTGGTTGTGTCAGGAAAGCCTTTAATGACCGTGAACAACCACAACTATTTCTACCTGTTGTTCCAAGAAATTAAATCTAGAAAATTTGGAGCATGGAGAAACAAGTGTTAATTAGAAACACCTGAATATTCACGTTATGCGCTGCTGATATCTGGGTTAACCTAAATAACTACATATTTTCTTTCTCCTGTATATTTGTGGGTGTAGGTAGACAGAGTTCATGATATTCAGAAGTGTGGGGAAATATCAGTGCAGTTTCAACACTGTAGCACAATTTCTTGAAAATGTTTTAAGACTCAGAACCACTTAGAATAAAGGTAGCTTAAAATCCAAATCTAAGTATGGATATATACAAAAACATGGGTGTAGAATATGTTTATTTCCATATCCAGGTATAATTATTAATGTCATCCATCTATATGCCTATGGCTAAGAATTTATAAAGCATTTTAAATTTCCCAGCTACAGAAATAGTCTGGATTCATCTTGCAACTAGAAATATGCCTCAAAGCTGAAATGAGGACCTTGTCATTGATTCGCTTTGGATATTTTATAAGCCAACCCTGTATCTGCTTAAGACAGAAAGCCAGACTTATTAGTCATTTCTATATATAAGACACTATTAATGACAAATTTCATAATATTCCCATAGCATAATTATTGATTTTCTGGAGCTTATGCAGAATTAACAACCCGCCTTCAATTGTCTCTCAGAATGGGGCATGAAAAGTTCACATATTTTGTAAATTAAAATCAATAGTTTCAATCTCTCCTAAAGGTAATTTTCCTAATTTAGTGGACTTGTCCCTAACATTTATTTTCTCTTTTAATTATAAAATGGCAAGTTATTGATTTTTGTATATAACCTTTCAATGCCCCTAGTGCATTTTTATTGCTAATGCAGGGTGGGAATGGGAAAGGCAGTTGCACTTCTTAATGAGGACCTTTAATTACTAGCTGAACAGTATTCATTTGCTTTGATAAATTATGACATTTGCTCTCTCACACACACATTCTAAGGGAAGCGTTTAGAGAGCTGTTGCAAAAAGTCTTTGATTTTCCGTGGTTTTCACTCCTAAATTCTCAAGTCATTCTTAGACACACTTTTAAATTCTTATTCATTACCAGCCTGTAGAAGCGGATGTACACAAATCAGCATATCCCATGAACATATATAAATCTTCTCCAAAGACAGGTGGGTGTTTTCCTATAAAGTTAACAGCATTGCTTATTTTCCTAAGTCTAATCATCTTCAGACCCCTGGAGGGTTAGTCTCAAGACAGATGATTGATAAGTCAGTGAAGACTGAAGTGGGTGTTAAAGACTTTGGCTCATGTGTATGAACATGCCACTTTAAAGTTTAAGTAAAACTGTAAACAGTAAAAGTAGGGTACCTGAAGATATCTTTTACCCACAGCATAGCTCAAGCTATGTGGAGTAGTTAGAAATAGTGCTTCTAAGAATCTGGAGGAAAAGTTCTTAGAGGGGATTCTTACATTTTCCCTGTAATTATGAGAAGTTTCTCTGCCTTCTAATCAAAAGGCTTTTTTAAAAAAAGTAGTATCTTTTAGAGATAATCATGATATCTACCCAACCAAACTACTGATTTAAAGCAAGTTTAATTCATAAGTGAGTAAAACTGAATAAAAATAAATAATAGAAGATTGTACCAAGTTGTCAGCATGGTAATGACAAATGGCAAATTCATCTGTTTCTCAATTGCTGGTGAGATACACACTGCAGAGCTCTCCCACACCATAGATCACACCAGCCAACTCATTTCTGTGATTAAATATTCCATCCATAGGGTAAAAGGTGGCAAGGCTTAACAAGATTCATAAAATGCACCACTTGAACACACATAACTCATGTCTGTGCTTGGAGAGCACCCCACCTGCAAAGGAAAATTGGAATTGAGCTGGATTACTCATGAGACGTGATCTATAGGGGGAAAGGTGAAGATCTAATGAAATGCAGATTTTAAGATACAGTTTGGTCCCCACAAAAGATACACACGTAAAACCAAAAGTAGAGTGAAGCATAGGAAATCAACTTGAAAACCATGAAGATGATGATGAACAATGGTCCTGGACATTTATTATTACTATTATTATTATTATTATTATTATCATCATCATTGAGGGGAGAAAGAATTTCTGAATGGATTCATGCTGAAAATAAAAATTTCTAATTTTGAGAGGGGGAAAAGTGAAAAACAGGTACTAGAAAAAGAGCATGTCTGGCTGCAAAGTCCCACTTGAAAAGTGGCCAGGCCTTGAAAGAGGTTTGTTCTGGGGTCATTTGGAGGATCAGGTATAATAAAGAGTGAATGAGACCTCCACAGACTGTCAAGTAAAATATAAATATGAGGGATTAGAGTGATCACTAGAGTCACTGGATTATGTCCATATCAATAAGAACCTGGCTATGGACCACATGACTCAATACCAGTCAGGTGATGGGATAGTGGATTGGGATCTTAAGATGAAGTTTAGAAATGAAGAAGTTGGATTCAACACTCTATGATTGCTTATCTCAAAAGGGCAGCTGTATTTGACCTCGGATTATGTGTACAAAGGTATTGGTTTTTATGGGCTTTTGACTACTGTGCACCATGATTCATCTCAGCATTAGGTCAAAGGAAGATACGTGGAGGCCTCTCGTGCCACTGTTCATTCTGCTTGCGTTTCACAGTGTCCAGTGTAGTTAAGAGGGCACCTTCCAGTCATACTTTTGCATGAGCGTCTTTCCAATTCCTCTTCTGCAGTTTGAACGCAATAGCATTTTAAAAAGTAGTGTTATCCGGAACCCACAAAAACTGTGGCCTCAAGGTAATTTTGCCAGAATCCTGGGTGCAAAGCATGCTATTGGGGATGCTTCCTAGGCAGCCTGGAAGAGACAGAGCGGATCTGAACGGTGCCTGCTACCACTTACACCCTTCACAGCCCGTCTGGCCTGATGTTTCTGCCTACGCACCCACAGATCAGCCTAGACTAGATGCAGAACAACGGCCACAAGGAGCAGTTCCTTATGCACAGTGACCTTTGGCTCTGTGATGTTTTGTATAATTTACACATGTGCCAAAATCAAATGTAGTGCACTTCAGTGAACTGGAACAGGAGAGTCCAGATTTAAGTCCCCAAGCAAAGGATTTTCAGCCTGGAAATGTTCCACTTCAAAGAGTTTATCTTGTACATCTGTTTACCTTTGCCTCCCCTTTTGCTTGCAATTCACTTTGCTTCTCCCTTCTCCTCCCCGCATCTGTCTTATCAGATTTTATTTCATCCCTGCCCACATTTGGCCTTAATTTTTATCTGCGTCCTTCCATGTCCCAAGGAGGGAATGCAGCTCATCTTTGATGGAGCCTGTGGGGTTTTCAGATCTGCAGATAGGATCAGCACTTGCTTATATGCTGAAAACTGCATTTCCTAAATTAATTGGTTCTCTTTCTGTTGCTTGGGAAGTCTGTTAAGGAGTATCCCCTGCCCCAAAGACAGAGGGTGGCGATCTTTTCCTTGTATAGAAAGCACCCCCTGGGGGCTGGGGATTTAGCTCAGCGGCAAAGCACCTGCCTGGTAAGTGCAAGGTCGTGAGTTCAATTCCTGGTACCGGAAGAAAAACAAAAACAAAACAAAACCAAAAAAAAAAAAAAGAAAGAAAGAAAGCACCCCCTGCTTCAGGCCATGGGAGAAGAATGAGGTTCAAATATTTGGCTGTGGATAAATTTCATAGGGAGACTTTGAGACTACTGCTCTCAATATATTGAGAGCCTCCAAACATGAAAAATAATAAACTAACCCAGGGTATTTCCTCTGTGACAGGCGTTGTGCTGGCCACTCTGCGTCTCCTCAGATCGTTGTAGAAATTAACCCATTACCCTTCATCACAGAGATGATGAAGCCATGATCTTATGGAGAATTTTGTAAAAAACAAAATTTGGTTATTATATAAAGGCCTTTCTTCCTTACTTATTTAAACCCCTTCTTTTCACCATCTTGGTATGTTGTTTCCTCTGTAAAAGTAGATGATGGCATGCCCTCCACATCTGCCTTTCACTAGGACCCAGCAGAGCCAATAAATAATAAAAATATCTGGGGAGTTTTACTTTCCAACTCTCATAGCTTAGCAGCTGCTGCCACCAATAACACATGAGTAGCAGTAGCTATCAGAGATGGTCGGAGAATTTACAGACAGACATCCAAGCAGATCTTTGCTCATATGGGCCTTTTACTGTAACTTTTTGACCTTAGAAGGCAAAAACTTTTGATTTGGTTCATGTTGAGAGTCTTCAAGGCCACATCCAAGTTTAGTTATTCACTTGAAGGACCCATAGAATGCAGAAAGGTAGTTAAAACCACAGGCACAAAGTGTCATGGCAAGAAGGATATAGAACATAAATCAGCAAAGGGAAAAGCATGTAGGATGAAGTGTGGGAGAGACCAGGAGAAGGCTTCTGGCATCCTCTCCTGTGGAGTCTCATACATGTGCTTATTTCTCGTAGAAGTGGTGTGTGACAGCACATGAAATTTGCTAGCAAACAGCCAAGCTCCCCTGAGCTTGGTGTGTGGTGTTTACTGGGGTTGCACTGCACAGGCATCTTGCACATGCATGCTGACCTTGACTCAAAGCTCAGCTCCCTCCAGAGCATAAGCAGACATTTACCATGAATCACATTATTACCGTAAACCATCTGATCAGACTGGTACCATGCAATACAAGGCCTCCAGCTCACAAAATCTGCCTTACCAGATAAGAAATATTCTTGGGGCTCAGAGCATCTCTCCCAGGAGTTGGCTAAGGGTCAGTGGGAAGCTCAATGTTGTGTTTGAAAATGTGAAGGATTTGTGGTGCACCAACCCTGTTGACTTTACCCTACCCAGCACAACAGTAAAAAACAGATGGTGATTGCAAGCTTAGGTTATATAGCAATGGTGTTAATGATGGGGAGAGTGAAGAAGAGGAGGAGGATGAGGAGGAAGAGGATGGTGAAGACAAGTCACCACCAAGTTGCTATATTCGAGGAACAAAGATAAAGCCAAATTCAGCAGGAGTCAGCTGACTGTCTCACCAGAGATCCAGCTGCTAGATGTTTTCAGCACTGCAGCTCTTTGGGTGTCTTTGACAGCTACTCAATTCTGTCACTATGGTCAAGTGTAACCATAGACAGTGCCTTGACAAATCAGAATGACCATATTCCAGTCAGCTTTAAGGGCACTGAAATTTAAATTTTACATACTTTGACAAAATACTTGTCATTTCTTTTTCTGATCATGTAAGAATATGAAAGCCATTCTTAGTTTGTGGGATGTACAGAAACACTGGCCCTATTTTGCTGATCCTAGCTGGGAGAGTCCAGATTTAATAAATACAAAGCAACCAGTTTAGATTTTTTTCAATGAAATGCACTATTTTAGCAGTAGCATACCACAGGAATCCATAACCTTACCTAAGATCACTCAGTTGTGTGATGTTCATCAGGGAAGGGCCAAGAAAGACAGCATACATTAATCAACAACTGTCACTTATTTTCTTCTTTGATCCTTTACTACAGAGTTACAATACTGAAGGGTGGGTGCAGTGCTAGGGCTGAAGTAGCAGCAATAAGCCTAGAGCTTCCCTTCAAATATCAACAGGACAGAGAAGAATGCAAAACATAAACTCAGTGTACAGAAAATGATACCTGAAACCCCCAAGCACACACAAACACTAGCAACTGTCTCTACACTAGGAGTCAAAGGGATGTTGTAAATTGGGTCTTGAAGGATAAGTAAGAGTTTACTTGTCAAGAAAGTAGGGACAGATCATCATAAAGCTGACTAAGGATAAGGTTGGTAGAGCCTCAAGGAACATCTCAACCTTTATCTTTAGAATCCATTGAGAAATGTATATATATATATATGCTTGATCTTTACCAGTTACTGACTGATGGGAATTTCTGAGCCAAGTAAAGTTTTTTTTTCCAAAGGCTGAGAAATATCGATCTGTTGAGATCAGAGAGTACCGTCTACAAGACAGGTTGAAAACTACATGAAAATACCACATATAGGAATCCGGATTCTGGAATTTATCCTCTGCGTGGTAGGCAGCAGTGAAAAGATTTTCTAAAAAATAATAGACATCATAGATGAAAACAAACAAGCAAATCTGTCTGGTGGTAAGTTAGCACCTACATCTATACTCAGAGGAAATGACAGGCTTAACAGAAGGGCTTCTACCCATGGGTAAGTGAGGCCCTCAGGAGTTCGAGGTAGTAGGCTACAGCTGTACCTGTACAGCAACTGCCCAAATTGAATTCTTCATCACTAAACTCATACCCAGCATAAAAGCGCAGATCAAACTTGTTTTCTGGGTTAGTCTAAATCTTTTTCAAGGAAAGTAAATTACCAGAGATTTCAAACATGAGCTGATTTTTAAAAATTAAATATTTTACCTTGTATTGCTATTCGACTATAAGCCATGTAATTCTGGAGATGTTTTGTTTTCCACTCTAATGTACCTTTCCAAACTGCATAGTTATCATCTTCCCAATCAGTTAAATTGTTGTGGAAACAGAGACAACTTCACCAAATATTGCTAAATACCCTTAATGTTAATTGTGTGTAGATGCTCATCCTTCAAGTATAAAACAAAACTGGCCAGTTGTGTTTTGAAGATCGAGTGGTGAAGAACCACCTCACAAATGGCAAAAATCCTGCTGGGATTAACTACATTGATGACAGTTAATGCATTTCTGCAACTTCTGTGGAAGTGTTACAACCCATTACAGTCTCAATATTGGTTTATGAAAAATTAATAAAGCTGGTGGAAAATGGAATTCAGTATCTGCATTAGCTATTCACACCAAAAGAACTAGGCAGAATTAATTATGCCGTATGCTACCTTCTAATGAGTTTTTCATTAAACTGTATACCATTATAGAAACTAAACAAGGATTATTCAAAGAATAATGCCAACGGCTGTTTTTTTTTTTTGAGAGAGAGATTAAATTAGTTAATGGGTTACATACTTAAATCTGATGCAAAGGTTAATCGATGTACACTGATCATTTTATTAAGCCCTTTATCATTTCAAGACATGAACACCCCCATATTACTGATATTTTCTGGACAGAAAATGAATCTGTTTTTGTGTTTCTAGTATTTGCTTGATGTACATGTGGTATGGTGAAGACTGAAACCCTCTGTATTAGTTCTGTGTCATTTTTGAAAATAATTTTCACCAGCTAAAATATTTTATTTGCTTTTAGCCTGTGTGTGTGTGTGTGTGTGTGTGTGTGTGTGTGTGTGTGTATGTGTGTGTGTGTGTCATGGAAGGCATATTTAAACAATGTTATCTAATTACTTTTTGAGAAATCCATAGGTGATGTATATTTTCTGTTTTCACTAGAAGTATGGTCGAGATTTTAAACCTAATCTGGCAAGGCTTAGGGTGACAACTTAAGATGAGTTTCCACCACTGTTCTGCAGAGACATCCAGTCCCTCCTAAAATAAAGTTTTGTGATAGTGTGTGGGGGATGTAGAGGAGGAAACAGGGAACCTGTCTCGGCAGCTGTTTTTAGACTTCAGAGCTTGTTATTCCTAAGAGGAGATAGGGAGCCGGGAGAGGGGAGAAGGGAGAAAGGAGAGAGAAGGGAGCCTCTGTGTTCGCATCAGAGATTTGAAAACCCACTGATTTCAGCTTTTAAACAATTCTAGATATTTTCTCTCCTAAGCAGAGATGGAAAAAAATTTCTTTAGGAGCAGGCTGTGAAATGAGTAGTGCACTGTGGCCAACTGTAAGATAAATAAGTGCAGTGCTAGAGATTGCAGGGGCCGTGGCTCAAGTACACGGAGCACTGGATTCTCCGCAACTCCCAGAGCATCCCTGCCAAGCAGCAGCGTGGACCAGAACCACATGGCCCAGTCTCCGCTTCCTCATCTATGAGTGTTTCCAATTAATTTCTAATCTTCTGTTTGTCGTTGATTCCTTTGTGCCTAGCATTATGCTGGAGGACAAACAACACACTTTGCTAGTTCTAGGTTTTCTACCCCTTTCTGAAAGGAACAGAGTAAGTCTGCAAAGTGACATCCTTTGATATCCTCAATAACAATTATCACTTTTGTCTTTACCACCAAGAGCACTTATTTACTATTTGCCAAACACTTTGATACAATAGATGCAACCCTTAAAATTGTATTTGATAATGTATATGTCTATGTCCTCATTTTACACGTATAATTGAAGTTCTGTGATATCTCATTACCTCCCCAACATCAAATATCTTATAGTCAGAGAGACTACATAAGAAATTTATGAGACTATGGTATTAGAACCTGAGAGTTCACTATTTGCCTGGTCTGTATTTCTGATTCTGTTTTATTTCAGTCATGCAAACAGGATTTTTTTTTATCTACACAAGATTCATTCAGTTTGGAGGCTCCCTTTATTGGATTTTTTTTTTTTTTTTTTTTTTTTTTGTTTTTTTTTTTTGGTGCCAGGAATTCAACTCAGGACCTTGTACTTGCCAGGCGGGTGCTTGTGCCGCTGAGCTATATCCCTGACCCTTGATTGGATTTGAAACACAGTCACAGATTCTTAAATGTGAGTAGGAGGTCCTAGTTAACATCTTTAGCCAGGAAGACGAGGTGTTTGAGCCTGAAAGCAGCTTCAGCTATTTTATGGTGGCTGCCTTGAACTGGGGCTGGTGGGTATTGATTACTCCTGGGTTTAGTTACTGCAGGACCAAGTATCACCACTGAGAAGCAGGCGTAGCATCATGAGAAGTTTAAACGTTGGAGACTGACAAAGCTGGCACAAGGAAAGTTTTGTAGTGTTTCTCCTTCTAGATTTTAACTTTCTTTCTGATTTAGTAAAGAAAAATATTACAATGCATAGAATGTAATTGGTATCATACCAGAACCCCAGGGCCATCTTGATATTCAGTTCTCCAGTATTACCTGGGGTTGAGGTTGCACAGAGAGTTCCTAACGTTTTATATTTGCTAACAGTACCTGCACCACCTAGTCACTTTTTAAAAATGCAAAATCTCAGGCCCCAGCCCAGACCTACTAGATAAAAACCTGCTTTTCCAAGAAGCCCCAGGTGACAGATGATAGCGTAGTCAAGTTTGAGAAGCCTGGTCCTTCCCTATGTAAGGAACCTCATGGCGTTGAAAAAAACAAACCTTAGGAGTTAAAACTCATTGTCTTTCTTCTTTGTGGGTGATTTGCTAGAAATCCACAAATACCCCCTGGGACCGTTTTGTTTTCAGTTGTTTCAATGAGTTCAAAAGAAATTTAGAGCAAATATTTTTTAAAAGATGTCTTTTAAAAAATTTTGGTCGGGACTGGAAATATAGCTCAGTGGCATAAGCACCTGCTTGGCAAGCCCAAGGTCCTGAGATCGATCCCCAGTACCACAAAAAAAAAAAAAAAATTGGTCTCTACTGACATGATATCCTCTGAAATATTTAATGACAGCTACCTGGTTAAGGAACAGTGGTATTGCAATGTGTGGTTACTGTTAGTATCATTCCAGACATTGAGGGAACACTAGGACACTGGTCATGAGACTTTTTCTGATGACGAGCAGGCAGCAAATATTTTAACGTTTGCAGGCCATGAGGTCTGATCCAGCTACTCTGTTCTACTATTGTAGCATAAAATACAGAAAAAAAAAAAACAGATGAATGAATATGTTGTGTTCTAGTCAAACATTACTTACAGTGATATTGAAAAGGTGAAAATCATTTTGAGCTTACAAAAATGCTGATGAGGCCAGGCATAGCTAAAGTTTGCTAGCACCCAGTTTAGAAGAACATTATTAAAACCTCAGGCCCAGGGATCTGGTAGGTATGATTTGCATTCAACACCACAAGATCTCTGTGACCTTGGACAAGAACTTACAGCTCTCTGCCTCAATATCCTCCTCTATGAAATACAATAATAGTGCTGCCTTATAGGGTTGTTAAGAGTAGGTAAAGAGCCAAGTTAAAGTTTAAGGAGGTCATCTAGCACTTCTCGAGCATTCATTAAGAAATTTGGAGACTGGTTATACTTATAAAGTTAAATATCTTTCTCTTTTAAACCACCATTAGGCCTAAAGTTTGGAGGCAAAAGGGTAAGAATCAGTCATTCAAATTCTTAAACTGTAAATGATCGAGGAGAAAGTTGTACAGAGGTTCTTGGTACCATTCTTGCAACTTTTCTGTAAAGTTTAAAATTAATTCAAAATAAGCGAAAAAATAAAAGAAGTAATGTATTTCTCTTTGAATATTATGAAAGTCAAAACTTACAAAAAATAAATTAGAGTGAGGGATTATTTACATGATAGGCAGATTCGCTTCAGGGCTCCTTTAAATATGGAAATCTCTTGGTACAATTAAAACATGATTTGATTTATAAGAATTAAATATACATGCAACATTTCCCTGGAACATCTGTGCCTAAATGGAAACATCCCTGTACTTGAAGCTGTACCATAGCCCTTCAGAGCAGCACATCTTTCAGGCTGATATAAAAGCATTAGGTATTAACTGTGGAAATATTCTTACATGGATTAGCTCAGTGCTAGTCTGATGTTCAAAAATGTGTAACTACAAAAGCATGCACAGTCCACTGGGCCTTTGGATGAATTTTGGATAAATTTGTCAGTTGGAAACAGCCGCCTTTCTTGGCAGAGACCTACAGCAATTGCCCAGGTCTCTGAGTCTAACAGAAGTTTGATGCTGGTGTGAGGTATGATTGAAAAATATGATTAATGTCTAAAATTGTTTCCAAAACATATCACAAGAAAAGACACAATGCCTTGGATCCCCCTCAGAGTACCCCCATACACACACACACACACACACACACACACACACACACACACACACTTCCCCTTTCTGAAACAGTTCTGGAAGTCTTTTTTCATGAGTATCATTTGCTTTATTGTAGTGGCTGCCACAAAGTCCATGTCCATTCTCAGAGTTTACCTTTCATTTTAACTCTGGGGAAGACCCAGAAGTCACACAGTGGCAAATCTGGTGAATAAGGTAGATGAGAACACACCTTAATGTTTTCATAAGCCCGCTTTTTCTTTGCATGGCACATGGCAGAAGCATTCCCCATATTTTTGATCATGCCTTTGTAAGGACTCATGAAAGGACTTGCAGAACTGCTTCAGATAGTGACAAGAATGATGGGATAGGTGTTCAAAGTGAGGGGGAGTATTTTGAGAGGGATTAATGGCAATGTGTCTTTTACTCTAAGCAATTTTTATTTATTTATTTTTTTTTTGGTTTTTCTCCGGTACCGGGAACCGAACTCACGACCTTGCGCTTGCCAGGCTGGCGCTTTTGCCGCTGAGCTAAATCCCCAGCCCCTATAAGCAATTTTTAAAAGTAAGCCTTTAGATATGTTGAACACTCTTGTATGTCACTCTGTGAGGGACCTCTGATGGTGCCTCCCCTGAGACTCATGGCAGGGATCTTCGATGACAGGTGGGTGTAGGGCTAGATCTCCTATAACAAGGTATCATATAGAGATGACCTGAGCAACAATTTACTTTCCCAAAGTCCTGGAGGCTCCCAGTCCCAAAGAAAGTGTCAACAGGGTGGGATTCTTCTGAGAACTCTCTTAACAGAGGCAGGAGTGTGCGCATCTTTCACAGTATGGGAATCCAAGAGGGACGTCTCCAGGATCATACAGAGGTGATTTCTGCCACCATCCTCACCATTCCATGTCCAGACACGGATAGTGAGTTACTCATGTTTTTCCAAAGTGCTACAGAGCAAAGAAAAAGCTTTGCTTATGCACAAAATGATAAAGATGAAAACAATTTCTGAATTTTCATCCATAGACAGCTTGAGGCAGATCTATGTATTTAGCCATTTTAACTTTTCTCCTGAGAATATGGAGATGCCCTTGGGCCCGAGTTCATCCAAGGCATCTATGACACATTGCATCCACCTGGTTATTGATTAGATATGCAGATTTCTGAACCTGTAAATCAAACCCTCTGGGGGCGGGACCTGAAGGGTACCACCACGTGACATCTTCTCTAGTTAATTCTTAAACACCATGACAGTTTAACAACCTCTGATTTAATGAAGAGAAGAGCTCATGGCCTTGAGATTTGGGGAACTGACACTTTTGTATCATTTCTCAAAGTATGGTCCGTCTATGACAAAGGATCTTGTTAGATGTGCAAAATGTCAGACTCCAGCCCGGACCTGCTGAATTAGGAACAGTAGGGTGGCCCCTAGGGGTCACCTTTGGCGTTCTCCAGGGGATTCTGGTGATACAGGAAGTTATAGAAACAAAAGGGGGAAATTGCCACCCCTTCCTAAGGTACTGCACCGATTCCAAAAGAACTTTCAGCTGAGCATGGTAGAATGAGCCTATAATTCCAGCACTCTGAGAGGCTCAGGCAGGAGGGCCACAAGTTCAAACCCAGCCTGAACAGCTTAGGGATTTTGTGAGTCACTGCCTCAAAATAAAGTGTTAGGGATGTAGCTCAATATGAAGGCCCTGGATTTAATCCCCAGTACCACAAACACAAAAAAAATGTTTGTAGGCTTCTGTTTCAGAAAAGTGTCTGTTCTCCTCAGCCTATAGCTGGTTCTTCTATTTATGATCATTTTCCTTCTTTTAGTAAAAAAAAAATTTTTTTTAATTATTTTAAAAACACTCTACACTTGTTGAAGCTGAAAGAAGTCATTGATAGCCATTGGGTTTAGCGATTCAAATAGCTTGCTTTTCACCTATAATGTGCCTTATAGAAGGTGCTCTACTTTGGGTAGACAACATATTCTCTGCCTCCTTTTTTCCACATCTAAAGAAAAACTGATACTGTCTGGCCCTTATTATGGGAGGGGGCAGCAAATGTAGCGTAAGCATTCTTTGGCAAACATTGAGTAAAAAAACTCTTCTTTATATAAAATCAAAATGTTTTTAGCACTGAAAGCCTATCAGTATTAACCTTTTTCCCTTACCAGAGCAATACAGTCCAGAAATACACAACTCATTTTTACCAAAGTCATAATCATTTTATCTCATAAAAATTGTTCTAAGCTACAGCATGGAAGCACAAGCTTGTGATCCCAGCACTGTGGAAGCCTGAGGCAAAGGGTGGCAAGTTCAACCTCAGCCTGGGCAACTTAGTGTCTCAGAAAGACCCTGTCTTAATAAAATAAAAATAAAAGTGGGCTGGGAAAGTATAAGTACCTCAGTGCGAAGCCTTAGGTTCAGTCTCCAGTACCATAATACAAGAAAAAGTTCTAAAATAGTTTTTCATTTTATTTTATTTATCGCAGTGCCTCATGTTTGGGTTGGTATTCAGAATCGTTCCTTTCCTCTTTGCTTGCATTTGTCTTTGTTACTGATCATATAAAGGCTAAAAGGGACATTTAGTTGTTTTGAGAGCCCATGGAGCTTAGTAGAGGGGGCCCAGAGCCCAGCACAGGGCCTGGCACACAGCAGAAGCCAGTATTTACCTGGCAAAAGTGTGGTGATATTGCTGTCCCATCTCTTCCCAGCTGAGCTCTCAAGCAAAGGCACCATGCTGTGGAGTGGCCCCTTGTTCTCACTCAGCCACTGGTCTGTGGGGTTCCTCTCATCCCACTTGGCAGCCTCAGCTCCTGTCCTGGGCTGAATGACATCAGGAAAATGAGGCCCCCAAACAGAACTCTGTTTGTTTCCACGTGACTTGAGCCGCACAGCAGAGGCTGTGTATGTCCAGACAGCGCAGGACACATGCAGAGCCTTATGGAACAGGTGCCCCAGGGTTCCTATCAGCTCTTAGATATTTTACAAAGCTGACTGGCTGCTGTCCTCTGTGTCTTTGCTTTGTGTCCTTTAATAGAGTATCTCCAGATACCATTGCTGGCCTTCATCGTAGGGTAGTGATGTAGATCCCAGGGCCCAGGCAGGTGGGATGTTCCTTTGATTTATTTTTAATTATTTATTTATTTATTTACTTATTTATTTATATAGGTACCAGGAATCAAACTCAGGAGCTTGCACTTGCTGGGCAGACTCTGCGTGGCTGAGCTATACCCCCAGCCTGATTTTGTTTTCTTTAAAGAATCCAAAATGGTAGGAAAAGACCCACTCATTCACTGTGATGGCACCAGTGGTTGTGCTCAGTTGATACTAAATGGACACTGTTAAATAGCTTTGCTTTTCCTGCTTTCTGAGTGCCACTCCAATTTTATTCCTCGGATGTGTAGTCTAGCTGCCTATCAGAAGCCTTTGGATTCCCTCATCAATTGCTCCCGCCTAGTTCAGCCCAAGTTCCTGCTCCGAGGGAGAATGAGAGATGAGTGAGTCAGGATTCTGACCTCTTGCAGGTTGTATCATGACTGGATGAAGCTGTGCTTAAATCAAAAACAAAGGAAGGAAGATGAAAGAAGGAGGATGAATGCAGTAAAAGTTTCTAGGGAGAAGCAAGAGCTGAGTGAGGAGGGAACTTGTCTAGGGGAAGGGAAGGGAGGGCTTTCTGGGATGAGAATCAGCCTGGGAAAAGGCGTCGGACATGAACCTGGACCATGATTCCAGTTGGTCTGAGTCCTGGTTCCTCACCTCAGGGTTTTCAGCAGAGTTAAAAGGTTAGGTGTTTTCTGCTTCCTGCTCGTAATAGGACATGCCCTTCAGGCTTCTCCCTGCCCCTCTGGGGCCAGCAGTGCCTCCCTAAGTGATGGAGAGTCTACAGGTGAGCAGAAAGGGTTTTGGTCCCCATCAGCACGTCGCAGGATTCCAGATCCTTTGTGGATGTCTTTCCAGACTGAAGACTGTGGCCCTCTGCATGAGAATGACGGACTCTGATCACCTCCAGGATAAACTCTGTTTTTCTGCCATTGTGACAGTCAACAGTCCAGGGAATGGATGACAGGGCTGCCCAGTTGCCCTGTTTAACTGGAGGAGTCAACCTTAAGAGTCAAGAAAAGAGACAATGACTGTCTTACTTGTAACTTGTAAATATATTTGAACTCTAAGCGTGCCAATTTCCAGCTCTAAGCAACTAGCAGAAGAAGGCTCCCTTAAGCAGGGTTGGTTTGAAAAAGCACTATTATTAGCAAAGAAAACAAAAATAGAGTCCTTTAAAAAGTATTATAATTCATCTAATTCAGTATTATGTTCATCATATAATTCAGTATTATGTTCATCTCTCTGAGGGTTGGGTATTTTGCTAGGTATGGGGATAAATGAAAATGAGTAAGATTTGGCTCTGCCCCAGGAGGATTCTATAGCGTAGACTCATGTGTAAATAGAAAATAGTTCCAGATCATGACAAAGGTTCTACCAGGGAGACTAGAAAAGAAAATAATAACATAGAAAAAGAATAATTAATTCCCTCCTTGGGAGTGGGAAGAAAAGAGGTCACTTTTAAATTATGCAGAAGGGACACAGACAGTTAATTCTTTTAAAAGTCAAGCCATATGAAAGTACTAACATATAGCCCTGTTTGACATAAAAAGATCGGTCTCATATGGTTTAACCTAACACTAACACAGGATTGCCATGAGGGTTTTACTGTGTCTGTCAACTTTAATCTCAGTGGTAATAATTGTCCATTAGCTATATTGAGAATGATTCTGAGGCTCACGGGCCAATGGGAATGGATAATATTAACATTGATTAATGATGTCTGTCTTGGCTAGAAAATGGGAAAAAATAGTATTACTTGAATCTGTTTCCTCACTTCATTTATAAGGAGTGTAATAAGCAAATGCTTGGGTGTCCAAGAAGTGCAGGATGTTACCATAATTGTAGATGTGGGCTCGTGCTAATTGGAGATAGATGGTATCTGTTGGAGGCTGAGGCAGATAAAAGGCTTAATTCAGGGGGTTATTGAAAGGCTATGTGTATGCTGTGTTGGGAAGTGCTTTGAATGACCTTATAAACACTTCTTTATACCACTACTTGTGCTCTATTGACTATCTGACTTACTTTTGTAAACATATGCATGTTACCGCTCCTGCCCCCAAAATACATGGAGGTTTGTTCTTTTCTGCTGCTTTATTTTTGTTGAATTCAAAGCTCTCTTTTAGGAAAGGTCAGAAAGTACTAAGGGAACATACTCTTAGTACTTTGCAAATTAAATTGGTGAACGTTTTTAGGTAAAATAGACACCAAGTCTTGTGACTACATTCATTTTGTTTTTCAAAGGTCAAAGTCATTGCATAAAGATTTTTTTAAACTACTAAGAGAGCACTTGCAGAAGTTATTTCAGTCCTGTTTCTCAGGCTCCACAGCATAAGAGGAATTAGGAAGGCTTCATTATGCCCTGCTAGGGTTTAGTTTTCTATACAGAATCTGTGTTGTGTCCCAGCGGAATTCAATAAATTGCACTGAGGATATTGAAAATTGACCCAAGGGTTTTAACTGCACAATACTGAGATGTCCTTCTGGATGTGTTTTTGCTATAATTAGATGATTTTTCTTTTAAAATCAAGGCACCCCAACAAAATTTCAAATATCATTTTAGAAGTGCTTTTTAACCAAGGATACATAGAAGGAAAGAACTTTTGAGGAAATTTCTCAAAGTCCACCGACCTGTCAGAGCTGCCCTAGATAGTTACGACTTGGTATCTCTCTGTGTGTTCTATGGAAAGGAGAATTTCTGAGATATTTATCAATAAGAAAATCATGTGCATGGCTTCTGCAGATTCCTCTTGAACATCTATTGATAAAGAACATTTTTTGCAGATTATTCAGTATTCTCCTAGTGAGCACCTTTCTTCTCATTGGTTGATTTTAGACCCCAAGGCTCATCTCAGGATTGGTCTGTTTGCTCTTAGTGCCTATGACTATGCCAGTCACCTGTTAAACTGCTGAAAATGTACTGAGGAGAAATTAGATCAGATGAAGACCTATGCTATGGTAGGGTAAACTGTTTAAAAATGAAGTAGAAAGAACATAAGTTTAGCAGAGGTTGATCAAGACTCTTAGACTCTTTGTGCACTTACTACCAAGAGATGACCAGGTAGTAGGCCTGGTGGATCATGGCTACAATCTCAGATACTCTGGAGACTGAATCAGGAGGATCAAAAGTTCGAGGCCTGCCTGGGCAATTTGGCTAGACCTTGGTTCCAAAGTTAAAAGGGCTGGGAATATAGCTGAGTAGTAGCATGTTCCCATACCTCTCCCTTCCCGAGATAACCATTTAACTTCACCTGTATGCCCTGGACTAATTTGGAGAGCAGGGTTATGGGGAGAGGGGATGATTCTTTAGCTTTAAGCACAGCATAGGTAAGTAAAGGTGAGAAGGACATTCCTTCGGGTAGGAATTCTGTTCCAAGGCGACTTTATGAAAGACTGATAGGGGAAAAGATGAGATGAGTGTGGGATGTCAAGAAAATGTTTATTTCACCTGTAAATAATGTCCAAATTTAGAGCCGCACAAGGAGAAGAAATAGAAAGGGAACCGGAGGAAGGCTTCTCCTATTCCCTCCTTTTAAACATTTTAAACAAGTTTATGTGTTTGAAGTACATAATGATTATATTCAATGTTTTGCTGTTGTTGTTGTTGGTTTTAGGTTTTGTTTTATCTTTTGGTTTTGGTACCAAGAATTGAACTCAGGAGCTGGCACTTGCCAGGCAGGTGCTGTGCCCCTGAGCTATGTCCCCTGCCCAGTGATTTTATTCACTGTGGAGAACTGATGTATGCACATAACACCATTCTGCCCCCCTTTTACCTGTGTCCCCTCTACGGTGGTGGAATACTTGGGAGAGGCTGGAGTGCAGGTCAGAGAGAACAATAGAGAAATATTAATTTTAGTATCTCTATTTGGTGGAAGCCCAATGACATCAGAAGTTTTCTTTGGAGCTACATCCCCAGCCTTATTTTTTTTTTTTTTTTTTTGAGACAGGGTTTCTCTAGGCTCTAAATTGTTCATGCTGGCTTAATTTACAATCCTCCTGTCTCAGCCTCCCAGAGTACTGGGATTGCAGGTTAACTGCACTTTTGTTTATGTTGGGAAAGATACAAAAAGATTGTAGAACTTTTTCCCAGGTGAGTCCCCAGGATGTGGGAATGTTGCTCTTCCTGGGGGTGCACTTGTAAGATAGACTTCTTGTCATGGTGGTGACGGGATACCAAGGCAAGTGGGAATGAGCAGAAACCCCAAGGAGGCATTGCTAGCATCCTCAGTTGCCTTAACACTCCTCAAGGGCACTCTTTTCTCTGTCAGTCTTTGAGCTTGAACCTCATAGCAACAGGAGAAGATTCCTGACCCCACTTGTGCTTGCAGTGGGTGGTAGTTCTAAACAGGGCATAGACACAGACAGAGGTGACACCGCAGAACTCCACTGATCCTTCTTCCCGTAAAATTCCATTTTGCAAGGATAAGAACGGTGCTTTTTGCTTTAAATCAGGCAGAAGCTTCATCGCTGTCACTGGAGTGCAGCCACTGGCTCCAGCCTCTGGGATCCACCTCTGCAGCGGGCAGGTGGCAGCTCTGGGGAGAAAACCGGAGCTGCAAAAGCAAAGACCCTCTCCCCCTGGGTCGCCTGTGGATTCAGGGTGGGTAATGATGGGGATGGCAGAGGCTGCCTTCATTTCTGCCCTGCCTCTTATGTTTTCCTCTATAGAGCTAATCTAGAAAGACTAAAGCTTGGGGTAAGGGAAAGTATTCCCTAAACATACTGACACATGTCCTTACCAGTTACGAGTCACTGTTGTGTGCCGCTCCCTGCTGTGGGCACACCTTTTGGAGGTAGGTATACTTACCCTTGTTTTTCAGATGGGAATGCTGAGGCACAGAGAGGTCCAGTGACTTACCAAGATCACACAGTAAAGGGGTGTTTGAATCAAGCTTACTGTCTATTTTTTCTCCTGTATTCCTAAAGTTCCCTTTCGAGTATGCCGTACTGCTTCTGTTCCTGATCTGAAACTGGGTGCTGGGTCAGACAGAACTCACTACTCAGACCCCATGTGAAAAGTCACGGCGTGTGCTTGGTGGGATGGGGGTGGGTTTCCAGCGATTCCCTTTGGCTAAGGCAAGGGGCTTCCTTGGGTGTGTCCGTCCTGCGCTGTGGGATATGGCTGTGTGTTCATTTCTCTGCCTTTCCTGTGTGTGCAGTGCACTCTCAAGTGCAGTGTGCCTGTTCCCAAACCAGACGCCATCTCTCTCTCTCTTGTAGGCACGGTGCTGTTGTGCCAGGCAAACCAGGAGGGATCTTCCATGTACACTGCCCCCAGTTCACTTGTATATACTTCCGCAAGTAAGCCCACTGTCCTGGCTCTCTTTTTGTTTTGTGACATAAATCCGAGTCCAATCACCTTCCCTGCCATGTAAGTCCCCCTGTCCCCCATCCCTTGTGCTCTCTGCAAGGTAAACTTGATCTTCATCAGCATGTCTGTTTCCCCATTGCCTTAGCATCCGAACCCTCTGGCCATCGCCATCCACATGCCAGTCCTCACTTCCCAGGTGTCCCAGCCATTTGCATTACACCTGCCAGGCTTGGGGCCAATGGATGGGACGTGGGTTGGGAAGAGGGTTCTGGCAGTTCCACCAAATGGTGCCCTAGCCTAGCAAAAGAGGCTGAATCAGTCCTTGTGAGCATGGCAGCCTCACTGTGGGAAGTGGGACCAGCTTGTGGGTGCCTTGTTTTCAGAGTTGTTCTGTCCTTTGCTATGTAATACCAATGAGGAGGAGGAGAGAGAAACAAGGGTTCTCCCCACTTAACTGGGGGAAAGCAATATAAATTTGCTTTTGGGAACTGTAAGTGTATTTTAATTATATGTGTATGTAAGTATAGCTGTCAAGTGCTACAGGGAGGAGACCAGAAAGAAGCCCGGAGGACAATTCACTGTGTTGCTATGAAAGAACCAAAATTCCTTTCCTTGGGATGGATGGGCTGGGTGCAGAGTGCCACACCCTTATCCCACCCACCCCATCTCTGGAGCAGGCTGAGAATGACAGCAGCACTGATACCCTATGCTTTAGAGACAGGCCGACAGGAATGAGGAGAGCAGGAGTTCCGGGCTCATGATGACCAAGGGGATGAGAGACAGAGTTGAACCCCCACTGCCGTGAGACAGGGGTCGCCCTCCTCAATGTGCGAGACTGAGACAAACCAGAGCTGTCACAGGAAACCCAGAGTATGATAACGAGGACAACCGTGAGGTGGGCAGAGTCTTTAGTAAGTGGAGACAGGCTATTATTTCTCCCAGCTAGCTTATCTTCAGTGGCAACTTGGGCATTAATTAAATGGAAGGTATTTGTTTTCTGTGCCCTGAAAAGTCAGACTCTAACCATACTGGTTAGAAGTGGTTCTTTCTAAGTTTATGAGAATTGTCCCACATGGGTGATTGTGCATGTGTATGTGCACCTGTCTCCTAGGGGTGTAATGCTACTACATGTTTGCTTACCCAGCCTCATTTATTCCTCTCAACACCTGCAACAGGTAGGTCTTGCAATGCTTGCTTTTCAGATGAAGATATGGAGTAATTCACTCAAGTCACACAGCCTGTTTCTGTTGAACCTTTGGTTGTCTTTCTCGATGTATTTGACTCTAAATCTCTTCATCGTTTCATTTATCTCCCTACACTTTTTTCTCAGTAAATGTTTTCTGAAAGAGAGTTGATGCACAGGGTTGAGTCCTGGGGGATTATTTTATTTTCTCCCTAGCACCATTGTCCTGTAGCACCATCTGGAAAGAAGTCTTCTGTATCTGTGTTCACACGATCCTGGTAGAACTCACAGGCACTGGCTTATTTTAGTTAATGTTATAGTAACTAGCCACCTGGGGTGAGTGGATACTATATTGACAGTATGATGTTGCATGGTCATATGACATATTCATATTTGTTTTCTTTACAGAAGTAAATAAAAAAACTCCAATAAGTTTTAAAAAACTTACTTCTTTACAGAGGTAAATAAAAAAAACTCCAATAAGTATTAATTTGAATATATATAGCTATTCTAAAGTGAATTGAGTAAAATGTTTTATATAACAAACATGGAAATGTTTCACAAATTTTCTGTAATAAGTGGAGCACAGAGAGGAAATAAAACAATGTAACATGAGAGTTGGCACATTAAAGCCACAGACAAAACCTAGTTCACACCCTATTTTCCAATGCTCTTGAGCTCTGAATGCTTTTTAAAATTTCTAAGTATTTTAAAACCAAAATGAGTGTCATGGTGGTGCATACCTGTAATCCTAGCACTTGGGAGGCTGAGGCAGGAGCATCGCTGTGAGTTCAAGACCAGCCTGGGCTACAAAGTAAGTTCAAGGCCAGCCTGATCTGCATAGTGAAACCCTATCTCAAAAAGGCAAAACAAAAACAAAAACAAAAAAAAGAAAAGAAGAATGTTATACAGAGACATAGATAGCCAACAAAGTACAAAACATTAACAAAATATCTTTTCCCAAAAAAGAACACCTATCTCTGATTGATAGGGTAAATTTTATTATTAAAAACATAAATTTGCCACATTACTTTATCATATGTAATTGTACTTTTTTCTGAGTTTAAAAAATGTTTAATGATCACTGAAACCATGTATCCAACATCCTTCATTTTTAAATTACATCATCAGTCGAATCACCTGCATACTTTTCATCTTATTTTCACATATGCTATATTGGGTATATTCTAATCTATTTATTCCCATTGTTGAATTCTGAGATTCACTGAATTATTTTTTACAAAAATATTACAACCAGTGCCCTTTTATATAGTAGTTTTAAAGAAAATTGCTAGTTCTGCAATCCTATTTTTAAAAATACAATGTAGTTTCTTGTAATAAGGATCTCCACAGGCCCCTCCTTATGCAGTGGTATTCAGAAAGCCCAGTAGTATCCTGTAATAGTGAGCATCTCTAATACCTTTCCACCACACAGAGAGCAGCAGGGCCCAGGGACATTTTTCACTCTGAGGCAGTGTGGTGGTGCTGCTGCATGGAAAATTCTCCACCATCCGTAAGTTTCACCACAGAGGCTTCCTTTCTTGAACTTTGTGGCTTTCTGACCCAAGCTATTTGCCAGTAGCTAGAACCTTTGCAAGATGTACTTTGCAAGATTAAGATGCACCGTCCTGCACAAAGCCACATCCCACTCGCAGCAGTTCACCCAACACAGAAAGGGTCATTTTTGCAGGTACCCATGTGCACACACTACAAAGGTACACAGTGTTACCCAGAATCCCCCTCTGAGTCTGACGTATGCAGGACTGAGAGCCACACACCTTGTCTTTGAGATATGTTGAATACCCTTCTTCTCTATGAATCTAACCATCTTCCCAAAAGTGGAGGGTGTTTTACTTTCCAGAAAACTTTGAGGATGCTCTTGTGTTTTTTTTTTTTACCTTAAAAATTCATGTGTTTACCATTACTAACAGTTGCGCTCCTGACAATAAAAGGTGTAAGTGACATTTTTGTAAACGTGTGTACTAACTTCCAAGATTACTCATGAGTTTTGGTTTTCGTCCCTCCTCCCTGCAAAACAAAACAAAACAAAACAAAACAAAAAATTCCTTAACTGGCCTTGGATGTTTTATAATTAAATTGTTCTTCTTCCTAGCCAAATAGCTAATCATCTGTAAATAACATCTTTAAATGCAGTAGGGGAGATGGTTTTTTCAGGAACCCTGCTGAACTAGTCTGTAATGAAAATAATTCCTACTAAAATTTCTGCTTTTTTACATGAATTCCCTCTTAAGTGAATTTCCCTAATATGGCTCAGGGCACATGAAAGCATTAATACAGCGCTCACAAGTGTGTTCCGTAGATTCTCCCATTTGACCCCTCTTTGCTTCTTTTTCCCCAAACCTTATGCTGGTCTGAAACCTTAGCTCAAGTTGTCAGGAGACATGTGCACCCTCTAGCATGCCCTGATAAATCAGTGTCATCAAGAAAACCATCAATCTAAATGAAGTTGGAGCACAACCCCAGGAAATCAGGCAAGACCACTTTGTACCAAATGCAAAATGTTTATTATTAGTATTATTAAGCAGGCTCTGGGCACCAAACAACATAATCTCTTCCCAGATGGATTTAGTCAGTGACAGAACTGGTGGCTTGCTAATTGACCACCTCCCTCCTAGGGCTGTGAATGGTCAGCTTTTCTTTTCCAAGGCAAAGGCATTAGCTGAAATATTGCCCACACTTTTTGAATACGGCACATGCTTAACATCAACGTCAGCTTCAGCAGAACTTGAAAGGTAAGGTGTAGATTACCCACTTCCAAGTTAAAGCATGATTTCCACTTTTACTATTTGAGGTGTCAAGAAGTGGATCATTGTGTCCATCAATGGCAAGTTCCACTTCTGCCTTGGGTTAGTAAACTGAGCTATCACTGATCATTTCTGCATATGATGGAAATGTTTCCAGAAGTAGCTAACTGTTATCTACTTTATTTTGCTCTCTTGCAATTTTATAAATAGGTTATAAATTAGAAAAGTGACAGGTGCTCATGGTAACCAGTGAAGCATGCAAATAAACATGCACAATTATAATAAGATAGCAATAATATGTACCCTTGAAATAATCCATGTGGACTTCCAGTATCTTTTCACATTTTATCCACATTAAAATGGAAAGGACACACCTGCAGCTGGGGAGGGGGGCTGTTAGTATTTTGATTTTATGTGTACATCACACAGTTTGGTCATGCTCAGTTTCTCTTACTATTGTTGTGACCATTTCCCATGAAGCTTTTTTGATGTTTCCATTTTGTTTCATAGAGCGGATGGCCAACCCTTCTCTCAGAGTTGCCCAAGTTACTTTTCCTCGCACACTTTATAAAGGCTGTAAGAGACGTGTTTACAAACACTCCTACGGACCAGAGCTCCCAACATCCTCTTCCACAATTGCACGTTTCTGCTCTCTTTAACTTTGCAAATTAGATGCATGACAAATACAATCTCCATTTATCATTTGCATTTGTCTAGCTCCTACTTAAAAACATTTTTTTCATACAGTGAGCTGTCATCTGAACTTTACCTCTTGTGAGTTGCCACTACTCTTCCTTTTGCCTCTCTTCTGAGAAGTTTTTTTGTTTTATTATACAACAGGTAAAATAACTTGTGAGGAGTATACATATTGAAAACACATTTCCTTATTGGTCATCTGCCCTTGCTCATATTCCATTATACGTGTTTCATCATACACAAAAACAGATCTAACTTTGCTCTTGTTGTCAGGGAATTGCTGCCAGCCGCACATTTTGTTCAGCATGACGTGCAAGCCATCCTGACAAGTATCATAGACTGGAGGCCTAAACAAGACATTTATTTTCCTACTGTTCTGGAGGCCGGATGGCCAAGATCAGGATTGCAGTCTGGGCTCCTGTGAGGTTTCTCTTCATGGCCTGCAGATGGCCAGCAGGGACACAGGGAGACAGAAAGGGGTCCTGTCTAGTGTTAGGACACTAATTAGGACACTAATTCCATCATGAGCACCCTCCACTTATGACCAAGGCTAAACCTAATCACCTCTCCAAATACTGTACCATCTCCAAATACCATCACTTTGCAGATTAGGAATTCAAAATTCCAATTTTGTGTGAGGGGAGACAATTCAGTATACAACAAGCACCTTGATACTGGAGTACCACTTTTATCTGTGCAGTGCTAAAGAAACATTTTCCAGCAGAAATTTCTCTGTAGTTCCATCTGTGTATCAATGTACATAAGTGCATTGTTACAGTTGCATAGAATCCACAACTGAATGCTAGATCTGTGTGGGGACAAAAAGGTAAAAGATAAATGTTAATTTCCCCTGAAGTGTGTACCCTTCACCCAATAGCCTGAAAAATCAGAGTAAAGGCAAATACTTTAAAATCTGAATGTTATCAAAGTGCAAAATAATCTCCTCATTTATTCACTTCAGCGAATCTCAAGGGCAAGTGGTAGTAGCACAGTTTTAATTGATATATTGATTGCAGATTTTATGGAAGTAGTTGTGTGGAATTCATAAAACAATGATTTAAGTGGCAGAAACACACATAAATCAAGCCTGCACTGTTCTACTTTAAGGTAATTGATAGAAGTTCCATTGGCTTGTGTAATTAAAGTGAGGACCTAGATTAATTCACAGCTTCCTCTTTTTGCTGCCTCATACAGAAAATTGCACGAAACTGAGTTCAGTTCATGGAAAATGTGCTCACAGGTCATTGTCTGAGTGACATTGGTTTAAAGAACTCCTTCTTCCACCCTCCCTTGCTGGTAGCTCACAGCTTCCTTGCTGTCCCCAAGTTGGGGACACTGTAGCTATGTTCTTTCTTGAGATGGTGTCAGGTAACAGGCAATTCATGCTGAGGTCTCAGAATTGCAAAAGTATGACTTACCAGGGACACTATGGAGTTGGACCTCAACTGGACGCTCTGCTACTGTCCATACTGCCACTTAAGTTTATCTTGGGAGGTGAATTAAATAGAACTGCTTTCAGCATTACTGAGCACTCTAGACAGAGTGCTCATTTCTTTCACTGAACCCTCAGATCAAGAGATTCTGAGGTACTATCACAGCATATGCCCAATTTAATGCCCAAAGGCTATCTCATGTGGAGAGAGTTGTCTACCTACCACCACCAAAGGTGACCCTGAGAATCCCTTCTTTGTCTGTCACAGAAGCATCATCTTGTTGCTCCACTCCATTTTCCTAGCTTCTGCCATGGTCTTGCACATCTCTGATTTATTACCAGATTATATTTAAGAGGATTTTACCAGCTCTTCTGTTAGCTCGATGATTTTACCCATATGCCAGGTTTTGGGACGGGTTCTTTTGTGATTTCTGTCCCTCCCACCATCACTCCAGCCCTTTCATCAACATCTGGTTAGATTTGTAGAATCATAATCACGGACCACTTTGTTGTTGTTGCTTGTCTTTGTTGGTTGTTTTGGGGGAGAAAACACATGAGTTGACGAGCCTCCATTCTTGAAAGGAAAGGATCTGTAAAGAAGCCACTTTTTATGCAGCTACTGTATAAAAAGAGATTGGTTATCAATCTCAATGCAGAACCGTGGCTTTGGTCTTTTTTCAGACGGGGGTCTGGCTTTGGCAAAAGGCTGCCAGTTGCAGAGACTACCACCCTGTGGTATGGCCCCAAACATCTTATTTGTCTTGATATTTCTTTCACAGAAACACATATGACAGATAAGGAGTCACTAGAGGATGTGTTTGCTTTGTGTCAGACAGATATTAAAACAATAAACTATGTTGCCCTGGGATTCCAGTGCACATACAGCCAGAGAACAAGGCCGAGATGAGATGTTTCTGAAAAGCAGCGAGGCAGTTGTTCTGGGGGAATTCCCTGGAAACACCAAGCCCTGTGATAGCATTGACAGAAAGTATTTTTTAGTGCTCACGTTCTCTTAAGAGGATCAACTGGCTGTTGCAGCTTCCACATTTAACTCCTTGACAGAGCCCACCCTCTTCCAGCTTGACAGTGGTGAGAGAGAAATCCTTCCACAGTTTGAGAAGCTTATGTTGAGAGTTTATTTTTGAAGCACTCATCTGCACTTCATTGGCTTCCCCAACCTGCTGTGAAGTTAAAAAAAAAAAACTCTACATTCAGAGTACTGAACAGGAAAGTTACAAGGGTCAAATATCAGATTCTGCTTGATCCCTGGAATATCAGGGAGGGCAGCCTGTGCAAAAGCACAGGTGTATGTGTGTCGAGCAGACTTGGCTTTCTCAACTGAGCCAAGCCTCTTGGGGTCTGCAGAGCTGGGAAAGTGCAGCTGAGAAGAGGAAGAAGAACATCTGATGGCACTAGAATAATTCAGGCACTGTACTGGAGTAGGAGTTCTGGGGCTTCCTGCATAGAAATGTGTCCACCTACAAAGTGGCCTGTTTCTCCTCTTGCTTCATTTCTCTTCAAAAACAAATTTCCTCACTTAGTGCAGATCTGCATAGAAGGAAGCTGAGCTTGCCTCTCATAGAAGGACAAAAGAGCCTGGGCTAGTTCATTTAAACCTGGTACTTCAAATACTTGCTTCACTATGAATGTCAAGAACACCATTTTCTTAAAACGTGTTTCCATTTATCTGAAAGAACTATCATACCCCATACAATTTATTCCTACTGAAGAACTTGGGAATTGTAAAGAAAATGCAGTTTCAGGACCAAACACGCTGCATATATTAGAGCTATCTCATTGTGTCTTGTTTGCATGCAGTGTGGGCTCTTGCCACCTAATTGCTTTTCCTGTGTAAGCAAACAAGCAAACATATGAGAACCACCTCTGCATGTACAACAGGCGGCAGATTCCCATTGTCCTCACTCTTAGTAATTGGTAGAAATGTCTAGGGAGCGTTCCCAAAAGATGATCAGCTTTCATTAACCAATCCCAGTCCCCATCTTTGATTTCACAAAGGTCTTTTGGTAATGTGATGCCGTTTAGTTAAAAGAGCTGGATTCCAACACAGTGAGTAGTAAAATATAATAGCTAGTGGTGTGGCCATGTCCAGGTGTCTGCAGTGTCAGCTGTCGTATGTCTGTACTTTCCTGTAGGCATCAAATAGGATCAACGTGTCAAGAGCATTCAGGCTGTTCAAGGCTTAAGAGCTCCTCAAATAAAGAGCTACTCTGCCCCCTTTGTCCCTTAGAAGCTATCTTCCATAGTATTCTGAAAGTTCACTAAAGAACCGAGTTTGGAAGGTTTGTATTAATCCAGTAACTTGACCAGTGGATCATTTCCTAAAGGTCCTCCTTCAGTCTGTTTTACAGTAGGACTTCAGGAGTTGTAGCTCATCTATCAAGCAGGTGATCACTAGGTCCAGATGGCACCTGTCCTATAGGTTGGCTTTGAGTGTTGATCAAAGGATTAAGGCTCTGGTCTTAAAATCTAAATGTGGATGCTCAAAATCAGATGGCCTCAACACCAACAAACCACCTACCCTAGGTGATGGCTTGAAACTTAATGAACAATGCATTTACATCGTGTACCCATCCCCCAATCCCATTCCCCCGATCCAGAGTCACTGCCAAGCCCTCTGCGGGCCTCAGGATCAGAAGCTGCAGCAGCCAGCCCAAGAGAGCCATGGGTAATCTAGCCCGGCATAAGGAAGCTAATTTATCTCACTTGCCCTGTTTCCTACCTGGAGAGGCAATTCACTAAGCTTGCTGTTTGTGCCAGCTGTTAGATAGATCATGAATGACTTAACAATTGAACCATTACTGTGTATATGCACTCGATAAAGTAATTATTTATGTAAATTATTTGGTTTCTTTTTTCCATGCCTGCCTAGGGGGAAAAGAAACTAAGTTGACATTGGTACAGATTTTGTCAAACTAATAGATGATGGCAAATTGCTTTGTCCAAATTAAAATAGATTTCAGCATCGCGGGGCTTTGTCTATCTTCAGTGCTCCTTTAGACAACAGAAAGCATCTTTGTAAACGCCTTCTACAGCCCTGCCAAGTGAGACAATCCAAGATTGAGATTCATTCTCGTTTTGCTGAATGAAACGTTATAAATATCTTGCCTGGGGGCTATTGTCAATACCTGTGAGTAGACAAATCACAAATACCTCTTTTGCAGAGTCAAAGCATATGACTTGCACAGTCAGCAGCGATGTCATTCACTACCTGTCTGTTGGATTAATCTAACCATTTGTAATGTGTGAGAGGAGAGACAATAGCTAAGTTCCAGAGGTAAGAAGGAACAGTGTGGCAGTGAGTTAAAACCAAGACTGCCACTCTTGCTCAATGTCACACGGACCTCGAATGCTCCAGAATATTCCTGTGCACAAGTGATGTGTGTGGGATTTTTGTTGCTTCTTAAATTTATTTTTTAAGTTAAAAACTCTTTCTACTTTGTGAATACCCAGGGAAAATCCCACTGTGTTAATGCATTGTAGTTTCCTATATATATTTTTTTCACTAACTCCTTTCTTTTATGTCCAATGAAGAGGTTTGTTTCAAACCAAGTTGTGACTAAAATGATACTTAACATATTCAGAGTTCAATTACATATAGAAAAAAGCACAGTGCCCCAAAATCTTATGGAAATTTCTCATTCACATTTGCTTTCTAAAACTTTGAGATAAGTTTCTCATTCTAGTTTTGCAAATTCAAAATCTGTAATGAAATTTAGTTATAAGGATGTCACCGCAATCACGTTTGACTGTAACTTTCACTAGTACCATGCCAGTGTAACCCCAGTCACTGTTGGTAGTGAAGTCTGTGTTCCCCACC
Source organism: Chinchilla lanigera (assembly GCF_000276665.1). Classification (NCBI taxonomy): domain Eukaryota; kingdom Metazoa; phylum Chordata; class Mammalia; order Rodentia; family Chinchillidae; genus Chinchilla; species Chinchilla lanigera. The sequence continues at coordinate 10,408,726 of NW_004955442.1, read as the reverse complement.
TTTTTGAACTGTGTGAGACACCTCTGGCTTGCATGCATCCAGATATACAGATAACCCCCTTGAGGGGGAAGTTCGCCCTTGGACTCTTATCAGTAACATAAATCAGTGGTGATCTCTATGGCCTGGATCCAATTAACAGAAAGGAGTAGGGCTTTGCCAGGTGTCTTGAAAATCTCAGAACATACATATATAACAAAGAAATGTTCAATCTCCACTCCCTCCACCACCAACTCCCAGCAGCACTTACCCACTGCCCCCAACCAAGAGCATATTGAGATCTCTGTGGTGCTTGTCACCAGAATCCCCTGCCAATGAATCAAGTCCATGAGGGATTAGGGCTGGCTCTCTGGAATACATTATGTGCATGGGAGATATAATGCATATAGCAGCTTGGACGGGCAATAGCAGGGATACTGGACTGAGGGACTCCAAGGAGATGGAGAGAGGGGAATTAAAAGCTTCTCCCAGGGGCTACTGGGCAGGCCTTTGTGTTGGCTAATGGACAAGACTATAGCCTCCAGTTCAGGCTTCCTGGATTCCAATCATTTCCTGAGTATCTGAGGTATTCTATGCTTCCATTTGCTCCTAGAAGGGTGAAAATAGTGGTACTCCTGGTTCATATGGTTTGTTTTGAGTAGTAGGTTAATCTGTACATCTGGCAATTAGCAAGTGTTAATAAATAAATGCTAGCTGTTATCATGCCGTTGAATCTCTTCCATCTGATAGTGGAGTCTTAGAGGCTGGAATTTTGCCAGTTGCTTTGATCACTCCCACTTATCACTGCCTTGGGCTTGGATAGTTGAAGTCCAGGATCCCCTGTTACAAACATCATCAGCAATCCATAGTTTTTCTTAGAACATACAACCTTCACAGGCAGTACTTGGGCACCTCTTGTAAGTGCAAAGGCTGCTGTCCTCTTTCATCTGTAACTGAGCCACTATGGAAATCTGAGTTTATTTGACAATGAAATCAGTCATATTTCAATAATGACCAAATGCCAGGTAATCTTGCAGATGCTAGAGACACAGTAGTGTCCAAAATGTAGTCCTCAGGGCATGATGACAGAGAGCTATATAATGCAGTGGCAGTCAAGCAAGGGGATGAGAGAGTAAGTGAAGGAAGGAAGCAACAACAGGGCGCTGTGAAAGGGATGGTTGTGAGGATCAGGAGCTATGCAGTAAGATTGAAAACTAAAGCCCCAGGAGGAGGTGATGTTGGAACCAAGGTCTGTATCAGGAACCTTTTAGAGATTAGATCCAGGGGAAAATAAAACCTACCAGAGCACCTGACTGAGATGGAGCAGGCTAGAGAAAAATGAGACCTCTTATCCTCTTACAGATTTCTCCTCAAAGTCTAGCTGACAAAAGTTTTAGATCAATAAATTCTGTTTGGCAAGCAGGCCAGTGCAATGTCACCACCACACAGCCCCCTCCTTCAAAAATGTACGTTTCTCTCCAAGTTTAAGTTCTTGCCAGCACATCCTAATCAGACCTGTAACAGCCTAGAAACTTCTGGCTAATTTGGATTTGACTAAAACTTTTGTACCATGACGCTATGTAAAGAGATTCAATTATGGTGCGCAGTGTTTTGTGAGTAACTACCGCCCATAAAAAGTTAATTAATCAGGGCTGTGTCAATTTCCTCGTGCCATGTCAATTTGCTGCAAGGTAATTAATCACTAATCACCCACCAAGCAGCAGGCCGAGGGACAATCCACGAGCCATTTATTGTCTTTCCCCCAAATAAATGGCACACACATCCAGGAAGAAACACATCTTGCCTTTCACAATATTTTTATCGACACTTTTGCATGTTGTAATAGACGGCAGCCACAAGCAGCTGCAGTTCAATGGAATATGAATATTAAAGAAACAAATGAGCGGAGATTTATAGGACATTGCGTTTCTGTTATGTCAGTTTTGAGATTAAACCAAGCAAATGAACAGTGAAAAATTACTCTTCCATGTGGAGAATGGTGATTAGACTTGTACATTAATTAGAAATTTTTGTTTTCCTATTCAATGCATTTCAAATGAGGATGTCCTATAAGGAACTGTTTGTCCAAAATGTAGATTTATTCACTTCTAAACAGCAGTATTTAATATCAGCATTCATTTTTCTACTGAAACGAGTCAATCCCAAATGTGTGTTTCAGGGATAAATATATGTGAATATGAGAATCAGAGATTCCATAAATTAAGTGGCCATTGTGGTCTTTTTGTAAATAAAAGGATGAAATGCTCCTCTGGCTTTTTTCCCCACTAACCACAGAAATATTGGATTAAGAAAAATAAAGGCCTTTCCATTTTTGTTTTGATCTAAACTTAATATGCCCTATCGTATTAAAATTTCAAATTAATGCCATTTAAAAAGTGACCAAGTCATGTGCACACCTTGTATTATAAACCCATTTGGTATACATTTATTTGAGATCTATTTTGAAAGCAGAAGCAAACATTGTCACCATCTGAAAAGAATGCTCAGATTTTTTTGGCTGTTCATCAAGATGGTAATCACAGGACGCCATCCTCCAAAACCGCTACTCCAGGAGCTCTGGCTGGCTGTTTATCTTGCCTTGGTGTGTAACCTATTACGCCATTTCTTAATTTATGGTCCAGCACACAGAATGGGAGTTTCCCCTAAGGGGAATCCTGCAAAACCCAAAACCTGCTGTTGAAAGCATATCTGCACCCCCGGCATTGTGTAAGTGAATGTTTCCTCCCATAAATTTCCCACAGAACAATTCAGCCCCAAATTAGTGTGTATATATTTTCATCTCCAGACCTTCACAGGGAGGGGAAAGGTAGAATTAGGGAGCCATGGGAGAGGAGGCATGAGACAAAGAGAGCCCCCTTCCACCCTGATGGCACACCTTTACCAGGGCATCTGGCAATCTCATGCAAATTCACACCAGCGCACAAATGCAAAGAATAATTGCCCATTAAAGCGGTTGTATATTTTTATGGCTTTGATGCAGAATCTGCCCCCCTGTGGGGTTTTGCATCTGCTATTCTTCCATCTCTCCCAGAGCTCTAAAACTTTAATATGCAGTTTATAACCCTCAAGTATTTTCTACTGGTTTTGTGTTTCTTCTCCTGGGATTTCTACGCTGGTGAAATGATCTCATTTGTGTTTATTTTCGAAGGTAAGCACCAGGTTCATAAAAGAGACAGAGGGGGAGGAGCCGCACGAGTCACTGTAAATACACTGAAGCCAGAACTCATGGGAAGGTTGGGCTTTGTGTTCGAGGATGAGACAGGCAGTAAGCAATTGACGCTTTGGTAAATGGCTGATTTGGCCAGTTGACACACCCACACACCTTCCATTTAAAAGTGTTGATCTAGGGGCTGGGGATTTAGCTCAGCGGCAAAAAGCGCCTGCCTGGCAAGCGCAAGGTCGTGAGTTCGGTTCCCGGTACCGGAGAAAAACTAAAAAAACAACAACAACAAAAAATAAATAAAAGTGTTGATCTGCCTCGATGCTTGAACACACCATAGCATACCTCTTGTTATATCCCTACAGTTTTGTTTCACTGAGTTCCACAGTACGGGACTCCTTCTTTGCTGGAATGTGGGGTTACTCCCCTAACCTCCTCCAGACATGCTCTGGCATAAATCTGACTGAAGGGTGAGAATAGATGGGCTGGGAATACTGATGTATCAACAAGAAATACAAGTGGTGTTTTCTCCAAACACCCCTGCCCTGTTTTCTTTAAGAGGAATTCATTTTTAGCTTATGAGCTAAATCCAATTTCCATTGCGGTGATACCAGATTTTTCACTTTGATTCATGCTGGATAAGGTTTAAGAGGGAAACTTTGGGTTTTCTCTCCCTGGTCTCCTCATGCAAGGAACTAAAGATTTATACTCTACCCACAAATCAGCTTAGATACCTTGCATTGCCCCTCATTTGTCGTCTGTTTACATGTTTATTAACCCAAAGTTCAACCAGGAAAAAAATCAGACTGTAGTACTGGGGTTCAGAAATGCCTATCATCTGGTACTTTTTTCATTTTAACATTGTTCTTTAATGAAGAGGTATTTATAAATACCGGACAAGGTGACAGGTTTATGGCATGTATTTTAATATGGATTTACTCCATTCCAGAAATGGAGAGAACATTGTGAGTTTCCATTTGGCATTATTCATTGGACTTATCAAACATTTATTGCCCACTTACTAGATCCAAACTCCTGAACAGGGATGTGGAGAGATGACAAGATTCCTTTAATGTAACAAAAGTGTCATACCATCAAATAAGCATATAATTAAGATTTTTGTTCTATACAGTTAAAGGATAAAACAGTTTTAGTCCTGTTTAATCTGTATCAGAGTCCTCTGTCCAGATGCTTGCTTCAAATAAACTTTGAACTATGTCCCAGCATCAACAAGCCACCACACCCAGTGGGCAAGTAAGAGAAATATTCACTTCTTCCATCCCATGTTAAGTCTAAGGAAAGTTTGATGAACAGTTGTGGTTTTTCGCCCTTGAAATTGGCCATTTGTCTTAGAGGCATAACAAAACAGCCATGCTGTTCTAAACCAGCTACCACAGCTGGGGGTGGGGGAATTCTCTAACATTAAAGAAGTCGAGGAACCCAGAAGGTACAGGTACAAATCAGACGAGTTTGGGATTGTACTGGTTGTTATTTTCTGTATTCCTTGTGCACAGGTATAGTGTTCAGGGAATGGTTATTGTTGAGTGGTGGGAGGACACTATCTTGGCTATTTAGGGGGAGTAATGTGACTTGAGACCTTTTCATAGGTATTCCAAGACTGAGGGATTTTTCCCACAGCAGGAAACGTTTCCAAAGCCTGCCATCTACGCTGCAGTAAAAGTGAATTTAAGTGAACTGAGGGTTCTGACAGTCCCAAGTACAAAGCATTTGTCCAGAAACCGTGCTCTTCCACTGGAAAATCATTTATCCTATGTTTAGTTGTATTTTCTGGACAAACATAGCACTGACTTTTCTAGAGATCCCAACCAAAGCCCAGATGTATGGCTGGCATAGTGTTTACCTGCAGCCACTGTGTACCTTGGACTGCATGATAAAAGATAAACAGCAAAGTGGAGGATGCCACTCTTCTACAAGGAAAGAGGTGGACATTTGTTAACCACTGATAGAGTAACCAGGCACAGTCCAAGTCTCAGGCAGAACAAATGGAGAGCCCTGAGACAGGATCTTGCTAAGTTTCTAAATTACCCAGGCCAGACTTGAACTTTCAACCCTCTTGCCTCAGCCTCCCAAGGCTGAAGGGATTACAGGCATTTAGTACCATGTCCCTCTCAAGCTATTTGATTTTTACATGCACCAGAGAAGAATCAGTGTAGTCTTCTTCAGGGTGAAATTTGAAGGAAAAAAAAAGATGGAAAAGTAGTATGAAATCAAAGAAAGGAAGAATGGAATGAAGAAATGAAAAGAATGATAGAGGGAAAATAATGGAAGGACAAAAGAAAGGCTCATTGAATGGAATGCCTAACCAGAGACTGCAAAGGGCCCCCGGGCCAGTTCTAGACTCACAACAAGAGCGAGCTAAGGAAGCCCCCACCAGGAAGACCCCCCCAGGCTTCACACTGTCCTTGAGAAGCCATTAGACCGCAGGGTGGTCTCTGGAAGCTCTGTTTACCCAGGGAATTGGCCTCCCTGAAGGCAATATCTGAGTCAGGAGCTGATTTCCATGGTTCTCACTGTGTCCCTGTAATAGAATAAGAATTCCTCTAACTGCCCTGCTTGGAGGAACCCAGAGAGGCTGGTATTAGGCCTTGTAAACCCCTCACCCTGCAGGGGGACAGACACTTTTTCCCTGGAACAAAGAGGCACAAATAGATTCCTGGTCTCGTGGAATCTGAGTAGCATACGCTCCCTGTGCTCTGCTGCTGAGCTTCTGTTTCATGTTCTATCTCAACATCTAAATCCTCCAAGAATGACTGTAAAACCTGCTTGTCGCTGAGAGGAATCTTGTCTCACTCACACAGCTCCACAGCCAGCGATAATGAATAGGTCAGCATAATTACCGTGTATCCTCACACAGGCAGCCAGCTGCTCTGCCAGATTGTGCATTCTTCATTTCCTTTATTTCAAAATCCAGGGTGTTCCTATGAAAACTTAATATCTGAACTGTGGCAAAAAAAGATTTGGAGTCAGTCCCTTCCCACTCATTTTTTTTCTCCAGTCTTACAGCAAGCTTCTCCTACCTCATTCCTGCTGGTCTCTGACGATGTTAAGATTCACTCATTTTCTCTGCTGAGACTCCTGGCTTGCCACAATTCCCAACATCAGTGGAAATGCCATCCCAGAAAGTCAGGTGCTGGGGGCTGGCGAGGAGCATTAACTAAAATGGCACAATTTGTCTTTAGCAGCAATAATACAAACTTAAAAATAACGTTCATGGTCTTCCCAGATACAAAAGAAGAATGCAATCACTTGGGCTTGGATCTGCGATCCTAGCATTTTACCAACATTGCAGGAAAAAGGTGTGGTAGAATCCATTCACCACTCAAGAACACAAAGAATTTCAGATCATCAAAACCAGGTGGTCGATCATGAAATTCAAGGGTTTTTTTGGTTTTTGTTTTCCATGAGAATGGCTTCTGTGGGAAACTTTCTCTCCCTCTCTCTCTCTCTCCCTCTCTCTCTCTCTCCATGCCCATGGAGGCACAAATTTCTGTCCATTCTTGCACCCATGTTCACTGTCAACCTCCTGGGAAGCACCTAGTGATTCCTGATTTCTTAGGCACACCTTTTTCCTTCCAATGTCATTTTTCCTTTTTATTTTTTTCTTTTTTTGGCTCTTTTCCTAAGCCACAGCTTGGTCTGTGTATGAGCATGTGTTGATGGGACCCTGAAAGAGCTGGGAAGACCCACAGTGGGATGCTTCTACTCTTGAAGGTGACAGTGGGAAGGGCACACATGGCCCCTCTTGGCCGTGTGGACACAGCGAGGAGGACTGTGGCGCACTATGAACTGTAATGTTCTGTGAGAGGTTAGGTATTCTGCAGAAGGTAGAGAAACGATTGAGCTTCCTTCCCTGAAGGCTTCCGGAGATGTTACTGCAACTCTCCTAGAACAGGAGCTTCCCAAATGCCCTTTCCCAGGAAAGCACATCCTGTATGGGATGTGGTTTGGGAGTCACTCCCTGCTGCTGTGTGAGCTGGACAGGCATGACGAGCACAGCGAGGACCGTGCTCAGAGGAGCCAGGAGGCAGCCCCAGAAGTGGCTCCAGTAGATGCCTGAGGAGTTCCAGCTGAGTGCCACGGGAGCAAGGACCTCCTAGGTAGAAGCCCTTGAAGGAAGTTCCAGAGGTCTCAAAGACTAGTCATGCTCAAGTCACCTCTTGACTCCTCATCACTTTTTAGAGACTTTGTCCAGGCTAGGAATCACAAGAGTGTGTTCCCACAAACTCTGTCTCTGTTAAGGGCGCTTGTGTTTGCTTTTTCTTTTTTTAATTCAAGGACAGTATCTCACTAAGTTGCTAAATTGCTTTGGTTGGACTCAAACTTGTAACTCTCCTGCTTCAGGCTCTGAGAGCGTTGGGTTATAGGTATGTCCCACCATGCCTGGCTGTGTATACTTTCCAAAGCTGCATAGGAGGCTGAGGAGATTTTGGGGTGCCCTTATCCCTCTATTCTAGTGGGACACAAGTGGTTTGTAAACGCATGACACAATTCCACATACTCATGCCTGTAGGAATACGTCAATTAAAAGCTTCAGACAAGTCCTATATGGCATAAAGGAAACTATGAGAAATTTTAAAGAATGGGATAAAGGGAAAGCTATAAATAAAACTCCTCCTTATGAACTCTGACTTGGGCATTTCAGCCCCCAAAGATAATTACTAGCATGTGGAAGTGTGTTTGTAAATGTCTTTACAAATATGCACATATATGTATATGCACAGAGATACAAGTATACATATGCACATGTTCATATGCACAGTTACACTTATAGATGCATATTCACAGATGTATACTGCACACTCAGAAACATGTATATGCATAAGTTTATGCATAGGCACATATACATATATACAGTAGTTAAGAGATATTGCACATACACTTTGCCATCTACCTTTTTTAGAACGTAAGTTTATGCAGTGAGTTTGCCTCATAGTAGTAGGAAGTCCTTGTAAATGTTTGTCATTGGCCATAGTCTTGTGGGCAGAGGGACCATTGTCCTCACTCCTCCTCCAGGAAATTTTTCCTTGGCTTCAGCTCTGCTGTCTTCCCGCTTTTTGCTTCCTGATCCTTGGGGTGGGGACTTGCCTTGGCTCTGTAGGGACAAGAGTCCCGAAGCTGGTCCCCTCGACGGTAAGGCGCACAGGTGCACACCTCACAGTTGCTCTGCTCTCTCCTCTCTCCCACAGTGCCCGGCTTCCCGTATCCAGCTGCCACCGCAGCAGCCGCCTATCGAGGGGCGCACCTGCGAGGCCGTGGCCGCGCCGTGTACAACACCTTCCGGGCCGCGGCGCCCCCGCCCCCGATCCCGGCCTATGGAGGGTAAGTGAGCCGCCCGGCACCAACCCCCACTCCACCCCAGGCACGGAGTGTTTGCGAGCATGATGATCCTGACCGATCCCCTCCTCCCCAGAACCACCCCAGCATGCAGCCCGACGCGCGCCTGCAGCGGAGCACCTTGCAAAGAGTATTGAAAAATGAGAGTAATTTGTCCTGTCATGGTTGGTGCCTTTAAGCATTCTACATGTCACATGGTGTTATGTAAATTCTCTTTGAGACTGAATGCTGGAGAACAGAGAAATGGTTACAGCCAAAGATGTATTTCTGATGATTGCAAACATCTGGTTATTAAGGAGGTTGGACCACATTTACCCCTTGAATTCAAAGGGACTTGAGGTTTTTCATACATAAAAATCACTGGGGTGGTCTTGCTCCCCTCCCCAAACACATCTTGCGCTCCCAGGTTTATGAGCCTCTGCCTGAGAAAATTAGGTGTTGAGTCAAATGTAAACATTTGAGAGTTTGATGAAACTGGAATTAATCTGCCTTTTAGTTGCAGTTTCCAAAGTAGCATGAGCTTCCTTTTTCCTCTGTTAGGAAAACGCAAATTGAATTGTCCCCTAATGCACATTGGGTCCTTCTGTGCCTGGGCTTTGATATTGCCAAGTGACTCTCAAGGAATAGTGGCAAATGCTGAGAAAAATAAAAAAGATACTGATTTAATGGAGATGATCTTGACATGTTACTCTGTCTACTCTTCTGTTAGGAATCTTTCAAGAAAGTGTTTGCATCCCTGGGATCAGGAAGGGAGAGAAGCCGTTAAAATAGTAGCCCCCTAGGCTGAGGGACATTTGTGAAGTCTAAGGACATTTTTGGCTGCCATGGTAGGAAATGAGAAGACGCAATAACAACTAGTGGGTACAGTCCAAGGACACTACTGAGCACCCTACAATTCACAGGACAGTCCCTCCCCCACAGAATTACCAGGCTGCTGAGGAGAAACCTCACTGTCTGGAAAACTCAGTTCTCCCCAAGAAAGCCTGGTACACACAAGGGCTCCCTGCCCAGTGACTTACTTTCCAGTCTGTGGAAAAAGTATGGTTGCATTTAGGACTGTGTGAAGTGGGTTAAATGCATTTTCTTAAAAGCTTTGCTGCTTATAAATCTTTTAGGAAATCTGAATTAGCCTAGATCATCTCTCTATTATGCTGAGGACAAAGGGAAATAAGATTGTTTTCATTATTTATTCATATAGCACCCGTTCCAAAATAGAGCACTTGAAGTGTTTCAAAAATAAAGACAATGAAGCAACACTGAGAGTACAGGGAAATGAAACCAGATGAAATCAGAAAAAGATGTTAAAGGCAAAGGAATAAGACAATGCCCATGAGCTTTCTTGTATAGAGTTGGGTTGACAAACATTGTGGCTAATAGGAAACAAAATCCAATGGCCCTGAATTTTCTCTGCTCCCCCACCAATGTGTCTGTATGCCTTAAGCCTCACATGTCTGACTATGTGATACAGCAAATCACTGATTGCATAATCTTCATCTCAACCCCCAGAATATTGAGCCCATTCTATAGATCCACAGTGCAGAAATAAAGATTTGTGATTCCCAAAGTTACACCACGAGTTATGAAAGGAAAAATGTAAGTTACTCTCTTGGCTCATGTAAGTTACTAAAAGCAAGATTCATAAGCCATAAATGCAAAATTGCATGTTTATACCATATTATTTTGTCTGAAAATTGATATCTTATCTAGGTGCACAGTAATTGTAGTTTTTCTGTTACATATATACACACTTAGTACCTGAGAACTGTATTGAACAGAGAAAATAATAAAGTAAAATTATATAGCTTATCCTCACATGAACAGTTTATAAAAATCTCAACATAACACACCTGCTATAAAATTGAAATTTACTAACTCATAATGAATGTGCTCTTCACCAGGATAACCATGCATAACTAATTAATGCCACATCCACCAGGGAGACACACAACCATTTCTAAATGGTGTGAAGTGTGTTTGAGACTACTTGGGATAGGATGCAATTTTAATGTTCCAGTATTATTCTTCATCAGCTGAGTTAAAATGGTGGATTGTGCCTCTTTGCTAATAGTACTAGGGGTGGAATCTCACATGATACTGACATGATAGAATTCTCGACAGACTACTAGGAGGAGGGGCAGAAGGACTTGTGTTGCGGGGGGAACCCTTGTCTGCAAAAGTCTACAAAAACAAGTTGGTGGCCCAAAAGAAGAAAATTCAGCCGGTCTAGAGATTGTGTGGATGTCCATTCCTTCGGAGGAACATTTGCATGTTTCACTTACATCTTTAATGCAGCCCAGTTCAGCTGACAATCCCACACTCCATACCTGTCATGTTTTGAGCTCTGCTGTGCACCAAAGATAAAGAGACCTGGGCCAGGGATATAGTTCAGTGACACAAGCACCCACCTAGCAAGCACAAGGTCATGAGTTCGATTCCTGGCACCAAAAATTTAAAAAAAATAAAGAGACCAATGGAATTTTTTCTGGCTGGGCCAGGAAGAAAATATATGCTAATAATTTTTTTAAAATGTGATAGGTGATACTGTAGGATGTGAGCACCAAGGAAGGGTCCTTATCACAGTGGGATTTTATACCAGATATGCCAAAAGTAAAGAAGGGATATGGTCAAAGGCAACTGCTTCCAAAATTGCTAAGATAAAGCCTTGCCCAGGAATGCTACCCCACACCCAGCAATCACTATCTTTTGGAAAGACATCATCTAGCAAACCACAATTATTAAAGAAGAATTTATTTTTCTTATCGTCACCCATTAAAGACATATCTGCCAACCTATTCTTTGTGAAGTATCCAGAGGAAGCTAGGTTGTTACTTAAACTCCAGCCAAAAATATGCCATGTATCCTAGATCCAAGTGTGGCTTCAATATTTTTCTTCCTCGGGGAGATTTAAAAATCATATTCCGCAGAACCCCATGGCTATCTTTTTGGAGCTTTGGATAAGCCTTGGCAGTATCCATCATCACAATAGTCACACACCAAATTCACTAAGGATGGCCTTATTTTCATCTATCCCCTGCCCTCCCAGCAGGTAAAGAACATAGGTTAAAAAGAGATCCTATTCTATTGTGTGTTACACCCCTAAATAGAAAATTCTTGGGACATCAGGATGTGATCATTGTTCCTGAGGCAGAGACTTTGCAAGGGGTCAGAGAGGGATCATAGCGACAAGTGAAAAAACCCTAGACCTAGTCAGCCAGTGTTGGCTAAACGGAACTCGTGTTGAGCTAGGAAGCAGTGTCTACAGGATTTTTAACAGTCCTTGAAAGACACTTGCAAAGGCCTTGGATAGCTTAACCTCTGTGGACACCATTTCCTTAACCTCTGTGGACGCCTACCCCATAGGGCTGATAGTTGGTGACATAGGAAAGTCAACATACAGTTACAACTTAGTAAACCCCGTGCCCTGAAGTGTGTTTAGTGAACTGCAGCTGTCTTGTTGAAGCTGATGTAATTATTGACATTTTTATGAGCAGCACCCATTCCTTCTCAGTGTTTCCTATTGCTTGTGTTGAACACACAAAGCAGACCCTATGTTTGTCCCTCCATGGATTATCTACCTTTTTCGGGGGATACCTACTATTTACCAATCTCCATGACTCCTAAGCCACAGACATGTTTTAGATAGAGAGATTTCAATTGTTTATAATTTTTTTGTACTAGAAACTGAACTCAAGACCTTGTGCTTGTCAGGCAGGCGCTGTGCCACTGAGCTATATCCCCAGTCCTTGTTTATACATTATATACATTATAAATAAGGTTTCAACTAGCAAACAATCTGAAAGAATCGAATGGACAAGGTTTTCCATGCTTCTCTGTGCATTTGGTCCTAGACTCAGGTTTATGGAGAAGTCTCAATGTTTGTTGTATCTTCCTAGGACTCCTCTGGGGAAAAACAGCCTTTTAATAACCACCATTAAAAGGAAATTGTATGGAGGCTGCTAACCAGTAGGTCCAGGTGGAGGTAGAAGCATTGAAGACACTTCAGCAGTATATGACATCAGAAAGAAACCGCTTGGCCTGAGCCACCTCCCAGAGCAAGTCCAGGAGATTAGACCAAGTTCCTGCTCTTAATTATTACATAGCTTTGTATCAAGTGCCTACCATATACCATGCTTAGTGCATGGGAATGTGCTCTAATGAAGTGTCGCGAAAGATGCTCTTTTTAACTCTAAGCACCCAACATTAGGGTATCTTTCAGTAAGATATTTTGCACTTTCATAGGTAATTAATTGTGACAGTTCTACACACATATAACTTTGCAGAGGTCTTTGCAAAGTATTTTTTTATTTTAAAGATTAAAAAAGAAACTAACAAAACAACAATGAAGACAAAATCAAAGCAACAGAAAAGCAATGCAAATGATACATGTCTTCAAAATAAAATGATAGGAATTTTTGAGGATACTCTGTGTCACTTTGTGCGTAAGAAAGATCTGGTAGAATCCCAAGAGAAAACTACTTACATTTGCCCAGTGCAAGAATGACACCCACAAATAGATTCTTTGGGAAAGTTTTCATACTAGTTCTCAGACTAGATTCTAAAAAGCCTCTGCACAGCCCCTGCCTGTCAAGCACAAGGTCCTGAGTTCAATCAGTACCCAAAAAAACCTCTCCCCAAAACAAATAAAAAGCCTCTGACACCAATCTCTAAGACAATGTGGGAGTATTACTCTGTGTATGCCAGCCATATTTTCTGTTTGTATTTTCTAAATGTCTAATCTTCAACCTGTATTATGTAAACTTAGGAAATTTTTTTTCATTTAATCTAAATGCTAAAGTTTAAGGTTAATTATCCCATTCTCATAATACTTCCCAAAATTCTGTCCAGTTTTTTTTGGGGGGGGGTGGGGTGGCATAATTTCTTACTCAAGTTTTTAGCCCATTTTTTGTTTTGTTTTTAACTAGGGATAGCACCCAGGGCTTTCTCACTGAGTCACATTCCTAGCCCCTTTTTCCTTTTCTTTCTTTGTTTTTCTTCTTCTTCTTCTTCTTTTTTTTTTTTTAAAGACAATGTCTCCCTTAATTTCCCAGGCTGGATTTGAATTTGAAAATCTCCTGCCTCAGCCTCCCAAAGTGCTTGGATGTACCACCATGCCCACCTGCTAGCTTTAATATATAACCAAAAATTCTCCTCAGTAAATTTATTAAAAACACCAACTAATTATTAAAGCTCTTTTTGAGAAAGGGAGATAGTTTTCACAGATGCCTTTAATAGCCTAGTTAAAAATATGTATTTTCCTAGAGGAAAATATCTGTGTACAAACATGCACAATCCTATATAAATATATGTGTACCAGTGAGTACATGAATCCACCTGATATCCATTTAAACCCGGCTATATTTAAACACACTCAAAAATTTATTTACTAGTTGGAAGGGGCAGTAGGGTAGAGAAGTCTTAAACAGCCTTTCCTACAAAAATATATTTGTGGTTGATAACATATTATATGACAAAGACAGATTGTATAGTTTGGGATATAGTATACCTTCATTCTTTCCTTTTTCTTTTTTGAAAGTAAACTCATTTGCCATGGTGCAATCATTCTCTCCCTGCATTCATCCAAATGTTTAACTGCTGCTATTACTTTTCTGAGAAAATGAGATGTGCATTTGCATTAGGTTCTTGCAAAAGCATATCACAATCCCGAAGTGATTGACAGGCAACACAATTACCTTTGCATGGCTAGACGCACCATCTCTGCATTAAAATAGGACCTAACTTGTTTGATGCATGGCAGCAACTCCCTTCTCCTCTGACTGAGCTGTAGTCTCTCTGTAGCTGCATCCTAGACAAAGACCTTTGTCCTTTTACTATGTATCCGATATTTTAAGTATACCTGTTTGATGAAACTTTAAAAAAAAGTATTTGGATGCATTCTTGGAAATTAGCATGAGACTTTGTGTAAGAGCTTTCCCATACCCAGCAACACCTTTAGAATGGCATTTAGGAGACTGGCCTTTAGTTTTGTACGAAGTATAAAATAACATTTTGGGGTTATGTCCCATATAGCAGTGTTGTTTTAGTCATTGAACCAACAGCAACATCGATGTCACCTGTTCCTTATTAGAAATGCAAATCCTTAGAACCCCTCTCTGCATCCAGATCTTGTGAATCAGAACCTCTGGACTGGGCCTGGTGCCCAGCCATCCATGTTTCAATAAGTCCTCCAGGTGATTCTGATGCACATTCCAATTTGACCACCACTGCCTGCCATGTAGTTAAGAGTGTGAGATGTGGGGCCCAAGGACTGGGGCTAGGATCCCAGCTAAGTCAACACTAGCTCTCTTCATTTCACTCCGTATGTCTGAAGAGGTGATGATAGTGTTATCCACAACATGGTACATTGTTGGATCCTGTATGCAGAGTGCTTTTACCAGAGACTGACTATGACAATCATTCTGTAAATATGAACAGTCATGGCAATGGAGATTGTGCTGTGACTAGTAACAGGAAAAGCATACAGCATCTCAGTAAAACACTTAGCCCCATTAAGTGACTTCCTTTTACTCTACTGAGGAGCAAATTGGCTCCACATTTGCCACAGTTATCATGAAGGTAGATCATTCACACTCATTTCTCTCAAACACGACCGTGTGTTTTACCTGGTGAAAAGGAGCAGTTGTGGTTTATAACAGCAACTCTCTCCCTGTTGTGGTTTATAACAGCAGTTAGAATTCTGATTTCTCTGCAAAGCCATCACATTCTGGTGCGTTTCTGAGGAACCTAGAGCTAGAAATGAAGCCCATCCTCCAGGGCCTCCCAGGAGCCAGACACCTTACAGCCAGTGAAACATATACCAGCTGTTCTTATGCCCAGCCTGCTCCTCCTCCCTCCCTTCTCAGCTAAGGCTTTGAGATTTCTGCTACTAGTTCAACCTTCCTCTTCTCTGTTGTTGTCCCTGCCTGCTGTCCCTCATCTGGGGCGCCTCTGCTCTACTCTTCTGCAGCAAATATTATAGCTGTAAGTTTACATGTATGCACATGCCTTTGTGACTGCGCTGCACCTCCTGTGAGCTCCACAGGCAGGTTCCGTGGGGAGGAGGAAGGCTCATTCTCTGTGCTGGGCGCAGTGGGGAGTAGAATGCCAACCTTTCAATCGCAGAGAGATGGGACTCATATTCAGTTTGTATGATCTCATCAAAGTGAGGGAGCTAAATCACAGTTTCTCTTTGGCTCGGTGTCTCATAAATTTGGAAGATGAGAACCCCACAGTAATTTTATGGCCCATGATGGAGAGTACAGCCTGGAGACCAGGTTTCCCACTGGGCAAAGGCTTCTCAGAGGTAAACATCAGGGTGTGATCTTTTCCACTTCTGGAAGTTGTTACAGCTAGGCTTGATTGGAGACACAGGACGGGCCTAGAGGAAAGACGTACCAATTTCCCAGTGAGAGATCAACCTTGGCCACTCAGGTAGCTCCACACCTCAGCCCTACTTTGTGCCCAAGAGAAGAGCACCCAAGACCCAGGTTTGACTTTTCTCAAGCAGAGGAAGACTGAGTGAGCATTGGCTACTGAGACTGACTGAGCATTGGCTACCAACATTTAGAGAGAGGCACTGTCTCCCATGTTTAAACATATATAGTGCCAGGCATGGTGGTGTACGCCTGTAATCCCAGCACTGGGGAGGCTGAGGCAGGAGGATCGTTGTGAATTCGAGACCAGTCTGGGCTACAAAGTGAGCTCAAGGCCAGCCTGAACTGTATAGCGAGACCTTGTCTCAAAAAGACAAAAAAACAAAAAACAAAAAACAAAAAAACAAAACACATAGTAGTACTTGTTTAAAGCTATGTTCATTCACACCTGGATTTCTTCCCATCTATTCTCTTGTATATGTCCCCTAACTCAGGGCTCAGTGTTTGATTCTTACTCCTTCTGCCCTCCCCCAGTGACAACAGCCACTGGTGCTGAAAATTGAACCAAAGACTGAAGTTTCTTTCCTCTTCCCTTATCCATTGTTGGGTTCTGCCTGGAGATGACAAGGAAATGACTGTCCCTTTGGGGGGGGTGAAAGTACTGGAGATTGAAGCAGGGGTCTCGCACATATTAACTGAGGTGTTCTATCATGAGCTACATCCCTAGTCCTTTGTATTTTAAGACAGGTTCTCCCTAGGTTGTCCAGGCTAGGCTCAAATTTGTAGTCCTCCTGTCTCCCTAGTAGCTAGGATTATAGGTATGCACCACTTCACCCAGCTTCAAGAACTGACTCTTTGTCACCTTCTGCCACCTCCAGATGTTCAACTTCTCCTGAAAACTATGAGAACTATTCAGTCACCAGATAGTTATTGTGTGTCTTTTTCATATAATATGTCAGGCATCAAGTGAGATAAAAGGTTGAGTAAGGCATTGGGTGTCACTTTTTATGAAAAATGAGGAATATGCATAAAATCTTTTAATTTAAGGTGAAAATTGATGGGTCCAAAAACTGACATTGGTGTTCGTGGATTGGAGAAATAACAGCTTCAGACAGGTGTTGTCACAAAGAAGGTGACATTTAGGGCTACAATGCTAAAGTGGGTTGCTTCACACGTTGCAAGTATTATCTCACCAAATCCTATACACAAAGTATACACCTGTACCTTGACATGGGCACTTACCTTTTCTCCTATTTCACAGTAAATGAGTGAAGGAAACTCAGTAACTGGTCTCAAGCACAGAGCTATTGATCGGGGAAGCTGAAATTTGACCCAAATGCCCAGGTGTTTTTCCTCGGCCCTTGAATGGGGATCTGTCTGCTTTAGGATGAGGTTCCTGGGAGAAAAGTAACTGACAGCACCAGGGATTGCATGGGCAAGGCACAGCAGCATGAAAGAATGGGGCAGAAGCTATCTCGACGTGGCTGAACTATCAGTTCTGTGGTTGGGGGCCCAAAGTAAATATTTATTGCTTGCCTGTCACATGAGATCGGTTTCAGTTCCTATTGGCAGAAACTGACCCTGCCTTCTGACCCCCGGCAGACCTTACCTTTTTCTGTTCGAAATGTTGAAAGGGAATTCAAAACATAGCTCAGGACACTGCACACTTCAGCATCTTATGGTTGACAAGTACTCTTGTGAACTGTAGCCCTCCTGGATCAAAAACAAACAATGGCTGAACGCTCTTCTTACCAGCCTCCTCAGCGTGTGAAATCCCTGCCACACTTTAAGGATAATGATACTTGGAGTTTAGTCAGTCATGTCCAAACAGCTCTGAGAAGCACACACTACAGTGTTCTTCAGCAAGCCAGCGTCACTGCAGTGTGCATGTGTGCGTGTGTTGTAAAGGGCCCTCCCTCGGCTCGTGGTGCTTGGCTTACATGTGGTTCACCCTGCTGTTGAATCATTTGGTATCAAAGCCCAGTGTTACTCAACAATGGGACTCACTGGGCCTTTGCCAGAATCATAAATCTTCTAGAAACTTCACAGAAACATATTAGGGAAGGCTATTCGTGATAACTACCACCCATTGGAAAACATGCACATTTTTATTCTAAAGATTATTTGGTGATCCCCACAAAAGCCTGTAAATTGTGCGGTGTACTTTTCATGCTTAGGAAATTTAAGTCAGTTCCATGATCCCATAGCTGTGAGCTGCTTTTCCTGGATGTTTTACTTAAAGTAATGGCTCTAAGACCCTTCTGGAAAAGTCCCTCCCCCGCCTCATGGAAATAATGTCTTTCTGGGATGATCTACTATATGGGCAGTGAGTAGAGACCCGGTGTGAGGATGGGATTTTGCTGTCATGAAGCAGAGCTTTGCTTAGTGTGAGTATAATTATATGAACAAGTATGCACCTGCACACATATGTACATGTATCACACACATGTACTCATATAGAAATGTTCATACACATGTAAATGCATTTATACACAGCATATACTATAGACAAGTATACATATGCATTCCTACACTTGTGTGCGTACTAATGCACAGATACACAATATACACTTGCATATACATCCATATATATTTTTCACACACACATGCATATATATATATATATATATATATATATATATATATAAAATAACATGTTCTCCTACATGTACCACAAAAGAGTGGTTCATAGAATTACTAAATATTATAAGACTACAGCACAAAATAACATCTGGGATGCCCAGCTACGCTAAAGCCATTCAACTCTAGCCCATATTGAAAATGCTAAACTCTCTGTCTCTCCCCTCCCAAACCTATTTTTAAACAGATGCTTTGTGTTTTGGTTGGGGGAGCTCTGTGGTTTCACTGCAAACTGTGATCTTTTTAAGATGCTCCTGTCCATCTAAGCTGCTGGAGATACATTTTAATCTTCCTTGCATTTCAAAGTTGTGCATTTCTTCAGCCCCTCCCAGGAGGGGAACAATTGTTACCCAGCAGAATGTCCTGATTCTGGGGCAACCCTGAACCCCAGCCTCATTTTCCTGGTTTGATGGACTGCTGTTGTCTCCAACCTCCTTAATTGGTGTGAGAACTCTCCTGGGTCCCTGTGTCTCGGACCTTGCGCCCAGACTAACCTGGCCCTGCAGGGTTGGCGTGTCTGCATGGGGAAACGCACTAATATGGATGTTTCTCTTTGTGTGTGCACCCTGCAGTGTTGTTTACCAGGATGGATTTTATGGTGCAGACATTTATGTAAGTATTCATTAACGTGCATGCTGTCTTGTTACCTCCCAGAGTCATTCATTTTACAAGTTTGCTGTGAATTTCTCTATGCAGTGTGGTCAGATTTCTTCTTCTGGGTATGTAGGAAATAATCCAGTGGACATGGAAGGATTTTGGCTCCCAAGCATATGGGAGGTTCACTTTTGCTATTTGAGGGGAATTAACTTCTTAAGATCAACTCCAGAATAAATGTAACCACACCAGGGATAAATATAACCAGCCTCCCTCCAAAAAACGGTGGTGATAAAGACCCTATCCCCAAAAAAATTGCCTCTAAAGTTTTTAATATGGTCTGCATGTTTGTGATACAATATTTACAACAGCTGCAGTTGTCAGCTGCAGTGGGTTAAAAGATATTTTCATGGCTAATATTTTTGATGCTCTCCTCATAATTATTTATTTATCACAATAGTTCTAGGAAGAATCTCTTTCTCTCTGAATATGGGTAATTTTAGAAAGAAACATTTCCTCATTCCCCCAATAAAATGTATGTAGATGGAGCACTAAACCCTTATTTTTTAATCTTCTATTCTTTCCATTTCCCCAAAAGGAGTTACCTGACTTAGATTTGTTTGCTAACTGGTTCCATTTTATTAAACATTTTCTCCTTGGTAAAAAAAAAAAAACAGGATATTCTTTATCATTAAGACTTGCCTACATTATTAAGCTTGCCTGTGTTGATCTGGATGTATTTACTTTCCCACATTATGATACAGGCATTAATGTTACAAAAATTCTAGATGAATACAATTTAAAATAAATGGACAGCATTGGCAGGTATTTTCAAAGTCATGTAATTTTTTTATTACTAATGACCTCAAATAAGCCAGTGAAATCATATTTGTTGTTTTACAGAGTAGATAACAAAGAAAACTAAAACAGTATTTCTGATCAAATTGATGCCATTTACTAGAAAATGAGAGTGACATCAGTTATTTAATTTATTTCTTTTGAATTTAAATCACCACAATTTCGAGACATAGCATTAATCTCCATCAATAATGGACTTAGTAGAGTGCTATTATTATTGTATGCAGTATATTTACTGTCATCTGTGAAGATTTCTTTTTTCCTATAAGAAAATGAGTGAACTACACATTCTTCACCCAAGGAGCAACCAATTTGTCTTTTTGTCAAACTTAAGCTGCTCCCCCTCACAACTTGTTTCTCCAGTCTTCAGTTCATGCCATTCTGAATAGGGAGGGAAGTGAGGAAGGACAGCTTGGAGCCTGTCCTTATCCCTGGGTGTTCGATGGACACAAACTTCAGTCCATGTCTGCAGCCTCCACATAGCCTAGAGTAAATTGTGCAAATACAGAAGCTAGGATGATAGTTGGCATAATCAAGTGTAGAGCTTTAGTATTATTATATTTTTGAACTTGAGAAATGGAAAGGTATAGACAAGGAATGAGAAAATAAAAGATCTGCTGGAAAGAAAATTACCTTCATCAACACCTGCCAAGGGGAAGGTAGGAAGTGGATATTCCTGAGTCTAGGTAAAAACAGAAATAAAAACCTTATAATTTAGCTGTCAATTATTGAGTAGCCACCTCACTGTGCCTCTGTTTCTTTGTATAGTAAAATAATGATTGATTGATTTGTGCTTTCCTACTCATATTTCAAATTAGTATCTTTTCCTTGCCTCACAGATTCTGGTATAACAGGAAGTAGAAGCCGACTGAAGGCAGGGACTGTGGGGAGTACACACAGACACACACACACAGACACACACACACACACACACACACACACACACACACACACACATTCACATACACAGAATGGCGCTGTCAGAATACTTGGCCCCGGATGTGGGTATCCACTGGGTCAGGAGACAGGGACATCCGAAAACCCGCAGAGGAAGACAGGTACAGAACAAAGATGGACTTGGAAGTGAGGGATGTGCCAGCCTCCACAGTAAGAGGGAAGTGACCTGAATGTCCTTTTGTCCTTTGAGCACCTTTAGGAGCTTTTGCTTTCCCACAGGTTAATCTGATTTGAGCAAACCCTGGGCCAAGTGCTGCAGTACCCCCAGGGATCTGGGTAAGGTATATCTACAGGGACATTTCTTCAAGTCCAGCTTGGCCTAAGGCCTGGGACTTGAAGACTGTTCCTCTCCTTATTTTTCAAGCCAACCTTATCAGCCAAAACAATTTTATATCATTTTCCACTGTTCATATTATAAAGACATTAAGATTTTTTTCAGAGGGCTATTCTAAATATGCAGTCAGGAGACAGAAAAACTTACTGAGATATTAAACTTTTGCTTGCCCGGCACATTTTGTCCTGTCCCCAAGGAGCTCACCAGAATCTTCTGGAACCTTCCCCAGCATCTTGCTCTGTGTGAGTTAATGGCTTTAGCATCTTGCTGCCAGGATGTGGGTTTGGAGTATGGTAGTTGTCTGGACCACTAAACTGCCCACTTTTCAGCAAATAAGCTCAAAGATAAACTTGTATTCATTTTACAGGAAGAAAGAATAGAAATATTTCCCTTACTCTTGAATTTATGGAGCAAGATTCATCCTAGGTAGGAGTGTATTCGAATCTTGAATGTACACATTTAAGTGATTACCCCCACTGCCTCTCTTGAAATAATAGGAAGTTTTGTGGATAGAAATGTCTCCAGAGCTCAATTTTAAAAATAGATTTGGTTAAAGAGATTCCTTAAAAATCATGTTATGTTGTTTTTCTTAAAGAAAGTGCCTGGCTTATTCTTTCAATCTCATTAGAAACAGTGCATGATAAATAGGTTTAGGGCAATTATGAGAGGTCCTGGGATGTGTTTAGAGAAATCAGTCACCTCTTACAGATTTAAGCCTCTTGCTTTTAATGGTATTGAAAAGAGTGATAAGACTCTGGCTTTGGCTCCTTCTAAGCTAGACAAGGGAAGCTACTGTCAGGTTCTTGCTGCTCAGATCATCCTCCACCCTGGCAGTCTATCAGGCCAACATGATAACAACACCACCGCAGCAATAGGACTGGGAAAGGACTGCTCCCGTCCACATTCTCTGCTCCATCCCTCCTTTTGCCTTTGTTCTCCAAGTCTTCAGTTCATGCCATTGCTGGGTGGTTCCACCCACCTCTACCTGCTGGTGGACCCCCACCCCAGGCATCTCTTAGTTCTGAGGAGTATGTAAGATTGAAAGACCAACATGGTTCCTGCAAAGGACAAGCTGTAGCCTCATACTGAGACTGATCTCTTTCTTAAAACTTTGCAGAGAAGAAAGAATTGAGGGGAGAAGGGGAGATGATCATAAATGCCCTGAACTTGCAAGAGGGTGTCATCTTAAAGATGCTCTGAGCTAGAAGCTAAGGTAGAAACCAGGGCAAAGAAAAACAACATCCACCCTCTTCAGGAACTGAGTCCTGTTGAAAAGCCAGCCCTGCTGGTCAGAGTGGAGATGCACAGACACAGTGCAGATGGCTCCTCATCAGAGGTGCAACAGATAAGACAGCTGGACAGGGTCATTGTCTGAGTCCCTTCATCCTGCAGACAGAGCACGCACATCACACTTTGGTTTAAAAAGACATTAGTTTAATTTTTATAACTAACTTACCAAACATTCAAGAATACCATTAGTTCTTGTTAGTGTACCTTTACATAAACTCATTTTAATAGAAATTGCTTCAAGTTAAAGAATACAGTCAAAGAAGTCTAATATAGTCTAATAGTAAGGGTGATATAAAGTGAAAGTTGTAAGCCAAGAACTAGCTTCCTTGACTTACAAAGCCATCTTCTCTATTCATAGGTGAAGGTGTAGATCTCATGAGGTCAGAAATTGACCAAGGAGAGGAATATGAATGTTATCTAACAGCTTAATCAAAACACATGTTGGGTGCCCTTCTCAGGGAAAGATCAAAGAAGGTGATATTTGATCAAAAGATAACTCTTAAAAATGGAAAGAAGGGCAGAAGGAAATTATAATAAGAGAGGCAGAAGGAAATTAGAATTTTCATAAACACTTTGACAAAATTATCAGTATACACTGGGGTAAGATAGCTGTCAGCTGGGCAATAGCATATAGAAAGGAAGGAAGGAAGGAGGGAGGGAGCAGAGTATGAATATGAACTGTATTTCCTTTTATTAAGAACATCCCAAACTTCCTGATATGCAGCCATTAGGATTGCCAAGCAAATAGGGCACAATGAGATCCCAGGACATTTTTACACTGTTGTTATGACAGTTTTCCAGTTGACACCATACCTGGACACAATTATTTCTGTATCCTTGTTACTGTACTGTGCATGTATCTTAAAGAAGAGTCATTTCACTAATATTTGAGCTCAGGAATGTACAGTACAGTAGCTTTAGGAATGGGTGTATAATAGGAAAACGCCACACACAAACCCTGTCTTTATTCCCAAGACGCTACTCCTAGTGAAGCATCTGCTATGTGAAAGACAAGATGCACAACTTTTAGTCTGTACTACCTTATCTTCTCCTCTCTACTGCCCACTAACAAGGGGATCTCATTACCTCCATTTTCTCAGAAAAGGAAACATATTTTTTTCCTAAAAAGAGACAAATTAACTTTCTGGAAATCTTCCCTGACCTGAGAGTTGATGCCTGCAAGAGCTGACCATGGAGGTCAGCACTCAGGCATTGAACACCAGATTAAAGTTGGTGAGAAGGTGGAGAAATGCAGTGAAAACAAGGAAAGAAGAAGAAGGAGAAGAGACTATGAGAAATATAGGGTGATGGCAGGCCACTGGGAAATAATATCTGCACTTGACTGAGTAAAATAAGCCATAAGAAGGTGATAAGCCCACACAAGACTTGTGCAGAACCCATGAGCTCAAATTGTACCTTAAAGAGGAAAATTAGCTACAAAGTAAAGTCATATGATTTAAGAAAAAATCACATACACAGGTGCACTCATCTATAGGGCAGATCCTTAAACTCCTTAAAATACCCGGTGGCCTTGATATTTGTTCTGGTAGAAAATTCTTTTCAAATTCAAAGAATTTACATGAAAAAATCACCCGTGAATAACTTTCAAATTGTTTCCCAGTCCGTGTGAGGATTCCACTGAGCTTCGTCAGTGTCAAATTTGAATGAAGTGTGACATGTTAAGGACATGTGTATTAACAGTAGTTCCGCTGTATAAAGATACACATATGTAGGATTTCCAGTACATTTTAAAAACAGCTTTAGTAGCTTCACTGAGATTCAAGAACTTGTGAAGTGCAATTCTACTGTGTTTTGATTTGAAATTAACAGGTAAATGTGTTGATGCATTCTGTTTGCTGCTCTACAGTTGTCTCTGCTGCCTAAATAATTATGCATCCAAATTAAATCCTCAGGTAAGCCAGGGAATTCCAATCAGGAGATGAAGAGAAAAATTCTCAATAGTTAGTTAAGTTAAACTGTTGGGGTATACTTTGAAAGGTGAGAAGCCATGAAATTATCCTTTATTCTTCTTTAAAATAAACACAGGTTATAACCTGAACACAAACGTTGCAGCCTGATCCCTATCTCTGACTTCTTTGATAATCTTAGTTACAGAGATTTGTAATTACAAATTTTTGACAGGGCCTGTTTTGCTCCAGTTTTAATGGGTCACTCTCAAGTCTCAGTGAAGAATGAAAAAAGCAAACTTGCAAATGAATTGCTCTGGAATTTCTGTCTGACTTAAGCATTTTCTTTTATTTATTTCATTTTGCATTGAAAACATTACATTTCTGTTTCCTTATAGAGTAGTGTATCAAGAGCCTGTGTATGGCAATAAATTGCTGCAGGTATGAAATCTCAACTGGTAGAAAAACTCATCACTGATTGTGGGTTTGCTGTGAAATTCTTACTAACAAGATGATTCTGGGAAGGGGAACTCTAACGTAAACGGAGGAAAGACTTACCTGAATTTTCCAGTTTTGATGTGAATTTTTCTGGATTAAAGATGGTCATCTTCTTGATATGTTCATGACTAGAATGGGAACAGTTGCTTTCAAGTATCAGGGCTGTTTCCATGACAGATCTTGGTTCTTCATAGCCATGAGCTTTGCTAGATCATGAGTGTATCAAACTGGAGGTCTAGATTGACTGTTAATTTATTGGCTTTCAATGCATCTGGACTCAACCAGTATAAACTCAGCAAAAAGAATTAAAGGGTTTCATTGACCCAACTTTCTGGGCCATATTTTAATAGGTTCTATGAGTCCATTGGAATGGGAAAATCCAAAACCTGTTCTTATACTGTGAGAGTTAAAGGTCTGTTTAGTTAATATCTAACACAATCCTCCCTGGTTTCATTGTAGTTGGTCAACAATTTATTTCACACCTATTTTTTAATGCTGAAGCAATTCCTAATTAATGAATTTGTAGAAAGAAAAACATCAACACATCTGTTACTGGGTGAGAGGACCCAAATTTCATCTATCACTAACATTAAAACTGTCAAGTAAAATGAAAGATAAATATCAAACTGAAGGTGATCAGTGGGAGTTTTGTGACATGAGTTTTGTGACATGACATGCCTATCACAGGCAACTCCCATTTTTGTTCAATATTCATTCAGTTAACACAGTATTTTTTAAAGTCATGAGAGCTGATCCAATTTTATTTTTAAAAAACCATGAATATGATAAAAGGGCAGGCACTAGGAGTAGGAGAAGACAACGTAGTTAAAATTCTTGAGATCAACATTTATGGTTACATTTCAGGAAAACTACACTTCTGTTGTCACATTTCGAAAGGAGCTGAGTGTCCAATGCTGATAAACTAGGGAGCCATAATTTACATTGAAGTTTTTTATTCTGCAAATTTTCTTGTAAATGTTACCACAGTAAAGAAAGTTGAGATATCTTTAAACTAATACACCCACTTTAAACAAAGTGAGACCAGACTTATGGCTGTTCTTGAAAGGAGGAATCCTTCCTGTGTAGATAAGCCTGCTGCTCTGTCCTCTGCATCCATGCTAAAGGGAAGCCCACACAAACCCCCTTCATGTCACACTCCTACCCAGGAGCATGTTCCCAGCAGTGCCCGAAGGCTTTTCCTCTCTTCCCAATTTTATTATTTGGCCTCTAGGACCTCTGTTTTCCAAAAGTCTGTTCTAATGTGGAACCTTACATCTTCATCAAAAAAGTACTTTGAGATGCCTTAGAGATCTTCAGTCTTAATCAGTGTTATTTTAAGAAGTTCCACAAACAGGTTTCTTTTGGTTTAACCCAGCACTTCCCAAACCTATTTAGTCATAGAACCTCCTTTCTTTTTCCTGCTGCCATTAATACCCCACCAAACACAATTTTGAAGATGCTTTATGAAAGCATCTGTGGAAGTCCTTTAACTGTCCCGAGGGACCTCCAGAGGTTTCACTCACAAAGGAAACATTGTATTCTGTGTAAGTATGTTTCTTTGATGCCCATCAATGTTGGTGGCAGCACCAGACTCCGTAGTGGCCATGTAAAATTTATTTTTATACAAAATCATATTATAATTTCCTACGCAATGTGGGAAAACATGAGTGTATTTTATGATTGAGAAGTATAGAAGTATGTTACTTGTTTTCTCCTTTTCCCTTTGGTTTTGTGATTGGAAAAATCTACTTGTCAATGACATTTTTTCATAAGGTGTGGGAGGGCCAGGCTGAACATCGACAGAGTTTGGTGACCTCAGATAGAAGAAAGCTCCTTTTCCAGGCATTAGCACAGAACCATGCAGAAACTCTGGCTCTTCTCAGCAAGCTGAAAAATACAGAGCAATAAAATTGATCGGAGTCACTCATTACAAGGCAAATTAAAGCAATTTGTATTTTTGATCATTTTACAGTGTATGCACACATACGCTGAGTTAATACACAACCCTGTTATTCTCCTAATATGGATTTCATGCAAAAGAAAAAATAGCAAGGAAGACAGTATAATATAGAGAGGCGGAGTTATGAAGCCATCTAACTCTTTTTTTTCCCCAATTACTATGTTTCAGGAATGACTTAGATGTGTACTGTCCAATACTGTAGGCACCAGCCCCATGTGGCTAGTTATGCTTAAATTTAAATTAATTAAAATGAAGTAAGTTAAAATTTCAAGTTAAAATTATACTACCCACATGTCAAACATGCAATACATGCAGTATGTACTTCTGACTGTCTGCTAAGGTGTTGGATGGCCCAGACTCAGGACATTTCCAACATAAACTCATGGTCTGCTGGATAGCTGTCAGACCACAGAATAAGGTAAAAAGAAAAATCTCACTTTCTCTGAAGACTTTAGCAGACTATTTTATTGACTCTTGAGTCAAGAATACTTGTAAACAAAGTCCTAGATTATATAGACAAATATCAGGATATCAAACACTTGTGCCTATCTTATAGAAATACATATTTATTGTCTCAAAGTGGCCGAGACATATGCAGTTCTACCAAGTGGAAGTCATTCCCAAGTTCTCATCTGCTGTGCTGAAAAAAAACCAAGTGTACACACCTGCATTTGATGTTCCTACAATAAATATCAACCTCATAATCACTGGAGTTCCTTTTAGTTATTTTCTGCTTGCCCTATAACGTCCTTCTCATTCATCAGACTTGCCACCTTTTATTGACTGAAACTACTGCTGAAGTTGGAGATATGCAAAGTTCAAACCTCAAAAGGGTTTGCAAGTGGGACATTGCCAGAAATCTTTGCTGGGACCCAATATATGGTTACCCAGTTATGATTTACGCAGCACCTGTGCTACTACCTAAGCGAATATCTTTCAGTTGTTCTGGGAAAGAGAGGAAAAACACATCTATACTTTTTCTGCACTCAAAGTTTTCAGCCAGTTGGAACTAAGGACTCCTAAGGATCAGCGAGTCAATTCCAAGCCCTCCTTGTATCATGGAGTTTAATATCCATACTGGCATCATGAAATCAGGACGATGGCAAACAGATTAAAGGAACAGCTCCAGAAACTTGGTGACCTCATTTCTGCTCAGCCCATCATTCTGTGACTTGAGCTGAGTGCTGGTATGACAACTCCTTTGGTTTGATGACTCCCCAGCACATTTAATGAGTTTTTCTACTCCTCATTAGAGGACACGGTGTTTGGAACACCAGGTGGTATCTGGTTAAGACCGTTTTTTTAACATTCACATTGTTTTTAAAGGGAAACTAAAAACACATATATTGGCTCCAAATTACTGGTGACTACCTGTCAGGATATATTGGATGTGTCCCTTACCATGGATGATCTAAAGAACAAACTTCTTTAAGGATAAGCCAGTTATTTTGAATTGCTATGCACACTCACTCTGAAGGTTAGCTATAACTAGAGACAGATAGGAAGAAACTACTAAAGTCATTTTACCTAGACTTGAAGGATGCTTTTTACAGTATTCCTGCTTCATCTACTTCCTTTTCTATTTAGTTTTTTTTCTGTATATAAAGCCAAGTGTCATGACACCGGTCCTCCTGCGCTGATGATTTTGTTGTGAGATGCCCTCAGACGCAGTCTTCTACCCTAACCTGCCCCTTTATGGTGAGGGTAAGCATCCTTCCCTCAGAGGGTGATGGGATTGTATATTCTAATTAAACCTGAATAGCCCCTGCGTTATCACAGGAAACTGGATCCTGTTTGTTAATTGTGCTGAGATCATTCCACAGTGGTTGACATATCGCTGTGGTTTGTTGAGCAAGAAGCTCTGTTATTTTCACAGTTTGATAATCAATGCTCCACTGAACACAATTCCTTTTGAATATGCACATTTGCTGTCCTCCTTGCTTAATTGAACAATTGCAATTACTGGTACAAACAACTAAATGTTAATTATTTTTCTTTCTAGATTTTTTTTCTCTCTTAATGATTTTATTTACAAATTAGAAGGCTTTATCATATTTTGTACACCAAACAAATCCCACAGCCGAACCAGTGTGACACAAAGCAGTGTGACATTTTCAGCCAAAAAGATGGAATCCTTGCAAAATATTCACCACATTTATAACAATTATATAACATTTAGACAGCTAATACAGTCTTCTTCAATAGCATTAGTCATTAAATGACTGGAATCACTAAGAAACTTTCAAAGCACTATGTGATTTTTCTAATGAATATAAAAGACAGTGGATCATTTTTGTAAGGACACAATTAAAGATCATTTAAATAAATTTTAAATTACTATCTTGTAAATGAAGGTAAAACAATCAATTTTGAAAATCTGGAAAGTTCAGCAAAGTATAAAGAGTTTTTTAATAATCCCTTATAACCCTCCTCACTTCAAGACAGTTACCGTTAACACTTAGGTACGTTTCCTTCTAAGGGCACCCGGGTTCTTCCTCTGGGATGTGCTTAGGATTGCTAACCTTTAACGTGCAGCAGGGTTGGATTTCCACCCTTTCTCTCTGCAGTCTGTTTTGTATTTCTCCTTTGTGTACTAAGCTCTTATTAACCTCAACTTCAGCTTGGTAGACTTGGGTAACTGCTATTTTGGTGTGGTCTCACTGCTTGGTGTCCCTGCCTTGGTCTTCTCTGCATTCCTAAGTCCAATTTCTCCTTGTGTTTTAGGGTGGTTATGCTGCATACCGCTACGCCCAGCCTACCCCCGCCACTGCTGCCGCCTACAGTGACAGGTAAGAGTCCTCCTACTTGTGCTTGACAACTACTTGAAAATTGATTTAGCTGGTGGGACAGGACACTCTCGTGTGATCTTGCTGAAGATGCATGACTAGTGGGGAGGAAGCACCCAAACATTAGGTCCCATGCTAAAGGGGTATATTAGGCCACAAGGACAGGAGGAATGATTAACCTAGTTCATTCCAAACTCCTCACCCTCTCTGCTAGTACACAAAGGAAGGGATGTGTTTTATCTTTCTATAGTTTCTTTTCAGAGCTCTTTATTACTGTGACCATATAAATTTCTAACACACACACACACACTCACACTTATACACACACAAACACTGAACCCCCCCAAACACACATGTATACTCCTGTACAACCTTCTCATGGTCTTCTATGTAAGACCATGGTTTGATCTTACTCATGAAAGGAAAAATAGAATGATCCTGCAGGTTTACCTCCATTTCAAGCACCTTCTTTGCCGACAACTTTTTACACTCAGGAAAGCATTTTAAAATTTAAAATAAAGGAATGAAAAGTGTACCTGAATTTCATAAGATTTATTCCTTTTTTGGCAATGCCCAATGTCCAATCCTACAAACATAAATCGCCTTTTATTTGCAATGCACACCACACATCAAAACTCGCAGTGGAAGGAACAGATGTGTGTCGGAGAAATGTAAAAGTCAGAACGGTTGTGTGGGAGTGGCTTAATTCCTCAGGCTTTATAGCTGACTTGGTTCCTGAAACAGCAAGCCATAGCTATTTTTGTGTAGGTGCCTTGACAAAACAAAGTGTGTGTTTCCATATTGAATGCAACTCCTTGGCTCTGTTTTCTGAGAACATAAATGTGAATGTTCAGATGCTCTGCATGCACAAATGTCATAGAGGGTGCTTATTTTGGTAATGAGTTCTTTAATTTAAAAATATGTTTCATGAATAAGATAATGATAACAACTTGCATGTGTGGCTGAGGCATGCTGGGTCAGACAGGTAAGCAGTCAATGGACTTGACTCCTGGGTGGGAAGTGTCAGCAAGCACTCCTCCCACCTGGCCTCTGGTGATTGATTTCTCTCTCTCACTTTGCTGGGGTGTGCTTTTCCAGCAGTTCCATTCCATGTCTCACAAAATGGGTTGTTACCCACTGTAGCTGCAGAAGTTTTCTATAAGCTAATAATGCCAGATAAATCCTTGAACTTTAATACCTACACTTGGAACATCCCATGCCTATCTGTAACAAATGGCTCTTTGACAAGGCAGAGTTAAGATCTGCTGGCTGATTGTATGTGGATATTATTTTCTCATCAGTAGCCATACCAAGTCCTCAAGGCTGTAAGGTGCCTTCAAAGGAATACGAACCATTGCTAAGTCGTAGTTGTAAACACAAAACTTGCCCAATGATCAGTTTCCAAGATGCAAAATGTTTCTTATAAATTGCTATCTCCCATATACTTTGCCAATGGATTAGGAAAATGGAGATAATAAAGCTCATAAAAATGGCAACAGTCTAGAAACACTCAAGATCGTTCTACAAATGAAAAGGCTTAATGCTGTTAAACTCCACACACTGAAGAGTCACACGTTTTCAATTGTAACGTTGTTCAGCTATAACCCTTAATTATTTTTATGAAAATATTTCTAGATGCTAAATTCTCTAACACCCACTTTGTATGTAATTATAATCAGAGTAACGTTAGCCTGCTGCATAATTATAAGAATCTTAAATGGATTTATTTCTTTGAATGTTTATCTTGTTTCTCAGTCTAAGTGTATCTATCTCCAAGTTGAAAAAAGGTTAATTATAAAATTACAAAATTGCCTTCTTCAATAAGATAAATCTAGACATTCTAAAAAATAATGTTTTAACACTATTCTCAGGTTGACTTGAGAACTAGCAATCTCCACATCTATTCTTCTAAAATTCAGTTAAAATTTTCTTCATTTTGCAGCACTACACATGCAAATATATGTATAAAATCTGTAGTTTTAATATTACTAAGATTTCTCATTGAAAATATATCCTACTGAAAAAAAAATGCCCTCATTCTTGGCTTGGTAAATCTTTAATAACTGCAATTCCCAGTTTAGTATAACAGCTTCAGTTGAAGAAACCAACTAACTATATCCTTGTTCATGTAATTGGCCTCTTGTTGTTCATTAGAGACATTTGCACATTAGGTCTTCTTGGTTGCTGTGGAAATTGATTACTGGCCCTATTTAACTTTATTGTAAGCAAGATACTTGTCACATATGGAATTATTCATTGAGGTAAATCCAGTAATAGGTGAATTACCAGAAAACAATCTCTAAAATGATATTTCTGGTTTGATTTATCAAGGCTTTCTATGGTGGCGCTTGCTTTTATGCTTACTAAGCAGCCTCAGAGAAGGAAGGTCCTTTTATCAATACACACATTCTGGGGAAAATGTGAAATTATCACAACAGCATTTGCCTCCATATTAAAGACGCCACATGTATACTCTTGTACAACCTTCTCATGGTCTCAAGTATCTACAATTTATCTCAGGGGAAGAGTATGATAAATTATTTTTATGCTATCACAGCATAGTGTCACTAATAACAGACTCTTAGTTCCTCTCCTCTGGAGGACAAAGAGATAAACTTCTTAACAAAAAGAAATGCATTCAGAATAGGAAAGAAAGTCAGCAGGACTTGAGACTGTTTTGGAAATGCTCACAGGTTGTCAATTTGATCAAAAGAAAAACTGCAACTAACGTTCCCTGTAATCGTGAGATTCACTCTTTCGACATCTTGAAAGGGAAAGAAGTTTGATGTTCCCAGTTGGTAGAATTTTACCTTTTATCAGCACAAATTAAGCCTTCATCACATTAAAGATTCAGGGACCTCTGGAAAATATTGAACTCCAGTAACCTCAGGACATCCCAGAAGGTGTGTAATGGGCACCTTGCAACTTCCTGCCCATCATTTTTCCGGTTAAATGATCACATGCTGATTATCTTGGAGCACCCTGAGAGTCCCTGAATGTTGACCTCCAGAATGAAGACCATCTGGTGTGAGCAGAGATTTTCCCAAATGAAAAAGATGGAGCTGAACTAGGTAATTTTACAGTCTTATTGACCAATAAGTGGGGCTAGGTGGACATCTTTTTCTTGGCATTTAGGAAACATTTGATAAACCTTTGATATCACCAGATCCTTATTTTTAATCTTACTTTGTTGTATGGAAAGCTAATTGTCCACACTTTCAATGAGATTGTTTTCTGAGCTTGAACCAATCAAAGCATGGCAGTGGCACCTATGGTCATCTGGTCATTGCATGCCACTTGGTGTTGCTCATGTGTCTGTGACTTGTTCTGGATTCGACAGGTCCATCCCATTAGCTCTGTGAATGGCTTGCTTGAATTAAGCCTGGGGTGGGGGCAGTCTTCTCTTTATGGATTGGCTCTTGATTCTTTGTTTCTTATGACTGGGTCCTTGTTGCATCTTTCAGCAGCCAAACTGGGAAATGGGGAGTGGAAAAGTACCTGTTCCGTGAATTGTGCCACAAATGTTTAGGAAAATGTGTATGATATGTATGTAGCTTTGATGGAAATATCTTACTCAAAAGACAGACATCAGTCATGCTTGTCTTGCTTGCTAACACTCTAACATTTCCTAATGGCCAGTGCATGAAAATGTCCCTCCATGATAGGACAGAAAGAAACTAGAAATAGGCCAACTAGAAATGAAACCAATGTATTGTGTTTCACTCTGAAATTTTATAATGATGTAATTGCACTCCAAGTTACCAGGGGCCCTGCTTTCTTTCATTGAAAACATGCATTTCCTTTTAAGATTTTCTAATGCCAGGAAACTCTGCCATATAATTATAGCACCAGGCTGCACAGGTATCCCTAGACCAGATGAAAGATATTAGAAGCAAAATGATTTTTTTATTTTAATCTTTTTTGGTTTTTTTAAAGACTTTAAAGTTAATTGTCAACATAGTATTAGAAGATACCTCATGAAATTGCTTTTTGTGTGACAAAATTGGGAGAATATTGATAACTGAAACCTGAATAAAATGCTGTAATATCAATTATCTTGCTGTCTGCATACACACTTATACATACTCACATCTATGCTTTAGGGCCTAACAAGGGGCTCGTAAGAATGTCTAGGTGAATCAGTGCAAGAAAGCTAAGATTTTTCATGTTCAGAAGTCATAAGGTATATGCTATAGCATCATTTAAATTTGACGTTCATAACCTATGAATAAAAGATTCTATTTCAGGTAGAAATAGATTAATATTTTCTTGAAATGTAATAGATATAATTAGACATGGCTGGGGTTTTTCAGTAGTGGGATTACCATTTAAAATTATGTGTAGATCAATGCAAACACACATACATACCTACATTGATAGATAGATGGATTGCTAGACAGATAGATAAGACAGATATATAGGTGAGTGGATGGGTGGGTGAGTGGAAAGATGGAAGAAGGAATGAAATAAGGCAATAGGAAAGAAAGAAATGGAGCCGGGGGTGGTGCCACATGCCTGTAATCCCAGTGCTAGGGAGGCTGAGGCAGGAGGATCGCTGTGAGTTCGAGACAAGCCTGGGCTACAAAGTGATCTCAAGGCCAGCCTGAACTGCATAGTGAGACCCTGTCTCAAAAAGACCAAAAAAAAAAAAAAAAAAAAGAAAAAGAAAAGAAAGAAAGAAATGGACCATCTTTCTGCCATCTTATATTTCATTATAAACTAAGCTATAGTAAGTGGCACTGAGTCCTTGTCTGCATATAACCTTATGTCAAGATGAAATGCAAAAATAGAAGGATTTAAACTGCTTTCCATTACTGCAGGTTACATCCTGTCTATCTTAGGAGTTATTTATTTTCTGGATCCAAATGAAGTAATTCAGAAATTCTGTTGTTAAAATATACAGACAAGCTGGGGATGTAGCACAGTGGTGGAGCACTTGCCCAGCACGTGTAAGACCCTGGATTCAACCCCTATTACTAACAAATAAAATAAAATAGCAAATAACTGGATTTAAAATGACATGCTATTTTATTTGGAGTCCTTATCAAATGATCTAATAAAAATTAGGGAGTTATTGACATAAGTGGATGGGCATGATAAATGGAAAATTAAATTTAGTGTTTAAGGGTTATTTTATAGAAAGTTTACTTTTAAACAAAACTGTTCTACTTTACGGGCTTGATGATTTTACCTTTTTTGTCATGTGGGAGAGCACTAAAAGCTTAACATATGGATAATGCATGTAGAAGCTTTGCAGACAGTGCCAACCAGAGAAAAGAGGAGGTTTTCATCCTCCCTCCCTCTTCCTCTTATCTCAACCATCTCTAATAAGGGTTGAACCTATCTCAGGTCCAAAGCAGTAGTAAACCCTTGTGTCTTGTCCTTGTGATGTATTCAATAAGAGATATCAAGATCATGTGCAAGTTACTTAGTTAAATCAGTATCTACCAAAGCCAGTTCAAGCCCTAGTGACTGCCTTTGCTGGTCTAATGACTGGTTACCAAGACCAGAGAAGAGTAGGGACACTGTGCTGTGGTTTGTCAGCTTTCCCTTCTGCAGAACAGACAGAGTTTATCCATTCCTCCCTTTCCCATAGTGCTAGAAATAGCTTTCCATTTATAAAGTAATGGCAATAGGAAATGGTACTTTTGTTTTTACATTGAGTTTTGCTTTTAATGTTCTTATTTGGAAAAATGTACATTGGCAACTCTATGCTATACTCTTTATTTTACTTACATTTTCATTGGCTTTTGAAATGCCTACTACTAGAAAAATATATTGCAGGCATTGTAAAACTTGGTGATGCTGACCATGGTATTCCCAGATAAACAGGAACTGAGGGCGTCATTCCTGGAGGTGTAGAGAGCATAGAAGAGGATTTCATGGCATCTGCCAACTGAGATAAAGGTCCAGGGGAGAAAAGAATCTATTTTCTAGACTGTTGAGTCAAAACATGGCCGTGGGCAGCAGTCGCTCCTAGGTCACCTTTGATAGTGCTTGGTTGATGTTGTTCTTATTTTTAGTTTATCTTTTCTGTTATTTTCACTCATCCTGATTAGCTCTCCTGGTTTTGCAATTTTACAGAAAAGATGTTCTGTCATCATGTGATAGGACTGTAGCTTGAATGAGTCAGAGATACCTTTATTTATATCCTCCTGTACCCCAGTGTCTATAAAATATGTCCAGTGTTTTTTATTAGAAAGCTATGTTGAAAATGTATATAAAATACTATTTTTAGGTATCATAATTTTCTTTTTCATTTGAAGTTCACTCTCTTTCCAGATTTAGTTGCTTTTTCAGTAATTCAAGGTCTCTTTAAGACAAGAATGTGAAACTAATTGTTCTAGACAACTTTGGGGTAACTAGAAAGTGATGCATTGCTGTGAGAGTCTCATTACAAGGCACACATACCAGCAAAAATAAATTTCTTAAATAAAAAGAAATATGATACATGACAGTGATCCTTTTAAAATGGTTCTGATTGGGCATTCTCCAAAAAAATAATTATAAAATCTAAAGTAATTGTATATTCTCCAGACCTGTCCTGCAGTCTCTCACTGATCTCAGTTGATAATAATTGAGATAGCTCAGAAATAGGAACGAAGGGAAGGAGATGTATAGCTCTTGGTAGTAGCATCCCTGTGCTTTTTGAAATTTTGGGATTTGGATGCCAAACTCTAAGTGATGAGAAGCAATATGACTGTTACTGAAAGATGTATTTCCTGAGTTTCTCAGTTTTTACTTCGCAGACACGGGCATGCACACACGCGCACACACGTATCATACCTGCACACACGGGCATGAACATATGCACACACACGCAGGTACTGAAAGAACAAGTGCTCAAGTTTTTTTGTGTCATGAACTAATTACCTTTGGTCCATAATCTATAATGGTTTCTTAACAACTGCTATGCACGATTGGATGAAGATGTAATTGAGGCAGTTAAGAAAAAGTGCCCATCCTATAATCGTCCACAGACTGGACAGACAAGGAGCTGGGGAGATATTAAGAGAAATTCCAAACCCAGTAGAGCACAGCTGTCACAGCTATGTGGGTAGGTACTTTTGCCAGCGACAAGACAAGATGTAACAACTCCTTTGGTCATGTCATGGCCTAATTACACACTTTCGGGTTGCAGATCATTGACTTGATAGGCCACAAAAAAGCAAATAAAGCCTATCTTTTAAGTGGTGCCATCAAGACCCTTCAGCTGTGAAGGGCTTAGAGGCAGGTTGAGAAAGCTGGATGCTTCCTAGAGGTAGGTCAGAAACCTCTGATGCGAAGTTAAAGGCCTCTGAACACACTCCCACTGCAAATTAAAGAGTTTGCTTCAGAGCAATCTGGTAAAATAGTAGAAAATACACATAAGATAAAATTTTAGCTCATAAAAATTAAACCCCTTTATTTCTTTGCCTTGTTTTCTTCTTTGTTGTTACCGTTTGGGGTTTGTTTTGTTTTTTTTTGGGTCACTGGGTGACCTACTAAAGATATTATCTTTTTCTTTGTCTTTTTGAGGTAGGGTCTCACTATGTAGTTCAGGCTGGCCTTGAGTTCACTTTGTAGCCCAGGCTGGTCTCAGAGTCACAGTGATCCTCCTGCTTCAGCCCCCCAAATGCTGGGATTACAGGCATGTGTCACCACACCTGGCTTTTAAAGATATTATTTTTGGGGATAATATGGAACTTTTCACCAAAATTCTCTACTGTCCCACTAAGATTATCAAAGCAAATTCTCACTCTACCTATGAACACAAGTTAAATTCTTTCCAAGAAGAGCTGCTTTCCATTTACATGAGTCCTCTAAGTTATTTTCATATTTATGGGCAGTACAATGCATGTGAACAGATATTCGACAGAAATAAATGGCTTCTTATGATTTTCTCCCTCGTGTGGATCTCAATGATTGATTCCTCTGGAATTAGACTCTTCTCAAAACCATACTGCATTTCATATTTAATTAACATGTAAAGTATTTAGAGGAGGGACTGCTCTCAGTGGGGATGGTAGGGTGATGTGTGGGAGGTAGAATTTGTAATCAAGAGTAGCTAGTCAATTTTGTCATTGTTTCCAGGTCCAGTTTGGTGCATTATAATGTGAGAATGTTTGGATAAATTAATAGATTTCAAGGACTTGGACATAATCAAACCTAAATATCCTATTCTCTTAATTATCTTAATGATTTAAATTGATATGCTTTGGTCTGAGATTATAGAAATACACCACATATCTGATAACCTTAATCAGTGGTCCCCGCTGATCTGTTACCATCTTCTCTCTACTCTCCCTTTTTCAATAGCAATCAGTGCTTTGGCATCCTTCAAAATCAATCCTGTTTTAAAGGAAGCTCCTTTAACTAGCCTGTGGCTACAATTAATCGCTTTCTTTACCCCAAAGATCAGTGGGTAGAGAAAGTGATTTGATGTGAATATCTTGACACTGATTGCCTAATAGACTTATAGTAATATAAAAATCAAACACAGAAGTCCAATCTGATTTAATATTATTGAACCTCAGTTTTCCCATCTGCTAAGTGGAGAGGATTGTACCAATTAGAATCAGAGGAGATAAAGGTAAACTTCATAAAAAAGAAGTGTTCCAGAAGTTATCAATCACTAGGTTTCTGACTGACAGATAACTTAGAGTATTAGCTATAGAGAGGCAATAGCAATCCAATTAAATTCATTTAAAAGTGTAAATCATTTTTAAACTAGGCAATCTCTATGGACCACCATAAGAGTAATATTCTGGGAATCTCTGCCTTCCTGGCAACAATGTGTGGCTGTCCCAGGATTTGAAATAGGAGCTTTTATACCTACTATATTGTATCTACTATTTGATTTATTTAGCACTAGCAAATGTTTGCTACGGATGTACAAGTTTAGATTTGATCACAGGTTTAGATTTAAAGCAGGGGCAGATTCATAGTTACTTATAATATGAGATAGTTAAGGTAGGCTATTTGAAGTATTTGGTCTTCAACTGCATTCTCTGTGAAGTGGGCATGATGGGTGATCATTACCTCATTCACTAGGGTGTTGTGAAAATTCATTGACATTCATTGATGATTATTGACAGAAGACCCTCAAACATAGCCTGACTCTTAGCACTGAGAATATTATTATCATTATTATGACCAACATCACTACTTCACTAAACTATTGGAGCATCTTGTTTTGTTCATGAGTTAAAAATGAGTTCCCTATGGAAGTTTGTTTAATGAGTTAGAATATTTTTTGACCAAATTTGTTTTCTTGTTATTGCTTTTACATCTTGACTTTCAAACTACAAATATAAAAATGAGCTGGGCCCAAAAAAATGTGGGAGCTATAAGATCAAATAGCCCCTTCTCATTTATCCCTCTCCTTGGGTATGTATTATCTCTTCATATCCATGGAACAACTCAAGATACCAGGGATACTCTAGCTTCATAGTAGAAATGCTCTGTTCTTCTAGAGTAAACCCAGCCCCTTAGCCATCATGGCTTCAGATTTTTGTAAAATCAGTTACCTGTCCTCTTTCTTGGGTGCGGAAAGAACACTGTCGCCTATGAATGCATACAGCCAAAACATATGAGTGCCTATTTTCTGATAAAATAACTTCATATTCATTTCTCAAGAAGTCTAAACCAAAAATGTCTAAAAGGGGCATGTAGGTCTTTTTATCCTTGTTTTGCAAATCAGGAAAGTGAAGCTGAGAAAGGTGAAATTATTTTTCTAGCTCATACTTCAGGGAGTGGTTTCCACATACACTGTTTGTTAGTTTCATTTCACCTGAGCCCAGAAGTGAAGCAAAATGGAACCCGGAAGAGTATTCGATGTTGAATAAACTAAAATGACACAAGTAGACATTGACAGGGCCTCCAAATAATGCAGCTGAACTTAGATATGAACTTGCCAAACTAAGAGATTGATGATAGAATATTGACATTAAGGACAAATCCAGGCTCCTTGTCTTATTTTTCCAATTAAACTCTTTTTTATAGAAGCAATCTTAGCAAAAGGAACGTGTGTCTAATTGAAATATTTTGAAATATATTTCAATGGAATCCCCTTTTCCAAAAAAAGATCAATATAGGTCCTTTTAGAAGTATCTATAATTTATTTGCTTGACTGTCTGCTTATGCCTCATCTCATTCTAGAATTTCCCACTTGAAGTGTATATGATACACTATATACTAAAATATGAATAAAAGTAATGGAGCAGGAGAAATATGCCTCTGAGTGGGGCTTGTACCACTTTAGAAAAGAATTTTAGCACTGGACATAATAAGGAAGGTTAACTACTACTGATCACAAGCAAATAAAGCTCCCTTTCTAGATGATGAAACTGGAGTATGAATTAGATTGTGAGCTTCCAGACAGGCAAGCCAGCTGTAGTTATCTGTTGTGATTTAAAGCTCCTGGAAACAGCACGCCACCCCTTAGACATAGCTCAGTGTCTCCTGATGACCCACCGAGGGTTGAATGAATGACATGAGTAAACTATTTGATAAAAGCAGTAATAAAAGCTTTAGAGCATCCTATTTCTCTGTGTCATGTTTAATATGCAGAAAACAATAATGACTAGATTCTGTGTGGCCCTTCCAGCAACTTTATAAGATGAACGAAACCCAATTATTACGAATTTCTACTTTAATTTTCACATGTATAAAAAAAAGGAAGCACTTTGTGAAACACAGCTGAAAATAAATAGAAATTATAAACAATATATCAAATAATATATATAATTTGGGAGCATGTAATTATCAATAATTCCAATAATTGTAAAATATTGACATCATCACAGCAAGGAGGATTTACATTAAATCCAAAATACTCAGCTTTCTGCTTCCAGCAGAGGAAGAAGCCATGATTGGAGTAGTCATAGAATGAGACATAAGTGAGTTCTCAACACTGGTTAGAGATTAGAATCACCCAAGAGTTTTATCAGTAACACCTAAAACAGGGGTGCCAAGTGTAAGATTCTAACTTAAATGATTGGAGAAAAGGCCTGGTTACTGGTATTTCGCTTTTTTAAAATCTCAGTTGAATTTAAAAAAAAAAAAAGAAGAAGAAGAAGAAGAAGATCCTAATGGGCAGTCAGGGATAGAAACGTCTGGCCTCGTAACTAACAGATGCCTCCAGAGCCTAGAGAGATTTTTACTTTGTCTCACTTCTCTCTTGGGGCATTCTGCTAACCATCTGCCAGGCCAGGAAACTGGCTTTGCAGGGATTCTTTGCTAAATGTCCTCAGAGGGTTTGTCAGTATGTGTTAGATTCAATATTCATAGTATTTGATACAAGAAGTCTATGAGTAATATCAAACTGAAGTTGTATAATAGTAATGATACAAAAGAACTAAGATGTCAAGGAATAAAAAGAGCCCAAAGTCTTTCACAATGAAACTTAAATACATTGTTTTTTGTGGGGAAAATTTACTGTCTGTCTTTCCACCTGCTTAATGCAGAAAGTGCCCTGTTTGGCTTTATACCTGGCTTCTCATGTCCCCTCCTTTGATGCTGGCCTGCTCCTGTTTTAATTTGACTTCTAAAATTCAGTGCTGGGTGACTTTTAGAAGAAAGGGCATTAGAGAAATGAAATTTAGCCTAACAAAAAACACTGAAGAATAAAGATGATATATGGCAATCCACAGGACTAATTTAAATATGCCAGCAGCTGAGTCGGATCGGGTCTAGATGGCTGGTCCATGAAAATAAAAGCAAGTGTGGGTCTATAAGAATCAAAAGAGAGAATGACTCTTCCATATGTGATTGTTTCCTCTCTAGTCATTGTTCAACAGAATGTATTTGCAGTAATTTTTCAAGCCTCCATTATTTCATCTTCAAAGAGAAATCTAAATATTCTATTACTTTGTCTTATATAAATTGAAGATTCAGAATCTTCAGAAGCTCTTCCAAGGAGATATCCACTTCAGTGGTGATTAAATATGCCTTGTGTGAGTGCTACTGAGCAGAACCTCAGAGAATGCATAAGAGCTAAGGTCTTGAGCCAAGGCAATGGAGTTATTTCACCTCTACCACTGAGCATCTTGCCTACCTGATATGATTAGTTTCCAAGATGCAGCGAAGTAAGCAGGTTGTGAGAAAAATTTAAAATTAAGTGAATTAATACATGGGTATGATGCTGAACAACTTTTTGTCATGGGACCTGCGGTTGATGAATGTTAAGAAGTAGCCTTTGGAGTCACCAATCCCAAGAATTAAGACTAACATAGTCTTTCCCTTTGGGCTCAGTAACTTATGGTTTCATTATTTTTGTGAAATTAGTGACGATCCCTTTCCCCATAAAGCTTTCCCATATCAAATAATCTTCCTGGGAGAGGTGGTTTTTGAAATTTCAAAGGGAATGCATTTGTAAATTTTCAGCAAGTTTTCCCAGACTCCTCCACAGTAAGAATTAATCTGAGTCATTAGTCCTTCATAGAAGCACTGCTACCTTGAACACAATGAGCACCGTGTCCTGTTGAGCTGGTCAGTAGGAAGGCTTGGGATCTTGTTAAATGTGTAAATTGGCAGGCTCTTCTCAAGGACAGTCAGATTCAGATAGTTAGAGTCAAAATTCAGGGATTAGTATTCTAAAGCATTGTGGGTAATCCTTACCTTCAAGGATGTTTGCAGAATTCAGGAGTATAAAGAAGAGTAGAAAGGAATTCTTGGTGTAAGAATTGGGTAGAATTCATTCAAACTCAGAAGCAAAGAGCCCCAGCAAAGATGACCTTGAGTAAATCCATAGAAGGCAGTAAAATAGGAGGAAAGGATGAGAAATCCAAATGAGGAGTGTGACTTTATAGTGACTGTACACAAGTTTCTCTTCCCAAATGAGATTTAGAGCCAGTGCTGTTGGAACGCATCTAGAAACCTTTCCTGGATAAAGCATCTGTGTTTCTGTGATGGAATCTCCTGCAGTCTATCTTGCAAAACTTGCAAGAGATTCAAGGATCCAACTCCTTTTCCAGTCCGAATTTGTGCCACTGCCTCTCAGGTTTGCACATATTTGAATCACCTTTATTTAGCACATCATTCAGACATTAGCCCAAAGCAGTCAAACTGGAAACCACAGGAAAAGGGACCTCATAATTCTCGCTTTCTCTTTCTCTTCCTATGAGTTAAAGGGACAACCAAAGTGAAAACCACTCCACTCATCAAGTGGTTCTCAAACTCAACTGCACATGAGAATCATCTGGAAGTATTTAGAAACTACCGAAGCCAGAGATCCATTCAAAGATTCTCATTCAAGCCAGGTGTCATGGCACACTCCTGCAATACCAGCACTCAGGAGACTGAGGCAGGAGGATCACTGTGATTTCAAGACCAGCCTGAGCTACAAAGTGAGCTGAAGGCCAGTCTGAACTTCATAGTGAGGCCCTGTCTCCAAAAAGACAAAAAGAGAGAGAGAAAGAGATTCTCAACCAGATATCACCTGGCCACTAGAAATTTTAAAAGCGCTCCAGGTATTCACAATGTCCAACTGAGTTTAAACAATATTTAGGTGGATCATATCAACCCACACCTAATTTGGTGGAAATAAGGTGCGTTTAAAAGTCTAAATCCTTGGGTCTATGTTGAGAGGTGAGAGAGGTTAGAGTCAGTGTAAGGAAATAGACCTTAGTACCAAGGCTCATTTTTCTTCCTAACAGGGGGCCCCATATGCAGCATATACCATCTGCATTCCTGTGGTCATTTAACTTTTCCTTAACTTACTTGAAGATAGCAGACTTCTCAGTTACACCATTAGGCTTTAATCACAACTTTCTGATCACTCAGAGTACATGGTTTCATGAAAGGGATCATAGATAAACCACTTAGGATCCATGTGAATAGATCATTTGTCTTAACTGCACTGACCGGGGGCAGAGGCAGAAGCAGATAAAATGGCAGATAGGGCAGGCTTCAGCTAGGGTCTGCATAAACAATATAAAGTGTGTCTACATCTATGTACACATACCTATGTAGACAGCAGTGTGAACCCTACCCCCTCTAACTTCACTAGAATGCTCTGCTGGCCTGTCACATGGCCACCCCCCTCCAGTCTCCTTTTTGGCAGATATTTCCTATTGATTACACTTATTATAACCAATGAATGAAGCATAGTTGGAACATGAGGTGATCTCACAGCCTGACCTCATGGAACTAATAGACTGCACTCAAATGCACTTTTCTCACACTTTAAAATGATCTTCCTGGAATATAATAGATTTGTGTAGATATAAAAATAAAAAATTGTACAGAACACATTTTTGTAAAACAATAAAATATAATTGTAACTCTTTTTATATTGTTGCAGAGCCCATGGCATGCTATTTTAAATATTACTATCGGTACTAATGTTTGGAGATAGATTTAACTTTGTAATCAGAAATCTTGTAAACCAGTGTGTTTGAAGAGAGTGAATTATGAAAGGGGGAATAATCCATTTTGCTCAACAACTTCTTCAGGAATCATGAAAACACTTCGGGATAGTCCTACTTACTTCCTGAGGCAGGAGAT
Source organism: Chinchilla lanigera (assembly GCF_000276665.1). Taxonomy (NCBI): domain Eukaryota; kingdom Metazoa; phylum Chordata; class Mammalia; order Rodentia; family Chinchillidae; genus Chinchilla; species Chinchilla lanigera. The sequence continues at coordinate 10,364,533 of NW_004955442.1, read as the reverse complement.
TGCTTGAGCCTAGGTATTCGAGGCCCAACTGCCTGGGCAACATAGTGAGACCCTGTCTCAATAAAATAAAGACATGAAGAAAAAAGTAGCAATGCATAGGTTACCAAAAGGCAAAGGGAAGAGGAGGGGATATACGGGAAAAGGGATGAAATGGGAAGAAGGAAAGAGGGAGGGGAAAATGTAGCACTTTTTAGAATTAAACACATAGTGTCCAAAAAGCTACTGTGAAGGATACCACCATATTTTTTAAATCTAGAAGAAGAAAAGGTTCTGATCCCTTTATAACAATACTTGCAGGCTTTTTTAAATTGAGGTTTTCATTCAGTAACTATTTAGGATGAGGTAGTGAGGTTTCACTCAATAACTGTTTTCCATCAGTCTCAATTACTTAGACATGGTTTTGTTCTGCCCCGCACGCTGGGCACTTCTGCAGACAGAACCCTAGCCAGCAATCTCTTCTAGAATAAGGGAGTAGAATTTGGATAGAGCTGCTTAACTAGCCCCATCTCCCCCAATATGTGAATGCTTACTCCAAAGAGTCTGCTACTTTGCATAAGCCAGATGGCCTGGTCTGGTTACACTAGTTAGTGTTCTTGTTAGCTCCCCACTGAACGCTTGCTGGGTATGCTGGGAGAATATCTTGCCCATTGAGTTAGGGAGGCCTGTGTCTTACTGTCCCTTAAGTAAGTCAAAGATGGGTAAGTCAAAATAAATATGCAAAGTATCTCTTTCATTTTCAGGGATAATAATTTTATTGCTCCTCAAACCTAGGGAATCTAAAATCAGGTTCAAAAAGTCTATGTCAGAACAAAAAGCAGAAATCCAATGTAATTAACTTTTTTTTAAGAGAGGTGATAAAAATGAACTTAATTTTCACTTTTGTCATGTGGAAGAAATACTATTCTCAGAGCATGTATACATTTCTTTTAGACTTTATTGATGTAGAAATGACTAGAATTTTCAATTGAATGTTACTTTCTAGGAAATTTTTAAATAGCTATATTTATGTTCCAGGGCAATAGTAAAACTTTCTTAAGATGTTTTAATAAATGCTCTGCCGTTAGAGACATTTTGGAACATTTGAACCAAATGAACCCTACTAAAACAAACAAAAAAAATAAACATTTATTTTGGTTCTTGAGTCATATGCCCAGTAAAATATAAAAAATGACAAGCCAGTGCCTTTCTGCTGATGATTTTGAAGCATTTCAGACCCTAGTCAATCTCACTGGACCATTATAATCTTCCTAAGATAAATATTCTTGTTCCTAGGGAAATAAACAGTACTTCTGAATTACCACACTGCACATTTCGGAGATATCACAGTTGGAAACATCTTAAGAGAGTTTTATCATCTTTCTGGATTTACTAAATCAAAGAAAATAGTATTTTTCCATTTATATTTTCTTTCCAGTATTACACCAATGAAAATTATTTAGCAAGACAGGATTTATTTCAACTGATGAATCCTCTCACCTTATTTTCATAGCAAGCCCAGTTTGGGGAGGAAGAAATTATTATCCATAATCTCACACCATATAACATTCTTTTCTGGAATGACAGCGTTTTGTTCTTTCCTTTTTTTAAAAAAATTTTGGATAGTATATTGTAATAATAAAGTCTGGAATTTGGTGATAATCCCACTTAGCTCTATTCTTTTTCTTAATAATCTATGTTTTTATTGTAATCTTTTAGTATAAAAAATCCATTTAAGCACAATTTGAAATGTTCTGGCATTAGCGCCACATCCTGGCATGATGTTTTGGTAACACGTAGTATTAATATTCTGATGCACCAGCTTGTACATGGTCCATATTCTGACATGCCTATGATTTCCTGTAAGAGGCCCTGCATGCCTATTTTGTGATCTTTCTCAACTCTCCTAGTCCAAGGTACATCGGCACATTTCCTTGCAACCTCCATTCAAACACAGCACCCTTCCCCGCCTCATCTGTACACATCCAACCAGTTGGCAGAGAGCACATTTCCCCCTGAGCAAGCAGTATTGTGAATTTTATCTTCTCTTCCAGAAATCAGTTCGTCTTCGTTGCAGCAGATGAAATTTCTTGTAACACCTCTGCAGGTAACAAACATTGCTACTTCTTGATGCATCCATCCAAGTCTCAATATCCTTTTTTTCCCCTCCTCACATGCTGCAGTTGGTCACTCTAGAGGGTTTAGTTTAAAAAGAGAGAGAGAGAGAGAGACCCTATACCCTTGGAGTATAGCTGGATCCTTTAGGTGCTGATGTATGAAAGGAAGCATTTTGCTAGCTTTGATGTTTTTGTTCCTGATTTTAAAAACTTATGGTCTATGACAATAAGATTATGTTGAATGAATCCACCAAAAAAATCTCCTCACATGCTGCAGTATTCTTATGATAAAATACTAATCAAGGCAGATCAGAGACATAGATGTGTGACTTCCATGTTGTTGATATATTTTATCTGGATTCACAGAGATTGAAATTTGAATTATTTGGGATCTTTATAGAATATTATAGGTCCTAAAAGACTGCATTTATAAAGCCAGAGGCCTAAGGAAATATAACTACCTCTGTCCTATAAAAAGGGGATCTTCATTCTATCAGCTGAATATCCTCTACTTCCTTTCCTTTAAAACATATTTCAAGTGGCAGGACTTAGATGAAGTTTTGTTTGTTTTTAAAAATTTTTTTGGTTTTAAAACCAGGACATTGGCAGATAGAAACTGCATAGTTGCATGATATGTCCATTAAAGTAATGTCTTTTCGCTTCAGTGTGGTTCAGAATAATTAAATTTAGGCCTTCATTAGCATAGAATGACTTTATTAAATGCCAAGATAGATGAGTGCCTAAGTTAATAACAGATTTCTTTTTTGTTTTAGTTTTTTTTTTCTTTGCTTTGTTTTAAGGCCTAAATAATAACCAGATTATTTACTAGGAAATCTTGCCAATGTGTTGCTTTTGGCCAATGAAGCAGCTTGTCCGTATGTAGCTGAGTGTCCCATGACCTTCAAAAGCGTACATTAAACCCAACCTTACAAATAGAACCTTATCTGGACCTATTTTGTAATGCTTCATTACCTATTAGAGTCTTTAAAGAGAATGAATGAAAGAAAGGACCAAGTTAGGAACCTGTTCCTGGACGTCTCCATCCCATAAGGCAGACCCACCAAGACTCTGCATCTGTTTCATTTAGTCAGTCCCAGTGTTTTTAATGGTTTAAAGTCTTGACTTGTGAGCTCAAGAGGTATGCATGCTCATTTTCTAAAGCTTTTTAAGATTTTTAAAAGCTTATTCCTTTGGTGTAAAACCCACTTGATAAAGACCCTACTATTCCTGCTCCATAAACCTCAGCCTTAAATACCCTTCCTTCTTCTATAGGGAGAAGGGGTAACATTCTTAACACTCCACTAATACCTAATAGCAGAAAATCAATGGTTGATTGCATTGCTGGGAGTGGCGGGGGAATATCTCTGGGATACAAGAATAGTCTCGTGTCTTGAGAACTTGAAGATAAAGGAACATGCAACTCAAAAGGAGATACTCGGGATGAGACTAAGGAGTGTTGGTTCACGAAATTAATGGGTATAATTTATGGATATATTCATGTTCCAGAGTCTTCTACCTTCCCTGTTAAACCCTGTGCATGTTCCAGTGTGTCTTAGGCTATGTCTAGACATCAAAGATCAAACACTGAAAAGTTATAACATAAAAGATATATATTGATTTCATTCTGTGATTTGACAAAACCTGCTGTGTGAATGAGTGGTCCACACACAATATTTCAAAAAGATGCAACAGATCATGAAAGTTTGCTTGAGTATGGGGAGTATTTCTACTTACCTTATCTAATTTAGAATGCCTGCTCAGCAAATTCTTAATGAATTGCTACTGATCACATTTCAAATTGGGAGAGATACCCCTGTTCATTTGATGTACATATTAATATGGTGTATGCTTCGCAAGGCTTCATTTGAACTCTGAATTTTGAATCAAGCACATAAAATAAGACACATATCAATCAAATGTCAGATTATCTATCTTGCAGCCAGCCCACCCTCTTCATAGAGTCAAAGTGAGAAATCAGAATGGTAATGAAATCAGTATCTCCTAGAGCAGGGATTCCCCACCCTGGGCCCATGGACTGGTACTGGCCCAGAGCCTTTTAGGCACAAAGCTACAGAGCAAAGATGAGTAGGTAGAGAAGAAAGCTTTGTCCACATTTACTCCTGTTCTCCATTGCTTCTTTTACTGCCTAAGCTCCGTCTCCTGTCAGATCAGCAGCAGCATTCAATTCTCAAAGGAGCCCTAACGTGAACTGTGCATAGTGGGGGTGTAGGTTGCATGCTCCTTGGAATCATCCCTAAACCACCTCCTCGCCATCCATTGAAAAATTGTCTACCATGGATCCAGTCCCTGGTGCCCAAAAGTTTGTGGATCACAGTTCTAGGGCATCCTCCCCTACATTCTACAAAAACCCAGCAGACCCCATTCTGCTCAGCACAACTGTCAGGATTCTCATCTTCCTATGCAAAGCAGTACTTCAAAGGGTAGGTCTGTTGCATGTTGGTATCTACTAGACATTCGGATTTGACCAGAGACAAATGTTCTGCTTTTAAGTGCAGAAGGAAATCAACAAGGTGTTTAAAACTCAGTTTGCAGGGCTTGATGCATTTTATAACTGGAATTTTTAGAAAAATGTGCTCTTGTGACAGTGCTGCCAATGGCAGTAGAGATGTGCCACTGTATGCAGCTTAGGGGCAAAGATGATGAGATGGACATCACTGCATGATGGAACAGCAACACGTCAGGATTTTTAAATTCCCCAAGGCAATGGGACAATTTTTACTGGAGTCTTTTGTAAAGGATACCAACTATCCACTCCGCTTTTGCTAGCAACATGGAATCAATGTTTCTTACAGAAACATCTGTAGTCCATGAGACTATGTTGACAAGGCCACTGATTTTCTTACTCAGTGGTTTCAATAATGGTATTGATTACTTTGCTTTTATTTTGTTTGACTTGCTTTCCAAGGCCATCACTGGAAACTACCCCTTTAACAAAAGAAAAGAACAATGTCAATCACACACATCTTGCACATTTGAAAAGTCTCTTGTTCTGTAACATCAAGCATCTATCATGAGCTGGATTCTGCAAGAGATGGCAAAAGGGGAAATGGGGTTTCCCCTTCTTCTCAGACTACAGATCTCCCTGCATTTGTAATTTATCAGAGCATATCCAGGTTAGGCTAGTGATTGGAGTCACAGACAGTGGGTCTTATATGAGAATGGAGATGGAAAGGGAAGTCCTTATTTTGACAGGTGGCTGGAAATTCACTTGAGTCCATTAATATCTACGGAGTTTGAGTAGGAACCCTGAGGTCACAGCGTTAAATAAGTCAGAAGCCTTCCAGGAAGGAACTTCCTTGATAGTGGAGAACAGATCTCAAACCTTATACATAAATAAATATATGATACACGTGTATACAAAGTTGGACAATGGCTAAAGAAAAAAAAGTATGGGCAGGGATAAAACATAAATTGCAATACAACTTTAGAAGGTTTGACAGCTGAACCGAGACCTGAGCAAAGTAAAGGCATGAGCCAGGTAGATAATATTTTGGGTTGAACAGCCAGCAGGCACTATGCAAAGACCCTGTGGTTGAGGCATGCTTGTGTTTCCCAGAAGAAAGTCATTCAGTGTAACCAGGGCATGCAAATAAATAGTTCTAGAGATGATATCAGGGAGATAGCCAGGCACTTGACTGTCATTTTAGAACTTGAAAGTCATGAAAATATTTGGCATTTTACTTTCAGTGTAATGGCAAGGCACTGGAGTGCTGGTTTGGATCTGACTTGTTTCTTTTTTTAAAGCAAACAATTGCACTGCTTTATGGAGACCAGAATGCAAAAGGTCAGAGTGGAAGAAAGGACAGTGACCAGGAGAGTCTTGCCTCTGACCAGAGATGGGAGATGACATCCTGGGAGAGCACCCTGGCAGTGGGATTCAAGAAGTGGTTGTCTTTGAGCCATATTTTGATAGGAGAACAAATCAGAAGCCTGTGTTGCCCAGGCTGGGTTAAATGTCCATCCCGCCCTCTTGCTCGAGCATTTATCAGTTATTTCCTGGAGTGCCAAGGCTTTTAGTCACTGTGGGAAGCAAATCCTTTACCTTCACAATAATTGTCCTTTGTAGGGACTTTGTTGAATTCTTCAGAGTGTAATAACTTGCTGTTGTGCTTTGAGCAAATTTTGTGTGTTAGCAAGTATGATAAATTCTATGTGTATGTATATATGTGTGTTTATGTCTAGACACACATGCATGTAAAATTTATCTCAACAGCATAATGAAGTGCGTATTATCATCATCTCTATTTTGGAGATTAAAAGAGGAAATGCTCAGGCCCAGAAGTGTTTGGTAACTTTTCTGTGGTCACACTGGAGTCTGCAGGAAGCCAGAGTGTGTCTCACTGAGTCACACTGTCTCTACATGCTCCTCTTACCTTGAACATGGAAAACTGACCCTCAGCTTCCTGATGGAATTTTTCCTTTCTCCAGCTGTGCTGCTGTGCTCTTAGAGAGCTAGGATGTGTGTGAATTGGAGTGCATTGTTGGTAAAATTCTGCAGGAAGCTGAGTGCACAGGACAGCTCACCTCTGCTGGTTGTTCTCGCGGGTGTTTATGTAACTGGACTCATCCCCATTGGCAGCAGGTATCTGCTGAGTGCTCCTGTGTGCTGGTACTGGCCTAGGTATGAAGATAAAGTCACAAAGGCAGTAGAAGCTGAGTCAGGGAGATGTTGCACATAAAAAAGAAAAAGCTAAACAGGCAAATTGTGTTCTAGATCCATACTAAACACTTGTTTTACTTTTGTTGAAAACCAACATAACATACTGTTACTTCCTGAAAAATACCAGACAGTTTAAACTTAGTTGGTTTTGCACAAAGTGTGAGGTGGAAGGCTCCCTGCTGCTCCGTGCCAAGGAGTGTGTGCATGTATGCGTACGCACGTGGACGAGAGGAAGCTGTGACTCCCTCCAGCAGCAAGGCTGTGCCCTTCACCACACCAAGGCCCATCATGGTAGCATGAGAAGCCAACCTGAGGACTGAGCCCCAGCTCCCAAGCAATCTGAGACCCAGCCACATGGAGCAGGGTAGGGACCTGTGAAATAGCCTTGGCCCAAGGAACCCATCTGCAGAGGCTGTCAAAATTGTGGGTCAGGTGACTGTTTAGTTTCCTAAATAATCATTAGAAGCAATGTTCAGCAAGTTCAGGGCCACAAGGGAGTGTGACTACCACTTCCATCCTTCAATCCCCTCTTTGCACACATACACAGAGGCAACTTCAGTAAAACTTCAGAAGCTATTTTGAAGAAAAGCCCAAATTGGCCATTCCTCTAATTGATCCTTCAGCCAGTTTCACTTAATTGTCTTCCCTTACATTTGCGTGATTTGATTATTCAGCAAAGTTGTCATGCAGCAAATTGATCTGTGGTTAATTAGTCTGTTTCCAATATGGTGTGCTGTGTATAATACAAGATGTTCTGAGTGCTAAGGAAGCACGTAAGCAAAGAAACTTGATGAAAACAGTATCTGCATTTGTAGCAAGCTTACTGTGTGCATAAGGCATTGCTCTGAGCTTGTTACATGCAATAACCATAAAATGTCCTGATCAGTTTACTTGTGAAAAAGAAAACTATCTGGAGAGCTCTGAATTAGCTTGAGTGGGAGAATGTTACACCCATGCAAAATTGAAAAGAAAGATCAGTAGTTATCAAATGCTATCAAGTGATAGCATGATAAGTAAAATTTATCTCAGAAGTAGAGCCTTTCTGTGCTCTCTTCCCCGACTTGCCCCTGGTCCACCTTGACATGAGTTGGAAGTATAAAGTACATGCTTAATAAACTCAGCATTAAAAGTTAAGTAAAAAAATTTCATTAGTGATTGTGTATGTATTACACATGGAAGTGATAAGAGTATGACTATATCAGAATAAAATATAAAAATGAATTTTATGTTTCTTTTTACCTTTTAAAATGTGGCTGTTGTATAGTTCAAAGTGACATATGGGACTCTTCTTCCTTCCATTTCTGTGAGATGCCATAGTTCTAGTTACATTTTTTCTTTGGCAGTTATGTCCTGACTTTGTTTTAATTTTGCCTCCAAGTGAGAGTACTTTGTGTGTGTGTGTGTGTGTGTGTGTGTGTGTGTGGTATTGTAGAACATTCCTGGGGGTTCACCCTGCTTCTTTCCTCTCAAATCTTAGATCTGCTTGGTGGCTGAGCGAGTCTGCCAGTTATACACAGAGTGAGCTCACATCCAGGGGAAAAGGCAGAAGCTATAATACTGTCAGTGCCAAGTCAAAACCTGACATTTGTTAGGAAATAACTAGCTGGTGACCAGTAACCCTCACCTCACCCTCAGTATAGGCTTACACAGTCAAGACACAGCATAATCATCTTTGTTTATGGACAAAGAGGCTGGCATAGAGGAAAACTTTCCGAGATTTTTTAGCAAGCATATAACAGAGGCAGGTTTGACTCTAGGAATTCTGACCTGAAAGAACCCTTAGCTACTGCTCAACCCTGCTCTTCTGCAGGATATTTAAGATCTCCTGAAGGATTCAAATGTCTCTGTGATCCCTCATGTGGGTTATGTTGCAACTGGGATGCCATGTTGATTTCAAATTGTGATGGAAAATTTCTAGTGACTTTGATAGAGCAGTAGATGACACAGAGAAAGTGAAATGGGGTTTCTAAGAGAGCAGGCCTTGTACTTGACCTTAAAGAAAGTGTGCCTACTGCTTCTTTATTGGAGGAGGCATTGGACAAGTGAATCACATGGCCATAAGCAGGGCTTATTGTGTCTTCTGAAGTCTCAGGAATTGATTGCTGCTCTGCTCTGATGCATCCAGAATCAAAGATCTTACCTTAAATATGCTTTATTGGGATTTGGATTAGGAAAAAATAGTGAATTGCTTTTAGCAGATACAGAAAGAATGATTTCCTCTGATTTGTCACAGGATACATGGTCTGGAGCTTTTAGATTCTGTAGATTTGCATGTGTGTTTATGTATATACAGTTCAGATGCGTGGCCAGTATCCATGTATGAAACTAAATCCTATGGATTTCCCTATACAAACTGAAGAGCTTGGGTACTTTCTTGTGTATTTTTTGGATGGAAATTATGAGGTTGAAAAATGTGCTAAGTGATTTCTGAAAGTGATCACTTTTTTTTTTTCGGTACCGGGAATCAAACTCACAACCTTGTGCTTCCCAGGCAGGTGTGTCACTGAGCTAAATCCCCAGCCCTGAAAGCGATCACTTTAAAGTCAAACTGAGGAGTTGAGCAACAGAAGAAATCAGAAATGTCATAGCTATGTAGAGATCAATGGAGAATTTCTTCCATTTGTACTTGTTCATATTTTAAAGATTTTGCTCTATTCAGAGTAATTTTCTAGATATTTTGAGTTATGACACTATTTTGGTTCCTCTAACTTAAATGTATCTTGAGAAGCTTTCAGAATGTAAGAGCTTTTCACCCTCATGGTGTAAGCCATTAAAAACTAGAAGGCTGTCATAGATATAGAGGAATATTTCCCTCATAAATGCATTCACTAAGGCTAACTGCGCAACTGAGATCTGAGACTCAGATCTCTGCTGACAATCCATGAGAAAGCGAATAAGAGTATCCCTTAGCTAAGCCATTGCTCCAAATTCCTCCCCAGTACACTCAAGATTTCTCCTCTTAATACTTTGGGGAAGATCTTTGTCTTATTTGATCAAACCAGCAGGTGTGCCCGAAGGTCCTGCAAATTCTCTTAAATATTCCTGTGGGAATGAAATGGCCAAATGACATTAGTTTCTTGGCATGGTAGGTGAAGATTCATCATCATTCCAGAAAAATTTGATCAATATCTTGGCCATTATTATCCCCAATATCTCACTAAACTTGTGCATACTCAAAGCCTGCAATTACTGTAGTCTGAGATTTAAAAATTAGTGGTTTGTATCTTGAGCCTCTTGGGTGGTCTAGTAGATGTTTATTTGCATGAGGGAAGAACTCATCAAAATATTCCAAAGTATTCCAAAGCAGGAATCTGAAATACCTTCTGTAGATTCACAAATTCCAGGCAGTTTTGTCTACATTCTGAGCTCAGAAATGCTTCACAAGTAAGGGAATCTATTAGAAGAAGAGCAGGTGTGGACATATGTTCCCAATGCATTCTCTCTGGTGGATAGAAAGCTACTGCTCACCAGTGAATTACTTAAACCAGCAACACATAACCCAAGGAGTTTGTTTGTTTGTTTTTTTCCAAAAGTCATTTAGCACTCCTTTGGAAAAATTTTCAACACTCAAAAACTGAGGGTGATGAAATACGATGATTACCTAATGAACATCAATCACTTCTTCTTGGGTGCAAGTTAGCATCTGCTGTCCATTCTCACTGGGCACCAGAGACCCTCCACCATGGTGGATCCCAGGACCATTCAGTGGGCCTTGTTAAGAACCAGACTTCAGCTGACCCTCTAGGAAAGTGAAAGAGAACATCCATCCCCCTTGTTAAACCACAGCTCTATAAACGGCAGGGTGCTAGAAGCGCTGGCACAGGGTACCCTGTGTGGTATGTGGTTTGCATGGATTCATTTTCCAAAGTACTTTACAGACCGCAACTTAGATATAGAAAGGGGAGCCCTGTCACCACTGTAGTACCAGAGGCTGGGAAACACTCACTGATCCTCCTTAAGGCAGGAAAGCATGCTCAGCAGCTCCTCTCTGTGAGGGAGGGACACCAGTCTATGTGCTTCTTGTTGCACTTACACTGTCTGTAGTGTCTACGCTAACTTGTGCATCTCATCTTTGGGGTGAGTGTGTTTTATCCATCTTTCTGCCCCACAGGGGTTCCTCCAGCTGTCTCTGGGGCAGGAGACATGGTAAGATAATGCTACAATGAAAAAAAGGCCTTTAACTGAAATATACACAGTGAAATTAATTATACTCTTCTCATCATGCCCTTGTTAGAAAATCATGTGACTGTTACAAACTATAATGGGGGCTACCAACACCATCCTGTTGCACTTCATCAGGCTCCATCCTGTCTTAACTAGATTTGGAAAACATTAATAAGTAACACATTTCTTATTAACATTGGCACAGCCCTTTAACAAACCTGGGTTCATATTTCCCATTCAACAGGCACCAGCTTGTTCTTCTTTACACCAATTTAACCTTAAGTTAAAGTACAGCAATTTCAACTATGCCTGTAACTGATAAATTAGACAGATCTTAACCCCCCCAAAGCATCTGTAATTTGATTGCTGGAGCTCCATATGGTCATATTAGAACAGAAACTTTCAGTTGCTGCTGAGACAAAAAAAAAAAAAAAAAAAAAAAGATTGGGCTGATGTGAAAAACTTGTTGGTGAAATTCCATCTAAGAACCCTGCCATCGTGATCTCCTATATCTGTAGATGGCTTTAAAATGTATCTGGCTTCTTCTCAAGCACTTTATTTGTGCATTTGGTAGGGCACAAACTGCAGCAGCCTTTTAGGAGGGAGAACAATGAGGCCTAGGGTGAGAGATTTCTGTGAACCCTGGGAGCAAAGGCATCCAAAGGCAGGATTTGGACCTGCTTGCCTCCAGCCCTTGGTTCTCTCCAGGGCCTCAGGGTGCCTCCTGGTTTTAATTTGTTGGTAAGGTCAAAAAAGATGAGCTTTCATCATGGTTGCAAGCTGTGCTGCACTAGCCAGCAAAGCAATTTTATTTCTTTGTTTGTTCAGTTTTTCCCTAAAGGGTTTCGATGAGTTTAAGGCAACTCAGCCAGTGTTTTGCAAACTCTCAGGGGCGATGTGGGATTATACACTCTGTATCTCCAGTGTCCCCAGGAACTTTTTTTTTTTTCTGAGCGTCTTGAAGGTTTTTGAATGTCTTGGAGCAGCTAACCTAGACTCTTCAGAAAGCTTATTTTTTTCCTGGCGGGGTCTACTGATAGATCTACTAATGGAATTGTGTTTGGGGGTACAAGCGTATTCCTAGGCTGGCTTCTCACTCCTTCACTCTTTCTTCTTGCAGCTTCTTCTCATGCAGCAGCATCGGTGTGGCTCTTTGCCACCTGCACTTAGGTGGTGCACAGAACACACAGACCTCCATCTTCATGGTGCTCTCATACCCAAAGGGCAGACAGTAAATAATCAGGTAGAGAGGTGAATACATAAAATGACCAGGGATTTGCTATGGGACATGAAGTGGTGAGGACAGTGTTGAAAATTGTCCTTCACAAAGGGTTCTGAGAGCAAGAATCATCTCTCTTGAGAAATGACATTTGATCTGAGAAACAGGATGCAAAGAAGCAGGGGAATGAGGAGCACATGTCAAGGTCCTAAGAAGAAACTGGATTTGCATTTGTCCTAGAGCTATGGATGAGGCCAGTGTGCTGGGCACCATAACCAGGAGGTAGAGGGGAGTAAATGGGACTGAAAGAGAGACAGGAAAAACATGCAAGCTTGGGTACCATTCTGGGATCCATAGAACACCACTGAAAGGTTTTAAGTAGAGGAGATCTACTATTAGATTTACATAGATTTATATATAATTAGACAGATAAATGGATAAACAGATGGATGGATGGACCAGTAGATGATAGAAATGAGAGATGTGATAAATGTAAATTGCTTTTGCTTTGAAGGGGCAAAAGCTGGATAAAGGTCATTGAGTTGATTTTGATGTAGCTTATATCTGAGTAACAAGAGTGTATGTAGAATTCAGTAGACACCTTAAAAATTCTACCTGAAGTTTCTGGTATGAGGACACAGAGCTCTCCTGATCTGATCACACACTGCGCAATTCAGCCAGGGCCGGGGATTGTGGAAGATGGCATCCTGCAGATCAGGTGGTAACATGGCGATAGTCGTAAGACTTTTTCTTTCTACTTCTGTTAAGATCCTGGGATCTGCTGGCCTCTTTGGACTGTACTTAGCCAGCGCTGAGAACATTACATTGTTTACGTGCCTGGCATAGCTGCTATAAAAGTAGTGCTGGGGTCCAGATCTTGCCTAATAACCTTGTGTCTAAATTGTAGTGTCACACAAGGGCGTGTTTGGAAATTAGCATTTGAAAAGAAGCTCCCTTGCTTTCAGTTTGAGCTGACATGGTCCCTTTTCCTCTGTGGAAATGAAATTTATTAATCATAATAAAACCATCGTATTCTGAAGGTAGAGGTCACCCTGAGGAGAAAAGGAGCCTGCTCATTTGTGAGGAATAGTTCAATGCTGTTGTATTTCCTTCTCCTTGGAAGAGAATACCGCCAAATTATTACCTTAGGTTTTCTGCAAAGGTTGAAACTATGCCCAGTGTTAGAGCCCCACCCCTCAGAAAGAATGTGGGAGGGAAGAGTGGGAGCTGGATTTTCAGTAAATGCCTTCAGACTGCCAATAAGTTGTTTCCTACAAAGAGGAAATTGTTGCCATAATAAAGCCATTCCCTAAATTTAAAAAAAGTCATTGTCCCAGATTTGTATCTCGGTATTTATTTGGTAAGAATGCTTAGCCATAATGTCACTTAATAAATCCCTAAGGATTTTCAGTTTGCCTTTGCAGTTTATGCTCTGTTCATGTAACCAACTTTGCTGGATGAAAAGGGCATAAAAAATAATCTTATTAACAGGTTTTTGTGTAGACCAACAACAGACTGTTTCTCATCAAATGATCAATGCCAGAGTTATGTATCTTTTCATTTTATCCCTCTGTGTATGTCCTTTTGACCTAGTGTGTCAACGCCCAGGTTTTGGGAGGGACTTCCACAAATATATGATTTCTTCAGGAAACTTCACCCCTCATTTTAACACACCCTTTGCCTGGACCTTGTGTCTACTTTTCCTCACAGAGAGGAGAGTTTTTAATGAAAGACTATTCAAATGAGCAAAAGGACCCAAGTATATTGCAACAAATGAAGTCAGGAGGGAACTAATCATTTTTTAGTTTAACTGAGATCACCCATAGTGTCCATGCTGTGAGGATCAGGAGAACCTCACATGGAAGCTGAGTACCATATCTAGATCATCAGTGCCATCTAGAAGAGGCAAGAAGCTCTGAGAGTTAGCATGTGCTTAATATAAACTTTGTGTGATCCATTTATTCCCATTTGGGTTATAATTTGGAATCTGAGATTTGGACGTTCTTTCACCCAGCATCTGCCACCCCCTCATGGCACATAGTGCGAACAACCAAGTCAGACTCTTCTCTTGTCTGCTTACGTAAGAGAGCAGGGAGCAAAGACAGGACTGGATCCTGGACCTCTTGCCCCAACATTTGGCTCTTCCCAAGGACGTAGGCTTCTCACTGACTTCAGTTAACTATGAGACAGAAGGTTGGAAGGAAGTTGGAGGAAAGGGAGAGAAGAGAGGGATAAAGCACATGCAAATTGGACTTTTAACAATTGGAGGCAAGTTTAAGGTTGATAGTACAGATACAACATTTCTTCTTGACTTGTTCTACCATTGAAAGTCAGCCCAAAGCAGAAACCCCACAGATATCCCATTCTGTGGCAGATACACCCACCCCATGGGGTTGTGAGTATTGACTGCTAATGGAAGTAGCCACTCCCTTCTTCAGTAAATACTCTCTGCAGAGGGAGAGAGATGAACCCTGATATCTTGCAGGTCAAATGAGAAGAGCATGTGGCACTGGGGAATAAACATGCAAGGTGCCTGAGAGATTCACGGATCAGATCTGACTCTGCCTTGCTCTGTGGCCTAGAGCAAGTAGCGTGAATTCTCTGAAGGCCAGCTTCTGATCTGTCACCACTCCACATACCTGATGGGCACCTAGTGCATCTGGTTTCCATCCTTTCTCCATTTTATTCTAGTGCCTATCCTGGAAGCCATAGCAGTAGAGGAAGAAAGATATAGAGGTAGAGAAACTTAAAAATGAGGAAACAGTATTAATGTGCATTGTTTCAAAGGCCTCCTTTCTAAAATCTGGTGAAGGATAGATGAGCTAAAAATTTGGGAGTGATAGCACCAAAATCAAATGAGACCCTGATTCCTGATGGAAGTGGAAGAAGGGGTACCACAGACCCTTCAAGACTTCTCCCATTCAACTGTATCTGCTCTTTCAAGAGATCAGACAATGACTACAAAGATAGGCTTACTTTTCCCTTTCTATTTCACCATACCATTTGTGATAGATGACAGCTAAACCAAGAGAAAAGATGGACTTTTTTGGATCTACCCTCTGGGATATTTTGCTTCTTAACACTACTCTTTCAAGTTGTTTGATCTTGCTTACTTCACTCTCTGAGGTACCTACATAAGCCACAGAGAAACACTTTTGTGGGAAAAGTTATGTATGCGTATGTGTGTGTGTGTGTGTGTGTGCACCCACATGCACATGGGTGTGTAGTCATACACCATGCATTTCACACAACAACAGATCACAGTGGTCCTGTGAGATTATGCCACCTAATGACCTCATAGCCATCTTAGTTTGTATAAATGCAGTCTGTTATTTCCAACAATGACAAAATCATCTAGGGATACATTTCTCAGAAAATGGCCCCATAATGAAGTGGTGATGACTGTGTGTGTTGAACCGTCAGTGTGACTTCTCTTTGTTAAGTGGACCAAAAGGTGCATTGTGCACAAATAGAGCTCTCTCACAGTACATGCTAGAATAGAATGTTTCTTATTTTAAGATGAATATAACCCTTTCCTACTGTCTTGGTATTTTGTATTTTGTGCTTGGCATTGTTAGTTAGTAATTGCACATCATGGATCAGTCTTCACCTCTGCTTTCCTTTCAGTTACGGACGAGTTTATGCTGCCGACCCCTACCACCACACACTTGCTCCAGCCCCCACCTACGGCGTTGGTGCCATGGTGAGTACTGATTATTCCTTGTCCTCACTTCTTCCTGCCTCCCTTCCCTTCCCCCAGCTGGGACCTTACTATGGGTTGACGGTTGACATCCTCTCACTTTCCCTTAATTGAATTTGTCTCTTGTGCTAACAGCAGCTAAAATGCCACATTAATCCTCCCAGTAAACTTGATAAATGTCTTAATTTCTTGGCAATGTAGTGCATGTAAGTTATTATATTTCTAATTTTGCAAGTCTCACCTAGCAGAGCACTTACCTTAATGGAATAATTAGTCATTTTGATAATTAAATCCATCACTAACAGAATGCAGTGTCAATGCAGAACTTTTTTTTTCTTTTTTTTTCCCTCCCTCGCTGCTCATTCACATAGCCCCAAGGTTCCAGCCCCAGCACAGACTTCAGAGGAGCTAAGCTGCACACTTCCAGGCCTCTGCTGTCAGGCAGCTGAGAATCTGACTGCCTCTCCTCCCCTTTTACAATTCATGTTTAAAGTCATAGTCGCCCAGGAAAGAAAATAGAGAGAGGGGCACACTTTGTGTGTGTGCCTAGTACATAAGAAATTAGAAGGAATCAGCTGGGTTTGGGGTTGTCTTTTGTTTTGGGAGATCTGGGTTTTTGTTTTGGGATGGGTAAAGGGGAGGGCAGAAATGGGCGGTAAGGGTGGGGTGAATTTGCCTGTACTTGTTCAAACTTCTATGCACTAAAACTCTTGAGTACAGTAAGATGTGCCCATCATGTGAGAGTGTATGCAATCATTACAAAGCTTTGGCATGCAGTTTTCTGCTTGGATCAAGAATATCAGTCCTTATCCTAAAAATAAACCCCATAGGCATTCATTTGAATCGCCAAGACTTAGAAAAAGAAAATGGTTAAGTACCACCTCATAGCCATTTAAAGCCATGGCCAGACAACTCCCTGGAGCTTGGTCATAGAAACCCAACCACGATTCGGAAACCTGTTGTTTTGCACAAGCTTAATTATGTCCAGCAATGCGTCTGTACAATCCCCGCTCAAGGTCAGATCCCATACAGATTGCCGAGCCAAGTCAGGAAGCAGATTTAGATTTCCATCGTGATTCTGCATTCGACAACTCCACTTCCACACGTCCACTTGAGGGATGTCTTGGAAAGGAGAGTTGAATCCCTACCTTCAATAAATCGTCTAGATCCAGCTTTCCCCAAGGGAACGTGGTATTAATTAATCAATCAATCAAAGAAACAAACAAAATGAGACAGTGCAAATCCTTCAGTTGTCCAGTTTATACCAAAGTCCTTGTAGCTAATAGGACTGGCTGACAAGTGTTAGCTTTATAGCGATTTTCTTTATAAGGAGCTTTTGGGGAGGTCAAGACTGGCCCTATCTTGAGCTCTCCAAGAATGACCTGGGATGGGTAAGGGGGTGCCTCCATTTTGGTTGGTTTTGAGTGTCTATTTTTTTCACATTAGTCTTTTTGATGATCCACATGTTGCAAAAGGAAAATGTAAAAAACACACCCCTCAAATTGCTTTGTTTCAGAATGCTTTTGCACCCTTGACTGATGCCAAGACTAGGAGCCATGCTGATGATGTGGGTCTCGTTCTTTCTTCATTGCAGGCTAGTATATACCGAGGGGGATACAACCGTTTTGCTCCATACTAAATGACAAAACCATAAAAACCTTCCAATGTGGGGAGAAAGGAAGCTTTCCGAGGCCTGAGTATTGCAATACATGCAGTAGTGCATCATTTTAGCAACTCTAAAAAAAGATAAAATAAAAAAGAGGAAAAAATTACATTTTTTATCTTATACCTCAGATATTTTGTTCTGTGTATTTTAATATTGTGGGTCTTTCATTTCTGAAGGTTCCGTAGATTGGTTGCTGGCTGTAGGAGTTTTTTTGTGGGTGATCTAGAGAGATGCTAGTTATGAATAAAAATTGGTTTAGGGCCATATCCAGAGTGCTATATTATGTAAATGAATTATATATGCTGAATCTGAAGCTACTGGGGTTAAGCTGTCTGGGAAGAGTGTAAGTGACTATAGTAGTCATTTTTTTCTGCATCTGCATTATTTTATTTTGTGAAGGGGAAGGTCGGGAGGGGCTTAGGGGTTTGGGCCTGGGGTTTGGCTGAAAGAAAAAAAATATATAGTAACTGATGAATCTAAACGACCCACTGCACCAACGATCATATATCAACGGTTCTAAGTTACTCATTGCCAGTTCAAGCCAAAGGTTATGTTGTTAAGGGGCTGCTTCTAGTAGCACTTGTGCATTGGATTTGAACGAAGCTGTGCAAACCCACCCTTAAAACCATTCCACCCGGCAGTATTCAGCTTCTTAACCAGCCGCTAGTTATTTAGGCAAAAACTACTAGTTAGGCCATCAACAAGTATTCTTTTTATATTTCTTCCAGTATAATAAATTATTGATATCATTGCTGACTTTTATATTATGGGAGGGAAAAATAACATTAATAAAAAGGTGATAAAAAGCACTGTTTCTATTTTTTTCTTTTTTTCCAAAAAAAAAGAAAGTAATAAAAACTTAAATTCTTTGTACCAGTTAAAAAAATGTATAAAATTTACATCTGTGCAGTGGAGTTGTTAAGTTCTAGAAACAGTCGATGAAGCTTTAGTTTTAGCTTAGTAGAAACAACTGTTAGAGACAGACGTATAATTTTTATGGAATTACATGATAATCATATTCGGATTTATAGACGCATTTTACAAGTATTGCAATCATTGAGTAGAGATAATCATGGTATTTTCATCAGCTTGGTACTTTTTGAAACATGACTACATTGTGTGAGCAAACTGTAATTTTTCAGTCTGTGAAAAGCCTGCCCTCCCAACTCTCTGCCACGCCCCAGGACTATTTTAAACCAGTATCTTTAGCTCAGTCTCCAAGGCCCAGGACACTTGTCAGAAGGAAGCAAAAAAAAAACAACTAGATCCCCATTCTTCATCCCCAAAGAACAAGCCCCTCACCTTCTGTCGAATGCAGGGCCAGAGCTACACAGCTGAAAAATTGCAGCTTGTCTGTATTTCTTCTGTTGGAACACTTCCCATGTTGTCCTGTTTACAAGTTAACCTAAGTTGGGGTATCTGTCACGGGTCTTCCTGTTTTTGTATTTAAATTTAAAAAAAAAATAAATAAAACAGCAGCAGCAAGCTGTCCCTGAGTAGTTCTGCTGCCATACCTAAATCTTCATGTGTGCAGTGCAGGCCGTATGTACGGCACGCACTTTAGTAAGTTATCAACTCACCGCTGTGACCTGCCAATCCGCTGTAACAACTTCGCTTTAAAACAAAACCAAACAAAAGTTTAAAAAAAAAAGTGTTTGTGATCCAGCTTTTCCTTGTCATCCTATGTGCATGCCGTAAGATCAGTTGGATATTAAACCATCAATAAAGTTTCACAAGATTTGAAAATAAAGTTTCTGTAGCTTCCATATCTAAGGCAGACTATAGTGATCTCGAGAAGAGAAAGAAAGGGGGAAAAACGCTGAGCAACCAAAAGCATAGGAATTGTTCTTCGCACCAGACTCCTTTGGGTGGGGCAGGGGAGGGGCGAAGGGGTGTTTCAAAGCAGCGCTAAGACATTCTCATTCCCCCACCTGGAAAACAGTGTGATCACACTGCGGGGCTGCTTGATGCTATTCAAGGAAGCGATTTGTTAAAATGCTATGGCATCCTGCCCCAGAGGGAAGAAAGATAGTAAGGAACAGGGGCTGGGAAGAATACCTTGATTTTTCCCACTTGCCTCAGATTTCAAAATCCAGAATTTTGCATCGTGTTTGGAATCACAAACAGAACTCTTACTGTGTTGGTTAAAGTAAACTTCATTTGCAGTTTTGATTTTCATCAATGAGCTGTACTTTCCCCCATGGTTGTATGTAGTTTTAATAAAATCATTTAGAGCAAGCGAGTGCCAACTGATGTCGCAGAATCTTTTGTCTAGGCACTCTGCCAAGATGCCAGTAAGTCATTTTAAAATGTATGTCAGAGATGTAAACAAACATTTTGGATTTTTTTAAACAGTATTTATTTGGAATGTTTTCATTTATCTAAATAACTATTGCTATTATGAAATATGGAAAAAAGATTACTATCATGTGTGGCATATAGTGACTTCTTAACACACACATCACGCAATCTGCAAACCCAGAAAATGTGTATATCTGTCTTTAGAAATTAGTGTTTATATCACTTACAGTGGTTTGTGAATAAAGAAAACTGGTTTGTAATATCAAAAAAATAAAAGCTTAGTCTGAAAAGGTACATGCGAGTTGGTGTTCTGAGTTCTTTTTGTGTCCACGGGTCCCCTCCAAGGGTACAGTACTCATCCACACATGTGGCTGCGCTTGGCCTGCAGGGTACGTGGGATGGCTGCTGTCAAGGGCTCTGTAGGCTGCCTTGGTCACAGGTAGACCAGGTGCCACCTGAAAATATTCTGGATATTTGGTTCAGAACACTTCCCATCCTCACTCACCTGTCCAAATAAGTCAGAAGTCACAGATATTCAAGAAAGTTTAACTCCACTGAGCTTAGCAGTACCCCAGCGTGGAAATATCAGCCTTTGGTTTAAAACAAAACACCACCACACTGTGCGCTTCAAGTGAAGGGTGTTCAAGGTACTAGTATACTTTGTTGCGGAACATCGGATGAGGAAAAAGAACAAACAATAAATGCTTGTGTCTACTTGCATTGAGGGCTTACTGTACTCCCAGAGATGTGTGCTGGCTCTTCTATTCCTGGTTTCATTTACTGATTTAAGAACCCCATTAAACTCTTGACTCCATTTAGTTACTAAAGAATATCCTAATTCTACCTAATTTAATAATCTTAATACTTCTATCAAGTTTGAGCACATGCAAAGGTTAAAAAAAAAATGTGTGGTCTCAGTTTTCAGCTGGATTCCTTCACTTGCTAGGTCAGTAGAGTCCAGGGCAAGTTAGACCAAGGCACTGGCCTCCTCATCCATACTGCAAGATTCTAAATGCATGTACCTCTTAGTATTGTTATATAGAATAAAGAAAGCAATGTATGTCAAGTGCTTATAGTGATGCTTAAGAAGTTGCAAGCTCTTATATTTACAGGTAAAATAATTGAGAGAAAAGGAGGCTAGTTAAGATCACACATCAAGCAAATGAGGAGGCTGGATTAACCTTACATAATAGAAAATGTTCTCATCTGGCCCATGAGAATTTTAGGAGTGAGAAGTTCTACCCCAAACGTTTCCAGAGGATTTTGGTTCTCTCATCCTCTTTCTACACTGAGGGCAGACTTATAGTGTGAATTATACCATTTCAAATATGTTCTTGAGACCATCATGCTAAGTAAAATAAGCAAGACACAGAAGGTTAAATATGTTATGCTTTCTTTTTTTTTACAAGAAATCCTAATTGTAAAGACCAAGGATAGATCATAGGAAGGAGGAAGATTAAACTTTGTGGAGATGGGAAGGGGATGTATGGATAGGGTGGAGAATGGGGAATAAAAAGGATAAAGATATTTTATGTGTATGTACCAATTCCTAAGAATTATTTATCATATATCACAAACATATTCTGATAAAAATGCCAAAAAGTCAAGTGTATATAATGGTCCCTTCTCTACAAACTCCATTTCTAGGCTGGTTACAATCAACTTTTATTCTCTTATTTCAACTGATCCTAAAAGATAGTTACCCATTTTGTACATGAAGATGAGGAGGTTCCAAAAGGTCATATGATTTGTGTGAAGTAACATCTAGTTGGATACCAACTGCACAGAACGAGCTGTCTAAGCCTGAAGTCTGTACCCCTGAAAACTGTGCCCTGATTGATAATGAAGGTGATGATAAGGTTAAACCAGAGTTCTGGTGTTCTTCCTACAAAATGTTTAAGAAGATATTAATTAAATCAAAAAAGTCATTATCGTTACCCTGGCAGGTGGCAAGAGGGAGACGATTGTCTCCTAAAACAGAAGTTTCTAACTGAGCCCCTTCCCTGTTCAGGGTGAAGATATACATGTAAATGACAAATAGAGTAACTGCATTGGAATCTCCAGAAGCATTTCTCTAAAATGGAAGTAAGCATATACCTTTCGTGTAGAATAGAAAGACAATTTCAATGACACCAGAAGTGAAGGAATTGCTTAAGGAACTCAACCAGTGGACACCAAGGCCTTATCCTCCCCTCAGAGCATGGGCAGAGGTGGGCAAACAGGCCCAAAGGGGCACACATGTTTTCTGTACACATAGAGGTTGTTGCTTACTTTTCTTTGAATAATGCCTGCGAGGTAGCCATGGCCTTGTCCCACTTATAGTATATTTCTTAAAATTTTAATTGAACAGTAAAAACTTCTCCATAGTAAAGAGAAAAGCATAAATAAACAAGGTGGGACAACTATCTCAATCCCAATTTTCCACTCATCACCTCAACCGCCTTTATCATATTTATGTCATCTAAAGCCCCCATCTCCTGAGAAATAAGCATCCTTCTGTTTAACATCTTTTTTATGCATGCACAAGCAAAAAGAAAAGCCCTGTACTACTGACTGGTTTGCACGAACATGTGATTCACAGAATTCCTCTGTCAGATATACCTGGTAAGCTGATTGAAGAACTAAATACTGAGACACTCTGCTTTCTTTACTCTATAGGCTAAGAACAACCATTATCCAGGAGTCTGAGGTAGGAGGATCTCAAGTTCAAGGCCCACCTAGAAAGCTTAATGACTTAATGAGACCCTGTCTCAAAATTTAATAAATAAATGAAGAGTTGGGGATATAGTTCAGGGGGAAGGTTTTAGGTTCAACCCCCCAGCACCACACCCATACACATAAAAGAACCACTACTAACCAGGAGGTGCTTTCTGGCAATAAACTTGACTGTGACCATGCTCAATTCCCTGCAGATCTGACACTTAGAAATTTGGAAGAGCCAATGAATGTGTAATTTGGAAGAGCTGATGAATGTGTATGCGTGGATGCACATATAGCATGCATGAGCTATGTGTACAGTACATAGATATATAAGCACATACTTCCACATATTATACAATGAATCATATTTTCAATGCTTATGATCATTTGTGATTATTTTTTCACTAATAAATTCAAGAACTATGACAGAACATATCACTGGTATCATGGTGGAAAGATGAAACTCATTTTTTGTTGGAGAATTTACAAAAGTTGTTTTGGGAGAGATTCATTTGTTTTTCATACTGGATATGTATATACATGAACACATATATATATTGCATATCTGGGACATTTTTATGTAAATTCTCAAGATACAATGTTTTCTGAAAGGTATGAAATTCCCATTGTGCAATTGCTGAGGACTCGACCTGATGTTTGACATTGGACCAAGGCCAGGTCCTCTCCTGCCTGCCCTAAAGCAGACTCCTTCACTTCATAGGTACAGCTGTGATTTCTCATCACTGTTGTTGATAGTCCTGAGGATGTAGACTTGGGTGTTACTCGAATAGTAACAGTTGTCTGTTGGCCCTTTTGGAGGTGTCCCCCAGAAATCCAAGTCCTCCTTCATATACTACATATAAACTGTGATTTTTGAAAATTGGGGAGGCCTCAAAGGCACACCCTGTGGCCTGGATAATGACAGCTGATCTGATCGTAGACTACTGGCCTGGAAAAATGAGTTTACCAACCCTCTTAAAAAGAAGTTCCTTTCTGGGCAACAAGATGGTAGCATGATAACAACAAGGATCAGGCATTCAAGAATAGTGCCGTTTGCCAAAGGGAACAAACGTTTTAGTTTGCATGGAGAATGAAATGAGTAACAGCCAAGGACGTTCAAATACATTGGAAAGCACACTGCACATGTACTTATTCTGTATATCTTTGCACACATAAATGTCTCCAATCCATATACAAGAGACACTGATAATATCTCTCAACCTCTCTTTTTCAGAGACCTCATCTATAACATGACAATAACAGGATCCAACCCACAGGGCTATTGTGATAAGAGGATGTACTGAGTGGGCTGGGGCTATGGCTCAGTGGTAGAGCATTTGCTTAGCATGCCCAGGGTTAGGTTCACTCTCCAGCACTGACCAAACAAACAAACACACATGTAAATCACTTAGCCTAGTATATAGCATTTTTCCTTTTAAATAATTGTTTCTATACCTATTTTAAAAATGTATATCCATATATTCTATGGATTCAAGTTTTATATATATATTCATATGATATATGCATATGTACACACAGATCTGTATAGTTGTATTCATCTAAAATAAATATCTTGCTAGGTGTACATGACTACCAAGTACATTTACATAGGCTTATCTTTATTCATTAGCATAACTGAAATATATATATATATACATATGCTAATTCTTAATGGAGCATTTAGATATAAATAAAGTGATCAGTAAATGGGAATTGTTACTATTATTATTACCATTGTTATGATGAACTTACTTAATCCTCACCACCTGGCAAGGTAAGTGTATTACCCACCAGTCAACACAAGAGAAACCCGAGGCTCAGGCCAGGCTGTGTGCTTGTTCTGGATGTACAGGTACCGTGCAGTGGAGCTGAGTTTGGTCATTTGCTGATTTCAAAGTGTTTGCTGCTATACACAGCAATACCTCACATACACCATGAGCTGGTTCCTCACAGCAGCCCATGTAAGGACTTAGTCCCATGTTCCAAAGCTCACAAGCAGCAGGAGTCCCAGTCCAAGGCAGGCTCAGGGCTGCTGCCCTGCACACTGCACCCAGTGACCCAGCTTTAAGCACCACCGGATAAGCTCGAGCTTAGACGGTAAGGGCCGGGAGGGCAAGCCCCAGAGGGTGTCTCTGAGAGAGCACACCACCCACTCCTCCCAAGATTGTAACTCAGGAAACTCAGAGTTACTGCCTGTAACTTTGACATCTAGCCTCTCTGACTGAAAAAGACAGATGGCGTGCTGCCTGAATGAAGCAAAAAGTCAGCGAGAGCAAGAGAATTCCCCAGGCTCTAAAAGGGAAGAAAAAACGAATGGCTGCAGGTAGAAAATAGAAGAGCAGAGACCCAGGAAGTAGGGTAATGGTGGTACAGCGGGCAGGTGATGGCTGGGAAGGCACAGAATGCAAATTGAAAGCTCATCAGCATGCAGACTCCTGCCAACCTTAAACAGAACATTCCATCCCCCTCCACCCCCACCCCTAAAAGAAATCTGCCTTAAAGCAGACAGCTAGAACTGTGGGTCGAAAACGAAACTCTCATGCTCACATCTGGAAAGTCAAACTTTCTTCAGCCACACCGGGAAGTTGTCGAGAACTGAGAACCAGGTCAGAGGCAGCGCACACAGCTCCACTTTTATCTCCCCCAAACACTCCCAGGCTGATGAGCAGCATTGAAATTCATTACTGCAAGGAGGGTTTCAGCCCAGAACGGCTGCTAGGCTGGATGGGGCTGTCAGCATCACTGGCTTGCCGCTGTTTTTTCCTTTTCTATTTTACAGAACTACGTGCCTAGGTGATGTATTGTTCTTTCTACTATTCCTCTTTGTTCAAATACCCAATCTCTCACCCCAAAGACAGGAGAAAGAGACAGAGAGAGAGAGACAGACACAGAGACATAGACAGAGACACAGAGAGATAGAGAAAAGTCATTTGCTTTGTGTGAAAAAAGGAAGGGAGAAGGTGGGAAAAAACACTCCACAAAACTTTTAAATTTCCCTACACCATTTAGTTACTAAAATTCAGAGTTGTTTATGCCTGATACAGAAGAAGAAAAACAAAATCCTCCCTCCCTTAAAACCATTTCTCCATCACTTAAAAACAAAACAAGGGTTAGGGGTTTAGCTCAATGGCACAGCGCCTGCCTGGCAAGCACAAGGTCATGAGTTCAATTCCTGGTACCAGAAAAAAACAAAAAACAAAAACCAGAAAAAAAACAAAACAAAACGAAACAAAATGACTCATCTAAACTGTAGAAAGATAACCAATATGTTTCCATTAAACCATCAAAGACCTAGGTACTAGGCATGCAGCAGTAAGAATGAAAATGCGGCAGCAAAGTTCAATAGTGAGACCTCTTTTCCCTTCTTCTTTTAATTTCTAGATGAATTTTTTTTTTTTTTTTTTTTTTTTTTGGTTTTTCTCTGGTACTGGGAACCGAACTCACGACCTTGTACTTGCCAGGCAGGCACTTTTGCCACTGAGCTAAATCCCCAGCCCCTCTACATGAGTTTGAATTTGGATCCTTTCTCTGCTGTGTGATCTTAGGCAATTTATTTAGATTTCCTGGGCTTTTACCTTGGTGAAATACCTCATCAGATTTCAATGAGAATTCAATAAGATTGTGTAACAATGAGAGGTTTGGGTTCTGGAAAAGTCACTCACTGGCCCCTTAGAGACAAAAATCCCATGTTAAAAAGAAAGACATTCGGTTTTACAACTGCAAGAGGGAGTTTCAAGTGACGCGAAGTTTGAAAACCTAGGGAGGCTGCTCACCTATTAAAGCTGTTCTTGACAATCTTCATGGTGCTCTAGGATCTGGATGCATCCCAGTGGCAGCCACCCCATAAAGAACCAGGAGTCTTTACGCTGGGTGTGCACATCTGGAAATGGACGTGCACAGACCCCTGGGAAATACTGAAAGTGCCGGAGCTCTGCCCCATGGGTACATCTCAGCTCCGCGCATGATTCTCAGCCAAGACATGTAATCAATCACTTTACACCACTTTCTCCTTAGTGAGACACAGGAAATATAATTTCCTCTGAAGCTGATTTTCAGAAAGCAGGGGGAGACATAACAGTGTTCTGAGTGTGGAAAATATGCCATCAACATCAGTATATCTTCTCTCTTTGCCCTTTCATTAGCCTTGAGATATTCTTTTATCCAGGAATGTATCACTTCCTCATTTAGCCAATTGGAAACAAAATACCCAGTGTCAATGACAACAACAAAAACTGCTCACACTCACCAAGACCCATACTTTGTGCCTCAGGTATAGATTTTTGGGTTAGAAATTTAAGGTAGACCATATAGAACCTGTGTGTTACAAGAGGCAGGCAACATTCCAAGCCAAACTGAGCTCATCAAGGACTTAACATGAATATTTGTTGAGACCTAAAGTACCAGCTGTGTTCTGAGGTCCTGGTAACAGCAGGATTTCGCTCCTGACAGAACAGTGTATCTGTCCTTGTGTCCTTGGAGCTGTGCACAGTGGCAAGGGGAGAGGTGACGGTCAAGGCAGCTGCAGCAACAACTTTTATCCTTGAGTTAGAGGTCACAGCTCATCCCTAAGACTCCCCAATAGGCCATAGACATTTGCTTTAGGATCCAGCCCAAATGCCAAGCTTCCTGATTCTAGGAGCACGGAGGAGGTAAATGCCCTTGTCCTGTCCAGCAAGTTCAGGGAGAATGGAACTGTTGTTCTGGTGGCCATGGGAACTGAATCTCTCCCCTGAGACTCTTGTTGGATACTGACAGTCTTTTATGAGAAAGGCATTAGTTTCCAAAGTTTGAAAATGAAAGTTTCACAGCTTTTGTCTCATAAGAAGCTAGAAAGTTGAGAGCACAGAGCCCCCATACTTTCTTGGTAACAGATAGCTGAAACTGAGAAAGAACAGCTTTCTTGAAATAAGGTATTAACTCTCCAGTTTTTTCTCCAACCTACACCACCAACCAGCCAAGAGCTCCTCTAGGTATTATTCAATTATTTTTCTCTCTCTGTCTCTGTCTGTGTCTCTGTCTCTCTCTGTCTCTGGCTCTCTCTGTCTCTGGCTCTCTCTCTGTTTCTCTGTCTCTATCTTTCTCTGTCTTTCTTTTTACAATACTAGAGCTTGAACCCAGAGTCTTCGGTCTCATGCATGCCATGTGAGTGCTTTACTTCTGAGCTACACCTCGAACTCCTCTACTAGGTATTGAGACTCTCTGATCTGGGGACAAGTTTATGAGACATGGATATTTTTAATGCCATTATCTGATAAACAAAAGGACCATTTTGTAGATGTACAGTCACCCTGCCTACAAACTGCAAAATGAATTTTTTTAAAAGACAAGAAAACAAATGGAAGGAAGAAGAAACAGATGAAAGGTAGGCTGGAAAACCATCTCCCCACTGGGAGTGCTCAATACAGACTTGGATGTCTAACAAGTTCATTACTTCTGTAGTGACCAGTAGATGGACTTTTTACCTTACACTGTTTTAGGACCAACCTTGTTTTTTCCTTTATGGTGTGTGTGTGTGTGTTTGTGTGTGTTTGGTGGAGGGGGGCAGCCTTGTCTTTTCTGGTATACATTTCTTCATACTTCCAACAGCACTGCCAAAAAGAATTAGAATGCAAAGCACATATGCAATTTTAAATTCCCTAGTATATATGTCAAAAAGCAGAATAGGTAAAGTTAATTTTAGTAATATATATAATTTAATGTACCAAAATTATCATTTTAACATATTATGATTCTAAAATATATTAAAAGGATGTTTCATACTGTATTCTTTACATTAATCCTTTCTTGTGGTTTGGTGTGAATCTTACACTCTCAGCACATCTCACAGTGAACTAACCATGTTTCAAAGGCTCCAGAGTCACATCTGCCTCGGGACTCCCACAGTGAACTGCACAGTGTCAGTCCACTGATGGGCTCAGCTGGCCACCACCTGCAAGACTCAACATAACCTCGGCCTTAGCAGAGAGGCCCCAGCAATGCAGGCTTATCCCATACAGAATTTTTTGTGTGTGTGGTACCGGGAATTGAACTCATGACCTCACACTTGCAATGCGCCACTGAGCTATATCCCTGGCCACTGATCCTATAAGTGATAGCAACACTGTACTGACTTTGTCATAATGATCCTACTGCTGAGTCTGGGTGAGGATTTTTCTTGTGTCTCGTGATTCTCAGAAAGTCATACCCAGCCTCACCTTCGCCAGCAGCTGTCCTCTATGCAAGCTACTCATTGACTGACTTCTAGTTGTTGCCACTGATGCTCAGATCTGAGACACCATCCAGTATATATTGAAAGCTCATCCTTAGGAGATTTTATTTACCCAGTTAGCAGATTCCAAGTCCCAAAGGAGTTGACCATGAATTTGGAGGGCACAGCACCAAAGGTGATTTAGGGTCAGTGGGTTTAGAAGCAATATCCCTTCTTCTCCTCACAGGTCCAACCTCCAAGGAGTAGGAGTCCTGTCTCTTCCTGTGCCCCTTCTTCATCAGCAAAGCTACTCTGTGCACTGGACAAAAGGAAAAAATAGAAAAAGAGCCATGCTCAGAATGAAACATCACCAACACCAATGCAGGCCCATCTTATTCTTCAGTGCTGTCTACTACTGTGAAACAGTTTGCAACATCTTTAGAAACTTAAAACACATATTGTGACCTCATAGTTTCTAGGGTTTGAGATTCCAAGCATGGGTTACATGAGTTCTCTTTTCAGAGCTCTCCAACACAAACTAAGGTGCTAGCAAAGTAGATTCTTATCTCAGGTTTCAAACTGTCTTCCACTTTCATCATGGTTGTTAGCAGAACTTAATTCTTTGAGAACCCTGGGCCCCTATGTCCATGCTAGTTGTTTGCAGGTGATTTCTTTCAGCTCCTAAAAGCTACGTGCCGTTCCTTCCCATGGGACCCCATGGACGGTTTACCACCTGGATGTTTGCTGTCCTCCAGGTGAGCATGGAGTAAGTCTCTCCAACTTCTTCACTGTTGTTGATTAGGTCATCCCCACCCAGGAAAATCTCCCTTTTTTTTTTAGCACAGTCAGTTGTGACTAACAGATTACTGCCACACACAAGGCTCCTCCTACACTCCAAGGAAGGCTTATACCAAACTTAACAGGCACAGAAATCCTGTAGACCACCTCAGCATCTTTCCATTGTTTGATTATTTAAACAATGCCCAAAACATCATGTCTTTATGATAAGAACCACTTTATCCCCAATCCTGATTTCAAATTTAGACAAAGCCATGTCTATTTTCTGGATAAGAAACTTGAGAATCAGAGAAATAAGAAGAGGCTCTGGTTAATCTGAGGGAGATTAGAAGCTTGGCTTTTTTTAACCAGAAAGCTTTTGAAGGGTCCGCTGTGTCTTGGTGAACTGTCAGTGGTTCCTGATATCGTGTTCTCAGAACTTTAATCATGGCTGTCTGACCCTTGGAGACACAATAAAACCCCTTCTATTGTTTATCTATCATTGCATAACAAATTATCCTAAATTTTTATTAGCTTAAATAATAAAAGGTTACTACTTCACAGTTCTGGAAATCAGAACCCCAATGGCACAGTCTGTCACAAGACTGCAAACAGTATTTAGGGCCATAATCACGCAAAGGGTTGACTTAGGTTTGATCCATTCCTAAGCTTACTCTCAAGATCAGAGAGATTCAGTACCTTACAGACTAAACTGAGGGTCCAAGTTTCTTGCTTGGACCCAGAGACACTCCTCAGTGCCTAGGCTAGGAAAGCCTATCAGGGGAAGCGCACAGCTGTGACAACTTGCTTTATTTCAATCAACAAGTGAAGAGACCTGGAGAGAAAACATCAGCAAGATGGGTCTACATAATTCATAGCATAGTCTCACAAGCAGTGTACTATTTCTCTTCGTGTTGTGAGAAGAAAGTCACTAGATCCAGTCCCTGCTCAAAGGGGAAGGGATTCCACAGCATGCACATACTGGGAAGCAAAGGGCATGAAGGTGGGTGTGGCACTAAGGAACTGCTTGTCCTAGTAGCCAGGACGATTTCAAGTCATGCAGGATCATCAACATTTTGAAGGTTCTTTTATTTTCCCTTTTTCTCAATGAATTTTGTAGTTTTATTATAAAACCAAGCCAAATGCTTTGAAATAAAATGAAATAAAACAGAAGACAAAACCTTTCTATTTCAAAGTGCTATGTAGAAGTGATGAGGTATTTTGACCCTGTGTTTTAATGTCAAACTTAGCTCAGGCTGATAAACTGAGGCAGGAAGGACCCACGATGGTAATCTCTGCAGGTGCCAGCCAGTTCACACAGTCCAGTAAAATAAACCGAACCACACCCCAGCTCTCAGACCCTTCGAGGCACCAATTTTGGCAAGGACACTAGGTGAGGCACATAACATTAGACTGGTTCACAATGACCACTACTAAAGTCAGTAAGTGTCCACAGTAACCCACGTATCATCCAGTTTTCTCTTTATAACCTACTCTTTTATTTGCCCTTAAAGTTATTCCAAACTCTTCTTCAAAACATTGCTTTGGGGAATTTCCAACTTCTATCATGTTTTTGATTCATTTTAATAAGGCTTTTCTTTCACAACTTTCATCAGGAGGGGTCACGGCTGGGGGAGGAAATTTTAGCAGATCATAAGCAGCTGAGAAGTTGGCTGCCTCCATTAGCACAGACTCAGGGCTCTGGGCTGCCCTCCCCCTCAGGACTCAAGAAGCAGACATTTCACCATCCCCCTTGTGCTGGGCTGCCTCCTAATTTGTAACACACACCTAGGATAATCAACTTATAGGGAGGAAATATCCGTGGGGGTCAAGGTTTGGTAAGTTTCAGTCTATGGTTGGTTGATCCTTCGTTTTGGGACCGTGGCAAATGCATCCCATCATAGTGGGGAGTGTGTGGTAGAATAAAGCTGCTCACCTCACACCAACCAGGAAGCAAGGGAAAGAAGCAGGAAGGGGCCTGGGATCAAGCCTTTGATGTGTGATCTACGCTGTAGCACCCTTTCTCCTTGTGTTTGTCTGGACAGTGTCCTGCTGACCTGTGCATTTCCACCTAACATAATTTTTCTATTTTTGAAATTAACCTTTGACTTTCCGCTGCTTAAATGAAGACTCGCTCTCTGATCAATACTGACACATTAAAGAAGGCAGCCTAAGAGAGTTATTTTTTCTCTCAGTGTATGGTCAGTGAACTGTGTGCATCAGCATTGCTTGGACAGCATTTTGCCAGGGTAGACCTCAGAGTTCTTTCAGATCTCTGGAGTTTGTGAAGCTGGTATGGAGTCCACATGATTTGCTCATAGCCCAAACTTCCAATAATATGCTTCTCATCTCTTCCAGGTAAGAGGACAGCAAACACACCACACATTAGAATCTCATAAAATGCTTGTGCAAACGATCCATGACTGCACATCCACACAGGTTCTGATTTAATCATCGTGGTGGGCCTGGCCAGCCAGACTCTGTGAGTTAATACTAACCCCATTCTTATTTTATATGTGAGGAAATTGAGGTGCAAGAAATTAAAACAATTTTGCCTGTGGAATTTGCTAAAACATCCAGGATTTGAACCTAGGTCTAAAGAATTCAAAAGTCTATACTTTCAAAATTTAAAATTCGTTTATTTGTTGATTGATTGGCTGTGGTACTAGAAATTGAGCTCAGGTCCTTCCCACTGAGCTACATCACCCCATTCTTTTTTTTTTTTTTTTTGGTTTTTCTCCGGTACCGGGAACCGAACTCACGACTTTGTGCTTGCCAGGCAGGCGCTTTTGCTGCTGAGCTAAATCCCCAGCCCCCACCCCATTCTTTTTTTCTTTCTTTTTTTTTGTTTGGTTGGTTTCTGAGACAAGGTCTCAGTAACTCACTAAGTTGCTCAGGCAGGGCTCAGATTTACAATCCTGCTGCCTCAGCTTCCCAAAGTGCTGGGATTATAGGCCTGCACCACCAGGCCCAGTTTACATATAACTATAATTTTAATTGATAAATAACAAAAGTATATATTTATACAGTATAACATGATGTTTTGATACATGCATCCATTGTGGAATCAGCAAATTAACATCTCTGTCACTTCAGATACTTGTCATTCCTTTGTATTGAAAACATTTTTTTTTTTTGTATTGAAAACATTTAAAAGCCACTCTTCCAGCAATTTTGAAATACACACTCCATTATTATTAATGATAGCTATTGAGCTGTGCAATAGATCATCTGTGCTCATCTCTCTCGTCTAATTGATAGTTTATTCCCTTTGACCAACACTGCTCCTTTCTTTCTTCACCCTGTTCCCATTTTCATCCTCTGGGAGCCACCGTCCTACTCTCTACTTCTATGAATTCAAAATTTTAGATTCCACGTTGGAGTGAGATCATGTAATATTTATCTCTCTGTACTGGGTAAGTCTCACATAGCATCAGAATAAACAGACAATGCACAAGTTGGGTGAAAATATTTGTAAATCATTCATCAGATAATGGGCTCATACCCAAATTTAAGGAACTTCAACAACTCACAAAATCAAATAACGGGCTAAGGACTTGAATAGATACTTCTCAAAAATATCATACAAAATACTGATAAATACATGGAGAAATGCTCAATATCATTAATTGTCAAGGAAATGTAGATTAAAGCCACAATGAGTGATCAGCTCACATCAGTTAGCATGGTCATTGTAAAAAAGATGGAAAAATACAAACATTGGTGTGGAAGAAGATAAAAAAAAACCCTGTACACTATCAGTGGGGAAATAAATTAGTACAGCCATTTTGAAAAACAATGTAAATTTTCTTCAAAAAACTGAAGATGCAATTATCATATAACCTAGCTTTCCTATTTCTATGCATATATCTCAAGAAACTAAAGTCAGCATATCAAAGATAGATGTCTGCACTCCTGTGCTTATTGCAACATTATTTACAATAACTGAAAAGTGGAAACAACGCAGTATCATCCCATGGATGAATAGGGATGCCAACTGCTGCATATATGCACAGCAGAATACTACTGAGCCTTGAAAAATAATGACATTATATCATTTGCCACAACTCAGATGAATCCAAAGCTGATGCTCCTTCTAGTGCTCTGTAAGCCCAGGCTGGTAAGATTAGACAGCTTCCAATCTCCAAGGGAACTCAAAACTTAGAGAATGATTTAACCATTGTGATCAGCATTTATTTCTTACTGGACAAATAAAAAAGACTTTTCATACAATGGCATAATAGTGCAAATTCTTTCAGTTACAGAGACAGAAATTTAACTCAGAGTAGCACAATGGTAGCAGCAACAGATGTGGGTAAGAGGGATTTACTGGACTCTGTGTTCACACCTGCTAATTCTACCAGCATGCAATGCTGCCTGAGCTCTTTCCTCATCTCTCATCTCTTTGATTTAATTTTTTTTCTACTTCAAATTCCCTCCCTTTGTTTATTGGCATAGAAGCCAACTGAAATCCTTATGCCTAGATTTCTCTCCTTAGAAAGGCCAGTTAAACCAATGTTGGCTCTCTTGTAGGGCCCATGCAGCAAAGAGTTAGTAGATGCAGAGAAAGACTCTTTCTTATTGGTCCGTCTGGACCAATTGTTGAGCCTCTCTCTCGCAGTAAGGTGCTCTGATCGGCAGGTCTTGCATCAGCATCATTATAAAAGTTTCCATTTTTATTGTGTAAGACAAGAGATTCTCCTCCATGAAATATGTCTGGTGTTGCTAAAGAGGAAAATATTCTTATGTAGATGAAAACTACAGGTATATGCTCAACATAGCCCAGGGCTTATTACAGCGTTGTGGCTCTAGGGCACCACCAAAAGGAAAACTATCTCAGCTGTGAACTGAGTTAACCTATAATACTTCATGTCTTCCTCAAACTTTCCCCTTCCATGTCTGTATCAATGGCATGTGATAAACTGGTAAAATTGGGGAAGAAACACCCATAAGTAAGATTCCAAAGCAGAGTTGAAATTTAATTTTCTTAACATAACCATGACCATAGCTGTTAAGACTGACTATTCTCCCCATCCGGGAAGCACTAACATAAGTTTTGAAACCTTGAAGAAATGAAGACCACAGGCATTGCCCATCCCAAAATTGCTCCTTTTTAGTTTGGCTGCCTGCTGAGCTAATGACCCACTGACTAGAGTTTAGGCTTTTGAAAGCCAGTTCTAACGTCAAACTTTCATCTCGGCCATAGCAGCCTGTCTCTAATGAATTTTTTATTTGTTTACTCATTGCTTCTCTGGAATATAAAAGTAACACTCATCTTTTTAATATTAAAAATAAAACTTCAAATCAGGGCTGAATCTAATGCCAAAGTATTTAAATTCGCAACATCCAGTAGTGCCTCACTGGTGGAGAAATCACACTCAGAAATAAAGGAAGATGGTGCGACAGGGAAAGGGTGACATGCTGTATGTATGTTCTTCTTCTCCCTTTTAATCATTCATGAGCATGGAGGTAAATTTTTCATGGCACACTGTGTACTGTATATCCTGTGAGTTCTGGGAACACCACCACCAAACAGCTGTGTCCCCTCCCCATAAGGGCCAGCTCCTGGGACTTCACATCACTCTCCTGTCCTCCCTGCATACCTAGTCTCTTGGCTTCCTGGGATTTAGGAAATATCAAGAGGTGAAAGTGTCACACAGAGGAGTCTGGAGTGCAGTATCAAGGTTCTGCTGAAGGGGCACCTTGCACCTTAGGGCCCAAAGAGTTCAAAAGTGACTGTATCTGACTTCTAAGGGCAGTTTTCCACAAACACATTGGGAAAAAGAAAATACAGTAAAAGAAATACAATTAGACCCTGGAAAAGCCACCAGGAGATGACAGAAACCATAATGACAGTGATAGCAAAGCAGTAATGACTTTAAGTCCAAGTAGGGACTTGTGGAAGACCAAGGGGGAGACATCAAAGAGAAACCAAGAAACTTTAGGGTTCTAGACACTAAATATTTAGGTGATAGCTTTGATTGATTGAATTGATTTGGGTGATAGCTTTGATTGATTGAATTAATTTGGGTGATAGCTTTAGTACTGAACTCATTAAATTGTATATTTTTGCTTGCAGTGTATTTTATACTATATATCAAAATGTCTACATGCTTATGTAGGTGGGATTTGGAAATGTAGTGATTGCATTTTGAATCCCAAATTTGCCTGTATTACCTATCTAACCATGAAATTTTATCACTGATCCTCAATTTCTTTATCAGCCAATAGAAGTAATAATTACTTTATAGAGTTGTGAAAATATCAAAGTCAGCATATCAAAGATAGATGTCTGCATTCCTGTGCTCATTGCAACATTATTTACAATAACTGAAAAGTGAAAACAACGCAGTATCATTCCATGGATGAATAGGGATGTCAACTGCTGCGTATATGCACAGCAGAATACTACTGAGCCTTGAAAAATAATGACATTATATCATTTGCCACAACTCAGATGAATCCAAAGCTGATGCTCCTTCTAGTGCTCTGTAAGCCCAGGCTGGTAAGATTAGACAGCTTCCAATCTCCAAGGAATCTGAATGAGATTAAGAAAGCTATAGTTTCCATGTTTTTTTAATATCTTTTTCTCCCCTACCCACCAAAATTTAGATGTATTTCCTTACATTTCTGCTGAGAATACTTTTATCATATCACCCCATCCTTGAGAAGCCAAGGTCAACCAGTTGTACAAAGCCAGGTGGCAGGTTGGCTGTGAGTGTTCTTGTGCATTATATATATACCTCTGATTTATTTAAGATCTAAAAAGTTCTACTGTGTGGCATTAAACCTAATCCCCCTCATAAAAGTCTTCCCAAGAACAGCATGTGCTTCTTGAAATACCATGGCCAGGCTTTTTATAGAATCTGATTACACCACCTTCACATGCACAAATATATTGCTTTCTAAAAATTGCAGCTTACTAAGTGTGGCATCCCAGGCTGATTGACTGTCCACTCTGTTTGAAATAAACATTTACATATAAATAATAATGTATTTGCCTGGCAATGATGTTTATTAAGACCTGCTAGAAGGCCAAATGCCACGTTCATCTGGGATCCAGTAAGTGTTCAGACAGGTTCAAGGCAAATATTTTTAAAATCTGATAAAGGGGCTGGGGATTTAGCTCAGCGGCACAACGCCTGCCTGGCAAGCATGAGGTCATGAGTTTGATTCCTGGTACCAGAAAAAAAAAAGAGAGAGAGATTCTAAAATCTGATAGAGCAAGTATTAAATAGAGGCTCTCCTATGACCATGTGGGCAACTCTGGGGAAGTCACCTAATATTTGTGAATCTACATTTCCCCCTCTGATAAAATGAAGGAAATAATAGAATTTGTCAGGCTGTGGTAAGAACTAAATGGTACTATATCCTATTAGAGGCTAATGACACTACTTAGCTGCAGACATGTGGATGATCCAGTCTTACCTTCTGCACCATCACTGAAGTCCTCTGCTCATGCAGGAATGAGACAAGAGGTCACTTTAAGCCAAGGAACACATGTACATTGGCTCCTTTAAAACAACATTCCCTCAGTATCCTCTGCAGTATCAAAAGTCAAGCTCAAGTGGCACCATGGGTGACAGGAAAATGACCATTTGCAACAAGGCCACACATGGTACCTTCATATACTGTGGCAGAAACAGGCTCCCCTGACCACAGGAGGGTCCACCAGGATTGTGTGAATCATGGAGCCATATAGGGAAAACCACATTTTTTCTTGCACTTCAGTTTAATCTTCTCCTTCAATTTTGCTTCTTTCTTTTTCCATCTCAGGACAGGCAATGCTGGGAGTCCCTTGTGTTCATTCGTTCAGAGTCGGTGATTCCACACTGGCAAGCTGCATCCCTCCCAGCCCGTCAATGTGTATAAGCCAGATGGGCCATGAAGAGGTGAAAAAGAAGACTCTTGTAATAATGCGATGCTATACAAATGTCCTGAATGGAGCCCTTCCTGTGTTTCTGGAGAGATATTATTTTCATAATACCTGATGGATGATAGCTGGATTTGTTATTTGAGTTATCAAATCTTTATTCTCTCACTGCATCCTTGGGTGACCTTGGGATGCCACCTCCCATTCAGAAATGGAAACTTCTTCACAAGATATAATAGAATAAATAAGGTTACATTACTCCACAAGCTATGCAGAGAATGAAATGGTACAATAAATAAAGTGCTTGGTCACCAGGCTTCATATATACCTGATGTTCAATAAAACCTATAGCTACCGTTGCTGCCATGATTATATGTAGTCTAGACAGTCTCCACAGCCTAGGTTTGGAGTGGGGGTGGGAACATTCCCGGGGAAGGAGATCCTTTTCACCACTCTGCCTTTGCAGAAGAAAGGCAGGTGAATGAGTGTTGAGTTACCTAGCTCATTGGAGATATGCATTTTGTTTTCTGCGTCCCTGGCATGGAACAGCGTTTTTGTGCTGACAAATTTCCAAAAGAAATAGAAGAACAATGGAGGGAAATAAAGAAAACATGGTACTGTGGCTGAAAAACACTGCTTTAAAGAAGACTTCACTAAAACCATAAAGGCACTTCAAGAGCACTGTGATGTAATTCACATCTCTTTTTGTAGACCACACTATCTGGGATGCACTGTGGGCTTGGTGGGCTTGGAGTGGATGTGGGAACTGAGGAAGCACCATTGAACTTGAAGATCACATGAGTCCTCTTTGCCTCTTTCATGTCTCAGACTGAGCATCTTCTTCACACTCAGACTGAGTCATTTTTCTGAGCATCTATGATTGTTTAAAAACCAAATGGAAACAGACCTTACTGCTCAGTTACCATTTGAATGATAAGGAAAAATTTTTGGAACCTTGCCGCTTCCAACCTACCACATGCCACTCTAAGACTCAGTTTCCATATCTGCAAAATGGGGATAATACACATTGAGCATTGGTAATCTTGAAATCTAAAATCCTAAACATTCTGAATGCCAACATAATGCCACAATGGAAAATTCCACGACATAAAATTGTGTTTCATGAACAATATTATCTAAAATATTTGTATAAAATTACTTCTAGGCTATATGCCTAACATATCAATAAAACATAAGTGAATTTTATGTTTACACTTGAAGATGTCCAGTTATGTAAGTATCCGATTATTCCAAATTTAGAAAAATTCTGAATTGAGAAACACTTCTGCTCCCAAGCATTTCAGACAAGTGACATTCAACCCACAGTGATATCTCTCATAATGTTGTTTAGAAAAGTACATGGGTCCTCACACAAGGAAAGTTGTACTTTTCTTGATACAACCTACTTTTAGCCTGCTTCAGTGTCATTAGTAAGAAGGATAAGGAATGTTAGCACAATCCCTGTGATAATCTATTTATCAGAAGACATTTTAGTAAGACTTTAATATGGTCTGAGCCAGCATTTAGAATGAGTAGCACAAAAAGCACAAGTGTTACAAACTACTCCAAATTGGCTAAAGATATTTTGTTATTTTACTAGAACATCAATAAAACCTAGAAAGAGAGAGAGAGACAGACAGACAGACAGACACAGACATACACACAGATACAGACACAGAGGTACACACAGAGAGAGAAATCCTATTGGTTCCTCTTTTTCTAAAGGCATTAGCCCCATCATAACTTCATCTAAAATAAGTATGTTCCCAAGACCTCACCTCCAACTACCATCACACTGAGAATTAGGGCTGCCACATATGAATGGGGAGCTCAAATATTCAAGACACAGCTTAGACTGTCCATAGTAGTTTTATATCACTCCAAAACTAGAATTAGCTCAGCAACAATGAATTAATATAATAATAAAATTCTACACACAATGGAGTACGTGTGAACAATTACAAATTATAAATGGTTGATACAAAAATA
This sequence comes from Chinchilla lanigera, assembly GCF_000276665.1. Lineage (NCBI taxonomy): Eukaryota > Metazoa > Chordata > Mammalia > Rodentia > Chinchillidae > Chinchilla > Chinchilla lanigera. Next base: position 10,325,183 of record NW_004955442.1, on the reverse strand, counting down.
TGGATGTTCCAAAAATATACCAAAGGAAGTCAGAAACAAAAAAGTATATGCTGTATGACTCCATTAATTTTAGTTTTAAAACAGGTGAAGGGAACCCACAGCAATGGGAATAAAGTCCGTGGTCTCTTGAGCATATGAGGTTGTGGGTGACACAAAGTGACTAGGAAGGTAAATGGGGGCTGTCTGGCAGAATGGGTCTCTTATATCTTCATAGGCATGTGAGTTACACAGGTGTGTGTGTGTGTGTGTGAATTCTGGTAGGTCTGATGATCACAAATTTTGTTTCATTTGATATAAATTATACCTCAAAAACTACACTAGTACACATTTAAAAGTCGTTTCAGAGATCTGCAGATTATCAACACTAGGAAGAATCTAACTAGAATTTCTGCACATCAGTCTACATAACTGATCTCTTTTTTCCAGTTGAAGATCTGACAAGGTAGCTGGTACCTAGAATAATGAATTATAGTGAGAGGTTCAGAGGGTCATTCTAGGACTGGGATATAGGGAATTGTGGAAAAGTGAGCTCCTTTTTGAATGTAGCAGAGTCATTCTGTACAACACTGGGGAATGGGGGTAAAATCTAGCCCATCAGTGGATATTGCCAGAATGTGAAAAATAACCTCAATTTGTACCGAAGTTCAGAGAGGGATTCAAGAAAATTCACATATTGTGTTAATTATAAATTATAAATTGTCTGCAGATGACTTACAACAAACATTTACTGAGCATTTATGAGGGTATTGTGACTCTATCTCTTTTCTGAAAGAATCACGTAGAAATCAACCTACAAAAGTTTGGAAGAATCCACTGTAGACTGAGAGATGGGGGTTATAGAAGATTTAGAACTCCATTCTAAATGGAGAATGACTTACTTGCCCCTGAAAGTGAACCATAATAAAATACAGTACTATTTTCACACAGTAGTTATAAGACAAACTTTCCCAAAATGATGCAACTCATTAACTAAGGATATTTCTCAGTAGATTTGTTACAATAAAAAGACTGTGTCTACTTTGTAATCAACTATGTTGTACTAAAACTCCATGTAGATTAATTAAGTGCATTACTTGCCAAAAGGAATGTGATGTATATACAACCACCATCCTCAAAACACATGCGCACACAGCCTCGTCATAATGGAAAGGTGTAAATTACTGAAAGCCTTCTCTCCCAAGCCACAGAAATATTTTTTTCTCAGTTTTGGCTGCACGATTTTCAACAAAACTAGATGAAATGACTGTTTCACAGCTACATCAAACACCTTTACTAATAATAGAACAATGACATGCTTACACCCATGGGTCTAAAAACACTTTAGATGTCCAGTATTAGGGTGAAGATTTGCTTTAGATTTTAGTATTAGCTTGGGACTACGGATATCCGCCTTTCTCCTGCCATCACAATCATTCAAAGAAACCATAGTGAAATTTTTGTGCACACTAATGCCCAGTAGTCAGTGTCTAGAGCAAATACTCATGACACAAGTCGAAAAGGCTGTGACAGCCAGAAGAAAGGTTATTACTCTTTCCCCTTATCTTTTCCCCCCAAAAAAGTTGATTATGTGACCATATGCTGAAGATTTTCCTCAGCAAGGGGATTTAGCTCAGCGGCAAAGCGCCTGCCTGGCAAGCGCAAGGTCGTGAGTTCGGTTCCTGGTACCGGAGAAAAACAAAAAAAAAAAACAAACAAACAAAAAAAAGATTTTCCTCAGCAAATAACACCGCCTCTCATGCCAGTGAAGAGTCAAGATCTAGCAGACTAGGTTGGGAGGAGCAGAAGCACCTGGCCCTTGCCTTCCAGTTGTCACTTCTAAATCATGTGACTATGGACGAGCTAGTGATCTCATTCCTAAATGAGAGCTGAGAATCATATGGTATAAAGTGCTGTCTAGCACACAATGCTCTAATGGAGCTAGCCTCTGCAGTCTTCTCTGCCTTCACTTCCCCATCTGTTCAGTGACCCAGATGGACCCCGAGAACCCTCTCAGCTTTAGTGTCCTAGTTCCTTGTGGTCATTCATGCTACCCTGTCCCACAAGCCATCAACCCTTCCCTGCCCACCCCTGATTTCACCCCAGTGCTTACAGGAGTTACCTGCACTAGGAAAATATCACTCCAACCACTGTCAGGAGTAGCTGGCACTGATCCTGAGTGTGGGTGGCAATAAGTATGTGTTTCAGAACATGGAGTTAAGCAAGACAGAGCTGTTTGTTTACAGACTTGCCCCTTTGACTTTGGAAGAGCACCTAAAAGCCTCAGGTGCTGCTGTGGTGAAATGGAGGTAATGGTTGTAGTAGCTCTGGCCTCAGGGTTGTTGAAAACATTTTACAAATATGAATGAGCACAATATTTATCACAGTGCATTTATGCATTCTAACCACTTAGGAAATAAGTGTTTACTCATTCAGGGCAGAAACAAAAACCTGCAGATAGTAGAAAGTATAAATATTGATGTAAAGGGACCATAGGTTATGTAATAAAGTAGAGCTAGATTGCAGTGGGTTTGATGCAGTTCTGTCCCCTTCCCGGCTGTATGAACTTGGGCAGGTTTTTTCTGAGTTCCCTGTCTCCATCAGAAGAGCTGGTACAATACTATGTGCTTGAAGTATCAAATGGGTATTGATAGTTTTGTATATGCAGGCATAGACTATGCAGATGCTACCATAGTCACTCTCAAGGAAGTACTGTCTCCTGCCCTGGGAGTCTCTGTGCTGAGTGAGACTTGGTGTGCTCTGGAGAGTTTTGCTGGCTCTGAGATGTTATTGATTCTCAGAAATCTACTGTTGTCAACTCAAGTAGGAGCAGCAGCATCAGTACATAGCATTAGAGACTGTTATTTTGGGACCTGGGATGGGAGTGTGTAGGAAAGAAAAAGATATGAACTAATCAGTTTTGCTTGTTGGTGTTGCCATGTTATCAGGGAATGCTGTGTCCTGTCTTCTGGTAATAGTAAATTATTCTTGAAGGTAAAATAAACCCTGATATTTCAAATGCATGTTATATTGCAATATTATGAGCAGTTACAAGAAATAGAAAATTTTTACCAGGAGTAAAAAATATTGTACTTTTCAAACACTATTCAATGGTTCCTTTCATCCTAGTATTTGAATATTTATTGTAAACCACACTGGTTTATAAAATAAAATTGATAGATGATAAGATAGTCACAAATATGGATGGGTGGATGGATGGATGGATGGGTGGATGGAAAGGCACACATAGATATTTATCATTTTCAAAAGGATAAAGCTCATACTCAAAGTAATGTGAACCCTAGCTCCAACTTCTATACATTTTTTACTCTATCTTTCTTAATTCAATAAATATCAATGCAAAATGAAAGGCATTTTCCATGTCTAGACCATTTGTCATAAACAAAGATCAGGATATTGACTAGGATAATTAATTTTATGTGTGTTAAATTTTTGATTTAAGTATAATAACTTTCAAATATTGAAACTTTGTGAAATATTTTTTCTACTTTTACAGTGACTTTTTAAACTTGTAATTTATTGTGGATATTATGTCCCATGATGAAATATCTATATCAGGCTGAAATGATTCTTACATCTAAATGGAATATCTAATCTTATCACATTATTTCGGTTTGTAAACTTAATAAACCATGCACTTTGTTCCCAGAAACCTCTAAAACGTTCACTATAATCATATCACAAAAAAGTTATTCACTTCTTATCATTATGATCATATATTACTTAAAAAATAAATACTAGAATGTGCAAAGTACAAAATAAATCATGATATAGAACCCGCAGGAATTCCAGTTTGCTCTTCTCAAATCAGAGGATTATTATCTGTCAGGAATTAGGAAGTGCTGGTGGGATTACCTAACAAGTGTTTGTTCTGCAAGAAAGTTGTCAATGATGAATAGCTAGCTTTCAGCTTGATGGTAGAGACAGATATTAAACAAATAATTCGGAAAATAAGACTCCAAATAGAAATCCTGCCTGCTGTGTTATAGTAAAAGCTGCTAGGGTTGATAGCGTGGCTCAGGACCCTCCCTGGTAGCTGACTAGCCCATACTTCCTCCTCTCTTTCTTCAGGTCCTCTCTCCAGCTCCCAAGTGATTGTTGACCTGCAGGTAGCTGGCACAAACTTTCCAGTCAGGATGCCTCATGCTGTGCATCCCAGTGATGGATTCAGGAGGGCTGTGTTTCCTGGGGTTTGGGGAGCTGGAGTAAGGAAAGAGTCTCCTTTCCTTTTTCCTTTGCAAATTATCCAACTGAGACCCAGAGCTGTCAAAGCAATTGCTGTGCCAGAAGTGATGGGCGACGCAGAGCACTGTCACAATGGAGGATGAAACTGTTTGCCCATTCTTCAGACCATTTTCTGCGCACGTCATCTCTGACAAATAAACCTGTTACTGTGTGTCCTCGTCTACTTTATTGCAGAATCTGATACCATGCAACTTCTGACTTTCCCCAAAATGATCCTGAAAAGAAAAAAGTTTGAATGGATTCAGAACACTGAGGCAGCCACAACAGCGCAAGTAAAGACACTCTCAGAAGAGGACTCCCAGAACCACTTCAAAGAGTAGCAAGAATAATGGGGTAAATGTGCTCACAGCAAAGGGGAGCATTTTTGAGGAGGTCAATGGCAATGTCTCTTTTCTGGTAATAAAAGGTTTTGATTCACTGTATCTTCTGATCATACTGTGCATGATCCCTGCTCAAGGGAAAAAGTTATTTGGGAGAATAAACTCACACACAGAGAGATCTGAAAACAGAATGAATTTGAATGTCATTTTATTGCCTCTATTGTATCCTCATTCCTCTTACTGCATAAGCCATTCTTTTAACCAAATCTAGACAGAGTAAGGTTTTCACCAACAAAAATAGTCTTTACTCATAGGGAGTGATTTGATGGTAAATATCACGATGCTATAAGAGACAGCGTAGTACTTAGATAAGCTCAAGAGGAAATCTGCATCTGCTGGGGAAGAAAGACAATCAGGCCATGACGCTGGAATGGGAGGTGTGTCTGCATGCATGCACACCCAAATTGTGGAGAAAGAGAAAAGGAGGCATCCCTATTGCTCATCCCCTCCTGCGTTGGGCTTCACTTCCAGATACTCACTGTGTACCAGCTCTGTGCTTGGGCTGCAGGGAATAATTCTATACATTTTCCAACTCTTCCCTTGTTAGGGGCTCAAGAAAGAGTTTGTGAGCCTTGAAGGATGGAGACATGGAAGGAGGACATCCCAGAAGTGCAAGATCACAAGTAGAAATGAGGAGGTAGGAGACATCATCCTCACATAGCAGCAGCGCCGCCCCGGGGGCCAGTAGCGTCAGACCAAGTGAGGCGGGAGCTAAATCAAAGGTGTTCAGCAGATGGCCACATGTGACCCAGCAAGAGATGCTCAATTCTGTTCCCTTGTCTCTCATTCATTCAAGATGAGCCAGTTTCAATGTGACCGCAAAGAAAGCAGAGGTAACTCTGAAGGCCAGCTTCTTTGTGAACAGCATGGCTGCCCAAACCAAACAGAAAACAAAGCAGATCTTAGTGTGCTGGCTTAATGGGAAACATGAACCATCTGTGAGTATTCCTTCTAGTTCATTTGCTTCATTGGCAAGTATTAAACAGTGCTGTAAAGATTCAGAGAAATTATGGAAATGGGTATTAACATTAAAATCAGAGAACAATTAGAACATTTCACTGCATAATTGTTTGGCAGGGTCTGCGAGTAAGCAGAGGATTTCCAGCTCTGTGATTTATTGATCACAGGTTGTCTGATTCTTTAGAATCTCTGGGGCCAGCAATTCATTCTAGGGGCAGCCCCTGAGATGCCAATACAATTGGACCCTGGTTAGAAACTTATACCGTCTTTGTCTAATTCCTGGCAAACCTTCTCTGAGCTGCTAGATCAGCAGTGCCCAAGCCAACTAGAGCATCATCCAGATGAATGGAACATGCAGAGAAACAGGAGAGACCTTTGTGCCACATGCCCATGTCTTTCTCAGAAAAAGTGCACTGTATTTGCTTGTAATTAGCACTCCAACAGACGTCAGAGAAAACAGCTAATCACTGACATGGCCCACAGTGCTTTGTAAGTAAACACCATATTGCAATAGACATGCAATTAATTATACAACACTCCAATTAAACATGTTCAAAATGAAAATGGGGGTGGGGATAAGGTATCAGAACTATGCTGCCAAAATCCTCCCGATTTTTTTTTAATTCTAAGAAATAATAAATGATTCAACTCATGAATGTCACCAAGCTGTTTCCAGGCATCTCTTGGCTCTCAGCCTGAAGTCGTGACTGTTTCTGGAAAGTTTGGAGATACTGGACTAAAACTTCCTTATGTACTCCAAACTCAGGGTCTTGGTTGTTTTCTGTAACATTTATTGGTGGAGGTCTTGCTCTCTTTCCCTTACCGGGCCACTGATCCATGGACAAAGACTGCAGATTTGGGCTGCTCTCAGCTCGCATCTGTACCTTTCCTAGAAGGTAGACCTTGACTGGCAGAGCTAACTTTTAAGGTGGTGAAAGGATTACAGATTACCCCTCTGCATAGTAGTCCTACAGGATCTCCAGCTAATGGGACTGTACATCAGTCTAATACCCTTCCTTACTGACAGGATAGTCAACACTCTAGAAACTTCCAGAAATGAATGAGATCAGACTGTGATGAGAGTTCCCTGGGAACAGTATCTCTGCTAATATGTTGCCTTTCCTTATTCTCATTCCTTCCCCGATTTGCAGATTTCTCCTGAGTTCCCTAACTCAACAAATCATTTGACCGGGAAGATAAGTCTCAACTAACAAGCCCCAGTTAAGACAATTATATCTTAAAACTAAAATTCGAACTAAATACAGCATACTTTTATTTTGTTTTATGTCAGAGTGAACACTGATAAATCTACCAGAAACCTAGGCAGGCGTGAGCAGCTTGGTGGTACAGTGAGAGCCTTGCATACACGAGGCCCTGGGTTTCACCCCCAGCAGTACGAAACAGTCACCATAAAGTGAGTGCTTTGTTGGCAGGTTACATCCACTGCATCTGCCAAGGGAAGAGTATTTGGATAAAGGAATATTTGCATCAGGCCTTGAAAGAATATGAATAATTTCAGAGAAAAAAACCCAATAAAGTAGTAGGCTGGGAACAGTGCAACATGTGTGTGAACAGTGATCAACTCAACTATCTATTGAGTACTTACTCTGACAAGCACAAGAAATAGAGATCAAAACATGGCTGTATGCTCCCAAAGGATGAAGAAGGACACACAAGGAGACAAAATGACAACGTTTGCTGAAGACCTACTGTATGCTGTTACACATTTGTAAGACACATTTGATTCTTATAAAAATGCCACGGAGTAGTTTATGCAATCAACACTTTGCAAATGAAAAAAGAAAAAAAAAAAAAGAAGAGGCTTAGGGAATTTGCCAATGTCATTCAGCTAGCAATTGGTGGAAATGTAGCAATCAAGAACCCTGGCACATTTATTAACAAGGGAATAGCAAGATTAAATGAGGCACAGGGAGGTTACATGAGAGAAAAGATGGTCTCACAGCTTTAAGTCCCATGAGCAAGAAAGTGGGCCCAGAAGAGGACCGAAGCGTTTCACTGTGTAATATCCAAACTGGCATGCCTCACTGATAAGCCAAAGACACTGGCAAAGCTTGTCTGCCTCGCTTTCAGTGCTAAAGTCTCATTGTTTCTACTGGGAAAACTAATAACATAACAAATGAAACTATTGTTCAGTTTCATTAAAAATAAATCTGATAAGATGGGCAGAATTGAATTAACCAATCTCAATAGAGTTCTCTTTATTGGAGCAAACAGAATATTCTCTCTAATAGAATAAGTCCTGGTTCATGTTGGCTGGTCTGAGCAGCTCCTTGCTATGGATTTGGTTTCCAGCCTTTGGCTCTGGGCAGCCTCACACTAATGTTAGTATTAGCAGGTCAGCATAATGGATCAGCATGTGAGATCTGGCAAGAGTGCCTGATGGATCAGCATGACAGATGTAGGGGCCTCCATTACCCTTGGCAGGCAAGAGCTGTCCTCCCCTCCAAGGAAGTCAGATTTAGGGCCCTAGAGCTCACAAGAGAGAAATGGCCCTTGTTCCAGAGAGGGTGAGGTTGGGCTAGAATCCTGTAATGGGCTGCTCTTGGAGTCAGGATTGGGGAAAACAGATATTCAGCGTGCCTGCTTGTTTTGGCTGGCTCTAATTGAAACTAGTGCCAGCAATATTTCTATTCCTTTGCACTGGCTGAAGTTCAGAGGCTTAAGACTGAATAGAACAGGGGAGCATGCAGGTATTTGTATGGATAAACACATACACACACACACCCGTGTGTGTGCACATGCATGGGCTTATACACATTTGCCTTATTTTCTAAAAACATGGATTTCACACAGCTTAATATATATGGAATATATAAATAGTATTTAACAATTAATAATAAATATGTATCTTTAGTTATGTGGCTGAATCACTTTTTGAAGTGGGCTATAAATTTTACCCTGAATCCATTAATGGGTCAAGAATACATACATAGATTTTTATTCTTCTGATCTTAATAGCTGAAGGGTTTTTTAATTGTGCATGTTTATTGGGAGGAAACTGAATGAAAGTACTGATGAATGAATGACAGAAGGAATGAGCAAATGATGTGCTACAGGTTGGAAGAGAGATTAAAGGTCATTTTGTCCAATACACCTTCCCCATTCCATTACTTAGAATCATTCTACAGATACACCCTGCACTGGCACAGAGCCTAGGTGTGCTGTGCACTGTTTTCTGAGATGGTATGGGCCTGAAGGTCTTCATCTTGTAGAGGTGAAATCCTGTCATTATGGCAGTAGAGGTAGAAGTGTATCTAAAGGAAGAGATACAGACTTTGTGTTTTTCACTGAGTTCAAATGCCACCTTTGCCACTTCCTCAATGCATGATCATAGGAGTGACCATGTTTTCCTATCTCTTTGGACCTACTCCCCCACTCATGGAATGTAGGTCCTAGAAGTCACCAGGTAGAGTAATTGCAAGGATTAGTAATAGACTGCATGCTAAGTGTCCAGTGGCATGCTGGCAAACAAGTTTGTTCATTGTTTTGAGTTACTCACAAAATATTATATAAATTACAGGTACCTAGAATCTAGAGGAAAATCACAATTAACAAAAATTCAGTTGTTTGTGCTTATTACTCCACAATTACTAAGAGTAAAACAAACAAACAACCCTACAGAAATATTAAACCTACTGCCATATAAGAAATATATTTCAAGGGGCTGGGGATTTAGCTTAGCGGCAAAGCGCCTGCCTGGCAAGCGCAAGGTCGTGAGTTCAGTTCCTGGTACCGGAGAAAAACCAAAAAAAAAAAAAAAAAAAAAAAAAAAAAAAAAAAAAAAAAAAAAAAAAAAAAAAAAAAAAGAAATATATTTCATTTACCTGTGGACCTGTTACACTTAATTTCCTCTGTGATTTTCTAAACTCTATCATGATTGTGTATAGTACCTTTTACTTTCTAACAAGAGAATTTTCAAATTAGATGTTATATTTTATAATTATGATGTATATTAAAAAGATTACATGTGTTTTAGAGTTCAACTGTTTTCCAACAATTTGCAACTTAGCAAATATTATGTTTTCCATGTTCTATGAAGATATCTGTACATATCCCAACATAATTGTAGATCATAGATTATTCCAGTACATAATTTTACCTGTTTTTTTCTTTTAGTTGAAGAGCTGTTATTATCATGTGTCTACAATTTTAAGTGTTTCTTTTATCATACAAATTTTATTTTTACGCTCATATTGTCATGGCTTATTTTGCTGGTAATTTTTCCATCAGTTATCACATCAAAAAAATATAGCTATGGGTCCCCCACTTCCTTAGACCAGCAGGAGCACAACTCTTCTAAAATAGGATAAAATGAATTATACTAGTTAATCCCTACACAAACTATGAAAGATGTTGTGATGTGTCCGTGAGAACATACTCAAAGAAATTTTTACAGGGCTAAAGTTTGAGGAGAATGATTTCTATTCTTCATAGTAAAGCAGAATCTTTATTCTAAAAAAAAAAAATAAAAAATTACAGGTACTACTTCCAGGTACTGAGGTACTGAGAAAATAGCAATAAACAAGGTAGATCAGGTTCTTGTACTTAAGAATTTATTAGACCATCTGTTCTGTCTGGTTAGATTCATACCACCCACACGTAGAAACTTTACATACACAAAATCATTAAAAAGCTTGCCCTAACATAATAGCAGTTAACCATTGTTTTTAATTTTGGTTATTTGGTTTGAATCCAACAGATTTCCTTTTTGTCACCTTTTAGACTGGAGGTTAGGCTTAGAGTACTGGACTGTAGATTGGTAAAGTTGCCTTGGCATCTAGCTATTTAAAGACTTGATCACAAATTATCTCTTCATTAAATCACTATGTTTTAGATAATGTCTGGAAGGATTTATCTTCTCAGCTTTAGTAGTGGTAGTTTGAGTAAAATCAACATTTTAAATTTATGCACTTTTGTCCCAGGTAGACAAGACCATAGATGATTCATTGAAGTTTCTTTCAGTAATTGAAAAGAAAACAGACGAAAGAAACTAGGTCTATAAGGTAAGATGGTACAACCTCCTTGATTATTTAAGTATATGAACCAAATACAATACTCATATTTACTTAGAAAACCTCTCTGCTTTTTTAAGGACTATGTGTAAGTTGTGATTCATGATGTCTCGGTAAAGAAATTTCAGCTAAATCAGGTTGTAGGGTAGACAAATTATGGAGATAACAAATTCAATTTTAATCATGTTTCTCTTTAGTTCTTCTGTTTCTCTTTTTCTCTTTTTTTTGGTAACTAGTCCCTGTATTTGGAACTGGAAATAAATACAATCCTGATGATGTTGATGAGGGAAATTATGGTTATAAAGTTAAGAAAAATTATAATATGTTAGATATGCAAAAGACCACACTGAGAACTTTATCCTCGTGAAATTGTTCGATCTTTTTCACCAGCACTGTGAGGAAACAAGTAGGACGATCATACGCTTTCAACAGATGAAAACCTAATTCACAAAGCAGATAAGTAATACGTTTAAGGTGCTGCAAATCACAAAAACACAACGGTTTGAATCTCTATACTAATTTCCAACATAAGACAGCCTTTGTTTCTTTCAAGACTTCAGACAGTTTGGTATTCCATTGGTTTCCCCACAGAAGAAACAAGAATTTGAGTTTCCAGATAATGTCCCTGCCATCTATGATGTTTAATGCATTACCTTTTTTCAGCTTCTGTAATGCTATTTATATTTCCAGGAATTCAAACCCAGAGTGATCCCTTGGTGTCAGGAAGCAAGCAATTCCTTGAAACAGATTCCTTGGATTCTCTCACCATACACTAAACATGCGCAGTGTGATGCCCTTTTGCAGTGTAAGAAGTCTCCCTTTAAAGTCAAGAAAGAAGACCAGATTTTTGCAAGCCTTGATGAAACCACTAAGATCAGGAATAAATCAGAATCTGAATTCTTAAAACTCAAGCCTAGGATACACTTGAAGTATTTCCCTCACTAACTCACATCCACATTGGTTTGGGGATGAGTTTACAAGCTTTATTTCTGAGCTTGAAGTAAATTTTAAGTGGGTCAGTAGCTTCCAGAAACAAATCATTGACTCTCTCTTTTGTTCTTGTTCTGCCTTAAACACACCTGTGTTGCTTTCTCTCTCTCTCTCTCTCTGGTTTTTAGAATATGACTTTCAAAGTTGCTGGAAATAATCACTGCATTCCTCTCACATGAAGAAATCAAAAGCAAATATAAACTGCTCTCTCAGCTCACTTCCAAGTCTAAGCAAACCCAACTACTGTTATATATTGCTTTGTATTCTGTTAAGATGCAACATCTCTTTGAATGGAATAAACAAGAAAAGCCTTCCAGTGGTATGCTACTGCTAAAACATTACTGAACTGGCAAAATTTATAAACTAATATTGCAAAGTAGCCCCTGGCAAATGTCATTTTCAGCAATTTGCACTCCCTGTCACTTTTTCCTCTTTCATGCCATCTGTAAAGTATACCTTACATTTCTCCTCCATAAGAAATGTGTCTTTCTGCCAGGCTGATCAGACAAAATATGAAGCATTTGCAGTATTCGTTAATTATTCTCAGGAAGTACTTGTTGAACATCTCAGAGTGTGTGGTTTGGGGTTATATGGGTCATAGGGGTAGTTAGATATAAAAAAGAAGCAAAAAATGGAGGCTACCACATCCCAGCTAAGATGCACTATTTCTTGGCTTATATTCATTAAAAATGATTGCATTCAAATCTCCGCTGACTAATTAGAATGAGGAGAAGAATCATCAGTGTCATTAAGTGAAAATCTCTCTTTTTGGTTATTACAGGATTAAACTTTCCCATACGTGATGGGTTATGTGTGCCATGGCACTTGATTGGGAGCCAGGAGACCTGAGTTCATCACCTAATGAAAGCTCTGTAACCAAGGGTATATCAGTTCCACACTCCCTGAACCTTAGTGTAATCAAAGCAGATAATTAGGAAGGGCGTTCCAGTCCTTAAATGCTTTTGTTTGTCAAGGAGAATAATCTTCCGCTCATTCATTTGTTCAGCAGATATACTGAACTTTTACTACCTTAGACTCTGAGTAACAAAAGTAAGTTTCCCATAACCATCACATTTATGTTCAAGTACGGGGGAGAGCTGAGAAGCAAGTCGAAAAGTAACTGATCAACTTATCTTCAGGTAGGAGTAAGTGCCACAAAGGATTATACCAATATTATATGAGATCTAGTAATCGGCATGGGTGGTGGCTAGTCACGCACTAGGTATATGCTAGTGCTAAGCACCAAGAAAAATTTCTGATGAGGACAGTAGTGCCTCCTACAGTATTTTGAAATTTTGTGAGGGAATTTGCTATTTTAAGCTGTAAGTGTGCCAAATAAATGCTATTGCAAAGCATGAAAAACAAAATGTTATTACTTTTTGTTTCTCTTTTAAATATGGAGCATTTATTGTTTCCAAAATTATATATACATGTATGTATATGTATATGTGTGTATATATATATATATATATATATATATACACACACACACACACATATATATGTAGATAGAGAAGAAAAACATTTTACTTCAGGGTTGTAAAAATGAGTTATACATTATTTTTATTTGTTGTTTTGTTACCAGGAATTGACCTCAGGAGTTTGTGCTTGCTAGGCAGGCACTGTATGGCTGAGCTATATCCCTGGCTATACATTATTTTTAAACAAGGAGGCCTTGATTTGACATGATTAAAAATATTGATATCGAACCTCTCTAACCAGAACCATTTTGTAGCTGGCATTCTTGGACAATTATCTATTTCAAGGAAAAAAAGTGATAAAGCATCATCAGGAAACAAACTCTATAGGTGATGATGTGTACAGATGTAAAACCAACACATTTAATTTGATCACCTTTCCAGGAGTCTTTTCCAATTTGAAACACTTTGATGGAATACCACACTGGGTGTTCTGAGCTCCATAGACTGGAAGCTGAAGCCAGGGAGCAGGTACTGAAGTGGTTTTCCTCTGGCATAATCTTTACCTGGCAGAGAGGGAGGGGAAGTTCTAGTTTCTTCTTCTTATAATGACACTAATGCCAGTGTGGACCTCCATTGTAATGTTCTAACCTCAACCTATTATCTCCTAAGCCTCTACCTCCTAATGCCATTATGTTGGAGATTAGGCCTTCCACATTAGGATTTTGGGGAACACAAAAATTTCAGCCCACAGCATCAAGTTAGATGTGACTCTTTCACAATCTCTGACATCATTTGGATCACAGATATGTACTAGTTTGTCTACCTATTTTCAGTATTATGGGGCTACCACTACTTTTATTCAATTGGGTGGAAGAATTGCAGTAAATAACCTCCCTGTCCCTCACAGTTGGTCTACATACCTGAGCCTATTAGGACTGATCAGAATTGCTCTTGGGATTTTCCCAAGGTAGCTACAGAAGGAAACAAACACTCCAGTATTAGTAGCAGAGGATTATAAGGCTCAGGAACTACACAAATCCAGGTTTTCCTGCATACAGAGGAAGCCCACTTGAGAGAAAAGAGTGCAAGTGACATAGAGAGATATACTCATGGTCCTATTAAGTCATTCAAAGAATCACATTTCCTCCAGTCTGCTAGACACGGTGCTACAGAATTAACAGAATACAAAACAGTATCTAACAACAGCTGGCCTGTTAAGATGTAGAAGTGAATTGAGAGAGTTTATATTTGCTTTGATTTCTCCATGTGAAAGGAAATACAGCGATTACCTGGAGATAGATAGATAATATCTGTAATGGGCTAAATAATGTGACATCTCCTGCCACTATCCCAGCAAAATCCCCAGAACCTGTGAATATTACCTTATATGGGAAAAGGGATTTTGCAGATGGGATTAAGTTAAAAATGTTGGGATGGGAGAAATTATCCTAGATTACCCAGATGAACCTCATGCATCACAAAAGTTCCTTATAAGAGAAAGACAGATGGTTCAGAATCAAAGAACTCAAAATACTGCTTTGCTGGGTTAGAGAATGGAGATGGGGCTATGAGCCAAGGAATGTGGAGAACCTTGATTAGCTAGAAAAACAAAAGAATGTTCCTCCTGAGAGCTTCCAGAAGGGGCAGCCCCGCCTATGTCTTAAGTTTAGACTCATTGCAGCCTTTTGACCTCTAGAACTGTAAGAGAATACATTTGTGCTGGTTTTTGAAGCACTATGTTAGTGGTAATTTGTTAGAGCAATAATAGAAAATCGATAGAAATCCCTAGCTGTGAAATCACTTATGCTTTGACTGGGGAGAAAACCTGTACATCAGTAAACTAGTAAAGCAAAATAATAGAATCTCAGGGAATAGCAAGCAATAATAAGAGATACAGAAAGCAACAGCCCCTGGTTCCAGCTGAACCTCAGGCACAGCTGTTTACCTGTAGCTATTCAACAATGTTCTGGTATCCTTCAGTAAATCGCATGTTTTCCTAAATTATTTTTCCATTTGAATTTTTATCCCTGTCAAGCAAAAGAACCCTGCCTAATAAAATCTGTCTCTACGGTCCTACAGGGGTTGGATGCTGTGTGACGAGCTTGAGGCGCTTTCTCAAGAAAGTCTTAATGATGTTTACCATGGCTGGACAACTCTGGTCCAACAATGTCCTCCAATACAGAGCTGTTTTCAGCAACAACAAGAATGTTCTGTGTAATCCTTAACAGACAAGCCAAACCTCTATGTAAGCCTTCTATGCCTGGGCAAGCTAGTTAGTCAAAAATTAAACTCACTTTTCCATCTGGTTCATTTCTGGGGTTCACTGAACACCTACTATGTGTCAGGCACTGATTAGATGACAATGGACAAGTCAAAGTTCTTGTCAATGTTTGGAGAGATTTCATTTCAGGAAAGTATCACAATATGACGTGATAACAACACCAGTATTCAGGAGCTAGGGATTTAGCTCAGCGGCACAGCACCTGTGTGGCAAGCACAAGGTGGTGAGTTTGATTCCTGGTACTGGAAGAAAAAAAAAACACCAACATTCAATGATTATTATTACATTCTTTGTGCTAGACAATATCATAAACTATTCAAATTTCTCAAGTGTAGTAATAGTTTCAAACACTCTAATAAGGAGCATCATTACCCATATTTTATAAAGGCAGACACTGAGGCAAAGTGAAGAAATACACCCAGCTGGTAAGTGATAGCATCAAAATTTGTCTCCAAAGTCCAGAATCTGGATTAATTACTGCAGTCTGCTATGTTTGACTGAGGGAAAAGAACAAGGGGATGCAGATGCATACAATCAGGCCAGCTTGGGAGGCGAAATAAGTGGAAGAAGAGACAACTGGTTTGAGTTTTTCTGGCTGATTAAGAATTAATCAGGTGGGTAGAGGCTGTGTTTCAGGCGGAAGAAAGCTGCAGGGAGTAGCTCATGGGCAGAACTGAACAGGATTTGACTACTAAACAACAGGGCCGGTGGAACAAGCAGGGTGAGTGTTTGTATTCCAGGTGACTTCTGCCCTTGAACCTAACGTATTTGGTGGCGGTAGTTCTGGTAATGGGTCTTACCCTCCCAGTGGCTAGTCACTCTCTCAATATCTTCTTCCTGGCAGGTACCTGACTGACTCTTCTCCCACCCACAGTGGATTTCTTTGTGCCTGCCTCCCCTGCCTGGTTGATTATCTCCTGCAAAAGCACAATTCTTTGTGCCTCAAGTTTACAAAAACCCAACTGGGAAGAACAAGAGTGGATCCAGGGTATGAAATAGCATTGTTAGGAGTCTCATTTGCCTTCTTTTATCTTGGCTTCACATCAGTACTTCCTTTCCAGGTTCTGTGGAATGCCATTCTCCTGAGCTTCCTTGTTTGCTTGCTTGCTCTGTTCATTCATTCATTCGTAGTTATTCCACAGATATTTAGTGAGTAACTACTATGATATGGCTGCTGTAATATTTGAAAACACATATAAATATAATCTTTGTTCTCAAAGAGTTCCTTAGGAAAAGGCAAGAATAGTAATATCATTCATAAACAGCATGAGATGGGGTAGTATAGGAGCAGAGAGGAAAGAGTAATCTCAGTAAGGAAAAGGTTTGTGGGGGAGTGAGACTTCTGTTCCAAGTAATAAACTATTGCCACTTAGCTTCCAATCCACTCTTTTATATTCTGCTTTATGATGCCAGTACTGGGCAGACCACACTTCTGCTTTGCCAAGTGACTTGCTTTTAGACTCTGCAAAGCAGTTTCCCAGAAAGAGCCTGCAAAGCAGGAGGAGAAGGAACCTGCTCCTGCCGGTTAGGTTAGGGTACTCTTGTCTTCCTCTCACTTTCTGTTTCCGCATCAGCACCCTCATTCCTTTGCTCTGGCTGTAACACTCTGTTCCCGTAACAGCTTACCCCAGTAGCAACAGCTGATTTTCAGGTTCTCCAAGAAATCAGAAAACCAGCCTCATCATGGCCCCTCAAAGGTACAAACCCCAATTGGCCCGTGACCCCAGCTCACATAATGGGAGGGCTTCTTTTCTCAGCTCAGAGACTCCAGCACCAGCCAAAAAGTGCCCTCAGACAGAGTTCTGAGCCCCAGCTCACCGGGCTCCCTTTCTGCATGTCTTTACATTTTACTGACTCCAACCTCTTTCTTTTGTTCCCTAGCCCGAGGGCTTGTAGCTGCTTTTTACCTGTGATACTGCTATGCTCTTCTTGCGGGTTTTTTTTTTTTCCAATTCAATATCTAGTTAACAATTCTTTATACAAAATTCTCTCTGTTAAGATAATTGGTGTGGAATAAGCCAGCTTCAGCAGTTCTTCTTGTTTGGTGTATCTTCTTATCGCTCAAAATTCAAGATCAGGGGCACCTGTTTGGAAGGTTCATTCCACACCAATTATCTTAAGAGAGAGACTCCTCAAAAAACCTAAAATAGAGACTCTATTCTAGGAAGATGAATGGGAGGAAACTGACAAGATTAGAAATATGAAAGACAGTGCTTTTATAGTGCAGGTAAGAAATAGGCATTCTAGGATAAAGCTATAACAGGAAGTATTGAGATAAATAATTAACTTAAAAGGTATTACCTTTTTTAAAAACCCAAATTCATTAGAGAAAGTAATTATAGTGTAGTTACTAAAATTTGGGATTCAGCTGGGCATGGTGGCACATGCCTATTAACCCAGCACTCAGGAGGCTGAGGCAGGAAAATCACCATGAGTTCAAGGCTAGGCTGGGCTACATAGTGAGAGCAAGGCTAACCCGAACTACATAGTGAGACCCTGTCTTGAAGGAAAGAAAGAAAGATGAAACAAAGAAAGAAAGAAAGAAAGAAAAGAGAAGAAAAGAAAAAAGAAAAGAAATTTGGGGTTCAAATCTCTGTGTATTTAAATTTCATCCTTTCCAGTCTTCAGCTCCATAAACCCACTTCCCAAAATAATCATCATGGATATATCTATTGCGGATGCCAAGATACCCCAGAAAGAAGTCAGGAGACTTCACAGGGGAGATCCGGGAGCTGTCTCCAAGAAGCACATTTTGACTCAGTTTATCAGTGATGACCCAAATCATGAACTTCAAGTTTTCTAGCTTTCAAAACAAAAAGCACCTCCAGAAATTTCTACAATGTGTAGAAATAAAACACAGATTCTCAGTGTTTCACTCTTGAACATGTGAAGATGTCTTGAGGGTAAATCTCCAACTATAGGCAAGAAAGAAATTAGCATAGATGACCTAAATCAATCAACTGCAATAAGAGAAGAAACTATGTTGAGTTCACCTGCAGGTACTTGAGAATTCAATCCACTTTGCCCTAATGTAACAGTCAAGCCTCATAGTGAAGAAGATAAAACATTGGTCCTTTCCTTTACACGATACAATTTTGGGTTGTCTGTATATTCACACATTATGGAAGAGGTAAAGGGTAGAGGTATCACATTGGGATGAGTTGAATCCATGGTACCTGTTGCATACCCAGGTGGAGATGCCCAACTTGCAAGTGGATAGACACAGGTTACTCAGAGGGATTCAAGTTCATGGGAGTTTAAGAGAGAATCCAGGCCTGGTATGTTGGCACATGCCTATAATCATAGCACTCTGGGAGGCTGAGACAGGATTACAATTTCAAACCCAACTTGGGCAATATAGCAGCCTAGCAAAACCTTGTCTCAAAATTTTAAAAAATTAAATAATAATAATAACATAATAATGGGCTTGGGATGTAGCTCAATACAAAGGAAAACCCTGGGTTCAAGCCCCAGTATCAATCAATCAAGCCAGAAGAGAACCTACAACATCACATTAAGATGCATGTAAAAGGAAATCAGTGAAGAAATTTAGAAGAGAGTGAAGAGATCAACCAGGAGGAATGAGAAGCCTAACCAGTGGCACCTTGTGTCAAGCAAACCAGAAGTGCAGAGAAAGTAAAGAAGGAAAGTCTGGGCAACCCTAGAGCATCTGCACCCTTCTGTATCTTACTTTGTGTTCTTTATCTGTTCCCTATTAGTGCAAGTTGGGGACAGGAGGAGGAAATAAAATCAGCATTGCATGAAAGGCATGTTCATTTGGGTAGCAGGAAATTAAATCTGTCTGGAAGGAGGGACAGTTTCACGAGTACTGGTTAATGCAGCTAAACTAGTATGCACATGTGTTGTAATTAAAGTCCAAGTTCAGCATTTGAATAAAAATCCATTTTCTTTTTCAAAGGCAGGGAAAGAAAGAAAAACATCCTCTTGGCTTTGCCATAGGCAGCAGCCCTTTGCTCCTAGTCCTTTTCTTTTCCCTTCAGAGAAGAAGCCTGGGAAATTGGATTTTGAGTGCTGAGGACACAGTTCAAAAGTTTCCAAACCTGGCATGCCCACTTTGCTGGAGAAGAATAATGGGGTCGGATTGCTGCGACTGCTTGAGGAGTCTCACTCTATTGAATTGAATCAACTTTAGACAACTGGATTTTAGCTGTGACTTGAGAGCAGAATGCTGCAAATGCGCGGCTCGCTGAACTTCTCAGCCTCTGCACTCCTGCCCCATTTCCATAGAAGCCCTTTAAGCCTGGGGCTCAGACCTCCCCTGCCTTTTTCCAGATGAGAGTGCATTTTAATAATGGTGCAACTCCTGTGCTTGTGTTTCTGGCCCACAGACCTGCCTGGGCTCCAGGGCCACCTTTGGTCACATTCATTTTTTTAAAGTAAAAAAGAAAAATAAAAAAGAAAGAAGCAAGTAACTAGCATTCAAGTGCATTCTCTTGGAAGTGGGTGCAATCAATGCTGGTGTTCGGGACCAGGCAGGGTGTCAGGCCATCCACTGGGGGCCTACAGGCTTAGCGCAATGGGAAAATTCTGAGAAAATGAAACCAGAGGTTCCTTAAGCTGTATTCAGAACATATTGGCTTTTTTTGTTACTGTTTTTCATTTGTTTGTTTTGACTTTTAATAACAAAACAAAAAATAATTTATTTGGATTTTCCCCATTCAAATATTTTTAGGAACCACCTGCAGGAAGATTGATTTATGTGCTCTTTAGGGTTGAAAACAATACAAACTGAGAGTCTTAGAGAGGTATTAGCTATGGTCCCTTTGGAGTTTATTTATTTAAGAATTAACTACCATAGGTGGGGAGGGAGTTCTGTTGAACTCTGAGAAGAAAAAGCATAAGTGAGCTTGAGGTTGTAGAAAATGTTGCTGCTGAAGACATTTGCAGGTCTCTTTCTTTTTCTGTCTCTGTCTCTGTCTCTTTTTCTCTCTCTCTCTGTCTCTTCCCCTCATTACTTTTTGTTCTCACATAGGAAGAATCCAAGGCTAGCATCACTTTTGCAAATATTTGTTGATTTTCTAACCTAGTTTTAGTACTTAAATAATCCATAAAAAATTGATATAGTCAAGATATAACATGATGATTTGATACATGTATACACTGTGTACGGATTACCACAATTAAACTATTTAACATCCATTCCACCCACCATTGCTACTTGCATCATACACAAGTGCAAGTGTGATTAGGATACTTACAATCTGCCCTCTTGGCAAATTTCAGGTAAGCAATGCAGTGTAGTTAACTGTAGACATCATGTGTACACAGATCTTCAGAGCTATCTTATAGCTGAAAGTTCGTACCAATACCTCCTCATTTCCCTACCAGCCCCCTGAAAGCACTATTCTACTCTTTGCCTCTATGAGTTCAATTTTTTTAGACTCTCCATACGTGTGAGATTATGCAGCATTTCTCCTTCAGGGTCTGGCTTATTTTACTTGGCATAGCATCCTCCAGATGCACCTATGTTGTCATAAATGGTAAATCTTCTTTCTTTTTAATTTTTCCCTTTCCTTCCCTTCCCTCCCTTCTTCCTTTCTGTTGCCTTGGGGACAAAATCCATGTGCTCTACCACTGAGCTACATCAATACCCCAATACCTATTTGTTGAATTTATTGAGGTTGCTTTGGAAATGCATCAGTGCAGAACCAGAGAAAATAGAAAAGAACTTTCCTGAAATAGAGCACACTTGCTCTGTGACAGCAAAGTATAGACAAGCAGTGCATGTTTTCATGTATGGAGGAATTCTCTCCAGAAGTGGACTGTGTGAGTGGGTCAGGAAGTGAAGAGAAAGGAGCATAAGGTAGTGAGACGGAGTGAGACAGCTACTGCAGACACTCAGGCTAGAGCCAGAAGTTTGAGACCAGCCTGAGCAAAAAAAAAAAAAAAAAAAAAAAGAGAACAAACAGCTACTTTGTGAAAGTTCTAATAGCAGTATCAGGGCTATGACTGAACCGGGTCTTACCAGCTCAAGTGTTTGAGCTGATTATTAAACATTCAGAAATTCTGTATTTTGTGAGCCACTCTCATACTGGTAGCTGACATCTGAAGAGCTGTTTAACCTCATTAAGTTGTTGTAAATATTAAATAAGAAAATACATACACACAAAAAAAATCTCTCAGCACATTGATGGGCTGAGGCAGGAGAATCACAAGTTTGAGCCCAGCCTGAGAGATTTTGCCATTGAAGAGAGCCTGGCTCTATGTAAACAAACAAGTAAACAAACAAATAAACAAATAAATAAGTGGCTAGGGATACACCCCTGTGCAAAGGCCCTGGGCTCAATCTCCAAACCACAAAGTTAACAAATAAAAAGATTACACATGAAAGCACTTAGACTGCCTGGCATAATGGAAGCACTCCCAAAATATTATTGGATATTTATACAAAAATATCAAGCCCCAGAAGAGGCCACACATCATCCAGTGCACTGAGGAGAAAGCGATAAGAAAACAAAGACCCTGTGTGTAAGAACTATATACCCCAAGGGCATGAAACACTCACACATGCACCTATAATACATCAGGCGGTGGTAAGTTTTCTGAGGAAAAATGAGGGTGATTGGAATAGAGGAATACTGAGTCCTGTTTTTCAGCGTGTCTGGAAAGCCTCCGTGATAAAATGACCCTTGCAATGGGACTCCATCCGCCTGTAGTGCTAGCACTGAAGCAGACTGAAAGGGAGCCTTGAAAGAAAGAGTCAGAGGATTTACCCTAAGGCGTGTGGTGTGAGGACAGAAGCCCTTCAGGACAGGGACATTCTGCTTTCTTTAGTCTTAAGATTGAATCACTGTGTTTCTATTGGCTCCTTCTTTTTAAAAAGCTGAACAATATTCCATTCTGTATCCTTTCATCCGTGGATGGACATGTTGGTGGTTCCTATATCTTAGTCATTAGGAACAGTGTTGGAATGAACATGGAGTGCAGATATTCCTTTGAGACACCGGTTTCAGGTGCTTTGTATATGCACCTGCTATGGTTTGAATGTGTTCCCCAAAGGTGATGTATTGAAAACTTAATCTCCACCACAATAGTGCTGGGAGGCAGGTTGTAAAAGGGGTGATTGCGTCTTGAGGACACTGCCCTCCTGACTGGATAGATGTCATTACCCGAGAAGGTAACTTCAAGAGGGGCCTTGTTGTTAAAGCAAGTTCATCCCCCTCTTTGCCTTCTGCTACGAGAGGCCATAGCACAAAGACCCTCACCAGGTGTAAGCTCTGCAACCCTGCACACCCTAGCTTCCAGAACTTTCAGAAATAAATCTTGTTGTTAATAATTTATTCAGTCTCAGGAATGCTTTTATGGCACCATAAAATAGATTAACATCTAAAAATGGAATTGCTGGATCTCCTATGAGTTGTATTTTTTTTTAATTTTTAAAGGGTCCTCTGTACCATAGAGGCTACACCAGTTTACATAGAGGCTACACCAGTTTACCCAATAATATACTGGGTTCCCTTTCCCTCTATGGTTGCCCCAAAACTTGTTGTTGCATGTCCTTTTGATAACAGCCACATAATAGGTGTGAGGTGGTAAGTCACTGTGGTTTTCATATGCATTTTCCTGGTGACTAGTGATGGTGGAACATCTTTTTATATATCTATTGGCCCCTTGTCTTCTTGGGAAAATGTATATTCAGGTCTGTCACCTTGTACTTTCCCTTCGCAGTACTCATGGCAGTCTACTACCACATATCTGTGATTATTTGCTTTCATCCATCTTAAAGGCATCTGAGAGCCATGCTAATCCTTGTTTTGATCACCAATATATGCCCATTATATGTCCAGTGCCCGCTATAGGCCTAAATCATAGTAGGCATCTGTGATGTATAAATTCATTATCTGTTCCCTTGGGCAAGTTGAGTTACCTCTCAAATCTCCAATCTATAAAGTGGATATAATGCTGCTTATCTTGCAGGTGGATCTGATGAAGATAACAATGAAAGTACCATGCAGGTTTAAGGTGCACTTATTTAAAAAGACTTTCCTGTACTCCTTTATATTATTTGTCGCAGTTCTGTTTATTCACTAAAGAAGTGACTGCTTGATATATGGAAAAACAGAGAAAGGCAGAGAGGAGACAAAAGCTCATGATTATATTTCCTGACTCAGAGATAATCACTGATTTCTTTTAAGCCACTGACTTTGTAATAGTTTGTTATAGCAGCTATAGGAAACTAATACAACCCTCTTTGGTCATATTTTTCTCTGCTAACTTCAAAAATTATAGAAAAGGTGCCCAGTGGAGAAAGAACATGTCATTTACATAATTTCTTAGAGAATTGCCAAGGTAATTTGACATTAAAGACCAATTTGACTTTCTCTTTCCCCAGTCATTGCATTGGTGGAAGTGGGAAAAGGTGACGAGTTGTTATTTTCTTCACATCAAAGTATTCCATTTCTTGGGTAGCAGTCAGCAAGAGCTATGGAATGTAATTAAAGGTGACAGGTTTTTCCTCCTGAAAGAATTACTATCTTATCTGATAGCTGCTCCTAGGCACAGCATCCACTCCAGCCCTCCCTGCCCCCACTCTCAGCTTCCCTTTATCAGAGTTCTGGGCTCAGTAGACATACCAAAAAATTAAGACTCCTTTTGATCTTTCTCTCTTTTTCTAAATAAAGGTTTTCTTTGTTCCCTGAACAGAGAGAGACTAGAAGGGGGGAGTAGGGGGGAGAGAGAGTTGGAGGGAGGGAGGGGAGAGAGGCGGAGAGAGACAGAATAGATTTTTCAGCAATATTTTGCAGCTTATGATGTCAGGAACCATTACCGGAAAGTGCAAAGATTTGGTCCTTGCTAAAATCTGTCATTTCTCTTAGAAATACTGTGCTCCAAGTGGCCTCTTGCTTCTGCTTTCTTTCATGGCTAGAACTTCTCACCTAGACCTCAGCAAGTGACATAGGCTGCAAGCCCTTCACAGGAAAAGACAAACACAGCTTAAACCTGGCAAGGTAAAAGAAAAGAAAAGGAAGATTTTGGGAAAAGAGCTAGAACAAGGCCCTAAATTTTGGCATGTCTAACTTCAGAGTCCTCAATCACTGAGGATCATTGTTATAAGAAGGAAGAACTGCCTTCGGTTCTTGGTTTGTTCTATCTTTTATTTGGTTTGTCTTCTAGTTGAACAAAGGGAAAGAACAATGAATGACGTTCTTTTCGAATACAGAAATGGAATTTAGAGTAAAGATGTTGGAAGAGCCAGTGTCTGGCCAAGCTCTGATGAATTCTGAACTCTGGCATGAAATTGAACATGAGTAGAGTTAAACCAATATAAGATATAACTCTGTGGTTATAAGTCAACTTTCTGCCCAGAGAAATATACCCTTTATCCATGACACATCAAATAAATTAGAGCATACCATGTTGTTTCAGATTCCAAGCATCCTTTTGAGCAGACGATTAGGGTGTGGGAAACCAGCTAAGCAAATAGGCATGACCTGTCAGTCATAGAGATTCAGGAAATGCACAGAAAAGCAGTTCTCAATGCTCTGCACCTGGGACCAATCAGGGAATGCTGTCTTCTGCTTCTTACCAGAAATCAGGTTTGTGATAGGGCAGCCTAGCTCTCACATCACCCTGAGGAATGGAGGATACAAAAGGCAGCTGCCCTTAAACTCTTGGCCATTGTGTTCCCTTTGTCATAGTGCTCCACTCTTACTTTGAGGAGTTCACTTCTTTTCCTACTTCTAATTGGCCCACAACTGCCCTGTAGAGCATTCTTCCCTCAATAAATGTAAAACCTCATTACTTTTGTACTTATTCTGTTCATTTCTCTGCTCAGGACAAAAAAGAACCTAGAAAATTCCTCTATAAGGAGTCCACGGCACCCTAGAACCTTGTATCACTTTCACTGGAACAGGGAGCAAAAGTCAAAACTGGCCAGGGAAATTTTAATCACTGTGTTCTCTGCCCTGTAGGAGTACATGATATTCTTACTACTTTCAGAGAGAATGCAGTCTTCTCTATGTCAGAGCATCTCCAAACTCTGTTGCTGGTGACACAATCATGACATAGTCAGGAACCACAATGGGGAGGAGGACAGGCAAAACCCTGGACCCTTACCTGTTACTCATTAAAAGTATGGTTTGCGTTTTCTTCTGGGACAGTCAAGAACTTTATAGCCAATTTTGCTATGAATGATGCTTCTTCACTTGGGGCCAACAAATGCCCAGTAGGTAAATAAAAGCACAATAAATCTGGACCTTTATTTTCTATTCTTTTTACTGTAAATCTTGAGTCAGTCTATTCTAGGCTCTATACATGGATATGCTGAGCATTTAGGGAGTGTCTGTCTAGGAGATGGCCGGACAGAATTGATTAGCCCTGAATTTACATGCTCTCTTCCATCTTGGAGAGGAGGACATCAACACAAGGGGCCCTTAATAGTCTCCAGCCTTTGTCCTAAACTTGTGATTACCTGTATTCGAAGAAGAGCAGAATGCCACAGGACTGAGACCACCACAGAAACAGCCCTTTCCTGGAAAGAGAACCATCCCTCAGCCATAAAGATTCCAGAACTGCAGTAAAATCTTGGTTTGTGAGCATAATTGGTTCTGGAAACATGCTTGTAATCCAAAGCAGTTGTATGGGAGAGTGAATTTCCCCTTAAGAAATAATGGAAACTCATATGATTCATTCCACAACCCCAAAATAGCAATATAAAAATGATTACAATACTGTAACATAATATAAAATAATAAAGAAAATATAAAGAAAAGTAAACAAATTAACCTGCATTTTACCTTGAAAATCTTCTGGGCTGGTGTGAGGGAGACAAGAGAGAGGAGGGCTGTTTTATAGGACTGCTCTCACTATCAGTAATGGAATCACTGCTATCTAGTGGCTTGATGGAATCTTTATCTTCTCATGCAACTTCAACAAGGAACCCGTTCATTGACACTTGCTTTTGAAGATTTCACAGAAATGTGACATTGCAGTGTGGTTAAAGAGACAAAACTTGCACTATTGCAGCCTTATTCAGGTGGTAAAGGAATTTAACCACCATCATGCTGATCAGAGCAGATATCTCATTAAATCCCTTTCCCCTGCTATGTTTTAACACCTGTTGCTCAAGATGTATTGTCTTGAGTTGATACAGCTACATCCTATAATTCCTAGACATTGTTCAGCCCTGCTCTTGACAACCCAAGTCCTGTATGTCCTCAAAGCCTGTCTCGAGTGGATAACCACAACTCCTTTGTACTGAACTCTTCCCCCAAAAGTCCCATTGTGAATTTTCCTTCTACCATTCCACTTTTTTTTTTTGTACCAGAAATCGAACTCAGGACCTTGTGCTTGCCAGGCAGGCACTTATGCCCCTGAGCTATCTCCCCAGCCCACCCCACTTTTTTAACGGCCATAACCCTCTAAAGACCTTAAAGCCTGTACAAGAGTTATCTGGTCAGATCTCTAGTGCCAGAGAAATCCCTCTCAGGTTTGCTTTGAAGTAAACTTGTCCTGTTGAGCTCATACCCATGCTTCTTTCCCTTTTTGTCCTAACAGGTGGTGCTTTTCTATAAAGTTTTGCAGTTTCCCACGTTTTACACATTTCCCTAATCTCATCTGAAGTGAGAGATGCCTTCCCCTCTTCTTCTTCCTCCTTTGCACATATCTTTTCTATAACTTCTTGCTGTTGTGAGAGGATCACCCACAATCCCACAGTGAGAGAGAGAGAGAGAGTAACCATTTCCTTACATGATCATGTGATGTTTGGGATAATGTACTACTTGTACTGCAAAGTTGAAATTTATTAGAAATGTCTGCTCATCGTGTAGGACATACTCAGAACAAGTATCTTGCAATGCAAGATTCTACTCCATTATGACACCAGGACTGACATAAAACCAACAGGGCACCATAGCACCAGCTCATCTTTAAAAGTTGTCTTCCAGCCTTTGCGGGCGGGCCATCGTGAGCCCATGTATTAGAGTGTGCACCCTACTTATCCTTTCTAACCTTCCAACTGAAGCTTTTTTTCCAGTAAATTTGTGCTTTAGTTTTAATTTCCGTTTTTTTCTGAAGCAAGGGCACATGCAAGGTAGCAACACTAGTATTCTGGGGCAGCAAAATTAAGAGACAACCAATTCTCTGACTGAAAGCCACATTCCAAGTCTTTTTAGTGAGAAATCTTTTTAAAAATTATACCTGGTACATATTTATGAAACTTTCTGCATCACCTCTATTCTCTATTCAACTCTCCTAACTATAAACAAAAGTAGGAAGGGTTTTCCCACCTCCCCAGTCAGCCAGGGTGAGGCAGAATTTCCACTCTTTTCTCTAGTCAGACTCACTTTTTTCTCTGCTAAGACCCATCCACCAAAATTTCATCTCCTAGTCTCCTGAGCTGTCTAAAAAACATGGCAAATACAAAACAGACAAAAGCTTTGATTCTAAATTTTATTCACTTGATACTAAGGAACATAAGC
The DNA here is from genome assembly GCF_000276665.1 of Chinchilla lanigera. Lineage (NCBI taxonomy): Eukaryota > Metazoa > Chordata > Mammalia > Rodentia > Chinchillidae > Chinchilla > Chinchilla lanigera. Next base: position 10,297,436 of record NW_004955442.1, on the reverse strand, counting down.
TTCACCTTTTTTCCATCTATACCCTTATTTATAGGTTTTAGAAAGTCTCAGCCTGAAGGTATTTTTTGGTTGTTTTTTCTTTTCTTGCTTTCTTTTCTTCTTCTTCTTTTTTTTTTTTTTTTTTTTGGCCATCCTAATTCAATTAGTAGGCAATTTTAAGAACAAAGGAAAGCCATTATACAAATATAGGGCCATTGAAAGTCAGAAATTGGGGTCAGGAAGTAGAGGATGGAAAGAATAAAGATTGGGAGAATTTTTCTACCAAGCCAGAGTTCATTCCTATTTTATTGTAATATTAATTTTCTGAATGATTATTGATATTCAAAGTCAACCTACTGGATCGCCCGTCTTATCTCCCACATTCCAGCTGTCCTGAGCAATAAATGTCCTTACAGAACACCTCTGTTTCTGTTTGCAGAATCTAACCCAGGGGCTGGCAAGTACTTTCTGTAAAGGGGCAGAGAGAGTACTTTTAGGCTTGTGAGTTACATGATTTTTGTAATAATTCTTCAACTCCACAGCATAACTCCAAAACAGGCCCATCAATGAAGAGGTATTCATAAACTTTCATTTACATATACTGGCATTTGAATTTTATGAAATGTTCACGTGAACAACATATTCCAATTGTGTTTTTAACTATTCTTAGGCTATGGGCAAAATAAATGCAAGCAGTGGGTGGAGCTTGCTGACCCCTGTTTTGAATCCCTGCTGTACTAAGTGAATGCCTGAGTGAGCTACACAGCATCTCCTGGAAAAAGCATTATCTTCGATCTACTTAGACCTTCACGATCTGTTTCCACCTTTAATCAAGGTCCCCCAAGTGCACTTAAAGACTGAGCTTCAAGGATACCCAGGAATATTTCCCAGTGTGACCCTACTGAAGAGGAGCCTTGTTCAAAATGCAAAACCCAAATCCCTCCCAGAAATTCAGACAGAGTATTCTAGGGTAGGACCAGGAAAAAAAAAAAAAAATATATATATATATATATATGTATATATATATATATATATATTTTTTTTTCTTTTAATAAACTTCAGTTTGTTCTTGCCATTTAGTGTCACGCACTCGGGTGCTTTTCCTGAACAGTAATCAAATAAATCATCAATCAAATCTTTTCTTTGAAGTAAAAAGATTTATTCAAAGCGAATTCCAAGACTATGAAAGGACCCATGTGTCTCAAATCACCATCTCATCACAGATAGGTGTCTCAGTTACCTTCTCGTCGCTGAGGCATGATACCCAACATCTGCAACTCGGAAAGGTTTATTTTGACTCACAGTTTGTAGAGGTTTCAGTCAGCTAGTTCCAAGGTGGTATATATAACACAGCAGAGGGCATGGCAGGGGAGAACAGTTCATGACATGGCAGCAGGTAGCAGAAAGTGACCAAGGGAAGGGAGGAGGGAGGAGACAGATCCTTCCAGGACATGCTCCCCAGTGAGTATCTCCTCCCACAAGGCTCCAATTCTCGATATTACATTTAGCCATAAAACCATCAGTGAACTAATCCAGTGAAGAGTACCATGGCTTCATGATCTAATCATCTCCCTAAAACTCCAGCTATGAGCACATGAGGCTTTGTGGGGATATCTAGATATAAACAGTAACAACAGGTATGTTAGTTCTTTCGTAGCAAGGAACAGAGGAGATGGGGAATACAAGGAGACAAGAGATAGGTTCAGGCTTGCTTCATCCCTTCCTGGACCCAGATGTCTTCCTCCTTTGCCTAAGGAAATGAAACTGAACTTTGACTTCCCGGTATCAGCATCTGTATATTCCAGCCATTCATCAAGGCTGAAGAGAGGTGAAGATGCCCGTTTATGCCCTAGACCTGAGGGAGTTTGGAAAAACTTCTTGTCTCTAGAAGAATAGGATTGCACCTTGGTAAAGCTCTCTGGAGAAGCCAGTCCATGCGAGCCTTTTCCTCTCTTGATAACCTGCACAGACTCAGGAAAGCAAAGGTGTTTCACTGAACACGTGGCTTTGTAGAAAGAGAACGAGTGGAGAGAAGTTTTCCTGATTTGTTCACTTTTGTCCAGACAGGGTTCCTGCCGGAAACTGTGGCTGCCTGAGCTAATCTGTAATCCCTCCTGCTCACTGAGTACTTCCTACTCCCTCCCTGCCTACCCTTTCCTCATCACTACCTGCAGGGAATTCAGAACAGATCATCTCAAGACTTGGTAAAAATGGGCCAGCATCACTGGACTCCAAATAAATGTAACTAGGACCCCAGGGAGGAAAAAAATGTAGAAAAAAATGAAAAGAATGAGAAAGGGAGGGGGAAACTCAAGGAGAATGGCCTCACCCTTGCTTTCAAACAGCTTCTAACAATGCAGCACATCTGGTTCTCTTAAGCACCAATACCAGGTGTAAGACATCCTATGAACAATCACCCCTGGCTGATGGAATGGAAGATGGCACATTATCAAGAATAAATGAAACAAAATATTCCAATTACAAGCTCATCCCACTTCTCTCTGTCTCATGCCAAGTGTTTGTCTCAATCCTTCAAGCTAAAATTACCCTCACATTAGAAAGGGACTGACTGCTGGGTGGGCAAACACAGTGGCTTCCACTTAGAAAAAGATTTTTGACGTTATTTCCATTGCAGTGCTTGTGTTTAGAAAAAGAAGCAGCTGCATGGAGTAGCTTGTGTCCACCAGCATTTGCTATGCTGTGGGGCGGATTCCAGACTCCACTGAAAAGGAGAGATTTGGAGGACATTAACATGCACATGAAGCTGTTTTAAAAGTAATATGGATATTGCAATATTATTTTATTTATTGGAGATCAAAAGTTCCCATGGCCTAATTAGAAAGCTGGTTAAATAAATTATGATATATCAATAAAAGAGACTAGGCAACCAAAATAAAATCATGTTTTAAAATATTGAATAGCATGGGGAAAATGGCCACAGTAAAACAAAAGTAATAGCCCTATCATTAAAAAGAATAGCCATCACTGATTGGGTCCTAATCTCGTGCCAGTCATTCTATCAAGCACTATATATGCATCACAACACACTATTCACCACAGCCCTGGGAGGTAAGGGCAATCTCCCTAACCTTTAGGTTAAGTAACTGGCCAAGATCAAACACCCAGCAGGTGGTAGAACTAGGAATCAAATTCAAGTCTGATTTCAGAATCAAGACTTTTGATCCCAAAGCTATAGTTGCTATTTTACTTTTGATAAATTTAAAACAACAGAAAAAAATGGGAACAGTTGGTGGTATGGTTTAAGATGGTATCTTTGTTTCTGCTTTTTCCTTAGTTTTCTATATTTTGTACCTTCCCTCCTATATCTATATTCTAAAGTAGACATGTAAATCTTTCCTAAACAGAAACAGAATCAGAAATAACAATCTTGGTTAAAAATGTTTAATTTCTTTTACTTTATATTTTCAATCTTTACTTCCAACTTGTGACTTCAGTCACATCAATTTGAAAGGTAGAAAAATAACTGATGTATCTAAAAATACATGTGAACAATTCTCCTAACTTTAACTACTATCATCTTCAAAGATGACAGTCAATAGCACTTGTTCACAAGGATGCGGCAGTAGAAAGGACAGACTTGGAGACCCACCTACCCCTGGGCACACTTGGAACACACTAGTTACATTCACAATGGCAGTTAATGTTTCAGCCTGGTATCTTGATCACTGTTTGCATGGTTGGGACAAAATAGCTGGCACCCACGACTTAAGGGAGGAGAGGTTTATCTTGGCTCATGTTTCATTGCACAGTAGAAAGGACCAAGGCAAGACTTCATAGCAGAGGGGCATAGCAGAGAAGAAGCTGCTCATGCCATGGCAGCCTGGAAGCAAAGTACAAAGAGAGGAACTGGGAAGGGAGATACACCCCACCAGGTCATGCCTCTCAAAACCTGTTCCTTATGACCAAGCTCAACTTCCCAACACCAAGCCAACTGTAGTGTTCCCATAATCCAATCATCTTTCACAAGCCCTGCTTTTGAGCACCTGGACTTTGAGGGGACATCCAGATGAAAACCGTACTGCCCAGGACATTTAAGGGAAGAATGAAAAGGTGACATGGGAGATAATGATACCTCTTAGATCACCAGTCATAAGGTTCGCAGCCGCATTCCTACAAAACAAAATAAAACCTAATAGATGAACAAGTAAGAAGCATGACAAATTTGCTTAAGAAAGTTTAAAATGACATTGGAACCTTCAGGAATGCAGGCTCCAAAACCCCAGAACAAATGGTTTATTTTTACCCTTAGATTCCATGAAGAGTGGAGCGCCACATAGAAACAGGAGTGGACACAGGGTGTGGCCTCTAATAGGAGCAGGCAGACAGGGACCCTAGGTCTGCTCAGATTCTTCTTGATCTCTCTGAGTATCCTTGGGGGTTGGGGGTGGGGACTTTTTCAATTACCGCAGTGACATAGTAAATAATGACTGGAGCCCAAGGTGTGCAGGAGGAGGGTGAGAGGTGAAGCTAAGAAGGACATGTAGTGCCAGAGGGAGTGTGGACCCAGCCTAGACATGAGGGTAGACAGGGCTGTGTACATGGAGTGAGTGCCTCAGTGGCTTTCAGCTTATGAAAATGATCAGGTGCAGAAGAATGCACACCATTATTATTGTTCTGAATGCTACACACCCAGCTGTTCTGCACAAGAGGGGCATTTTATATCATTCCCTAGTGTGCAGTCCCTAGGGTTAAAGAGCTCTGCTATGTCTGCACAGGTGGCTTCCTAAGAAAAGGGCACTTAGTTTCCCCTCAATCTGGGTACATAGAAAACTCGAAGTATGCTTTTCAATAGATCATTTATACCTCCCCTTATCCATTTATCAGGTTCATCAGCTTATATGGATATGACAGTAAAGTGCTTTATTTTTACATCTGAGAAGTAATTACTTTCCTATAACTGCTTTTTCTACTTTTAGAACATAATTCTGTCCCCTAAACGTCCAAGTTTTCATTTCTAACATGATAAAATAGTGATCATTCCATATGACAATCAAGACCCCCTGGGACTGGAATCTTCCTTCTCATTTCCTAAATTGCTATAGCGAGATTAGTGCTCAAATTACCCCCACCGCACCTTTCTGAAACTTCCGAAACCAGAATGTCTCATTACTACTTTTATCCCATCTCCTCCCTGGGGTGTTTCTCTGACTTCCTTTCCAACTATTTAAAAAAAAAAAAAAACAATAAAATATCTATTAAATATTTCCCTAGCACCTGTCTTTCTTGAATGAAAGAACCCTAATTCAAGAAACATAGACATGACCCTTTTTAAAAATAGTCCTGAAGATTCCATGAACATTTGAGGGGGTGGACAGGGCTTCTTCTATCAAATAGCAGTTTTATTGAGGTAAAATTTGCATACTACCCAATTAACCTATTTAAAGTGTGTACTTCAGTGGTTGTAATGGTTTTTAGTGTATTCACAGAATTGTGACACTATGATGACAATTTTGGAACATTTTCCTTTTTTCCACCAAGAAAAGTCCCATACATATTAACAATCTTTTCCCTTTCCCTCACTCATCTCTACCCTAGAAACCACCAATCAATTTTTCTTTCTTTTCTTTGCCTCGTCTGTATATTCTCATATAAATGGAATCATACATTATATGGTCTGTCCTGCCTGTCTTCTTTCCCTAAACATCATGTCTTCAAAGTTCATTTACATGGCTGCATATGCCTGTGCTTATCCCTTTTTATGGCTGAAGAGTATTCCACTATGATTCACTCATTTGTTACATGTCTGTTACAGTCACAATGTTTGTCAAATATTTTTAATTCCATTTGGTTGAATTTGTGGACGTGGAAGGCCAACTGTAGTGTCATTTTTGAATGGTGACCATGTGTGAGTACTGTGCTTTGCACACGAACTTCCACCACACACTGAGAGATAAGCAACTTCTCCGATTTCACTAATAACTACATTTAAATAGTGGGGGCCACCAGGAAAGGATTGCCCAGGATTTAACCCACACTACCCAGCTTCTAACTGAATACTCTTTCTGTCTCCCTGCCTACTGTCCAATATCCTTTTCTCCCCTTCCCCTCAGTCCTGGGGAACTGAACATAAGATCTTCACATTAACCACCTTCCCCAACCCTTTGGTACTTTTTGTTTTATTCTGAGACAAGGTTTCCCTAAGTTGCAGAGTTGCCTAGGTTGGGCTCCAGCTTGTGATCCTTGCACGTTAGCCTCCCAGAATCCTGGCATTGCAGGCAGAGTGTGGAAGCACACAGTCACACTCCTAGCACTCTGGAAGTTGAGGAAGGCGGGTTGCTGCGAGTTCACCTAACCTGAACTACATGATGAGACACAGCGTCCAAAAAAAAAAAAAAAAAAAAAAAAATGTTGCCATTGCAGCATGGCCTGTGAAACCACGCCTAGCCTTAATTTTTCAGATGATACAAAAATACCTACAAAGCTTGTCCAGCCCTCAGGCCCAATGCTTTGGGCCTCACGCCCCTCCCTGGGGAAGGAATGAACCACATTGCCCCATCTCTGTGTGTCTTCTTTCTCACCTGGACATCTAAGCTCTCTTCAATAAGTGGATCCTTGGCTGCTTTATTTTTACACTTGAGTAACATGCATTATTTAGTAGCAGAGTTTCAAAAACATTGAAATGACCCTTGTAAACACGGCTAAAACGTTTTCCTTTCAAAAGGCCCTGCTTCGCTTTGTAGCAATGGGATTTCAACACACAGAAGTAGCTTTCTCTCTTTTCTTTTGGTGCCAGATAAATCTTAATTTTGTTTGGCATGTAGTAAATATTTAGTTTTACTCTCCCAGTGCTAAAAGACATTTATACAAGCATTTGGGTTATTTGGAAATTGTCTTGATAATTGGCTACATTTTCATAGAGATCAAGAGGGCTTTGTGTTTCTTCTTCAATTAAGTTTTCCATTTTTTAAATGAATACTTAAAAATTATCACAAGTCAGATGCATTTTTTTTTTACTTGAGTATGTCTCATGTCTGGAACAAAGCAAAATAAAAATGTCTTTAGAGAGAAAAAGTTTGTCTAGATGTGATCTATCTTGAAATACCATAGCTTCACTGTTCTCATTTATTATTTATTCTTTATTTTAAAAAAGTGTACAAATATTTGAGATTAATGCAAAAAGCAAGTTTGATGCACAGAGTGAGAATTTAAACTTTCAATCCTGTTTGCTTTCCAAAGCCACTCTGTGTATGGAACAGGGGATAGATTAAAGGGCAAGATGTGGCTTGGCTGTTATTTTCAAACCCTGGTTAAAAAAACCATATGTGAACTCCTACGAGGCTCAAGCTGTTATGACAGAGACATCTAGAGCAGGGTAGAAGACCTCCTAGTGCATGGATTACTTTCCTTGCACAAAGTATGAATATCATTTCAGGAAACATTCATGTATGTCTACGTGGTAGCCGTTAAGGCAGTGAGAGATCAAAAGCAAAGGCACAAGTTGTTGCATTTAAATCTCGTCTCTTTTACTCCCTTGCTGTGTGTCTGTGGGCATGTCAGTTTACTTCTCTGTGTCTTACTGTTCTCCAAACAAGGAAGATCTGGTGATCATATGGTGCCCCTCTTCTCTCTTCTTCTCGTTCTTTCTCTCCCTCTTTTCTTCTTTCTTTTTCTCAGTATGTGTCATACATTGTCCTAGGTAGTGGGGACATAGCAGTGCCCCAGAAAAATGAATCAGTTGTCATCACAGAGGACCGTGCACAGGAGCGAGCCACCAGAAGACTTTACACATTGATAAAGGAGATTTCTTCAGATGGAGAAGAGTGCGGTGAGAATGCAAGGCCAGCCCAAGGGACACTGAATCGGGGAAGAAGGGAGTACAAATGGGATGACATAGAAGGACTTTGCAGGGGGTGATGTTTCAGCCAAAATCAGGGAATGATGGACCAGCCATGCAGAGAGCCGGGAAAAGCAGTGACAAGAACCACTGAGGTGATGGTAGCTTGCATCATGCAACTATGACTATCCTTGTCTTGGATCCAGGTCTTTGCTCTGTGTGCTTCCTCCTCCCCTGGGCAGTGTCCTTTCACAGCCTCTGTGCCCCAGTCATCATCCACTGTCCTGAGATGGCCTCTTATGGGTTCATGGCTCTAACTGGGGGATGCTCTGAGCAACGCATGGAGGACAGTGGAGCTGGGTGGTTTCTCGTTGAGAGCACACAAAGGAGCAGGAGTTCCTTTCTGCCAACTGTCTGGGACAGAGCAGCCTCTATCTCTCCACATACGAGAGGCCATTGGTATCAGTGGTACTGGGAACAAAAATTACTGGTTTTTCTAAAGCATTATTTGACCAAGTAAGTGAGTAAAGGAGGAGAAATTGTGGTATTTTCATCTAAGGCCTGGTGTACACTGTACAGATATTTATAGCCTGATAGCTAGGGACATCGTCACAGAACATGGAACATGAAACTCCTGAGTTAAGATCTTGCTTCTCCATGAGTTGACATCTGGGTAGCCCTGAGCCATTGAATCAACCTCTCTGTGCCTCAACTTTCTTCTACTCAGAATAGGTTGATAATTGTTTTATAGGAGCTATCATCTATAAAAGTCCTTACATTAAATGAGACAATGAAGTCATAGTACTTAGACTCAATAAATATCTGCTAGTGTTATCATTTTATTCGTTCTAAGAAAGGATGTAGAGGCTGGGGATTTAGCTCAGTGGCAAAAGCGCCTGCCTGGCAAGCGCAAGGTCGTGAGTTCCGTTCCCGGTACCGGAGAAAAAACAAAAAAAAAAAAAAGAAAAGAAAGAAAGAAAGGATGTGAGCCCAAAATTTAATCTCCCTTTCCTTGGTTTCTTCCTTTCCTCTTTCCCATGCTCCTTCATCACTAACAACTGTTCATTATTAAATGTCTTCTGACATCTCTCATTCCCTGGGCCCTAGGCTTGATGTGGTGAATCCACAGGCAATGGAGAAGTAGTCTAGGAGCAAGGGTTAGTGAAGTAAGATAAATTCAGTGGGAATTCCTGTGTTCCAAGCAAGTGTCCTCAAATCACTTATTTAAACGATGCTCTGACATAGCTTCCTTTTTTATCTGTCTAGGAGACTGAAATCTGTGCTGAAGTTGTTCCACGAGGTTTAAGCCAAGTGTTTAATAATTCACAGCTACATCCTCTGTACCTAACATGATTCCTGAGTTGCAGGAGTCAATAAGCAAAGGAGAACTCAGCAATACTGCCACCAACAAAAATGACACTGTGATGTCACACAGTCTAAACACACAGTCTGGAAGAGGAGGTTGGAGAAAATTAGCTAGTGTTTTTGTACGTGAATATGAGATCTACCAACTATATTCAGCCTTTCCATGGTTTGAAAGAGTTGACAAGGTTCCCAGTTTTGACCATCTCATGCAGTCTGCTTTTCCCTGATCATCCCTTTCTTTAGTCAGAAGGCTTAAATTGTTTCATAGGTTGCTCTAAGTACAAGGATTATAACAATAAATGGATGAATGAATAGATGATTTATAGATATAGGTAGATGATAATAGATAGATAGATAGATAGATAGATAGATAGATAGATAGATAGAAAGACTGACCAACAAACAGACCTGGTTCTCATCTCTTAGAGCTTTCAGTCTAGTAGAAGAAACAGATATAATCAGAGGATTATCCCACAATAAATAAAAGATGGCTTGCATTTTAAAAAGAAAGGTTTTGGTTTGCCTTTCTCCAGTGAGTAATGATGTTGGGAATCTTTTCATGCACTTGTTAGCTATTTATCTATTTTCCCTGGAGAAATCTTTTTGCAAGTCCTTTAACTGTTTTTTGAAAAGCAGTTGTTTGTATTTTTGTCGTTGAGTTGTAAATATTTTTATGCGAAGTGTATATTAGATTTTTATCAGTTGCATGGTTTGCAAATATTTTCTCTGGTTCTTCAAGTGAGCTTTTCCCTGTGTTGATAGCATCCTTTGAAAGAAATGAAGTTCTAGCACATGCTACCAAATGGGAAAAACTTCAAAACACTGTACTACATGAAAGGAGCCAGATACAAAAAGTTATATATTGTATGGTTCTATTTATATAGAAATATCAAGACTAGGCAAATCCATGAGAGAGAAGGCATATTAGCAGGTGCCAGGAACTAGAGAAGTGAGGAAAAGGGATTCAATGCTATTTAATCACCTCTTCTTGGAGGTGAAATTCTGAGACTAGACAGGGATGAATGCTGTATAATGCCATGGATGCACTGAACACCACTGTTCACTTTGGAATGCTTAAAATGATGAAATTTACATGGTGTATGTTGTGCACTACACACAAAAAGACATTCAGAGACCATGGAAGGAGACTTACCTCATTCTGGTGTACAGAGGAATGACTCGAGAAGTAATGCTTGAGCCGTGAGTAGCTAATTGTGAACTAGCTAAAAGTGACCTCGAAAAAGAGTGAGGGTCCTCTGTGGAGATGCCTGCGGGTGAAAAGAGAGGTCCATGTGGTATTCCTGGTTCTGAGTAGCAAGAATATCATTTGCAAAGACCTCACTTCCTGTCCTGCCTGCCAGTACAATGTCAAGCACTCTTTAATCCTAATTACAGCACTCTAATCTTCCAAATGACACTGGCCCTAGAGCTACAAGACAGGTGTGAAGATCCTACAAGCATTGTCTTACTACTACTCTTGCCAATGCTTACGACAGAAATAACGGTAACAAAAATGGGGACGCAGAAATGAACATTTACTAATGTCTACTACTCACATTTTCTTGTTAATGTCTCCAAAACATACTTTGTGGATATCACCCCCCCACTTACATCAATCAATTCATTTTACTTTCAGTTATTTGTCATCATGAAACTCTTCCAGCACAGGCAAGAGCAGAGAGTGATGTATAGCCATTATCCATCTCCTAACATCTAACTATAGAAAATGCTTAACTCCAATGTAGAAAAGAGATTTAAACAAAAGGCAGAGATTCACCCAATGCAGGATGCCTATTTGGAAAGCAAATCCAATAGTCCAAATCTTCTAAATCTAAACTGAAATTCCAACACTTCAGTCTTAGGTGGGCTGTAGACATAAGATGAACTCTGACGGGCCACCAGAAGAAAATACCTTCGCCTGTGAATCAGGGACGTTTTCTTTCCTATTAATCTCACATACTAGTTGGAGGGGAAACCCAAGGAACTTCTCTGGAGGGAAGCACTCCCTGAGCAAAGAGGCACTGATGTTTACATGGTATTCAATGCCCTCGTTCACACTACCCTTCTAATATGAGGAAGCTCATTTCATACTCCAGTGAATCTAGCCTGGCTGGACAGATAAAAGTTTGCTAACTGCTTTAATGGTGATGGTGGTCATTTACTATGTAGAGACTCTTCCTAATACAATCCTACTCTGAGTAGTGAACTCTAATGATGTTATAAACCCATCCTCAAATTTCCTGAAAAAATAAAGTAGATGGTGGCACATGTCCTCAACTCCTGAGCCAGAGTCTAACCAATCCCATAACATTTCCATTTTACCAGTTATGTGTGCCCCAGTAGATGCTCTCCATCCCCTGGAAATATGCAATTGCTTAATTGCCATAGCGATTTTACTATATCACCATTACACCATGTCTAGTGGGGAAAGCTCAGATGTTATTATGGTTGAAAGGGGCAATTTACTGGGTTTCACTAGATGCCATTGCTTCCAAAAAACTGAATCAAAATCATGATTATGTGCATCTCACTTTAATGTCCTACTAAGAGAACAACAGGGAAGCTATCACCAGTGGTCTGAGCTGCTCTCAACAATGCTAACTTCTGGGGACATGTGGATGCTCCTCCTGCCTGTCTCCAGCTTGCTGAGCTTCCTCAAAGCTGGACTCTAGAGAGTCCATGAGGCCCTGCAGTGATAGGCTGTGTTGAACATGCCTAGGAAGGAGGCTGGGAGTGGTACTGAATTCTAAAATGCTTCCAGTATTACACAGGTAATGTCAGAGAAACGGGCACATTTTAAACTGAAAAGTAAAATAGCAAAGTAACTGTAAGCAGTTGCTCTGAAGGAAATGAAAATCCCTAAAAACAGACTAGACATAACCTAGGAATAATCTTGGAAAGCCAATGCTAAACTCTGTAAGTCAGAACATAATCTTTAACTATGGAATATGTACACATAGACAATATATATATGTATAATTTTTGTATGCCAATGAATCTTGAGTGTTACTTGGCAATTACTACACTAGTCTTCCTGTATGTACCTTTATTTTCTCAACATTATACATTTGGACAGATATAAAAATGAACTGCTTGTGAATAAACACATTGAGTCAGGCATTGTGGTACACTTCTGTAATTCCAGCACTCAGGGAATTTGAAGCAGGAGGATCATAAGCTGGAGCTCAGCCTGGACAAGGAAGTGACTTAGGGAGACCCTTCTCAAAATAAAAGGTCTGAGAATGTAGGTAAACATAAAGGTCCTGAGTTCAACTGCCAGTAGTGAAAAACAAAAAGGGAAAAGACAAGGAAAATAGTCCACACTGTATTTTAAAAGAAGAGGAAGAAGGAGAAAGAGAAGGCAAAGAGGAGGGGGAGGAGGAAAGGAAGAAGAGAAAGAACAGGAATAGGAAAAGAGAAATGTAACCTGCCACACTGTCTAGATTTTGGCAGACAAGTCTACCTTAAAATACCATAAGCACAGTTAAAAGCCAGTTGGGTCCATGGTGATTAACTAATTATATGCAGAAACCTATACGAATTGAAAATGAATGTGAATAGCATCAGGACCCAGGATGCAGCAACTTAGAAGGGCAATAATGTCTCTGAGCAGAGTAAGGCGAATTTGTACAAGCCTTTGATTCTCTCTGATTTTCTGAAAGCACAAAGATGCTTCATATTTAATTTATAGCGTTATATAAGCTATGCTGTGTATGTGTGTGTGGATGTGTGTGTGTAAGTGTGAGTTTCCTAGCATAATCCTGACTCTGGTAGTTTGAATTTTGCATTACAAGGCAACAACTATTCTAAGATCTGAATAGTCCTACTAGAGGGCTAAATCCAGGAAAGCAAAAGTGTAGCAACAATTTTGCAGTGCGGGTGGCATTTCCCTTGCCTATAAAACCAATTTTAGCTGCACAAAACCCTCAGCACATTGCATCTGGGAAATGCAGTGACTGCACATTAAGCTGTTATGAATAACTGCTGTTGGGATGGAATGAAATGGAAACAAATCTGCATTTTATTTGCGCTCTCTCTGCAATCCCATGCCATCCGGACTGCAGTTACTTTTTTTTTTTTTTTACAAAGCAGCCCTGCTAAATAGGGTGAGTTTTGCTGGGAAGCATTACCATACTTTGATTTTTAGCCATGCGATCATTTAAAGATGCGGCTGCTCTTCCCTGACACTGGCCCCTGAACATTATAATATAGATGGTTTGCGTCTATGGAGAAAAATGTAACCCAAGTCAAGTCCAATTTGACTCAGGCATGTACGTAACTCTGCCTTTCTAATTCAAAGGCAATGAACCTAGGGTAAGAGCTGTCATGTTAACCTCTGGGACTGTGAATATTCTTTTGCTTAAGAAGCCATGAGAGTTACCCTGGCTGATTGCAGCATTCAGCTTGTGACTTCTCAGCACTGGAGAGGTAGGTGAAGGTAGGTGCTTCACCATTATCAGTGTTCACAGCATGAAATTGCAACATGCTGGAATAGAGGATTTGAAGGATCCTAAATATTTACCAACAAAAGGAGAATGATTAAGAAAGTTATAACATAGCCAAAACTATTTAGGCAACATTTAAAATAAAGGCCATAAGGCCATACACTGAGAATGAAAAATATACTATATATGGCTACCCATGTGGTAATATTAAGGCAATACTCCTTTTTACTTTTCCTTAATTTTAATCACCCAATTTTGTGTAGTGTTGGGTGCCTCGGTCAGTATCCTCTTTGTTTTCTTTATAAGCACACATAAAACTATTTCTCAGCCCCCTTGCATCTAGGTGAGACCGGGAGGCTGGTTTTGTCAAAGGAAGACAAAGAGTGTGAGTTACTTGAAGGCATGACTTCTGAAACATCTGCTGAATACTCTCTTTCCCATCCACGGGTCCCTCTGTGGTTTGTGAAAGGAGCTGCCCAGGAAGACTCCTTGCCTACCTGTATCAGTCAGCTTTCACCACCATCACAGATGCCTGATATATCCAACTTATAAAGAGAAAAAGGCTCTATGGGCTGGTTTTAGAAGTTTCAGTTTAGGATCCATCATCCCCATTGTTTTGGGTGAGGCAGCATGTCATGATGGGAGCATGTGCTGTAGCAAAACTGCTCACTTCACAGACAGAAAGTGGAAGAGGGAAAGAGGAAGGAATGAAAGTCTCACAGACCCCCTCAAGGTCATGCCCCCAATGACATAAAGACCTCCCACCAGGCACCACCTACCTTCCCGAAAGTGTCTCCCTGGGAAGCAAGCCAGGAAGGAACATTTAAGATCCCAGCTGTAGACCTGGAGCATCATTTCTAACTTATAGGAAAGAATAAAATAAGTTTCATTAAGCGTCTGAAATTTAGGGTGGGAATAACATTCAAGTAGTTTTAACTTTAATTAATATACATTATTCCTTTTTAAATGAAGGATAGTAACATTTCTGAAGATCAGCCACAGAAAGTTGGATTGTGAAATGGAAGAATGTTTAAACATATTGGCGTCCAGATTCCAAATCCCTGGAATGAGCGTGGGGTCACTATTTAGACCTCCAGATCCAATTTAGCTTTACCTAGGATTCCAGTACTGGGCCACTTAAGGCACAGCTTCAAATACCTGAGTAACTGAGTAATTCTTTGAGTTCCCTTTATAGAAGGAGCTATCTAAGTGGCCTCTACTGGTGTTCATATCCAAGTATCCATTCTCTGTCTCACCGTCACATACCTGAGTATAGGGTGAACTTAAATACTGGCTTCAGTTGCACAAATAAAATAAATTGATGGATCTCCAAAAAGATCTCTCTCCCCTTTTCTCTCTTTTAATCTCCTCCCCCAATTTGTCATGTTATGAACTGCTTAATAGAGAGATCATGTGGTAAGGAACCAGGTGTGACCTCCACCAGCAGACTGCAAGGAGCTGAATCCTGCCAAGATCTATGTGAGTGAGTAAGCAAGATTGTTACTGGATCCCTCCCTAGTTGAGCTTGAGATGAGACCCTGACTAGGTCTGATTGCAGTCTGAAAGAGCTGCATATCAACCCTGGTTAACTAACCCATGCTTCCTGGCCCACAGAAATGGTGTGGATAATATACCTGTGTTGTTTTAAGACTCTAAGTTTTGGAATTGCTTATTGTGCAGCTATAAATATCTAGTGCACCCTTCCTTAATTGATAGAGAATTCTGTTGAGAATCAGAGAGGATAAAGGACAACAGACAGGAGAGTGATATGAAATTTCTGAGGCTCTGGTATAATACCATCACAGTAACACCCAAATCTCACCTCTAGTAATGCAGCTGCTCTTAATATAATCAAATTCCTATGAAGACAAAAGGTCTCTTTTGTCCCCAGCAATTAAGGAGAACAAGATCAGGCAGATGTAAAAATCATTCACCTCAGTTTAAATCACAGACCATGCATGTCACGAATATTTGCTTTGCATTTTTCTGCTGCTTTATTATGTCTTTTTCTTCCCTGAGAATGTTTGGTTACCTTTCTCTGAACGCTTAACATGTGCCAGCTTGGTTTTATGTTATCTGATGTAACGTTTTTTAAAAGAGTTCAGAGGAGGACTGTTATTTTTCTTATTTTAGAGATGAAAACACTGAAACTTGAGGAAAGTAAATTACCTGCAACTCAGCCAGTAACTGGTGGTGTTTGGATGGGACCTGGGAACATTGGATTTTAAAGTCCATTCCCTTTCCTCTACTCCAAGCTACCCTGAAGGCAGAAAACATGTCTTCATTTATCTTCACCTTTCCAACAGCATATGGTCTCTCTCCTGACACAGAATGAGTGCGGACGTTAATGAAATATTTAACAAAGGTTAGCAAAAAAAAAAAAAAAAAAAAAAAAAATCAAAAATTCTAATGTTGCATTGCCAAATGTAGGTCAATTTACTTCTCTGGGTACAGAATATTTTCATATCTAACTCAAGGCATTCCAGCTGAATTTCCTTCCAGGCAGTTATATTTCCAAATTTTGTTCATTTCAGAAAAGAGCATTACTGGATCTGAACAGCTATCTCTCCTCCTAGGTGTTTTAAGAAAATAAAGAGACTTAGATCCCAAGGAGAGATATTCACAGAAAAAATAAAGGCAGAACCAAAAGTTCTAGTTAGCCTCCTCTTCGATATATATTGAACTCCAATTCCTGGAATTCATTCACGGTGTTGTATATCACTTACTCATTTAATTCATCCCTCAGAGGGTGTTATCTGCAGGAAACTGTCTCCACTATTTGCTTGACAAAGAAAACAACAGTCTTTATGACAAACTCTGTCATGCTGCATATATTATATTCCTTTATATTTTCCCTAAAACAAAGTATTGCTAATTATAAAGTGATTATAAAATATAGAATCAAAACCTTAAAAATAATAATTCCTTTGTGGTTTTCCCTTAAAGATTAAAAATAACCAATACTTGATTATATTTCCTCTAAGACTTTTCTATGCATAGTTTGGAAACAAGACATATTAGTGTATAACTTTTTCTTCACTCAATATCCATGCTTTCAGCTTTTCCATTTTATTAAATATTCTTCTACAGTCCCTTTTTTTGTCTGCAAGGTGTTCCACTCAATTACTCCACAGTGCTTTATTTAACCATAGCTTGGAGGTATTATTCTTCATGGTTTTGTTGTCATTAAGATGAAATAAAAAATAAAACA
The DNA here is from genome assembly GCF_000276665.1 of Chinchilla lanigera. Classification (NCBI taxonomy): domain Eukaryota; kingdom Metazoa; phylum Chordata; class Mammalia; order Rodentia; family Chinchillidae; genus Chinchilla; species Chinchilla lanigera. The sequence continues at coordinate 10,280,641 of NW_004955442.1, read as the reverse complement.
AAATAAAATAATGAGAAACTGATGTTGGCCAAGGTGTAGGGAACTAAAATTTCCCCTAAAGTTTCACCTGGTTTACATCTTTTGCATTAGTTTCCCAAATTACTTTTGGGTAGCCTGACACATCTTTAATTTAAGCCCTAATTATTGTACATAATGCAGCTCACACCTGCAGTGATAATGCTTTTATTAGCATTAAAACTGAAGACATCAAAGAATAATATCAGGATAAAATGTCTATTTCTAATTTAATAGAATTGCAATTAAAGCAAATTTGATCTGAATGAAATTCCATAACTGAGTTTTTTTTTCCTGCACAGTGAGTGAAAATTATTCTCCCCTAAATTGAAGATTAATAACATGCTTTTAATGTTAAATGTAGCAATTCAAACATTAGGTTGCAATTCAAGTTCAACATCACTGAACATTTTATAAACTTCACATTTTAACATCTCTGAGAAGCGCTCTGAGGTAAATGCATTAGCGTTAAATGCACTAATGTTATTTTTCTTTATAAATGAGCTTATAACAGTGTTGTTACCTTCATTTGAATATTTTAATGAAGGGATAATATAAGGAGAGTGCTTCATTTTCACAGTGTAATTGTTTCTTCTGTGAGTGGCTAAACTTGGGCAGAAAGTGGAATTTATCTTATTGAAATTCTATTACAGCTGCCTTGCTGTTGTTACTTGTCAGAGTCTCTCATTACCTGGTAACTGGGGGTTTTTGCTAATGCTCTTCTATCCTGTGGCATCCTGTCTTCTGCTGCCCTAGAGTGTAATCTTGTCCTCCGGCAAGTCACAGCAGCAAAGCTTTGATATCTTGCTTTAGTACTCATGAGCTTAATGCTTGGAATTTAGCTGGATGGAGAATTCAGATGTAGATAACTTGAGACCAGGTTGGTAATGAATGATACAAGTTTGCAGTAGAACCTACAACCAGGAAAATGTACAATAGCTTTCCAAGTGAGTCTATGCTGTGTTAGCTTCATTACCAAAATGGCCCCAGTTTTCTCTTCATCATTGAATCTACCCCTTTTATGATGTTACATATCAGATTGTCTTCTGAAGACATAGACTCTGGGATGGACCTTGGATTGGCTTTTGCCAATAGGATATATGGACAGAGCAATGATTTGGGTGGGCCCACTCATGCTCTCAGACGAAGTCAAAACCATGAGATCAAGTCCAACCTAGTTGACTGAACGTTGAGTCATAAAGGAGGGCTGAGGTGCTCCATTCAACAACCAGCCAATCTGTATAGATAGGATAACTTAGACTAAGTGCAGCTGATAACAGACTCATAAGGGAGCTTAGTGTTATGAAACCATCCAACTGAACCCAGGCTAGTTTGACCCACAGTTATTCCTAAGTAAAAGGCTGTTATTTAAAGTCTGTTACAATATGTAGCTGATATAGTATCCTGTCTCTGATAGAGACTGAATGGTCAGGGTCTGGTTACTATCCTGTTTGAGTTTTATTTTCTCTGCAAATGAAAAATTCAAGATAAACTTATAGAGTTGCTTTGAGTTAAAGAGAATGCATATAAGATATTTAGTAAAGTAAATGCCACAGAATAGTGCTTTGTAAAAATATTAGCTGCTGCTATATTGATTTCCATATAATTGCTGTTAATTTTCATGGATGCACCCCAGCATAGGAGATTAGGGCGTGGCAAAGCTGGCTGGGGAAGCAGGTGTTATCAGGGCTCTGATCTAGAACTACCAATCTTCTGCTCAGGGGTATGACAATAGAATAAAACACAGAAAAGAAATATAGTTTAGTTAGAAGGGGCACTGGGATGGTAAAAAGCTAGTAAGTACTAAAGCCAAGCCCTGGCCTTTACTAGGTTGTTATGGTTTGGGTCTGCATGTCCCCCCAAATCCTCATGCAGTCATCAGGTGGGCATCTAGATTTTTGATTGATCCATAGTACAATGCTGGGATTATGGGTGTGAGTGCTACACCTGCCTCTGGGGTGGGTAGTTTGCATACAATATAACGGAGGGAAAGACCTTGTTCTCTGCTGCTCCTCTCTTTTGCTCTTGTTGCTTTTGCTATCCTCAGCCACCAGGAATGGTTGTCCTGTGCCATGTGCCACTCTGCTTTGGAGCCAGCCAAGTATGGACTGAAGCCTCCACAAACTGTGAGCTAACTAAACCTTTCCTTCCTTCATTTTGGGTGTCAGGTATTTTGTCCCAGCAAAGAGAGAAAAGTAACCAAGACATAGGTGTCCAGTTTATTTAGGAGGTACAGAAAGTGATGGGGGTAAACTGCTGTTGCAGACAAGGTTCAAGGACTGAGGGACAGAGCATTTTTAGAAAAGTACACAGGAACAGATCATGGTTAACTAATAACTGATTATCTGCTAACTAGACTACTAAACTAGAAGGAATTTGGATGAGTCAAAGTCCTCAGCTGTAGTGTTTGGCTTGCTATGAGGTGCTAGGGCTTCATAAACCATTTGCTGGTCTTCATCCTGGGCTTGTCCTGGGGATTAACTTTGTCCCCACACCAGCTGCAGGCCTTGCCACAAGTCACTTAGGCCTAGGACAGACTCTGGATTTATTTTATGTCAATTCATTCATATCAATTATTGACTTCTTTGCACTACATCAAGCTGGTCCTCAGCAGGTGTGACCTTTTAATTACAGCATTCCGGAACACATGCAAAGAACAGTTCCCAAAGCCCTGCACATGGACTTCTCCCAAGAACTTGCACAGGTTTTCAATAGGATGGCCCAGACCCGATGTCAGGCTGAGGTGTGGGATCCCAGCATCACCTCTCAGGACCTGTATGTAGAAGTTCTTGTGGGTTTCCTTGAGATTTGAACAGTATGAAAGGACACAGTGCCAAGAAGAGCTTGCTCTCATGCTTTTGCTCATGACAGCTCATGCTACTTTCTCCAGGGTGCACCTTTATCTTGCCTTTTCCTCTCTTCCTCAGCCCAGGCTCTCTGCAGAGCCAGTTTCTCTTTCACTCTTTACTTCTACTTTTTCAAAGAAACTTTGCTGCTGCTTTTGCATGTTTTGTTCAATTCTTTCACATGAGAAGAACATGGACTCCAACTCCAGAAGGAGAAGTAAGCAACCCCACATACATACTTCTCCCTCTTTTTTAGTTAACAGTGTATTCTGGACATAAGTACATAGAAGTACCTGGAGCAATTTCTCATTTCTCTTCATATATATATATAACTCCAGTGTAGTCTTACACAGATAATCTAAGCAATTTTTCATCCATGAACCCTTGGATTGTATACTCCTAGTCTTTTCATAATGTAAATAATGCTACAATGAGCAGCTCTGAAAATAAGGTGCTTGTTTTTGTTTGTCAAGGGCCATATAGCCCTTGGAGCCTTGTGGGGTACTGGAAATGTTGTAGGGGATCAATCTAGTGATGGTTATTTTCATGGAAAGTCAGAAGTATTCTCACATTCAGAGGTTTTACAATACCCCTCTTCAACTCCTCCAAGATCTCTAAATTCCCTTGAGTTGCCTTTGCAGGTTTTTAGTCCTTTGTCAGACCTTAAAGAATCTGGATTGTGGGAGTGAAAAATGAACCATGTGGCAAATGAGTGAACTCTTATAACTTAGTCTCCTTTCTCTTTGTCTGCTCATGTCTACTTGACATAAGATGCAGGCTTTGCTTTTTCATTGAAAAGAGTTCGCCTAAAAAAGACCATCACCAGTGCTGTTACAGTCAGACAGAATCATGGATCATGGAGGAGCATTAACTCTTCCTGGGACAGACACAAACATGAATTTGTGAACTTTTTGTAGTGTATGACTCATGAACTCCATTCCATGCACCTTCTCTGAAGGACTTGCCAGTGTTTAGAAATCTTATGATCTTAGCATTGGAAAAGACTTAGTGCTATAGGAGTTCAGTTCAGCCCCTCACCTGGCGCATTTGTTCTGCAGAATATGAACCTGTTGCATGAATGACTACAGTGAGAGTACATTCTGTATTAGATTTTCCATTGCTGGTACCAAATACTCAATATCTGCAATTTAAAGAGAAAAATTATTTATTTAGCTCACAGTGTCAGAAGTTTCAGTCCATATCAGCTGTATCCAAAGTGGAAAAATCAAGGCAGAGAGGCACAATTGAGCAAAGGTGCTTAGTTTACAGCAGCCAGGCAAGACAGCGGGGGAACCTCCAGAGGAAAAAGGAACAAGGGAACTTGATCATGCCTCCACAAATTGCCCAGACATACCCAGAAGTGTGCTTTACTAATCCTTTTGGTGGCTCCCAAGCCAATAAAGCTGAGGATTCACCTTAATTCCATACATTCTCTGTGAGTAAACAAATTAAAGGTCCTGCTCTCCACTGAAGAAGTCCCTATGCCCAAGGCTATGACTCACTGGGGTTCTGTCCATCAAAGAGAGATGCTCTACTGAGTAGAGATTGCTTAGCAGTAAACTCGTCTTTGAGATTCTTATCACCTCTTGGTCTTTAAGGGTCTAGCCACTTCACAGCCAAATCATTTCTTTAAGGAGACACCCATCACAATCAGCAAGAGCATCATATATACCAGGATCTTCTCTGTCACCCCTAATCTGGAAACCAAGAAGGAGAGTGAAAAATACCTCTCCTTACTTCACTGAAGACTCTTCTAATGAGAGGCTGAGCCAGTAATTCAAGGGGACCCAATACCAGTGGAGAAATTTGGCATATGTGTTTACATCTGTAAAATTATATCAATAAAAGAGTTGATAAATAGTATGACACCCTTGACAGTAAATTATCTCTAGAACCATGTGATATTTTTATAACATTTCTCACTATGAAAATTACTAACAATCTTAACAGCTACCAGTTTTGGCTTACCACTTTTGATGGGAGTTTAAATTTATATCAGTTCAAACAATCTACAAAGGTACTCACATTGATTCTATTTTACAGATGAGGGAAATTAAATACTTGCCTGAGTTTAGAGTCAGAAATTAAGCCTTCTTTTCCCTGATTCCAAAGTCAATGTACTCCACTGTCCTATGGCTGTACTAGCTCACACAGTAGATTTGAATTACAGACAACATACCACACAAAAATTGACATTTAAACAATTATGTCTGTAGCCCTCAACTAGGGGAGAGGCTTCCATTTTCCATGGCTCATTCCCATCAGGAAGCTGCTGGTGGGAAACTCAAAAGGTAGGTGAAACGGCCAGGAATATACTCACTAAATCATTTTTATGCAAAGGGATTGTTCTTCATTAAACAATTTGCCCATGTTTTGATTTTAAATTTTCCCCTTTCACAATATAATGTGATATTTAGTGGAAGGTTCAAATCCATAAGACAAGTCAGTACCTGTTAAATGTCTTGGTAACTAAACTTCACTATTATCAAATTGGCATTTAATAAGTACTTCCCAGTTTTGAGTTGGGGCATGCCACAGAAGTGAGTTCCCTTACCTTTGTCCTTCCTGCCTTTCTGAATGATGCTTACAGAGTCCAGGTGCTAAAATACTTCTTCACACATTTCTTCCAATCGAACATGACCCTTTTATTCTGACCATTTGTGTCTCATTCTACACCATAAGAACTCAACACAGAAGAGTGCTTTCTGCCATACAGCCTTGTTCTACATGAATTTTTTTTCTTTTTCTGTTTACTTAATCAATGGCACTTATCCACCTTATGGCTTATAACAAAGTGTGAAAATAATTTCAGCTCCTATATTGGTTTTAGCTTCCTGCTTTTTCTTCTTGAACTTTGCTTCCTCTAATTCCTTTGTCTCACTCAATAGTCTTTTCATATACTGAAGATATCTATGTAAAACCAACTTTGTATCTCTCCCTCTTTTTTCCTATTTCTAAATACTTAAAAACAAATCCACAAATCACAGAGTGGGAATCAAAGCTAGAAACAACTGTTTTTACTGCAGCTTCTATCTTTACCAGTTTTAAATTTATTATTTATTGCAGGCACCACCAAAGTGGGACATCGAGTTGAAGACTCATGCTTTAGGCATAAATTTGACTGCGTTCAGTGGTCAACCCCAATTCCGGCATTAGGTAGGGTAAACTAAACAACCTTGAGACAAGAACCTCCGCCTTTTGGGCTGCAGTTAGAACATATTCAAAATGAGCTTTGGCCTGGAATAAAAGCATGATCTTTCCTTGGTTCTCCCCTGGAGTGATTCTTTTGTTTTCCAAAAGTGCATAAAATCACTGAGTAATGCCAGTGAGCAGCCACAGTCCAGGAATTGTAAGCTTAAAGATGTCTTAGTTCTCTTCCACCTGACAAGCATGTGAGGGCAATGTTGATGAGCATGTGAAGGAGGAGAGGGGAAGATCCCAGCATACCTACCAATCAAAACAGCTAGCAAAAAGAAGAGAAGTTAGCCAACTAAAAAATGGCTTATGTTCCTTATTGGGTTGACTCTGCTATTAAGAATAGCATCTTCAGCTTCAGAAACCACTTGCCTACCATAGACAGAGTCATTCTCCACAGTATAACCAAAAGACAACACTTCTGTGAGATGTATCTGAGTTATTCAAAATGTAGAGACAACAGCTAAATGTATTCAATATCTACTATATCCATTGGCAGATTACTTGCTAGGTTTGTGGGGCTTTTGAATTATGATGACCCTGCCATGTGGTCAGATGAGGGGGAATGGCTGGGTTTAGCCTCCATCACACCAGTGGCTGAATGAACAGAAAGCTCATGGGAACGATGAAGTTTTCAGCATTCAAAGAACCCTAATCTTCTCAATTGGATTTATTGCTGATTCAGTTAAGAAGTTTAAGTATCAGTGGATGGGAAGTACTTAATTCTATTCACTGAGACCTAGAATGCCTCTTAGTCCCCAACAGGAAAAAAAAATATAGGCACAACTAAAAGGTGCATCCAAGGGTTGTTTTATCCCCCCGCCTTACCTTACCCCACCTCCTCCACATCCCCAGGAAGTTCTTTCAGTAACTGAACCTAAGAGTGGGTTATTGATTTCTATATATAAAGAAATTCAGGGGCTGGAGATTTAGCTCAGCAGCACAGCTCCTGCCTGGCAAGCGCAAGATCATGAGTTCAATTCCCGGTACTGGAAAAAAACAACAACAAAAAAGAAATTCAGTAAGAGGGGCTTATGGGGTCATTCTAATACATATGGCTTGACTATTTAGAATGTCAGCTGAAGCTTTCATCACTCTTTCTTTACAAATCAAGTTGTCCTCATCAGGAAAAAATGAAAGTGTCTATCACCACCCTCTAATTCTTGAAACATTGACTGAGTATCTGATATATATTGATGGAGTGATACAGAATCCCAACATTCCTGACCTCAAAGCACCCCCCTTCCAGAGGAGAAAGCCACGTAGTAATCAATCTATCAAAGTAACGTGGGAAAAAGAGTATTTATTAGACATGGGACAGGAGCAATTTCTCTTAACAATAGACGTTTTCTTGTTATATATCATACCAATATGTTAAAAGTGGCATTGTTTTAGTTTTAGCTGGAGGTCTGAGACAGTGTCATAATTTCCATATTTCTTATTGAGGTTTTTGAACTAATGAACATATGTAGACCAAATGGAGAATATGTATTCTCTCCTGAAATCTCTAAGAAACATTTGAAATGAAAAAACACTATGCACCAATCACAAAACAAACACCACTAAATCCCAATAATCACTGTTATGTAACCGTATATTTTGGACTTCAATGTAGTGAAGTTAGAGAACTTTTCCCAAAATTAACTAAAATAAGTATAGATTAAGAAATTTTAAAAATTATTTCCTTTGGACCTCAATGTAGTGAAATTAGAAAACTGCTCCCAAAATTAACTAAACTAAGAACAGTTTAAGAAATTTTAAAAATTACTTCTTTGAGCCATAACAAAAGGAAATTAGTTTTAAAATATTTTGAGAGAAGTTATAGGTAAAATAATAGATATCAAAATTTGAAGAATGTCTCTAAAAGAGATACCTGAGAGAAATGCATTTCTTCAAATGATTTACATTAAATATCTCTCTCTCTCTCACACACACACACATCTCTAAATCTAATTTAAGATAGGAAAATGACTAGCACAATAAACATAAAGGAGCTAGGAAAAGAGGAGAATAAAGATGAAAGCGGAAATCAAAGAAATGAAAACCAGAATTGCCATAAAGTGGATCACAAAGGAAAAAGCCGATTATTTTAGAAAGATTGACAATATTTTCACAAATCCTGCAAAACTCAAGAAAAGTGTCACAAGTCCTTAATGTTACAAATGAAAAGAGACATCACTACAGATCCAAGGGATGTTGATACTGCTCCTATTTGGAGGAACGTATTCATCTTCAAGGGGGAAAGAGAAAGCCACACATGGCAAAAGGATAATTTCTTTTCACCACCAGCCCTTGCATAATATTAGATATATGCATTCAATATTCAAACAGGAATTCATTAATGAAGACTTGGTTGAATAGAGATTTACATACAGCCTTTGCATGGCAATTCTTTTAACAAGTTCTAGAAGGTTGATTGTTGAGAGCCAGATCCTTGCAGTGGTCCTGCCACAGATGCATCATTCTTCCCAATTTCTTTCTTTTTTTTTTTTTTTTTCCGGTACTGGGAACCAAACTCTTGACCTTGTGTTTGCCAGGCAGGCTCTGTGCCGCTGAGCTAAATCCCCAGCCCCATCATTTTGTAAGTGATAAAACTAAAGATCTGAGAAAATACATGTGGGTAAGAGTAGAGTGTGAAGATTAATATTTTTTTACTATTATTAACATTTAAATAAAATACATAAGAAAGTTAAAAAAAGTTATACAGCAAGTTCATTGTATATAACCACTTAGTTTCTACAATAAACAATTTTCCTGAATTTGCTTTTTCTCCACAATGAAATGATAAAGATTTAAACTTTTAGCTGGTTCATTGTAGTATAATTCTGTAATCCCAGCACTTTAGGAGTTTGAGGCAAGAAGACTGCAAATTTGAGCCCACCATGAACAATCAGTGACTTGGAGCGACATGGTCTTAACATAAAAAAAGTCACTCAGTGCAAAGGCCCTAGGTTCACTTCCCAACACAAAAATTAAAAAGGAAATTTTATATTATAAGCTATACATCCTACCCTTCTTCCAAGCTTAAAATTATTTACTAGTACTAAGGACTTCATCATGTCATAAACATCAGGTGGAAGTTTCCAAATGGTGCTTTCCCAGATGACTATACAGATTAGTGCCAACATCTTTGGGAGCAGTATGTAACTTCCTGCAGTGGTGCCCTGAAAGCCACCAGTCTCTCTGCTACTCCTGTTTTGCATGCCGGCTGTCACACTTAGTGTTTATGCTGCTCCTACCATTCCTGGACACTTCCACCAAGCTTTGCCCTTTTCTCTCATCTGTTCTTATGTTCTACATGCAGGCATTCATAAAATTTGATCCGATCACAACATTCTGAAAACCAAGGCAAAACTCACAACATGCAAATGCCTTCCAGAGTCCCACTTAATCTCTCTCAGGCTGTGGTTACGTGCTTAGGACATTATTTCTATATTTTCTTGAAATAAATGTGGACTATTTCTGTCCTGGGTTAAACAATGCTTATGTTTTCTTTATAGTTTTACTTAGCCATATTTTCCAAAATTGTACGTACTAGTTTTTAAGGTTCTCTCATAAAAAATGCTTTGTTAGCATTAATTTTATTCACCAAGAATTTATTGATTACTATAAGGTAGCCACTATTAGATTTAGGGTTATAATTCTAAATTAGAAACAAAAACCAGGGTGACTGCCCTCAAAACTAATAACCATATGCTTTTACTAGGTGTTACTCACATCTATCAGATGGGAAAGATATAGCTTGGAGAAGTCAAAGCACAGTCCAAGCTGACCCCACCAGCAGCCCTCAGAGCTCAGAGTGAGCTCAGAACAAACCAAGATTTCTCAACGACACACAAAGGCTTTCTCCACAATTTTACACAAAGCCAATGTGAGGCTCAAGTGCAACCACCCATCATTTGCAGAGGACAGGGCTACCGCCTTTCTTTGTACGGCACTGAACTAAGGTATTTTTAAAATCATGTTAAAAGGACTGTGGACCAGAAGTAGCAAAATCAATGAAAACAAGAAAGATGCCACACACAGCTGTGTTGGGGATCCCCACAAAGCATAAAACATTGACTGGGAAAGTTTGTTGACCCCTGGCATGGTGTTGTGGGAGCATGTTGTGTCACATGCTTCTGTAGTTATCCTGTTGTTGTTGATGATGATGATGATTTCTTTGTTTGGTTTTTTCCTTTGTTTGTTTCTTGTAAGATAGTCCACCGGCTTCATACATAACCACCTCCATCAATGATCCCACCGCCCACTGCTTCAGGAGCAACCCAACACTGTCTCCTAGCACATCTTGAGAAGCTAGCCTCACACACTGCCGTAATTCCTATCCACCTATTCTGAAGTCAGGCGACAGAGGCGGAATAGAGAAAGGGGGAAGCAGCGCTGTTTGTTTAAAGCACCATCGCCAGCTAATGGAATTTCTCTTTCTCTAGTCATTGAAATCCATATGGGGAGAGGGGAGGGTTGATGGGATCAGCATTTTCTGAGACATCGACAGTAACTAAATTGAAAAAATGCACCAAACGTTGGGTTTCAGCTGGCTATCGACTTAATATAGATTGAGCCGGGAAGAAAAATATTGCGCCGTGTGCACTTCGTGCATTCCTCCTCTCATTAAAGACTTTGCTGTGGATAACCTCGCCAGCCTGTTCCTCCCCTGCTCCCAGCCAGATGAATCAGGCATACAAAGGGTAATCATGTACCATTTCATGGCACTTTGAAGGAGCTACCATAATTCAGTATGAAAATCTACTTTGATCATTATTTACGAACATAAAGTCTGCCCGTACCTATAAGCACTCTGCTTCCTCCCTGAGCCCACTCCCGGTCTCTGCCTTCCTCGAGATGACCCACGCAGTGAGATACAAACAAATAGTGTTTCACAGCCTCTCCCGGCCTGCCAGCCACCCAATTATTTAATTACAGTTTTCTGGCTTCAGTACTTCGCCCTTACCTGAGAATGTAAGTGAAATGTGTCAGAAATAAAGAAATAAATTACAAACTAAATCAATAGGAAAGCACTGCGCAAATTGGCATCGTGGTGGAGATCTGTTTATCCAAAGGCTTTCAAAGTCATTTAGACCTTCAACAGAAAAAAAGAAAAAAGACAAAAACAAGGTAAGTTGGAGAGAGGAAGAGGGAAACGTCTGTCTGCGGAGCAGACAGGCCCAGCCTAGAGCTGTCTTGGTTGCACCCAGAGTCCCCGAGGTTAGGTTTCATGCAATTCTCTAGCAAAGGAGCCAAGACACGGCCTCCTAAGTGAAAAATTTAAAAGTAATTTTTCACCTTGAGATAGAGGTTTCCTTCTGTTTAATGCTTACTCGGGCAAGACAACAAATCTCAAAAACAAACACATTGGAGGCGCGTCTGCCAAAACTCCACTCAGACAGAAAGGAAGATAGAAGACAAGAACCTCTCCTTCCTGGCTCCAGCTAAAAAGAGACTGGGTGGGGCTTTGAAAGCCATGTCTCTTTCCTGTGCTTATCTCAGATATTAACAGCCGCCTTTCTAACACCCCTAAGGCATTTGATTATGATTTTTGTATATCAAAGGATTGCAATGTTGAATGTGCACATCTGTAGGAGCCCCGGTGCTTCCTGTACTTTTAAATTCTACCCATGAAACTCACATAACAGATTTGGGAGGCGGAATCTGTACCACACCCACCCCCAAGATAGTGTCTTGGTCAGGAAATATTTATCATGGAGAGAAAAGAGAAAAACAACTCAATCTAGCTGGAAGGAAAACAGTAGCCTCACTTGGGGAAGATTGGTGAGAATTTCAGGCATGGGGTCAACTTCTCAGAATTCAGGGTCCAATCTCATCTATTTCTCCTCTCTCTTTGTCTCTGTCTTCTAGTCCTCTCCATCTTCTATGGTTTCGTGTCTCACTCTGTCTTCACCTCCCATTCTTGTGTTTTGAATGGGTTTCTACAAAGCACTGAAGAAAGCATAATCGGGCTTACAGTATCCCCAGGATACAAAGACTATCAGAAGACCCCAGAGAGCAGGGATTCACCCCTCGTTGGTCTCCTCCCATCTAAGCATTCTCTGCAGTCCTAAGACTCACCACTATACAGCAGAATAGTGACATCTATAGCATAGAGCAACAGTGACGGTTAAAGGAAATAAAAGCTGTAACATATTCAACACAAAATATAGCCCACAGTGAAGCAAGGCACGTGTCATACTTTACATTAATTTTCAGCTTTCTTGGTCTCTCTTTTGTTCTAATTAGAGTGACCAGACATTATGGTTTGCCTGTGACTGAGGGTTTTCTTGGGACAGCGATGCTCAGTGGTAAAACCACACAGTTCCAGGCAAACTATCCCAACTGGTCACCTTCTGTTAATTTATGGCTCCTGAAATCTTTACCTGTACTTTAGATCATTCAGTGCTACTATGAAAAAAAAAAAAAAAACAAAAAAAAAAAACTATCCTCTTCTTTTGACAAGAGAATAATGATACAATTACATTTAGGAAACCCAAGCTACACAATAAAATCTGTAGTATAAAATCATTGATCCCCTGGGGACCTTTTCATACCTTTTTTTCTTGTTTTACACACTGGGAATTGAATGTAGTGCCTTTGCACTAAAATGCATCCCCAGTCCTTTTATTATTTTTTATTTTGAGGCAAGATTGAGCTAAGTTGCCCAAACGGGGCTTGAACTTGTGATCCTCTTACATGTGCCATGAAGAACATGTAAATGTGCTTCTCACACATGCCTTTCTTCTGAAGTGGTTCATCAAGGATGCTGTCATCCGCTTTCAATTTTGACATTACATAGATCAATATCAAATTATAATCACACAGTCACCATAGCAGCTACATTCTTAAGAATGTAACAAATATTTTTAAGGCAGAAGAAATATTTGCCAAAGGAAATTTTAGGCTATATTGTAGACATCATATGTTTAAAGGGCTTACTATTTTTATGAGGCCCAAAACCAAAAATTAAGGTTTCATTGTACAACATGGTAAATACAGTTAATAATAATATATTTTGTTCTTCAAAAAGTGCTGAGGGATTGGATGATAAATGGTCTCACCACAAAATGATACCCATGAGAGATAATGCATATGTCAATTAGCCAGATATAATCCCTCCATGGTGTATATATACTTTAAAATATGTTGTACACAATAAAAACATACAATTTTATCTGTCATTTAAAAATAAAAATGGAGCATAAAGTATACTCAATTTTTTAAAATGCTGTTTTATCTACTCTTTTAAAAATATTACTTCCTCAAACTGTTCCTACATTGTTTATTCATTAAGAAACAAAGATAGGATACAAGAAAGGGGTGGAAGAAAGAAGAAGCCAGGGGTGATATAACCAGGAGAGGAAAGACAAATAAGAACAGGAAAGAAGAGAAATCAGAAAACAGTAAAGATTTGCTGAGAACAGAGCACTAAAGTAAAAGAAAATTTATTGGGGCTTTTTTAAAAACAAAGTTATGCTGGGCTTGCTGGCACACACCTGTAATCCCAGTGCCCAGGAGACTGAGGTAGGAGAGTTCCCAAGAGCTCAAGGCCAGCCTGAACTACATAGGGAGACCCTGTCAAAAACAAAAACAAAAGTGAAGAGCAAAACAAAACCTGTAAGGAACATCTACTTTCCTTAAGATAATATTTATTTGATAAATATATTAGATTTTCTTTTCAAAAATTTTAATTTAAGTTTCTGGATAGTAGCTGGGAGGTATCTTTATCCCTTTAAGAGGTGAAATAGAGTGAGAATTCCATTTAGAAAAAGATATTTTAAGAAATAATTTCTTTCAAATGTTCATAACAATGAGATATTAGGGTGCATAAATGGATAAACATAAGGTAAAATTTTACATTGCATTTCTAATCCATATCTCCTATAGAGCCTTTACCAATACCTATGAAAAACTTTGATGAACCCTACTTCTGATTTTCTTCCTGCAGTGTTCTGAGGTATAGCCCTATTGTGACCATGAGAGCGAAAACCATATTCTAAGAAACATAAAAAAATCAGTCACCTTCTTCTGATGACACTAAGGATATCCTGCATTAGTTCCCAACTGCTTTAATGCAAAAATTCTGTTTTTGATGGAAATAAACTCTTCCACTTTTCTGAACTCATGAGCACAGCAAAAACCCCTTCCTGACTAGAATGAAACACCTATTTTGTGTGTGAATCTATTTTAAAAAGAATAGATTGCATGGGCCTGAGATTCTTGACAGAAGTAAACACAGAAGTTGAGTTATAATTTTCTTCATGGAGCAACTATGCGAGTTATGGGTATGGGGAGAGGAAAACCACATGGTCCCCAGGGGAGAAGATCAAGGACTGCTGGGGAGAATGATATATCTGGAGGTTGTGAAAAATAGTTTCAAAAGGGAAAATAAGATAAACAATGGCTCAAATATGCAACAATGCATCTTTCCTGAGCAGGAATCCACATAAGCAGAGCAGGAGGTCGCACAAACTTCCACAAAGAGCAGCAGAGTAAACTTAGCCAGAAAAATTCACCAATGTCATTTAGAGTAGGAAAATGTTTGAGCTTTGATCAGAATAGTAGAGCCTTTGGGGGCCATCCTAGAACATTTAATAGAGATTCTAGAAGGATCATAACTTAGTAATAAAGTTGAAACTTCTCCAAGGTTAAGATTTTCCAGGATTCATCCCAGGAAATCTCTACCACAAAACAAGTCTCAACAGATTTAAAAGGATTTCAATCATATAAAGAATAATCTCTAGCTACAGTATAATTATAGCATAAATAGATATTAGAAAGTTATTAGGAAAATGCCCAACTATTCGAAAATTAAGTGATGCAATTCAAAATAACTCCTGAGTTATAAATACACAGATCATCAAATACAGTATTGCACAATGCAGTTAAAATAATATATAAGCTAATATCTTTATATTATGCAAAAAAGAAAAGGTTTGACTCCACATTAAGAAGGAAAAAGTAGAAGAGCAAATTAAGCCCAAAGTAAGTGGAAACTTGGAGGAGAACATAAAGAATAAGGACAGAAGTCAATGAAATTACAAGCAAGGCAAGCAGGGAGAAACAGTGAAGCTGCAATCTAATTATTTGGGAAAAAAATTGCTAAATTGATTAAACATTTAGCTAGACCAGTCAACAAAAACAGAGACTAGGAACAGATTTCTAACAATAGAAATAGAAAACAAAGACACATTAAAGACGCTGCTCCAATGAAAAACAGAATAACAGAATGCTGTGAACAAATCCTTGTCTGTAAATTTTACAACTCCAATAAAATGGATATTCCTTGAAAGACACAAACCACCAAAACGACTTTAAGAAGATATGCAGAATGTAAAAATCCTGTCTGGATAAAATAAGTTGTATTCATAATTGGAGACTTTTCCACATAGAAAACTCTGGGTCTGCAGAATAGCAAAAGCAATCCTGGGGAGAAAGAGTAAAGCAAGAAGTATTACAGTGTTGGATTTGAAGTTATATTACAAAGCTACAGAGGTTTTAAAAAGAGCATGGTATTGGCACAAAGGCAGATATGAGGATCAATGGAGTAGAACAGACGATGCAAAAACAAGCCCAAGCACACTTAGCTTATTTGATTTTTGACAAAGGAGCCAAAAATACACACTGGAGGAAAGATAACCTCTTTAATAAATCATGCTTGGAAAACTGGATATTCACATGCAGAAAACTGAATATAGACCCATATCTTTCACCACACTAAACTAAAATCAAAATGGATTGAAAACTAAATGTTAATACAGAAGCTCTTAACCTGGTGGAAGACAAAATAGGTGAAACTCTTGAAATCATAGCCATAAGCGAGGACTTTCTGAACAGAGCCCAGATTGCATAGAGAATAGTACTGAGGATCAACAAATGAAATCATACACATCAAAGTAAAAATCTTCTGGGGGCTGGGGATTTAGCTCAGCGGCAAAGCGCCTGCCTGGCAAGCGCAAGGTCGTGACTTTGGTTACCGGTACCGGAGAAAAACAAAAAAACAAAACAAAACAAAAAAGTAAAAATCTTCTGCACAGCAAAAGAAACAAATAACAGAGTGTAAAGACAACCTAGAGAACAGGAAAATTTTTGCCAGCTATTCCTCAGACAGAGGACTAATATCTAGATTAACAAAAAGATTAAAAACTTTCAAATAATCGACCCAATAAAAAGGGGACAAGTAAAATTCACAGAACTACAAATGACAAATAAATATATAAAAAATGCTCCAAAGCACTGGCCACTAGAAAAATGCAAATCAAAACAACATGGAGATGCCACTATATCCCAGGAAGTGTGGCCATAATGAAGAAGTCAAACAACAAATGTTGGAGAGGCTGTGGGAAAAAAGGAACCCTTCTACCTTGTTGGTATTGCAAACTAGTACAACCACTACGGATACCAGAATGGAGATTTCTCAAAAAAGTAAAACTACCCATTCCATTTGACCCAGATATTCTTCTTGTAGTATCTTCCCCAAAAGAGTTAAAGACATCACATTACGATGATACATCATACCCATGTTGATAGCAGCACAGCTCATAATAGCTAAATCTTGAGAGTAGCTTCTATGTCCATCAAGAAATGAACAGATAAAGAGAATGTGGTATTTATGCAGAGTGAAGTACTATGCTGCCCTAAGGAAAGATAAACTTGAGGCATTTCTAGAAAGATGGATGCATATTGAGACCATAAGGTTAAGTGAAATAAATAAAAACATACAAACTTAAACACCACATGCTCTCTCTTATATGAAAAACTTAAAGCATAGATAAAGAGCAAAATAAAAGATAGGTAATAGAAAGTAGAGGGGTAGATTTTTCTAAAATGGATAAGAACAAAAGATGGGTTGAGGACAGGAAGAGGGGATTATAAAAGGAACTAGGATGTGTTGTGTACATGTACCAACTCTGCACCAGGAATGGAAACATTATGCATTGCAAACATGTACAAAAAAAGAAAGGGACTCAAGAGATGGACGGAGAGAGGTGGGAGCAAAGGGATGAAGAAAGAATTAAGATATGTTATGTACATGTACGGATTCTCCACAAGGAATGTAAACATTATGTGCTACAGACATGTACTATTAATAAGAAATGCAAAAAAAAAAATTAAAGAACCACTCATAGATGAAAACAAATCCTTGGTCCAGGTAGCTTCATTGGTGAACACTACTGAACATTTATGGAAGATAGAAGGAATGAGATTGGCCTTACATTTTCTTCAGAAAATAGAAGAGTAAGAAATGCTTCTGAACTCAGTCTAGGAAATGAGAATTACCCTGATATGAAACAAAAGAAGAAAACCATAGACAAATAATGGTCATGGACTTAGATACAAGTATCCTTAACAAAATTTGTGGAAAATGTAGCCAAGAGAAATTAAAAACAATAAATAAGAAAACTGGCTAAGTTCATCAAATGGAACAGTCATTCAATATTGTGTTAGTGTCACTTCTGCTCACATTTATCTATGAATCCAACAATATCACAATCCTAGCCCTAAGTTAACTTTTTTTCAGATGAATTGACAAGATGCTTCTGAAACATATGGGAGTTCAAAGGAATTACAATCACCTAAATAATTTTGAAAGTGAAGGAGAGAGACAGAAAAAGAGAGAGAGAGGCAGACAGAGAGATAGAGAAGTGAGAAAAAATGAAATATCTAGTATATACAATTAACTGCAACAGGTCATTTAGAGGATAATCCACTAAAACCTAACTGCTAGTGTAATACCTGATCTAAGAGAAAGAATAGGATAAAAGTTTGATGGCTCTGAAGTAGACAAGATTGCTTAAGACAAAAAGCATGAACTGTAGTATTCTGCTCTTTAATAAATACTGTTAAGAAAATTAAAAGGCAAGTCACAAACAGATAAAATATTTGAAATGCATATATCTGACAAATATGCATATATACGTATGTATAGTGTTTGTGATGAGACAAATACATATAGTAAGATCTGACATTTCAAAGAACATACAAAATAACCATTAACTATATGAAGGATGGGCAATATCATTAGTTTTTGGGTAAAAGAAAAGTCAAACCACATAGGAAACGTACCATTACGTGCCAGTTGGAATGGTTAAGATGAAAAGACTGACACCACCAATTCCTGGGAAGCGTATGGAGCAACTAAAATTCCAATGTAAAATATTACAACATTTGAAAACATTTTTGAGATTTCTTCTAAAATTAAACATAAGCTTTCATAGGATTCAACAATTCTACTCTTAGAGATACATCCAAAAGAAATGAAATAGGTACTCACAGTTTTGTGTATGTGAATATCCAGTAGTCAAGCAAAAGGTACATGGGTATACTATGGTATGACCATGTAATGCAGTATTATCTGGGTATAACATGAAATGAATTACTTACAAGTACAGAATTATGCAAATGTTATACTGAATAAAGGAGTCAAGACAGAAAAGACTCCAACTAAATGAATCCATTTATATGGAACTCTAAACCAAACAAATGTGATCTTTACTGATGGAAAACAGTGGGGTAGTTTCCTGACACCTAGGGGTAAGGTTGGAAGAGTTTACTGAATGGTAGAAATTTTGTGTTTAAGAAAATGTACATATTGATGGAGCTGGGGGTTACATGCATGCGTAGACTATGCAAAATTCATGATATGTAAGATAGATTCCAGGTATGTAAATTATATCTCAAAGCAGATTAAAAGTGATATAGAAAATAATGATTTTGCAGCACATAATAAAGCAAAATACAAAATAATATAGAATTTGATCTCTTAATATAGAATACTAATTTGTAGTAAGCACACCTACACACACATACACAGAGTTAAGACTGAAACAAAAGAATCCAGAATAAAATACTTTTATTTTGCATAGGTGGTAAAATTTGAAAATTTTCACTTTCCTTTAAGTATTTCTTATTTTTTATATTTTCTACAAAAGTGTTCATTTCATAATATGGAATAGTGATGGAACTAATTTTCACTCAACATTAACTATATTTAACACTTCATATTAATAGTTAACTTTAAGTCCCTGGTTATACTTGATTTCGGACTTGGTTGACCCTACTTACTGACTTGACTTACTGATGTTGAAAATCTCCCATTTCTATTGTTTGTGACTGTCTGTACCAAGTTCTGTTGTTTCTAATCATGAGAAAGGGCTTTGCCTACCTTTTCTTCACTTGGTAAAGAAATAGAGTATTTATTCCTAAGACATTACTCCTTTTATTACCTTTAGACAAAAAAAAAAAACCAAAATATAGGTACATATAGTTCTGCATGTGTGCAAACAGAAGGATAGCATTCTATGCTTGAAAAAGTAAGCTTAATTCATAATCTATAGGAACTACACAAGCAATTTAAAATAATTGAATAAGCAATTGGCTTTCTTTGGGAAGACGGCTCGGAGCTCATTATCTTTTTAGTATTTATTATTCTCATTACATCAGAGTCACTTCATCAATAGCACTTTAGGCTAAGCTTTAAGTACTACAATAGTAAATATAACTCCATTATCCCGGGTATCCTAATAATATGTTTTCCATTACGAGTTCCCTGTGCACAGCACAGACACTTGGTGCTGAGTTATAATGACATTTGATAACACATAATATCATAATATGAATATGATATCATAATGACATTTTCATAGTAAGTGATTGCTATGCACAAGTACCATTCTAAACACCTGTGTATGTTGATTCACTTAATTTTCATACCTACGCTATAGAGAAGGTACAGTTATACCAGCCTTGTGTCCATCTTAACATTTCATTTCTTGACTTCTCACTCAGTTTGGATAGTAAACAGCCAGCTTAGCTGTTTGTGGCCTTAGAGTGGATGTATTTACCTCATAAAACCATTCCCTTTTCATTCTATTAATCTATCTCCTGAAAACAAGCTTGGTAGTACAAGTTTCATGAGTAGAATTTCAAATTTAATGGGAATGAAGAAAACTTATGTGAAAAATTTCTAAAGAACTTTAAGAAGGACAAGATGCCATCTCTGAATCTGCTGAAATATAAGGTAAAGCGTACAGCCCTTATTTCCTAACTTACTTTACAAAGAATGTTGGATGCAATTTTATTTAAACATTTAAAAGTAGAAAGATGACATCCCCATATAGCTGAGGGGTTTGGGATAATCCCAGTCCTATCACCCGGACAGGAGAGGGTGCTTGGCACCGAGGCCTCTCCTATGACCATCTGACTTCTGGACTGTTAGACTTGGTTTCCAAACTTAGCAGTTTTGGGTGGAATCAAATTCAGGTTTGTGCAACTTTCTTGGCTTTGTTGATGCAGCTAGTATTTGTATCTTTCCTCATTCAGGTATGATTTTCGGTAAAACACTTCCACCTTATTTTAAGTTTATATGTGTTGCCCCTGGTCCTACCCAGGGAGAGGAAGAGAACTGTAAAGTGATATGTATAACAAAGTGATATAAAATGCTTCTCAGCAGAAAAGCCAGGATGCTTCTGAGTGCCTCTCGGAAGAGGGCATTACTCTGAGGCACATGATTTCTCGGAGGGAATGATTTCTCCAGGAGGCAACAACTAAAATGAGTCTAGAAGCATGAGCATAAATCAGAAGAGGAGACAGAGAACGGAGTTATAGGCAGAGAGCAGCATGTGGAAGAGGTACAGAGAAAACTAATAGGCCGCAGTGTAATGTCTTTGGGGACCAGAAATTTCCTAGGTCTACCTGGTGCAGGGGTAAATATGTGGTCAGCCATGAGGCTGGAGAGGCAGTGTACGCACCTCTTGGAGAACATTGTGCCCCTTCATTCTGAATGCCGAGTCACTGGTGAAAAGAAGAGCACTTCTTTCCCAAGCAAACCCTTCCTGATCATCTCTGGGGAGGTGTCTCTAACACTGCAGTCTGTGTATGCAGCCAGATTTGAAAAGCTTTTCCTTCATGTTTCTTGATAAAGAAGGTTTTGCAACACCACTCACTACATTAAAATGCTTTCTTAGCTTCGGGGGACTGAAAGCATTTTTATTATGTTCCAACATTATTTATCCTTCCTGTACACAGAGTGAAAAGCAGCAATCCAAAGAGAAAAATCCTTCTGATGTCTGAAACACAGCCTTGGCCCATTTGTCTGCTACTGTGAAGTTAGAGAGATGACAAAAAAAAAGGAAACAACAACAAAAAGCATGGACAAGAAGGCTGGTGTCTGGGGATGGGTGGAGGGGTGGATACTGTCCCTCAGGGTGACTCCTACTATCACAGCTGAGCCCTCATATTCTGAAACTCTATCTCAGGTGGAAGCATTGCAGACCTACCTTCCTTTAAGAAGTCACATTCCCGGTGGCCACACTGTCTCACCCAAGGACAGTTTTTCATCACACAAAGCAAATATCTCACTGGCATAGCAGTTCAACAGTGTCAGTGGACACCTCACTGCAGGAAAATACAAATTCTTAGTTTGTAATCACCAGAATTAATTTTATCAAACCCCCAAATAGCCTTAGGACAAACTCTTCATCTAAATCAATATAAAGTAACCTCATTAAAGTAATGTTTTTCAGACTAACCCAGAGGTGGTTCCCATGAGCACTAACTAGGCTGGCATATACATGCACAGGGTATTTTTAGAGATGGAGAGTTTTCTCGTTCATTCATTATTGTCTATTCAGAGTACAATTTGCTGAGGGGTGCTTTACTACTACTGTGCCAGCTGCATGCATCTCTGACAAGTGCCAGCTGTATGCATACGTCTGTCATCTCAGCTGGAAACTGTGTCATAAATTTTCATTCAGGTCCAAGCCTTCTGGGCACTTTGTGTCTTGACTACCCCAAGGTTGATAGCTTCTTTGGTCAGACATCTGTCTTCCAGCTCTGCCTGCTCTTCTCTCTGCCCCACAGCAATGAGAGGCTCACAACAGCCTCTGATTATAATTTGTTCTGCTCCCTTGTCTTTTAGGAATCTGAGTTGGTATACATGGAGATCATCTTTCACCTTGGTTCCTAGACCAATGACATGTATACTCATTCATTCATCCATCCATCCATCCATCCATCCATCCATCCATCCTTCCATCCATCCATCCATCCTTCCATTCCTCACTGCCATTTATCCTTTTACCAGCAACCATCCACAGTTGTCACTGAGTGTCTTTTAATTTGTATGTTTTCTTATAAAATTAGTATGACTGATGTTCACACATTTTAATTTATATAAATGAGACCCAGAATAGCAAAAGCAATCCTGGGCAACAAGGACAAGTCAGGTGGAATCACAATCCCTGACCTAAAATTATACTATAAAGCTACTGTCAT
>NW_004955442.1:10143344-10256814 GCF_000276665.1 Chinchilla lanigera | reverse complement strand
AATGTTTCCCTCCTTTTATCCTTAAAATAAAAAAAAAATTTAAAAAATTTATATAAATGCTTCAATTACAGTCTTAAATTTGTTGGTGGTGTTTTTATTGCATAGAAGCCCTTTGTCCTCCTACCTTCCATCTTGTCAGTTGCAACAAATGTAATTTAGTTAGGGCAGGAAAAAATAAGCTGGACAAGTCTTCAGCATTTAATTTTGAAAAGTTTAGAATGAAAACCCAGTATTTCCTATGACCTTCCTATCCTCACACATTGGAGGCTGGTCAAATTTACACAAAGGAGCTGGAAACAAAGGAAGAAAAATTAATTTTGGTTAATAAAATCTCAGAAGTTTAAGTTTTAAACAACTATCTTAGCCATGACCACGGGACAATCTGTACACCTGGATTCCAATGTTACCCAGATTTTTTCATGCCAGACCATCAATATCATTAGTAAATGTTTCATCTGCTTAAGCCAACTACCTGTCACAGTATGATGCAGCATTGATATTTTTACTCCAATGAAAGGCTTTCCACTACAAAAGCTTGCACTGTGGCAACCCAATCAATCAGGACATAACATTCCCAATTCTTCTTAGCCATAGATTTTCAGGTAATCCCTTGAGCCATTTCCTCAAAGGACACTTACACTGACTTTTGTGTGTTGATTTTTACTAACCTTGCTTTCATCGACTTCCTAACTTGATTTCCTACCTATGCTTCCACATACAAATAGTAGTGGCATAGTTATGTCCACAAAAGAACAGAAGCATAGGATTGGAATAAGATAGATCTTGGTCCTAAACTTGGATCTGCACCTTACTAAGTCATTTCTCCTGACGGAGCACATTTCTTCAATAATGCATTGTAGGTAATAATTCATAGTGCCGTAGTGAGGGTTAGATAAAACAACATATATGAAACATTCAGCACAGTCTCTGATGTGTAGTAAGAGCTCACTGCTGATACTTGTTATTATTGGTATTTACTTCATTATTCAATGGCCCAGGTTTTTCTCACCTCACTGATATGTAGCCCTTCTCTGTAGTGGCCAGGAAATGTAATCAGGTAAGAATCAACTCTATTGTGTGACATTTTTCCAATGCAAGTAGAAAAATGGCCTCCTTCTAAGGAAGGGCCTTCACCTGCAGAATAGCTTTAAAATATTGTGCCAGACACTTGCAAGCAATTCTAACACACAGCGTCTGGAATGTCTGGCAAACCTTGGCAGGGCTATTTCTCTGGGGGCTCCAGAGGATTCAAACAGGTGCACAGTCTTGACCTTACATAGCAACGGCATGATTTTTCTCAACCATGAAGCATGACTGCATTCTTCCTCTAAGACCTGGGGGCCATGGCCCCACAAAATTGGAAACTTGGAAAATAAGCATTTGAAAGGTGAAAATGCTTCCTCTGGTTATTAGGGAACTAAAGAGAAATGCTTACCAGAAGTAGTGCCTTCAATATCCACTAAGATATGCTTACAGTATCCACCTGGTTTAGTTCATTCTTAGTTTATCATAAAAGTAAATGTGCTTTGCTATTTCTATTTAAAAGGCAAAAGTACAATTTCTTCTTTAGTCTCTGAGTCTTACTAAAGTACTACACCTTCAAAAACTAGAAAAATAGCTTCAACTCCAAGAACCGTCACTTATACCTTCCAGGGAATGTGGGCAAGGTAGTAGGACTTGTTTTTCTGATGTCATCACCTTCCTGAATCAAAGGGTCTGATCCTCCACTGCAGAGATCTGCTTGTTCTGACAGGGATGAGACGGGGCACGGGGGATGGCAGTTTTCTCCCTGAGTAACAAAAGGCAGCACAGCAAATTATAATCAAAGGGAAAGAGAGACGTAAAAAAGAAAATGATATCTCATAATTCCATCATACCATCCAGCCACCAAAAAATAATCTCTCTCTCCCTCTCTTCTTCTTTTCTCCATTTATATATTTTAACAAGTTTATCGATGCATATTCATATGCTATAAAATCATGTTAATATACAGTTCAGTATTTTTTAGTCATTTGCAGCCATCACCATAATCTAGTTTTATTCCCCCCTAATAACATCTTTGAGATCTATTTATGGTTAATCCCCAATTTCCTTCCAGCTACTAAGCTACTTTTCATCTTTAAAGGCCTGTCTTTTACTAAATATCTCATATAAGTGGAGTCATGCAATATGTGGTATTTTGTATCTGGTTTATTTCATTTTGCTTATTCTCAAATTCATCTATATCATAGCATGTATCAGAACATTATATATTTTTTGCTGAATAATATTCCATTGTATACAGGCACTATATTTTATCAGTTGACACACTAATGAACATTAAGGTGGCTTTTAATTTTGGGTTATTATGAATTATGCTACTGAGTATATTTAAGTGCTAGTCTTCATGGGGATTTATGTTTTCATTTCTCTAAAGTAAATACTTTAGAGTAAACGCACAAGAATTGCTGGGTCATCTGGTAAACTTCTAAGAAATTGATCATCTGTTTTCCAAAAGGGTTGCATCACTTTATATCCTCACCAGTAACATATGAGTGCTCTCCTTTCTCTATCTCATCACCAATACTTGTTATTGTCTGCCTTTTTAATATTAGCTAGTGGCTGTGAAACCTATCTTTACAGACCTTATTAAACCCAAAAATACAGTTAAAAGAAAGCATCAAAAGCCATTATGTATCATATAAGTAAAATCCACAGTATGTTGCTTACAATAACAGTAGGGTTTTGCTATTTATTTTTTCTCTCCTCTACTTAGCCATTTGCAAGTGCATAAATACATATTGTACGTGCCATCATTGAAATTAATTCTAAAGGAAACTGGCTCAATAAATTGTTGGCACAGGTGTGGTGGTTCCCTCTTCTTACCCTAGGATGTCTTGCTTGCTGTTTCTTCTGGGGCACACAAAGCTTCAACACAACATCTGTTGTAAGATTCCAAGCAATTGTTAACAAACCACTGGCTTTGGCATAAAAGATGAGATTAATTTGTCACGATATATGTGTAAGTTCTGTATATTACAGCACTTTTTAATTTATTGAAATGATAAGTGTGTATTAAATATTCTGCATGAAACATTTTTAATGGTTGTAAGATTCTACAACATGAAGATATTGTAATTTACTTAATCATTCACCTGTTCTGTGCACATAATTTCTCACTAGTTTGTTTCTATTATAAATAATTCTGCAGTGAATATCTTGTGCATGTATAATTATATACAAAAGTATTTATACACCCTAGAAATAGAATTTTTAGATGAAAGAGTAAAATGTTTTAGAGTTGGGCAGTGTATCACTAGGGTCTTTCTTGGAGGACAACTTTAGTTTTTGTTCAATTTTTCTAATAGATGTGAGTTGATTGTAGTGATATCTCCAGCTTTTCTTCAAATGCCAAAAAATTGTAATGTTTTCTTAAATTGGGATGTGTATAAAATTCTGGAAGTTTTTAGTTCTTAGTTTATCATAAAAGTAAATCTGCTTTGCTATTTCTATTTAAAAGGCAAAGGTACAATTTCTTCTTTAGTCTCTGAGTCTTACTTAAGTACTACACCTTCAAAAACTAGAAAAATAGCTTCAGCTCCAAGAATTGACACTTATACCTTCCAGGGAATGTGGGCAGGGTAGTAGGTATAGTGTCTCAGCCAGTTTCTTCTTTAGGGAAGATGGTCTGAGTCTACCCCACATCCTTCCTCCAAAACATGCTTTCAGTTTGGAAACAGAAAAAATTGAGAGGAACCACTGCACCAAATCAAGGGGCCTGAGCCATTACAAGGGTCTGAATCTGTGGGATTCGGTGGTCTCTAGGTTGTCCCTGGGAGAAAACAATGAGAAGATTTAGAAAATAAAGACAAGAGACAATAGCCAGGGTCAGGTGGAGTTACCTCTTACCTGATAGGCAAGAGGACTGACTTCAACAGTAATGGTGTTTATTTTATACTCTTACAAAGTTGGTATCAGGAGATGTAATGTTGCCTAGCAACTAACAGCTGTAATTGTCCAGGTAGGATGCTTTTTTCAATACTGCAGTAACTCCACTGTTTGAGTCACTCTGGCTCTGTCCTGCTCTCACACATATGACCAAGTTCCAGCTCCAGCAGCTCCCAACATGAACCTCACTCAGCTGCCATGTTAGCCTGTTGTATCTCAAATCCAAGGGTAGGGTGGGGAGCAGTGTGTTTCCATCAAAAGTTTTTCTCTCAAGATTTCCTCCTCTACAGTAGCAATAGAGCTTTAGTTCTCCACATCTCTGCTTTTTTTAGGCAGGCAGACGGCAAAATGTTAGCTGCAAGAGTTTGCACTGTTACATACTGCTCCTAAAGTCACTATGATGCTTGCACAACTCTGCTTCAATTTAAAGCTTGCTAGGTGTGATCAAAACATACATCGAGTGTTTAAATAAAAATTTTAAAAAATATTAGAGTAAAAGACACATTCCCATTAATCCTCCTTTCAAAATACTCCCCTTTGCTTCAAACACAGTTATCTCATCATTCTTGCAGCTTTCTAAAGCAGTTCTGGAAGTCTTCTTTTCTGAGTGTTTTTGTAAGTATAATACAGAAAATATGCATGTTGCCGCCAAGCACCATCCAAAGGAAAGGCAGTCTCACTAAATCATTACAATGTGTCCTCATCTACCTTATCCACTAGATCTGGCACCATGAACTTCTGAATCTTCCCCAAAGTTAAAATGACTGTGATGAAAGGTCAACACTTTGCACTGACTCAGAGCATCATAACAGCCAGTACTGTGCAACTAAAGACACTCATGTTTGTGGCAATTCGCCACTAATGTATCATTGAATAATTTCAAATGTCAGCAGTTTGAAATGAGAAGGACCATATTCCTTCTGGAAGCCCTAGAAGGCACTTTCCCTGCCCTGTCCAGCTTCCAGAGGTTGCTCAGAGTCTTTGCTATATCTATCTATCTATCTATCTATCTATCTATCTATCTATCTATATATATATATCTCCTGTCCCCGTCTTCAAAGCCACTTGTAGCATCTTGCAAGCTTTCCACCCCCTCTTTATGCATGCATCTCCTCCTTCCTCTCTCTCATCCGTCCTCCACATCACCTCCTGTACACTTGACCCTCCTGCCACCCACCTCTCTCTTCCTCTTATAAAGGCCCTTGGGACCGCATTGAACCAAGCAGGGTAATGTGAAATGACCCTCCATCTCAAGACTCTTCCCTTTCACATTTCTGAAGTCTCTTTGCTCATGCAAAGTAACGTTCCCAGAATCCTGGGGTTGAACATACTATAGACATGTTATTTTGTTCTGGTGGAAACTGGATCAAGGCCCCAAATCAGCCTTGACATCTCTACTTTGCCTCTGCGGACCCTCCACCCAACCGGGGCATCTGTGCTGAGCTCCAAGAGCACAAGAGTGATGAAGAAGCATGTGCAAGACCAATGCCAGAGTGACTTTTGGATGATATACTCTAGGTTACAAAAGAGAATTTACATTCTGGGTCAGGTCCCAAGGTGTTATAATATTTTCAACAGGGGAAGTATAAGAAAAATCCTCATGATGAACAAAGCTTTGACTCAGCAGTCAGGCAAGTCCTGGATGGATCCTGGCCCCTTCTAACTTGTTTCTTTATGGAATCACTCAGCTTTAAAGTTGAGTTGTTGATGTCAGTTCTAGCAGTAAAAGGAGACTGTTGGAAGTGGAGGAGGTGGAAAGGCGCCTCGGGACATTTCCCACAGGAATCTTCAGGTCACCAGCCCTTCATTCCTGCAGCTCATGGGATCAGCAAACCCTCATCTACTATTTGCTGCAAAACCCTGATTCTGCAAGTGAATATGAGTCTCTTTACTAGTATTTGGTGAATTTCTGTTCTGATCAGCTAAAAAATAAATTTTTGAAATATCCTGCTCCCTTTCTACCTAGTTATTGTGGTGAGCACAGAAGCACTATTATCAGAGGTTTGGGTGCTGATGGATTTTTGAAGGGTAAAGAGTAAGAAGCTTGTTTCTTCTATTTAGAGACAAAATACATGAAAATACATGACCTTTACCATTTTACAGCTAGTGGTGATTCCCCACTACTTACAAGTTAGTGCCAAAACTATCACTGTCCTGAATTTAGACCTTATCTACATCTCTATCTCATCACCTGAGACCAAGAAGACTTCTATTGTTTCCCTCATCCACAAGTAAGCACAAACCCACACAGAGCTCTAGCTACACAGTTGGACCTGCGGTTTCCTGAAAGATTCACCAGCAGCATGGCCCCCACCCGGTCTTCTAACTCAGATGTACCAGTGCCACCTGCTTCTCTTTTTTCAAGACATGATGGATTCTCATACTATAAAACTGTTCCTTTTTCAGGTAGAATGAATGTCTTTTGTTTCCAATACTATCTTTTATAATTACACCACAGTAGCTCCCATTTTGTTATTATTATGTATTTATCCACATCTTTCACTAGAAAACAAACTTTTGAAAGCTGGGGCTGTTTTATTCATGTTAATATCCTTTATGTGAACAGAGACCTGGTCTATGACAATCTCTCTTTATCTCTTTTTTCTTTTTCTTTCTTTCTTTCTTTCTTTCTTTCCTTTCTTTCTTTGTGTATCTCTGCCTCTCTCTGTCTTTCTCTTTCTCTCTGTCTGTCTCTCTGTCTCTCTCTCTCTGTCTCTCTCTTTCTCTCTCTTCCTCTCTGTGACTGGGAATTAACAGTAGTCTGGCCAACAATAAGCCAGTTTATGCTTGTTGTCTATTCATGAAGAAGAGGGCTTAAATCACAACAGCAGCAGTTTATAACCTCTCCAACAACAAAGTCCAGAGCTACTCAATTACTGAATTGGTTCATGAGCTGCTTATTCTATTCCCTGAGGAGTTGTTATTTTCTTATTCTTGAGATTTGAGAAATTTCTTCACACTTTAGATGCAAGCTGTTGTCAAATATGTGCTATGTAAATATTTTCTCCAAGATCTGTAGCTTGTCTTTTCATTTCTTAATGATGTTTCAAAGAACAATTTTTTTTTCTTTTTTTTTGCAATGCCGGGGATGGAACCCAGGACCTCAAGAATGCTAGGTAAGTACTTTACCACTAAGTTATGTCCTCAGCCCAGAAAAAGCATTTTAATTTCGATGGAGTCCAGTTTATCAATGTTTTTTTGCAGGATCACATAATCTACTCAAAAAGTGTTGAGTAGACACAGTTGCTGGAGGTGGAAATAGTTTGCTGTATCTGAAGGCGCCTTCTCAGTGTGATTGGCCTGGAATCTGCCACCTATCCTCAGGACATTTTTCTGAGCCATTTAGAATGTGCTGCTCAAGGAAAAGAACCACCTGGATTCTGATAATATTGAGAATACTGTGTGCCCCTTAAAAGTAAGAGCAATTGACAAAGGGAGAAAGCATCTTGAATTGCAGGAGACACACGGGATCCCTCATTGCTCAGAAGACAAAGGGAACCATTATGAATGACATTGACTTTGGGTTAGTGCTTTTTTCAAATTCTGGATTCTGTACAGACTATTTGTGTGGATTCAGTCCCATTAATTACATCTCTGTGGTACCATCTTCTGCTCTGTGGGGTAGAGAAATATTACTCTCTTCATGTGATTATTTTATGGAATAACTTCGTCAAAGACTACACAATGCTTACCCAAGGACCTGACATACAATATGCACTTGACAAATGCCAGCTAAGTACTTCCCACCCACAGTGGACACAAGTAAGTTTTCTTTTTTTTCTTTTTTACTTTATGTAAAAAATGTTGAAACAAAATTTCACAACAAAATAATAGGAGAATAATAATAGTTAATACAATACATATTGTTATCTTTAAAGTAGTTGCTCAGGATACAAGATATGGGCAAAAAAAAAAAATTCTCCAATCGATATTAGTATAAACCTTTCTTTTGAATGAACTAGGAGATACCGATAGTATAGCTGACTTGTATTTTTTCCCTTTTCCTTTCTGTCCTTTCTCCTTTCCCCCATCCTAGCTCTTTTTCTTTTTGAACAATTTCTTCCCATTTCACAATGTCTATTGTACATTTTAGAAATTACTTACTCTTTCAGTTTCTCACACCAGGGAGCCAATATGATGTTTACATATGTGAGTCTGATTTATTTCACTTATGAGTATGATCTCAAGTCGCATCCATTTATCCATAAAAGTCTTAAGTTTATCCTTTCATAAGGCTGAGTAGTACTCCACTGTATATCACATCTTTTCAGCTCATTCTTCAACTGATGGGAATTTGGATGGTTTCCAAAATTTAAACATTACAAATTGTGCTACTATGAACATGGTTGCACATATATTGGTGTGATTTGATGCTTTTAATTCTTTTGGGAAGATGCCCAGAAGGGGAATAGCTGGGTGAAATGGGCCCTCTAATCCTAATTTTCTGAGGGATCTCCACACTGATTTCCAGTGGTTGTACCAGTCTTCACTCCCACCAGCAGTGGAGAAAGATTCCTTTTTCCCCACAGCTCCTCCAGCAATTTTTATTGGTTAGTTTCTTGATGATAGCCATTCTTTCCAGGGTGAGATGGAATCTCAGTGCTGTTTTAATTTGCATCTCTTGAAAAACTAGTGATAGTAAACATTTTGTCATATATTTATTTGGCATTTGTATTTCATCACTTGAGAAGTGTGTATTCATCTCAGATACCCATTTTTGGATTGGGTCTTTGAATTTCAGGGATCTGGTTTTTTCAGTCTTTATATGTTCTAGATAGAAGACCCTTGTCTGAGGAACAATTGGCTAAATTTTTTCCCACTGTGGGTTGTCTTCTTACTTTGTTGGTGATTTATTTTGCTGTGCAAAAGTTTTTAATAAGATGAGATTCCAGTTGATTTTTTAAAAATATTTCCCTCATGAACCCTCTATCTACACCTATGTCTTAAAGATTTCAACTTACTTTCTCTTCCAGTAGATTCAGTGTTTCTGTTTTAATATTTAGATCTTTGATCCATTTTGACTTCAATTTAGTGCACGGTGATAGACATGAGTCTAGTTCAAAGTAGGTTCTCTGAATACAAACGTATCAGTTAAAGCTCTACTTGAACTTCTTTCTCAGTTTGCTTTTTTTCTCAGTTTACTTTTATGAGAATGACACATTAAGAGTGTAAAGAGGCAAAGCACAGCCTGGGAAGAGGTATCTGCAAAACTCATATCTGACAAAAGACTTGCATTCACAACAGAGAATTCTTGGAGATACCATAATGACAAACAAGAAAATGAGTTAAAAGTAGATAGACCATCTGATTGGAGCTATTACAAAATAGGGTGCCAAAATCATCCATAAACTTATAAAAAGATGTTCAACTTTGTTAGTCATCAGGAAAATACACAGTGACCCCATAGCAAAGTATTACTACACACCAAATAGTACAGTTGAATTGTAAAACCCTGATAATTCTAAGTACTGGTTAAACTGTGGAACAACTGGAGCCCTGATACATTGCTGGTGGGACTGTGCAGTGATGTTAGCACTTTAGAAGATTGTTTGAAAAAAACCTGCTAAAGATATGCATGTCCTGCTGAGTATGTATGTTCTCAACAGAAGTGAACAATATCTTGCAAAAGCTGTGTGTGGGAATATTGCACATAACTTTATTTGTAATGCCTAAAATCCTCAATACCCCTAATATTCATCAATGGTAGAACAGTGTGGACACATGGTTGCCTTAAACAAAGACATGCTACATAGAAATAAAAATAAAACTATATGCAACTAGAATTTTATCATCACACAGAAAATATTGAGCAAATAGAGCCACACACCAAAATGCACATTTTCAATGATCCTATATATATAAAGTTCAAAAGCAGGAAAATATAAAGCTTGGTGACAGAGACCAGAGGAGGTGACTTGGGGGGGGTAATAATAGGATGAAGCAGAAACCAGAGCTGAGGCTGTACTATGCACTGAGATAGGTAGGATTCCCACAGAGGCACATAGACATATAAACTCATTAAAATGTGGACTTAGATTTGTAAGTTCTATTGCCTGGAAACTCCACCTCAGTTTTAAGTAGTGTACTTTTTGGTGTGACCTCACAGCCTTTCAGGAGCTCTTACTTTCTTTGTTTTTCATGTTTTCCTATATTAACTAACAAGCCTCTGACTGTACCAAACATTATTTCACTATCAGTATTTTGAATGTTCTATTTCTCCCTCACTTTAAGACTTTAAGCATGGACAAAAGCTTCCTAATCATCAGACGCTGTTTTCGACATTATTACCTTCCAGGATAATCTCATGATCATCCATTCCACAAAACTGCAAAGGACAGGTGCGTTTCTCCTTTGCCTTCACAGTACTGAGTATTTACTCTTCACCCCAGCTGAATCAAAACTACTCTTACTAGATTCTGAAGTCCTTGAGGGCAGAGGTCTTCTCTGGTTCCCAGCTGAGCTCCAACTTACAGTACATTGTTAGGTACTTTCCAGGGGTACGATCGATACTTGGTGGATTGAATTCTGAATCTCTCCTCTCAAAAACAAAGATGTAATATCAGCAGCCCAGATTTCTCTCCTCCCAAGAGTGTCGGTGTTTATAGGGCTTTTGCTAATGCCATACTGACATGTTCTTTGCACAGGGGCTGTTGGAAAATTAGATCAGGTGGCTTTCCCAGTGTAACATATGACACTTTTCTAATTAGGGCAATGTTTAATTTACTGTCTCATGGCTTTGTGAATAAATATAAATTGTCATACTAAAGTGACAGGTGTAAAACCCAGGATGGCTGTGTTAGAGAGGTTAATCTTCTGTTAATCAAATCAGTTCTGCTTGACTTTCTCTCAGGGAGTGAGAGATAATGGCCCTGTTTAACTGGAGATTAGCCAGCTTTGGGCTGGAAATCCCTCAGGGTTCACCTGAGCCTTCTTGTGCCTTGTTCAGAATGAAGACATTCAAATGTGTTGATAATTAAAGTTGGGCCTTTCTCCATCCTTTGGCATCCCATGATACAAGGACACCTTCCACTGTGCCTTTTTATTTACCAGAAAAATCTTCTTTCTAAGTCTAGATAGTTCTGGAACATTCTGGAATATTATCAAGAGGCACTCTAAATTTCTAAATTCTTGCAGTGAGTTGAGTGTCTCAGCTGTCACTGCTACAAAACACAGCAAAGTAAAGGCATGATGTCATTGCAGGGTGGAGAGGGTCTGCATGGTCCTTGATGTGGTCCCATGAATGAGTCTCCAGCCTACCAGCGGAGGGGACTGGCTAGGTGCAGTGGAGTAGTTGGGATAAGGCACAGTGAGAGTTAAACTTCAAAGAAGTTTTGGGATGGAGAAGACTAAGTAAGGTCCTGGTAGGAAGCATCCTTAACCTTTGCTGAGATCAGCTATGGCTTTGATACTGTGAGCCCTGGAAGGACAGCCTTAGTGTACAGCCTCAGAAACCTGGAGTCTCAAGGGAATGGAGTTCTAGAGGTGTTTTTCTGTTTGCTTGGGTTTTTTTTTTTTGTTTGTTTTGTTTTGTTTTTTGTTTTTCTGAGACAGAGTCTTGCTATGTTGCTCAGGCTGAACTTGAACCCATGATAACGCTCCTACTTCAACCTCCCAAGTTCAGGGATTATAGGCATGCCCCACCACACCTGACCTTGGAGTTCATATTGTTGGCAGGAAATATCAACATCATCCTGGGCTCTAGAGTCACTCATGAGACACTGTGATCAGAGAGGGCCTCGTAGGCATGTATAGATGAGAAGATATTTCCCTCTCTTCCTAGAATCATCTCAGGAAGACTTTGGAAGGAGTCACAGAGTTGTTATGCAAGTAGGGGAAAAGCAATGAATGTTGGGATAATGGTATTAACTTGAATCCACCACTAGAGAAAGGTGATATAGTGACAATCCTAAGACAGACATTAAGCCAAAGGACTGAGTTCAGATCTCAGCCTAGTACACAACTGATATAACTGTGACATTTTAAACAATCTGAGTCTCAATATTCTCCTATGGATAATGAGATGGTTGTGATTAAATGAGATAACATACATAAGCGTACATGAGATAACATACACGAGATAAAATCAGTGAGATAACATATATGAGATAAATAAATGAGATAACATACATGCAGTTAAACAGCCTGGCTATAAGGGCACAATCTAATCCACGGTAATCACCATTATTATCCCGGTCATAATCATCATAATCATCATCATTACCATTGTCCTCTTCATTTCTGTCATCACCATTATTAGTATCAGCGTAATCCTCAGGCTTAGTATTAGTAGAATGATGAAGACCAAGGAAATTAAAATAGCATTGGTACTTTTAGGTAAGAAAAACTTTGATCACAATTAGAGGCTTTCCTGAGAACACACAGTTGATCAAAACTAGATCTAGATTTCTACTCAGCTCCTTTCATTACACCAAATCCAACATCTTTCCAGAAAAAGTTTATACAGAGCAAAGAACCTATGAACCAGGTGTCTATGAAATCATAGAAGATACTGAGGGATTATATATCTCCACTAATTTAAGATGCAATAATATTTCATGGTTGATTGATTTCAAAAGAGAGAACGTGTTCTTAATTATCATGATTTGAAGTTTTGCTTTTTTAAAAAAATCCTACCTCTATATTAATGATGCAACAAGAAGAAACTCATTCTCTTGCATCTTTGCAACTGGTACTGTATCGTTCATCTACCCTGTGACCCTGAATTGTCTCTGGATTTTGGAGAGACACAACAGTGCATCCACTTATTTTCCCGTAACTCACCCAGCATGTAAAACAAATAACCAGGCTGACATGTCTGAAGTGCTGTGTCGTGGGCAAAACAAGGAGGAAAGACAGTCTTGCTCTTCTATTTATGGACTATAAACCCTTTACAGTGGCATTGATGAAGGGTTTATAGTCGGTACACAAGCTGGTTACACTATAAATTGTAATGTTATATGATAAACTGGGACTTTATAGCAGTAGTAGATATCAAAGAAAAAAATGAGTTGAAGTCTGAAAGGATCTATCACTGGAGATACTTGCTGCAGGTTTAAATATTCAAGCTTGTTTTGTCTTCATTTCATTCAAGTACCGGATAATTCATGTTCTTTTGAGTGAGAATTTATAGATTTACCTAGAGATTAACAGTGTAAAAAAAACAAACAAACAAATAAAAAGGCAGAAGGCACCGTGGATGGTGAATAGCATAGTTGTGACGTGGATAAGAAATAGAAGAAGGGAAACACTGAATTATTCAGGCATTTGGGCTTTCTATTTTTATACTGGCAGATGACAGGTGAGACTTTCTCCCAGTTTAGGGCCTGCTAACATGCCGCTATAGTAAGACATCTTGGTAACTATATCGAGAAACGGAAAATATTTACAGGGGAAATGTGTTGAATATAACATAATTGCTTCTAGTTTACATTAAGGCTAAAAGCAGTAAAATGTCAACAAATGTTAATTTCCCAGCCTCTCTAATAGGCACACACTCTTTCAGCTCCCAATTCTGTCCTTATTCATTATGAAACCGCGATTGCTAATATTTACTTATTACTTATTTATATTTTCATTTGAAAGTAAAAATAAGCTCATTTGCCATAATAACAGCTTAATATTACCAGTGCTAAGAAACTGTCTTTTAAAAGATTTCTATTAATGGCTTCTCAGAAGAAGAGATCAGAGGCTTCTCCCTTTTTGCATATGGAATATGAGGAAAGTTGCATTAACCAAGAACATGATCATCATTCACTTTGGTGCTTCCTTAGTGCTCTGGAAAAGAAGGTGCTTTGAATTCAGAGAGGAAAGAAATGACTTGATATTGGCCGAGGCTGAAACCAACCTGCAGCGAAGGGGAGGCGGAGGGCACTGTGGAGTCAGTTCTGCCTCACACTGCATCTGCAAGCATGAGTTTGCTTGGAGTTGCCCAGCTGAAAGGTCCCCAGTAACATAGCCAGAGGCAGTGGGAATTGTCTGCTGTGAGGCAGGTAGCCTGACTTTCTATAGTTAAATCTAGTTAAAGTCTTTTCTCAAAGACAGTAAGCCAGAGACCATCCTTCTTGGTCTAGGTCCACTTAGCCAAATACATACCAATAAACAGCTTGTCAGATACCTCAGATTTTGTCTACAGAGATCTCTTCTAATTCAGATCAGTATAGAGGAACCCAGCCTCCTGGCTTGTCTGGGACCAAGGGACTTCCTGGCTCACGGAGTTTTAAACTTTAACTCCCATGAATTCTCAACATACTACGACACACTGGGGGCACTGGTGATCCTGAATGATTCGGGGGAGCTGAAGTAGAGAAGTTCAGTTGGTAGCTGCACCAATCTGGGTGAGGCTTAGAAAGAGAAGCAGGATGCAGAGCCAGGTGTGTAGAGTTGAGGCTGTGGGAGAGGAGCGCATGGCCAATGACAAGGTCCAGAGCAAGGAAGGAAAGTAACCTCAAACTTGAATGGTGATTCTGGTTGGCTGGAAACAGTTGCATGAAGTTATATGTTGAGAATTATTCTGAGGCTATTTAACAAAAGAGACACATTGGCAAACTTCACAGGATGAAGAAAATATAGATGCAAATGCACTACTTAGTACCCTGATTTGTTTGAAAGATAAAAAAGGAGAGACAGAGACAGAGATAGAGAGAGACACAGAATGTAAAAATTGGATGAAGTTACTATAAAAACTTAATTTGAAATTAACTTCAAAAACTCCTACTAAATAAACTGGAAGCCATCGCAGCTAAGGAAGAAAAATGAAGAAGCCTACAAGAATTTGATTTAAATTATGCTCCATCATTTTTTTCAATGCATAAATAAATTCTAAAAAAAAGCACTATTTACATTATTTTGCCAGCCTATTTCTTTTATTTGTCTTGTTTTGTTCCAAAGACTATATTTTGAGTAAAATCTCTGTTATTAAATACTATAGTATTATTGCAGATGGCTGCAGAGTGTAGCATTATGTACAATATGCTCAACTTTATTTAACAGTCCTATTGTTAGATATCAGATTGATATTTTTTACTTAGAAATATAGCTGTTTCATACAGTTCAATCCAAAACACATTTGCT
Organism: Chinchilla lanigera; assembly: GCF_000276665.1. Lineage (NCBI taxonomy): Eukaryota > Metazoa > Chordata > Mammalia > Rodentia > Chinchillidae > Chinchilla > Chinchilla lanigera. Next base: position 10,241,817 of record NW_004955442.1, on the reverse strand, counting down.
CCTACCCTACCCTAATAAAATATTTCCTATAAGAGTAACATCAATGTGGAACTGGGCATGGTAGCACATGGTTGCAATCCCAGCACTCAACAGGCTGAGGCAGGAGGGTCGCACTGAGTTCATGTCCATCCTGGGCTACATAGTCAGTTCAAGGCCAGTCTGAATTATATAGTGAGACCCTGTCTCAAAAAACAAAACAAAACAATTTTTTTAAAAAGTGATATTAAAGTGCAGTATAAGAGGGTTTATACCATACTATGTGTCTTTCCTTGGGGAAAATTCCTAAAGATGGACTTATAAATTCTAATTATGCATTCAAACACTAAGGATGAAATGTCTCATCTTGACTTTGCATGGTATCTGCAAATTAGCCAGTATTCACTGGAGAGGAAGTGATGTCCCCAAGGCTTGATGATGTGATCAGAGCCGGGTCACATGGAGAGAACACAGTGGACAGTTTCCCCCAAGTGCCCCTTGACAATGAGCGCTGTCATCTCAGCTTTCCCTATACCAGACTACAACAATAGCAACATCTGGTCTTCTTGCCACATGTACAGATGAAAAGAAGGCAAGCATAGACAACTGTGTGCAGTATTTGGAAGATGCAGCAGAGTAGAAAGGGCATGGTTGGAGCTGATCTGTACATGACAAGAATCGCTTCTCCAACTGCAAGTAGCTCTGCACATTCCATAGTCATCAACTGACTATTTTCTAAATTACAGTTATCATTTAAGCTATAGAGGAGAAAATGCATAACAAATTATTTAAGTCACTTTATTATTATCATCCAAAAATGCATTTATTATCCCCAAAACCAGTCCTTGTCTCAAATATACCTCAGCCTTATTTTAGGGTGATAATAATCATTCTGCTTATCAATGCTAAATGGCACATTCCAGGAAACACTATATTCAGAGATATTCTGAGGTCTTTTTAGCTGGGAAGTCACCTAATTTATGAAGGGAATACATTCTGATGAGCAATGTTTGTTTTTAACAAAACTGCATACTGCGGATGTTTAGAATTGAATTGGGATTGTGGTAATTGCCTCAGAGTCTTCTCCCATTTGGCAGAGCTTGTCCTCCTCAAGCATAAAGGGTTATTAGCAATGTGTCTGACTTTGCTATGACTCTCTTTAGCTTTTGCAAAGATTCTTCTCATTTGTTAATTCTTTTCATTCTCATTGTCTCACTGTCCATCAGGCAGGTCACACACTAGCTGTGCTTTTACAGATGAGACTGTTGAGACTGTGAATATTTAACCTCTATCCAGTAAACTTAACCACAGAGCTGAGATTGTAAGCCAGGCAGCTCCACAACAGCACTGTGCATCTTCCTACAGAGCAGCAAGAGAATCAGATGGTTTATAATCCCTCAGGGTCTTCATTTTTGTCTTATAAATGGGAATGCCCTTTGTGGCCTCTGTCTGCTTTTGGTTTCTATCACTCATGTGACACTTGGCTGGCTTGTTCCACTGACATTTTTCCTTGTAATCCACTGGCTTTGGATGTGTGTTAGAATCACACGGGAGATTTGAAAAATGAACTAAATCTTAAGCATGCCTGCAAAGATGCCAATTTAATTGATTTGGGTAGTTCCTCAAAATTGCTGTTTCAAGACACAAAAATACCCCAAGTGACTCTAAGATGACTTCTGCTTTGAGAACCACTGTTTATCCAGATTAACATTACCCAGGATTGTTCCAGAAATTCAGAATCCTGTGCTTCTTCAGGCAGAATCTGAATTGAAACAAGGTCTCCTATCATTTGTGTGTGCATTAAAATTTGAGAAGCTCCACTTTATAAGACCAGTTGTCTACCTTCTGCATTTTTGTTCCTTGTACCACTTTGCCCAGGATTAAGAATTGACCTGACCCTGAAAAGATATTCAGTAAACAAATGAATATGTATATCATTTTACCAGTTAGCCCCAAAGTAGCAGAGAAAACATTTACTTCCCCAAAGGATTTTGGTACTGTGATAGAGAAATCCAAATTTCAGCCCATGGTTATGAGCAGACTGGAATCATCGAAGACTGTTCCTTAACCTCAGCCTTATTAGAGACCTTAAGTGTCATTAGTCTTGTTAGTGGTAGAGAGAGGCTTAGGAACCAAGCAACCTCCCTACTTGTGCAGTGATCTTGGACAAGTGAGAGTCTCAGGAAACATTACAGTATTCTTGTAAGCATAAAACAAAATTATGTATGAAGAATAAGTAAAAGATGAGTGGGACTCAATAAACAAGCTCAAGTGCTAACAGTCTTTGTGATCTTGGGAGAGCTTGTTTAAATCTGTGGGCCTCTCTTTTGTTCACCCACACAAAGGGGAGAAGAGTGGTGGATATGCATTTGAAGGGGGTGAGGAAATGCAGTTACTAGATGCAAAAGGATGCACAATTCTTAGAAAATACTCAGTACATCAATACCATCATTGTTACCTCTTTGCATTCATAGCATAGGTATTTAGAGTGGTCTTGGTTTAGAAACTCTGCCCTAAAAATTAAGACGTAGAAAAATTGCAACATTCATTACTTCATGCCTTTGCTGCTTTTCCCTCCCATTTTGCTCATAATTGGTTATTCTATTTTCTCTCTTCCTCTCTTTTCTCTGATGGACCTACAAAGCATTACCCTCACTTTATTCAGATATGCTGTTATTGCCTTCTTAATGATCATCCTTCCCAATTTCTAGGACGAAGAGTCAAATAGGATCAGACTAGGATAATAATCTTGGTAATATGCCAAGATTTTAATCACTGCGAATGAACTGGCTGCCTTCAGGGATACCAGGAAAGGATGCCTGAAAATTAGGCGTAAATGACAGCACTCCACTTAGTCGCAAAGAGTGAGGTGGGGACTGGTCAAAGTGGGGAAGTCTGGCCCCGACATGAAAGATGGCAGTTCGTGGGTGTCTCCGCAACAGCCTATCTCAAAGAGTAACAGCCCTTTTGAAGCCACTGCCTCGTCTGCTATGTTTAGCAGACCAAATTTCTTAGCGTGCATTCTTCCTAAAGGACTATTCCTCAGCTTTGGATCTATGGCTTTAAAAACAAAAGCACAACAAGCCAGACATTTTCCAAAAGCACAAATTAGCTAGTAGCTTCCTGCCTCTCTCCTTGCCCCACCCAAAACTGGAGAATCACTTTGCAATCGCTCTCTCCTGAGCAGAATTACCCAATTATCTTCTAAATTATAAAAGGGAAATCTTCCCCACCAACTGTTCGTGGCAGGGCCAGAATGCACAATGTTGCAAAACTGTAGCAAAAAAAAAAAAAAAATGTAAACAAAAGAATCCCACGAAACAGGGGGCAAGCTGTCCATATACGCCAATCCCAGTGGCTTCAATCAAAGGCGGAATTGCTTCCTCAATAAATGAAGCCAGAACAACTAATAAACTCAGGCGCTAATTGCTGGCTGCAGATGTATTAACTGAAGCAAATGTGATGCCGGCAACCATTAATTATCTAATGAGGCCAGCAGTCTTCTGATGGGGTGGGGGCTGATTAAATATTAAAGGATGGCATATGGAAAGTGCCAGGAACAAAAGATTTCAATCTGGGGGAAAAAGAAAAAAAGAGTACACAAAGGAAAAAGAAATCTACTCTCTCTCAGTCTCTCTCCCTCTCTCCCTCTTTTTTTCTCTCTCCCCCCTCCCTCACTCTCTTTCCTTTTTTAAGACAAGAGCCATCCTTGTGTCTGAGAAAGGTAATTAAAGTCCCATTCGCTAGCACAAGTCTCAAAGTGACTTCAGTGAAATCTGGCTTCTGAAGGTTTAGGGCAGATGAAAAGCTTTCACATTAAAAGAGGGTGACAAAAACATTTCACCGCAAAAGCAGTTACCTCTTTGCTTAACCCTTAGAGCTAGGGTGAATGCCTGCTGTTTAGCTGTTTCTTCTGCTTTTCATCTGGTGGAAATGAACTTTCTCAGTGAATCAAACCACTAGGCATGTTTGTGCGTAGGGTCCCTGAGGAAGCTGTTTCCACCTTGGTCTTTAAGCTCTCTTCTAAGCCTTGCATATTAAATCATAAGAAAAGAGTTACTCTTTACAGGATGCTAACAATGTGGTGAGCATACTGGTAAGCCCTAGATACGGTGGATCTCATTTCACCCACAAAATAACATGCAAGATGGATAGTTACCTTCTCCATTCCAAAACCAAGATATTTGAAGCTTGTAGGAGTGGAATGTCTTTCTCAAATTCACATAGCTAGTAAGCAGCAGAGATTTAAATACAGGATGTCTATTCTAATGCCTGAAATCTTAAGTATTACATTAAAAGACACCCAAATAAGAGCAGTCTAATGGTTGATGGTACATGGAGCACTGCTTTTATGATACCTGCATCTGGGAGAAAATGTGATTAAATATATGTGATTTTCTAATTGCTCTCTTAGAAGGTGATAGTCTGACTTTTTAAGACTATTGGAATACAACTTCTTTGAAGTTGTCTCTGACCAGAAGGGAGATATAGGGTGATCAGCAATGCAGTTTCCAAAGTTTGAGAGGTTTTTTTTTTTGGAGGCAGACAAAACTTTCAGTGCCTAAACCAGGAGAGGAAGTCAACCAGAATACTGGGCACTCCAGTCTACAGGAATAAACATGTTTTTTTTCCAATTCTCTTAAGTAAAAACTCAAATTACATGTGGATAACATTTAAAATCTATTTAAATAAAACTTGTATTAGGAGGAGTAAAATTAGGATGTAACAAGGGTAAAGTAGAAAGCCTGGTTGGGGGACTTGGGATATGAACCTAGATCAACCTCTATCAACAGAGTAGCCATTTCTACCGCTAGGTCTCAACTTCACATCTAAAACTGTAAAGTGCTCAATGAAATAAATTATCTCTGCACTTTACTATAATTTTAAATTTCTTTGAGTACAAAGGCAAATAAGAGTCCAAATCATTGTCGTCGGTGACCATAATCAACGTTCTCTGAGTACTGTACAGTTTGTAGGCTTCTTTATTTTGCATTGCCCAGTTAGATTTTTATATAACTGTAGGAAATAGGCAAACTGTTGTGTGTTATATTGGGAAGAGTAACACTCATTAATTAGGATTTGTTAGAAAAGTAGTTATTAAAGTGACTGGCATTAAAAATTTAAAAAAGCAATAAAACCATAGGCATTGTTATCTTGTCCATTCTAGTTAACAAGTATTGTATTCCTTGTACAGGCAAGCTATCTTTAAAAATCCTAATGGAAAAATCATTTTCTTCCTCATCCTAGAATGAACACTCCTGTTTTTAATTCAGATAAGTTATCGTCACTTCCCCAAATCTGTAGCCTCATATCCCTTAAGGGCATTGCATAGCACATTGTATCTGTGAGATGGTTGAGAAAAGAAATAACAAATGTCTCATGCCACTGCAGATACCTGCAGCATTACAGATGAACTCAAATCATCATGGTGAGTGAAAGCAGATCCCATTTAAATACAGTTTTAGAATGAGAAAAACTAACCTATGTTGAGAGAAAATAGAATTGGTGATTTTTCTCTGAGGTGGCAGTGAAAAAATTCAGAAAAGTGGTTCCTCTGGTAGGTAGGTAAGAACAGGTATGCCTGGGAAGAGGCAGGCAGAAACATTCTGCAGTGGTGAATTTGGATCATATAGATCTACGTATTTTTCAGAAATCATTGTTTGGTTGCCTTAAAAGTGTGTGTTTTACATTGTCACTTTAATCTCAATAAAAAATATAACCATAAATTATGTTTATGTCTAATTAATAATATACATACTCAAGTGTTTATGTGTAAAGAGCATCCATGTGGTGTAGTTTACTTTGAAATTATTCTAAAAATAAGACTGATAAGGGGACAAATGGATGGATTGATGGATGGGTGAATGAATAGGTAGGTAGATAGATAAGACAAATGCTGCAAAATGTTAATTATAGTATCTAGGTAGAGAGTATATGAGTATTCACTCTATAATTCTTTCAAGTTTTCCATTTGTGTGCAAATTTTTATAATAAAATGTTGGGGGAATAAATAGATCAGAGTCTTTAAAATGCTGCTATATTTAGAAAATGCTGTGTGCTATTTATCCTTTACATCTTCCCCTTGGGGATGTTTAGAACTCAGAAACATATTAAAGGCTTTAAGTCTTGTAGTTAAAGCAAAATAAGTAAACTTTACTAGTCTAACATGTTCAAAAAATATCTGTTAATGAAACTTATTTTCCATTTGCAGTTTTTGTATTGATGGAACATCTTCAGTTCTTTATTACACTGTGGGACATACTTCATTATCAGGAGATATTTACATCTAGAATCAGATATCCCATAAGCATGTAGTTTCTTTACAATGTGTCAAATCATATTTAAGAGATGGTAATTATTAAAATTTGGGTTCTTCCGACTGAGCAAAAGCATTTCACATTTGAGACAGTTTGCTAACTTCTGAGATGTGTAAAATGGTCCCTTCCTTGCAGGAATGTTGTAAGGAGAAAATGAGGTAATTATGTCTCCTAAGGAAGAACTGATGACGTGAAGGCATCTGAGCAGTGAGTAGGATAAACAAAGACACAGTCATACTGAGACATTACAGTGGGAAGCCAAAACAGAATATATTTAGAGGAAGATATTAAATCTCAACAGAGGAAAGACATTTATGTTTGAGTGATTATAAATAGACTGAGGCAATTGCCTTTTTCATTTTTAATTGTTTGTGTTGAGGACCAAACTCCTGAACCTAGGGCTTTCTGCTTGCTAGACAAACATCCTCCACTGAGCTAAATCTCATCCAAAGTGAATAGACACTTCTTAGAAGAAGTAGAAGTAACAAATAAATATATGAAAAATGTTCAGCATCACTGATCTTTGAGAGATACAGATTAAAACAATACTGAGATTCCATCTCACTCTAGAAAGAATGGCTATCACTAAAATATCAAAAAATGACAAACAAGGGGCTGGGGATTTAGCTCAGCGGCCCAGCGCCTGCCTGGCAAGTGCAAGGTCATGAGTTCAATTCCCGGTACCGCAAAAAAAAAAAAATGCTGGAGAGGCTATGGGGGAAAAGGAGCCCTTCTCCACTGCTGGTGGGAATGTAGACTGGTATAACCACTGTGGTAATCAGTGTGGAGTTCCTCAAAAAACTAGGATCAGATGTCCCATTAGACCCAGCTATTCCTCTTCTGGATATCTTCCCAGAAGAATTAAAGACATCGTACAGCAGTGATATATGTGCACCCATATTCACAGCAGCACAGTTTGTAATAGCTAAATCTTGGAAACAACCCAAATGCCCATCAACTGAATAATGCATAAAAAGATTTTTTTATACACAGTGGAGTACTACTCATCCATAAGGAAAGACAAACTTGAGACATTTCTAGATAAATGGATGCACCTGGAGACCATACTCTTAGGTGAAACAAATTGGACACACATGCATAAATATCACATTGCTTCTCTGGTGTGAGAAGTCAAAAGTATGTGAAATGTTTGTGAAATAGGAAGAAATTGTTCAAAAGAAATAAAAACTAGGGAGGGGAAGGGAGAAAAGAAGGAAGGGAAAATTTTAAAAATAAGAAACAAAGGATAAAATGGAGCCAAAACATGTAAATAAGGAGGAGAAGAGGGGTCGAGGGGGGGATTGAGAAAAAAAAAGAGGACTCAAAATATATACAGGTACAAATTCCCTATTTTGAGCATGATTATTGTGTACATCTGAATTCTACCAGTAAATTTAATCTTAAAAACCACAAACAATAAATAAATAGCCTGAGGCTACCTCATTGGAGCAGAGGAAAAAGATAGTCTACTATCTTCCACACTCTGGGAGAAAATTCGGAACTACCCTAACATCTATCAACAGTAGAATGGGTGGATAAATGGGGGCATATTCATGCAATAGAAAAGCGTACAAGTGTTCTGTATATAGTTGTGTACAGCAATGTAGATGAATCTTGTAAAATTAATGCTGAACTAAAGTATCCACACACACAATAGCACATAATGTATTATTTTATTCACAAAAAACTAGAAATCCAAATGTTGATTGTTATTGTGCTGGTGGCAGGAGATGGGTGGGAGTATGTGTCAGGGTTTGCTAGAGGAATAGATTTAATATAAAAATGTATATGGTATACAAAGGGTTTACAAGCTAGGTTTACAATGCCTACTTACAAAAGGGCCGTCTATGAACTGCACATGGAAGATCCAAAGATCTGGAACTCACTACAGAGTCCCTCATACTGGAAAGCTAAAGGTCTGAAGTGCAAGGCTGAAAAGTCTGCACTGGAAGCCTGGAGATGGATGTCCAAAAGAATGGTGGAGACTGGAGCTCCTCTGAAGAAATAAAAGTGAGACACCTTTCTGTTTCCCCTTTTGATTCAGCTGAGGCCAAAACTGCACCTGTTGGTACCACCCACACCAAGGGTGAGTCTTCCCACTTCAGTAAATCAATCAAGCAGACACACCCAGAACTGTGCTAACTAGTCCCCTACCTATTTCTTATTTAAGTTGACACCACAATTAACTATTACAGAATGACTGAGAAGGAGAATAAGGATGTCTTCTGCCAACTGGTGATATTTTACCTCTTGGTCTAAAATCCACCCAAGTTTACTCTCATCATCATGCACTTGTCTAGCTAGCTACTTATGAAACTCTCATAATATAGGATATAAAGTTAAGAGATCCAGAGACAGAATCCAAACTCTTAATATGCTAATAAGTGGAATTCTTCAAGCATAAAGTGACATAGACTGAGAAGAAATACTAATCACAGAAATGAAAGAGGAAAAACAATTGAACTAAGAAAAAAACCCCAAAACATGAATTGTCAAATCAAAAGGACCCAAATCTTCCTGATAGGAGACACAGATTTAGAAATTGATAGCAAATCCAAGTGAAAAACATAAATCCTAAAGTTCATATAAATGTAACCCTTTTTTGATGAAAAAAAACAAGTTAGAAACACAAGGAGGAGAACAAGAAAGGTTTCCGATATCTTACCTGCCACACTTAATAGCCTATGGAAAAAAGGCTGGTGATGAAAATATATTTTACATGTAGCTAAAAAAACCCCTCTGCTCAAAAACTGAGGAAAACATGTTGACGTACATTGGTTTAGGATGTACTTTTGCCAAACTAAATTAAATAAAAGCAGATATCCCTAGATCAGGAAAAATGTATGTACAACAAAGGATATTATAATATTATTTAATGCCTAATTGATTGACCATCAGCATACTATGACTGGGAATTAGAATTAGTGCTCAGATCAAAATTCACAAAATAGAAGCACATATCTCTGCTTTGGTAAAAGTGAAAAATTTAATTATCTTGTGGAATTTAATTTTTCAATGATTTTAACACATGTGGGAATGAAGAGTGCCAGGATGTTCAGGAGAGAGGATTTCAGAGGGCTTGGAAGCATACACAGCCGAAGGACAGGTAGAATGCTTGGTAGCACGGTGAGAAACATGGTCAGTATCAGCATTTGGCGTGTGTTTTAAAACACAAGCCTCATGTAGCTGTTTAGAAGAGAAATGCTAGTGGGTTGGAGTTTCAGAATATCAATTTCAAATTATTAAGAGCGTAAAAGTTGATTGCTTTTTGAGACAAAGTCTCACTAAACTGTCCAAGCTAGGTTCAAACTTCCAAGCCCCTTGTCTCAGCCTCCCAGAGCGCTGAACTTGCATTATTTTGAGGCAAGCTTGCACCGTGCCAGAACCTGACTGTTGAGATCTGCAGAAATGCCAGTACATTTACAGGCACGCTGCAGTATGGTATGATTGGTCCCCTTGCTTTCTGCGGAGAAGAGCAATAAGAGGAAGACTCAGAAGAAAGAAGGGGTTGTGTCTGTCAAGAACTGTGTCAAGTATACCCTGAAAGACACACTGTATTTTTAGAGAGGGAATTTGTCAATGTACCATTGGGCAATCAGAGAACGAGAGCTGCAAAATGAAACCCAACAGCCCACAGCTTCAAATCCTTCCAGTGTGACCAGGATATTGAGTGCTTATACTTACAAGAAGGAGGTATCACATTCTGGAAAGTATAGCACCCCAAAACTGATTTGCCTTAAGTACGAGAGCCATCCTTTCCCCAACTTCCGTTTTATTTTTTTAGTTAATCCCTCTCTCTATTATAATCTTCTTAATATCCATCTGTTACCCTTTAGGCGGTGGCTTCTTAAATTCAAATATCAGGCTATTTTTATCACTGAAGAATGTGTAAAGCAATAGAAAACAGTTTAATGGATTTTGGAGCCTGTGGCCCTCTTCAGCAACATTTCCATAATGAAATCCGGTTGTAGGCATCTGGGTGGCCACAGCTGACTGTTCACAAAATGAGGAGTGGGTGTGTCCCTCGTGTGGTGTCCAGCAAAGTAGAGTGTGAGGTGCTCCCCTCTGCACCCTGCCCTGCTTCTTACTGGAAGAGTATGTTACCCACCATCCAATGTAGTGAAGCTCGACCTTTGGGAAATATGTTCCAGAGGTGGGCTCTGTGGGGTGGAGCAGAGGGCACTTTTCATGGAATGAGGCCTGGAGGACAATTCTCTTCCTTAGGGAATAATCATCACAGAGGTGCTACAGGCTAAAGATTTCATAAAACCGTGCTGGGCAAAGATGCGCTGTAAAGGAACAGAAGGTCCGATAGTTACTGCTGCATGCTTTAGAAGCCTTTAGGTAAGTTGTTCAATCTGACAAATGATGTCCTCAAGCCTTGAGAAGACAGAATACAAGCACAGAGGAAAACTGATCCTAAGGGGCCTGCACCCTACAAGCAAATGTTGCATTGTAACAAGGTGCATACTAAAACATTCTCCTAGATTTCTGGATTCTGTCATCCTCGATCATAAACATAATACAAACTTGCAAGAGTGAATAATTCAAATTTAGGTGCACATGCTACCTTTGAATTATAGGTTTCTGAGTATTTTATGTGTTTTGAAAAGACTCTTGAGTAATTAATTCACGCATGGACACTCTGGTCCCTGAGTGTCTGGCTGTCCCGACAGTCGCAGTGGCAGTGCACTGCCAGGTATCAGATGGAGCCCACTAGCTTCATTCCACACTGCTTAACCCCATGGGACAATTACTCATGGCTTGACTTTTCTTTGCAGAATCTGTAGGACTTTGCAAGCAAAATCATTATGGTTTTTCTGAGCAAGGACATTAAGAACAGGAAGAAAGAACAAAAACAGAAGCTAAAATAAATTGAGTTCTAAGGTCATGTCATGATAAGGGTTTTTACTATTATCTCATTGGTTTTAAATCAGTTTATGGTAATTTCCCTTACTATCCCCATTTTAAAGAAGGAGAAAAACTAAGGCTCCAAGGAGCTCCTTTGCATAAACGCGTTTTACTACTTATCAAGTGCTTCCACTTAGACTGGAATCAGCTCTGCCTAACTCTAAAGGGTAGCTCTGAAAAATTCTCTGTTTTGCTACTTTCTTATTGATGACCAAATGCAACCTCTTCATTTTAGAGGGAGAAAGTCATATTTAAAGAGGGAGTTGGTGGAAGTTGCCTGAGGACACACTGACTTATTGGTCACTGAGTTTAAAAACTGGACCTCTTAGTGAAAATGATTCTTATAAATTTTAAAGTTTATACAGATGCTATTTGGGAGAAACCGGGTCCCTCTGAAAGTGTGGTCTACCAACTGTAGCAGTACACATTGGGTGTGGTGCTCTCTAAATTAAAAATGTCACTGAACTGATCTATACAGTTGGATTTTAAAAATCAATGTACATAACAACCAAAACTCCAAGCCAGCATGACTAATACTCACCTCTTGGATCAGCTTAAAACATCTTTGTTCTCTCCTAAATAGGCTCTGGGTGATTGTCTTCATCACATCATCTTTCCATGTTGCTCTAAATATCAAAACACATGCTTGGCTATTATTAATCTGTTTAGTTAAAACATACATCCTTTCGTGCATTCGTTCAGCAGTAATTATTTTAATTCTAATTGTTTTTATTTCAGATATATAAAAAATAAATGTAATCACTCTAACCATTTTAAACATCCAATTCTGTACTATCAACAGTATTTTATTGTTGCACAACCACCACCACCCATCATCTCCAAAATTCTTTTCACTTTATAAAACTCTAGACCCATGAAACAACACCTCCGCATTTTTCTGCCTACCAGCTCCTGTAACAAGCACTCCACTCTCTGTCTCTATGGATTGGGTTACTCCAGTGGAGTCGTATGAGTAGAATCACATAGAATTTATCTCCTTGTGACTGGCTTGTGTCACTGTCTCAGTTACTTTTCTCTTGTTGCTGAGACAAAATACCTGATGCCCAGAATTAAGGAAAGAAAGGTTTATTTAGCTCACAGTCTGTGGAATTTTCAGTCCATCCTCAGCTGGCTCCAAGGCAAGGTGGCACATGGCAGAGGGCAACAGTTCATGGTGTCAGAAAACAGCAAAAGCAACAACAGCAAAAGGAGGAGCAGCGGAGAGCAAGGCTGTTTCCCTCCCTTACACTTAGTATGCAAACTATCTGTCCCAAGGCGGGTGTAGCACTCACACCCATAATTCCAGCATTGGATCATGGATCAATCAAAAACTCTAGAAGCCCGCCCCATGACTGCATGAGGCTTTGGGGGGACATCTAGACACAAATCGTAATAATCACTTAACATAATGTTCTCATGGTCCATTCACAATATAGTATGCACGGTGATGTTTCCTGTTTTTAAGGCTGAATTATGTTCCTTTGTTTGTGTAGACCACATTACTTTTTTTTATCCATTTACTGGTTAATGGACAAAAGGAAAATTTCTCTCACTTTTTGGTTAGTGTGAATAATGCTGTTATGGGCATAGGTGAACCCTGTTTCACTTCTTTTGGGTGGATTCCCAGAGTGCAATTACTGTCATATGGAAATTCTATTTTCACTTTTTTGGGAGAAAGCACCAGACTGTTTTTCAACCATAATTTTATACCACCAAGACACAGGGTTGAATCAGTCGGGATCTCTTCAAATGACAGGTTAGTTGTGGAAACAAAAAAAAAATAGACACATACAGTGACAGCAAAGAAGATCATAAGGGAATGGCTAGCACAGCACAGAAGCCTGGAAAGGCATCCCTGGGTTTTCCCAGAGAGAGCAAGTTGGGCTTTCTGGAGGTGGTGACAATAGAAATGAATTTTGAGCTCACACTGAGGAAAAATAGGGACTTTTTATCTTGTAGGGAAGAAGCCTCAAGACTGGACTATTGCCTTCAGGTCTCTGAAGAGCTATTATGTAAAAGACAGAGCAGATGTCTTCCACATAACCCAATATGGAAAGGCGACAGACTTTAGATCAATAGAAGAACGAGACTGCTAAAACCTAGAGCTGTCCAGCAAAAGAATGGGCTGTCAGAAGTCACAGAGACACATGTCACATTTCCAATGGCAACCTGCCAGAGGATGGCAGGGAAGACTCATTCAGCAGTTAGGGTAGAATTGATATTTTCTAAGGCCTCTGTCAACTTGAGGTTTAAATTATTCACACACTCTTCATTAAAGCATGTCTTAAAGTGTGAATTTATTATTGCATTTTTTCTCTAAGTTGGCTCTTTTACATAGAGACATAAAAGGTAGATATATGATAGATAAATAGTACATACAAGCACATATGCACATGGAGATCAGAATGCATTTTTGTGTGATATATGATCACAACTAATATTTAAGAAATCTACTTTGCACTAAGCGCTCTTCTATGAAGTATTTTATTTTATTCAGCTAATCTTTACCTTACTCTTATGCATTGCACACTACCATGAAACCCACCTCAGATTTGACACCTGTGGTAATGGACTGAAGGACTTGTCCAAAGACAAGCAGATTGAGCTGATACTTGAACATAGGCTCCAGTGGCTGAACTCTATGTTTAACCTTCTACGATGCAGTTCTTCTGGATGGAGATACTTTTAGTAATGGCTGCTATATATTGTTCTTTCATTAATTCTCTCAACAGTCCTGTGAGGAATATCGTATAATATCATAATTGAACCAGTGGGGAAACGGAAGACCAAGGATGTCTACCAGTATGTTTGCAAGCCAGAAATTAAAGTCATACCTGTCCTTCTCTAAACCAGTATCATCTGCCAACTCCAATGCTCCTGCAGACAATTCAGCTTCCTAAGAAAAAGGAGAACATTTTTGTTTGCCATTATCACATGGGAGCAGATTATAAAATAGAAAATGATGTATATTAACTTTGGACAGATGTTGTTTTAACTCACTCTGCTCACACGCTCCACCTTGCCCAGCCAAACACAGTATTTGGAAGTTCTGTGTGCACAGACGAATTGCAGTTTGCTGCCCTTTCTTTCTCCCTAATGCACCCCACACAAAACAGCGGAGAGGGGTTGGTCATAAAATGGAATTGTTTTATTTTTAATGTTTATTGCTGAAGAGGACCAAGTTGAAAATCAAATACACGGGTCTCATGACTTTAATCAGGAGGAAAGTTGCTAATAGATTTTTTTTTTGACTTTAAATTTAACAACTTAACAACTTGGCAATTTAATTAACTTTTTAAACACAACATAAACCAGCCACTGGGACTTTCTGCTGCCGTACTTAATCGTGGCAAATAGCCTAAGAAGTGGCAAGAAAAACAGATGAGACACCTTTATGGTGGAAAAGACACCATCTGTAGCTGCCAGCTAGAATATTTTGTCACAATCCATCTCCAGGAAGTGTAACTCAAGACTTGAAAATGGCTCTCTGTTGGCTTTCCTTTGAGAGTTTAACAATGGCACTACCACACCATCGAGGGAAGGTAGTGCTGTAATCCCATAGTAGGAGACTTTATTCAGTCTGGTGAATTCTAGGAGGACATCCACATTTTCCGGTTAATTAATGAATTCTACAAATATATGTACCCAGCACTTACTACTGGTTTAATTTTAAGGAAGAAACAGTGTCCATCTTTCAAAGTTCTTACAGTCAAGGAGAAATACACAGTGTCCCGTGACCATAAATATTGCAGTCCTTTTTAATTGAGTATGGTTATTGTCACATTCTCTGCCAGCACATATACATCTGACTTATTTATTTATTTAGTACTAGAGATTAAACCTAGGCTCTTCACGCTGAGCTATATCCTCAGTCCTTCTTAAATTTTTAAATTTTGAGACAGGGTCTCACTAAGTTGTCCATGCTGGGCTGGAACTTTGATCTTCCTGCCTCAGCCTCCTAGGGTGCTAGAATTATAGGCATGGCCCACTATGTCCAGTGTACATGTGTTATTATTTTGTTGAATCCATATAGGTATTGTTATTCACCTTTCATCTGGAAAGAAAGAAATTAAAGGTCTTACAATTTTTTTCGAGTCTCACAACTAAGTTACCTGATCAATATTCAAATGTAGGTTAACTGGGTGAAAGTAACTATGCCAATATTTGCCTAATCTGGGTTATTTATGTGCTGTGGTAACCTCTCTGAGCATATGAGTGAGTGAGTATATGTATGTGAGTGAGTATGTGTATGTAAGTGTGTGTGTGTGTGTATGTGTGTGTGTGTGTGTGTGTATTTGTGTGTGTCTGGTGAAGGGGATGGAAACGAGCCATGCCTGAACTCCCCAGAGTTGCCTCTTATGCTCTGTTTGTATATGATCCAAGCTGGTAGTTATTGAATTGTCTTCTTAACACATTTTAGTCCCATTTTTAGCAGCAAGGAATTTCAGGCTGATGTCTTGATTTCGACAAGGTCACATGGCTAATTGCGATTGGTCCAGTATAGAAGCTGATTATCTCCATGACTCAGGTTCTTAACCATGTTTTCTCATTTGCCTAAAGAGATAAGAGGGCTGGAGACATAGCTCAGCAGCACCAGTGCCTGCCTGGCAAGCACGAGGTCCTGAGTTTGATTCCTGGTACCAAAAATAAATAAATAAATAAATAAATAGGACTTTTTGAGCAAAAACAATTATTCTAAAAATATTATAAAATGCCTAGTGAGATTAATTATTTCTGTATATCTATTTTTTCCCCTTATTGCTTTTCATAGATATTGCAAGAAAAGTAAAACAAGGCTAAAGTGCTGAATTTGGGGCATCTAGGAGGAAAGGTTGCCCTACTGAGTCCTGTTTCCTCAGACTTAAATAGAATTGAGAATAGAGAAATTAAATGTAATATGACAGGATCATACAGGTAAAATCAAGCTCTGTCCAACCTCAGAACCCTGGTCTATGTGCCACACTTCTTGTGGGAGAGTTACTATCCCTGATTACACCTATTTCCTATGAACTCTCCATTAGCACCGAACAGTGTCAGTCTTGTCTCAAAGACAGCTTCCTGGACAGCATGAATCAACTTTACCAAAAATAAAAGTAGCTTTGATTTTCTTCAGAGTTGCTAGAGAAGCCTGGTGTGGTGGTGAACAACTGTAATCCCAGCACTCCAGAGGCTGAGGCAGGAGGATCACCATGAGTTTGAGGCCAGCCTGAGCTACATAGGGAGCACAAGGCCAGTTTGAACTACAAAGCAAGATCCTACCTTAAAACAAACAAATAAAACAAAAGGGTTGCTGGAGAATCTCTTGTTGTAAACAAAGATTCCAGTACCTATTCTGCCAAGTAAAAATTACATGGTTTAATTATGGTTCTGTGGTTCTTGTTCTGCTATAACAGCCAAATACTTAATATTTAAATTATTCTTTGAAGGGAACCATTTTTTCGTCTCTTTCTGGTGGTACTGAGGATTAATATCAGGAAGCGCCAAGCTACATCTCCAGATCTTTTGTATGTTATTTTGAGACAGGGTCTTTCCAAATTGCCCAGGTTGGTTTCAAACTTCTGACCTCACCCCCACACCTCAGCCTCCTGAATACCTGAGATTACAGTCATACATCACCACATCTACCTAGAAGTCAGTGTTAATGATAATGTTATAAAGGATCTTGTCTAAAATGGCAGGAACAAGTGGTCAGGAGCTGTGTCTGCTTCGATCCAGCCCAAATACCTCAGCTTTTTTTGTTTGATTTGTTCAGTTTCCAAGTAAATTAGTTATGTTGTTATTGTTAAATCAGTATTTCATGGTTGAAATAATAAAGTTTGATGAGCACCACTGTCAAAAGACAGAATTACAACAATTTAGTTTAAAGATCCTAATTGGCTTAGCTTTGATTCTAAAATCAGACAACACTTGATTCCATAAAACAGAATCAGAGTTCCAATAAGCATAGCAGAGGAGGCTGATTTTCTAGATGGAAAAGAGCTGGAGAAAGCAAAAACAAAGTACAAAAACCAGATCAATCACTTCCAAGTTCGCTTCCTTGTGAGGCAGGGATAGGGAGACAGAATGACAGAAATACATCTAATAGTTTTATCATCAGGACAGTTCAGGTGGCACTTTTTGTCTCATGATAAGGTAGAAGGGATTTCATTTCCATGCCAATGGAAACTGGTCTGTTGGGCAAAGCTGGTGGTTATCTCCCTGACTGATTTCTTAAAGGGTCAGATAAACAGCTGTCTAGTTTGAGCTTTGTGACACAGAACTTCAGCATGAATAACTCCATTTTAGTTTTTATCTTGGTCTGTTGGGGCTAGTGCATGGACTTTGTCCAGCATAATGAGCTAGTGTAATTTTTATTTAACACTTAATAATCTGACTCTTCAATTTCAAAGAAGAGGAAACTCACAGGCAGAGAGGGAGATCGCATGGCTTGTTATTTTGCTCAACATAATGCAAGGCAAAGTCAGAACCTAGACTGAGCTCTTCTGAAGCTCGGATCCACAATCCTCCACAGGCATAAAACCATGCCGGTGGCTACTTCAAAATGGAGAGGAAACAGGCACTTTCTCTGCGGGTCCTGTTATTCTTTGACAGTGAGTCAATTTTGTGGGCAAAATGAGAGGTGGTCCTTGACAGTCTCTGTGGTCTTACATGGCTCTAACATTCTGTGATTCTCTCTAAAGTTTTTTATTCCCCTGTGGTATTGGGATGTAAGGTAATGTGCTACAGGATGTATGAGCAAAGCTTTCAAAGTCTTAGTGGGTCCTAAATAGACTCATTTAATCTATACGGGGATTTGAATCTTCACATAAGACATTTTCCTTAATTAAGCCACATTCCAACATGAAAAAGTCATGTTCATACAAACTCAAGGATCAGATTTACAACTGCTGAGCACCTAGAGTCTCAATTAGCTCTATCCTGATTCTTGCTGAGAAAAGGTCACCAGATTTTTCAGTCCTTTAGTTACTTATAATTTAAGTCAGCCAGCCCAGCCATGATCAAGTGTTTTGAAGGAGAGCCAGGTGATTGAAAAGCTCCACAGAGGAAGCAGGATGTAGGCATTCCTCAGATAAGTGTACCAAGTGTACCACCTCTATGTTAAACATGGGGACAACATCGGCAGTGGAGGTAGGTCTGCCTTCTTGAATCTGCACTTGGATGAGGTTTTGGGAGACTGGATATCAATGGAAGGAGCTACCTAGGTCATCTGGAAGAGCATCAGAGGTGAAAACTTTGAGCCAAGAAGCCTGGCCCTTCCACTATAGTGAGACAGAACTTGTGTCTTTGCTCATTCTCTTAGGGTTACTTATACCTTTACTATTTTTACTTTAGTTTTTTCCTGGGTGAAACCCAGGACCTCATTCATGCTAGGGAAGAACTCTACCACTGAGTTATATCTCAATCTAATTTTTGTTAATTTTTGGGAAAGAGCTCATGTCTCAGTCACTTTTTCATTACTTGGACAAAACAGCACCCACAAGCTAAAGAAGGAAAGTTTCACTTTGATTCACGGTTTCAGTCCACAGTTGGTAGGATCCAGGACAGAAGTGGCCTGGTGTAAGGGCCTATGCTGGAGGAAAGATGCTCACATCACAGCAGTGAAGAAGCAGAGAAGAGAAGAGCTGCGGGGAGGTGTACTCTTTCAGGTCACACCTCTAGCAAGAGCCCTCCCGTCAGGCCCTGGCTCTTAATGCAATCAGCCTCCAGAAGGCCCATTTTTGAACACATACAGCTTTGAGGGGACACTCCAGATCTAAACGATAAAACATCGTGCTATGCTGCCCAGGCTGATCTTAAAACTCCAAGGGTCAAATGATCCCCTCACTTCAGCCTCCAGAGTTCTGGGACTGCAGGCCACTGCACATGGCTGCATTATTTTAACGAAATAAATAAATTCTCACTTAAAAATACTGAACAGAAATACACAAAAGAATATATTTGCAAGTCACCCACATATTATCATTCTAAAGGAAGGTCATTAATATTAGGTATCTTGGTAAAATATTTTATGGATAAATATAGACTTAAGAGTCAATATTTAAGCATGCTTTCTTTAAAATAAGTGAATCAACTTCATAGTTAAATTCATATTTGGAGTTTAAAGTGTAAAAGAATGAAGCAAGTGTGATGGAATTGTTGTGATTCAAATAAATGTTTTTTTAATTGCAGAAGATATAAATTCCTAAAAGTTTCTCTAATATAGGAAAGTACATTAGGAACACATTAAGAAATTCAAATCATTATTGTTTTAAGTTGCTTTTGCTTTTTACACAATGTCATTTGATTGCTGAAAAGGATGAAATTCTTAACATAAAGGTATCTCATACTCATTTCTTCATGGTTTCCAAATTTTTAGTTATATTATGAATTTTCACATTGCTATGTATTGTGACATCTACACTTTGTTCTGTGATCCTGATTTTCAAAAATGCCAAATGTCAACACTACACAGAAAGAGAAAAAATGTTTAAAATAGTAGTAGTCTCTTGACCACAATTTCTTTATTCCCAAAATCGTCAGTTCCTCTGTAGAGGCTGTGAAACCCATATAAGGCCCAGACCTATGATCTTGCTAAACACAAATTCTGTCTCAGGTCTGCGGTGGGGCAGATTTTCTCACTCTGTTCTTATATGTAACGCCCACAAACCATGATTTTAAGAGCAAGTGCTGTCTTCAAATATCTGCATCCCCTGAATCTTTCATAGAGACTCTCTGCTTTGCCTCTAGAACACACTAATTTCTTTCACTGGAGATATTTCTGAATCACATTTATGTGCATACTGATTCATATTCTTCTAGAATTAAATATAATTTCATAGAAATGTGATCAATGACAGAATTTTACTATTTATAAATGATTTTCTTTATCTCATTGATGACTTGAATTGTTTGTTTTTAATGTTTAATGATATGACCAGCATATCTTTTATAATAATTTAGTCCATGTTTTTCTTCAATGCCAGGTCCTTTTGTTGTATAGATTTAATTATATTTTGCATTTTTATATTTCATAAACTTTTTCTTCTGTTATATCTTTGAAGACTTTCATTTTTCTCATTCCACTTGTCAACTCCTTTTCTATAGGGACATCCATTTAAACATTTGTCTTCTCTTTGTTGCTTCAATGAATATTTTCAATTTTTGCCTAAATTCAGAGTTTAAGCCAATCTTTTCCTTAGTTTAAATAGTTATCCTTCAGTATTATCATTTCAACTTCTTATTGGTCCTCATTTTTCTTTGTATATGTCACTTCTCATTTATATTTGTGTTTTTATTTTATTATCCTTGAGATAACATTCTTTAAAATTTGTTCTAGTTCAGCTGATCTACTGTTTAAACAGCTCTGTAATTTCTTCTTTGTTGTTGTGTTAGGTATCCTTGTAACTTGGGCCCATTTTCCCTATAATTTGTATTTATTTTTTTATTTCTTGATGACAATTTTTAGTTCCTGTCCTCCTAGCTTTATTGCACAATTATTTTTTCATATTCCTCTTGCTTAAACAGATCTACCAGATCTTCTTTTTGGTCTCATAACATCTAGATGATTTATTTGCACCAGTTTAGCTACACAAGTTACTACACACTAAGCCACAGTTTGAGGGTTGAGTATTAAATATTGTATCAGCTTTTCCTTGTAGCCTGAGGTCATGGACAAGAGCAAAGAGCCCCTGTTAAGAAAGAAAGCCTCTCTTTGTTAGAAACAATGTTCTGCAGAGCCTCCCAGGTTTTGTGAAATGCCCTGGCTCGTTGCATTATGGTCCAGGTTGCATCCTATTCCCCTGCGAAGATGCGTCCACAGTTATGCTCGTCTTTGAATTCATTTTCCTTAAAAACAGTCACATTCATTTGGTTCTGCTGCTGTTTCACTTGTTTTTTTCTCCAAAAAGAATTTCCATTGCAATACTAGTCACAAAAGTCAAGATACAGAATCAACCTCAGTGTCCCCTGATGGATTAATGGACACAGAAAAATGTTGTATACCCACAGTGAAATGTTATTCGACCTTAAAAATAAGAAAAGCTTGCCATATGCAAAAACATAGATAAACCTGCGGAACATTATTGCTAAGTGAAATAAGCCAGTCATAGAGGGATAAATAGTCTAGGATCCCACTTACTTGAGGCATCTAAAGTTGACCAGTTGATACAACCACTGAGCAGAATGGTGCTTTCTAGGGCCAGGGGGAAGAATGAATGGAAACTTGTGCAGTAGGTACCAAGTTTCAGTTATAGCAGAGGAACAAATTCGAGGGCTCTGCTGTACAATACAGTGCCTACAGTTGACTATACTGCACTGTGCACTACACATTTTAGGAACATGCTTCTTGTATTTAGTGCTCTTAGTTCACACTAAAAAGAAAGGTGGGAGAGTAGCAACAAAACTTGGAGGTGATGGATATGTTCATTACTTTGACTGTAATAATGGCTTAATAGGTGTGTGCACGTGTTCAAACTCATCAATTTGTACACATTAAATTCATGCAGTTTTTTATGCAGCAATTATACTTCAGTGATGCTGTTAATAATAATGAAAGAGTTTGTGGCTTGGCTAAGGAAAACAAAGCAACGGCACAGCTAGGACTCAAATGCAGGCAGATGCCACTACCTGTACCATGGATTACAGCACAGGCTCTTTGCTACGTAGGAGATGTGGAAATGTCCTAGAGAACCACTTAGCTTCCCTGTCATATAGTGAATGGCCCAAAGGCTAGACATAGACCAATAATAGATGATTTCCATGCCTTATACCATTCTAAAGGAAGGATTGTTAACAATAAAGTAAGGAGATTTCACACCTAAATATAAACGAGTATGTTCTAAGATGTCAGATACTCTGGTAATATTGGCTTTGCAACCTTCATAGTGACAACTGATAATCACT
This sequence comes from Chinchilla lanigera, assembly GCF_000276665.1. Lineage (NCBI taxonomy): Eukaryota > Metazoa > Chordata > Mammalia > Rodentia > Chinchillidae > Chinchilla > Chinchilla lanigera. The sequence goes on along the minus strand of NW_004955442.1, from coordinate 10,219,732 downwards.
GAATTATGGTTGTCCCTTCTACATGACATGTGTACTCTGCAAGCCACCATAGTCCTCCTCTGCTGGAGGAAATTTGTTTATGGACCCAGCCCTGGTAGGCATTTGAGTTTTGCATGCTAACCTAATGAAACCTGACCCAGATCTCCTCCAAGATCACTAAATAGGAGAGTAAATCATAGCTGGAGAAATTACCAAGTCCACAGGAAGTACCAGCCCTGCCTTGAACATGGACACAAGCGGCCCCCCTGACATACAACATTACTCCTGAGAATACCTCAACCCCACCTTAGAGTCATTGGGAGTGTCACTTTGTTCAGCTAGGACTTACTGCAGCACCAGCAGGCTCCACAAAGCCAATGATCTCAGAGGACGACTTGCAAATCCTTCAGGAGCAGCTCAAACCGAGGCTCTATTCTCCAAGGACAGAATAAGAAGAAGCTGATGCCTGAGATGTGGTAGAGTTGTTTCCTCCCAGGGGAGAAAGGGTTAATGAGAGCTAAGAAGGCCCACCTCAAGGTCTAGCAGGGGTTCCTTACGTGGAAGGGGCTGCCAAGCTGCCTCCCATGGACCCTCCCAGGGATTTGCTCCAGAGGAGCAATGGATGGGAGTTATCACCCACATTATCACTCTAGGGAAAACAAGCCTCCCTTTCCAGCTTTCTGCTCAGCTGTGGGGGCTCTCTTAGCTATGATCTGACTCAGTCTTATCAGGACAAACCTTGTCTCCCTGAAATTTGTAGCTGAGGGTGCTCACATTTCACTATCCATGGAAATCCCCCATGTAGTTTCTTAATTATAGAGTCTCCTGGCCCTAATTTTTTGCCGAGTGAGAAAGTCTGTGGTGGAACCTGGGAATTTAACAAACAGCTTGGGTATTTAAAATGGATGTACCAGAGTTTGAAGGGGGAAAAAAAAATCAATATAGAAATTTCTAGAAAAGGGAAAACTATAAAATCAGAAAACAAGTCAGCTATTGCCTGCAGCTGTGGGGTGGGTGTTCCGAGGTTGACTGCAAACAAGCATAAGGCAGTTTTCCGGGGGTCATGATGATCCAGTTCTTACACTGCATTTGGGTCATCATTGCAGAGGTAAATACTTGAAAATTCACCTAACGGGATGATTAGGATGAATGGACATTATGGTATATAAATTAAACTTCAGTAAACTAGCACACACAAAGATACAAACTCTGAAGCAGCGATAATGGAACAAGAGAGCAACATAGAAAAGTAATGAATTATGGTGCCAATGGACTAATGCAAAGGATAACAAACAATCACCGAGCTATGGCTGTGGACCAGTCACTGAGCCAAGTTCTTACACGTATTTGTCATTGTTTTTCACTCCTGTCCCATACATGTCTGGTGTCATCTTCATTTTTCAAATGAGGAAATTGAGGCTTAAGTGACATCTTCACATGCCCTGTGGAGAACTGGGATTTGAACACAAGAGGTCAGATGGCAGCTATGCAGTATCTTACTAATTAATAGTAAGTTAAATGGATCTCGCTGTAGATCTATTATGACAGTCAGACTCCATCACACTTCTAACTTCACAGCTCCCAAATATGTAAGCTCAGGCATCAGCCTTTGATACTCTAATCCTTAGTTTTTGTATCTGCAGACTGAAGATCTAGTTCAGAGGGTTCTCAGAAGATATAAATGAAATAAGAAATGTAAACCACAGTATATATGAAAAGATGTCTAGTAACTAGAAATACATTTAAACTAGAGGATGTGAATCCTTTAACATAGGGTTGAAGCATTCTTTACATATGCTTAGAAATTATTAGCTAGTATAAAACTCTAAAACTATTAGCATGATTGATTTTATTAGTGATCACTTGAGACTTCACATGTACTAAACACCAGGAGACTCACTGATTCAGATCTCACACAAGCAATACAGCACTATCCTGCTCTCTGAAACAGCCAGCATGTGAGCTACTGATTATAACATAATGTCTGAATACCTCACAAGGAACGAGTAGAGGTGGCACATGCCTATAATCTCAGTGCTCAGGAAGCAGAGGCAGGAGGATCACTGTGAGTTTGACTCCAGCCTGGCCTACATAAGCAAGTTCAAGGCCAGTTCACACTACATGGTGAGACTCTGTCTCAAAAAAAAAAAAAAAAAAAAAAAAAAAAATTAAAAATTGGTCGCTCCCAATATGTCACACAAAAATAGCTATTCTTATTATATGGAGGCACAGGTCAGGACTGCAGGGGAGAACAGGCGATTGAGCTTCACCTCCTAATGTTTAGTGTTCCCAGCATTTGCTGAAATCACTGAGAACACCGAAGAAAATGTTTGCAGAAACGCAGATCTGTGGAAATCTTGTTTTTTTTTCTCTTACAGCTACCTGACTTAAGAGTCTTGGCACTTCCCTCGCTCTGTCATTTTCTTCCTACAAATCCCTAAGGCTCCATTGGAAGAGTAAAATTCTCGAAGTGGAAGTACAGCACTGACTTCTGGGATGTCTCCAGTACCATTTGCCCGCTCCATGCTAACTCCCGGAAGCTGCATGGAAAATATGGCTTCTTGGGGACCCTGGGTTCCAGCATTGTGCCTCGGCATGGAACATCCTGTACATATCCCCTGTTGAGATAAGGCAGCCAGTCATGAAATGCTGATCTCCTACCTGGAGTGTGATTTCACACTCCTAGTTCAACTAGCAAAGTCAGTATTTCCAAATGACTGTAATTTTGGTGGGCAGGGTTGTTTAATTGGTTCCCTTTTGTTTTTAAACTCTCAGAAATGCATGGCTTCCAGCTAACAGAGAGTTGTACATTTTCTGTCTTGAATTTTTCAGTGCAGGGGAGAATCAGAAGGTGAAAATAAGTAGATGCTATAGGTTTCATTATAGACACACAGGAGGTGAAGCGGCTTAAGAGCTACCCTGCTTCAATTTTAAATTACAAAAGTTAAGGCAGCAACTAAGTAAATGGTTCTCCTATTCTTAATAATGACTCTGTACTTTCTTCAATCTGACTGAAGGTAGATTGGGGTTGGACGGCCACACACTGAATGCTGGGATCCAGAATATTTTAGTTTTCTAAAGCACAGACTTAGGAAAGGAAAGAACGTCTGCTGTCATGGTCGTTAGCAAGAGTGATGCAGATGGACATCTTTCAAGTATCTCAGCCTCAAATCTCATTAGATGAGAAAAGGGCTCTACTTGCCCATGCAAGACATAATTTATAAACATGTACATAAATTACCTGATTCTTCACTCAGCTGATACTCTTCCAATTGCTTTAATAGACCATAAAACTGGTAATACCATTGTGAACTGTTAAGTGGTCGGCTATTTAGCTCACAGCCTTCCTTGTTTCATAGTTTTTTTCCTTTAGCATGTACAATTTGTATCCAAGTAAATCTAATTTTGCAGTATGTTGGGGATGTTAAACAATCTCTGGGAGACTTGGGCCCACTTTTTGTGGAAAGAACATTACTGATAGCTACCTGGACTCTGTATCTACCTGTTTGTGAAACACGACTCAGGTTAGCTAATTAGCAGTCTTTTTTATGTGACTTAAAGTGCAAGAGGTTCTTGTTGTTTTTGCTGTCATTGTTGCTTATTTCTGTTGTGGGATTATTCGGGACACATATCAATGTGTCTGACAATTTATGCAAAGAAGTAACTTAGTTTGATCACTTGCGCATTTTTAGAATTGATGCTAGCAATACCTCTCTCTTGGACATTGACTACACCTTGAACTAAACACAAAATCTAAATGACACTAAGAAAGTAGAGTGTGGATTCATCTCTGTTAATTTTTTATCCTGAAATTCAAAACCAACACCTGTAGAGACTGTAAAATTCGGTAATTCAGATTCAGAGTGAAATAACTTTAGTGAGATAGGTGGTGAATCTGTTCTACAAAGAGCTGAGACATTTTGTACTAAGTGATGAGAGACCCTTTGAAAGCATCTGAGCAGGGGATATCAGGTTGGAGTCTGTGTGCTAGTTCATGTGGAGAGGGATATCTTGGAATCTCAATGAGGAAGCACACTTAGAAATGTAAGGGTAAGGCAACGGATTTCACCTGAAGTGATGCCACCCAGAAAGGAAGGAAAGGATAGGTGCAAGCAATACTGAGTTGTGATGGGCAGAATTCCGAGAGGACCTCCTCCATGTTCCATCCTCCTGTTAAATTCCATCACCTTGAATGTAGGCAAGGTCCGTGGCTATAATGTGTTTTCCATCCCATGAAGAGTTACTAACCAGTTGACTTTAACAACAAAGAAAATTGTGCCAGGTGGGCTTGATCTAATTAGGTGAGCCCTCAAAACGAACCATGGCATAGCTGAGATTCTCACTGTGGGTCTTGAGGAAGAAAGCAAGCAGCCTTGTTGTGAATGGCTAATGAAGGGAGCCTAGGTCAAAAACTACAAGGAACTGAATTCTCCTACAACTGGTGAGGACAGTATAGGAACTCATGTTTAATGCAACTTCAGCCCAGAAGCCACCTTGAGTGCAGCTTTGAGAGATATTGGACAGAGGACCCAGCCCCACTGCACCTTGACTTCCAGCTTCCCAACCTGCAAGATCATACATGAATGTTGGTTTTAGCTGCTTCATTTGCAGTGATTTCTTAGGCAGCAATGGAAAACTAATGTAAGTCCAGACTAAACCAGTAGATGATCAGTTTAAAACCTTATATATATGAATTATAAAGTTTTACCTTAAAATATACAGTGCTACTTCAAACATATACAGTGAACAAATAAACCACTGACCAAGTGTTTTCAAACAAAGGGACATGTGAGCTTCCTTATGAGTTTATAACCACCACGTTCAGTATCTTGTGGATGTCACTGGTTAAGTGTTTACACTGATGTACATTGAAATCAAGGTTTGTTTTCCTTCTTTTTCCCCACTTGAACTCCTCTGATGACATTAATGTATATTGTTTTGGATATTACAATAATGTTTGAACCTAGTTGAACCATGCTTTATTCAAAAACATGTATCACTGCAATCTAATAAGGCATATATTGTGTGAGTCTCAGATAAAGGCAGGTCTTAAATGAGTTGTGGAGGTTTTCACTGGGGAAAGCTGACCAGCCAGCCCTCTGGGTTCCCAACAGGTAGAATTTGCTATGATGAAATTAGTTGTGGCCGCAATCCAAACAGTCTTTGTCCTGAAAGTTCAGACATTCCTTATTCCTAATTCTCTAAGTAGGCCTGCTCTGTAGAGGCCAAGCTGGATTCATTCTGGACTTAGGTCCAGATTCTGACTCCCTATCACCACGCTCAAGTTAAATGAGAAGAAAGACTCGAGTTTCTTACGCTGACTTGTGACTCTTTAGTCTCCTTGGCACAGGGCCTGGCTGATGTGCACACTTGACTCAGAAATCCTCTTCTCCTTGATGGCCACTAGCCCTCTTAATAGCATAGACTTTATCCCAGCATGTGGATTCAAGTCAGCCTTGGTTTCACCATCATTCTGCTGCATTAGGCTGGCATATATCTATTCTCTGTGGTTCCACATATCAGCTTCATATTTTAAACTCCAGGGGATGACTTTATTTTCAGTCCCTTGAGGTAAAGAGGCAACTCAGACTTGCTATTCTGTCCTGTCTATAGAATAAATCACACAAACTGAATAGACCCAGTGAGATTACAAAACCAAAGCCAAAATGCATTTTGCCCAAAGTCATTCTAGACCAAAGACAATTCATAGAGAGTGAAATGAATATTTTCCCTAGGTTTTATGATCTGAAAGATTTATGGGCCATGACTTTAAAAGCCCATTTAAGTTATGTAGAAAAATGTCCTGATTTTTAGATGTGTGCTGAAGTATTTAGAGATGAAGGGTCATGAAGTCTGCATCTTACTTTCAACTGGGTCAGCAGAAAATCATACACACACAAATGGAGAGAGACGGGTGCACATCGAGGAAATATGGCCAAATTTTACCAAATGTTGCCATTGCCTCTGGGTGGTACGCATGTGGGTGGTCATTATTTTGTCTTTCAACATTTCCCTGTGTTTGAAATTTTTCATAATAAAGTATTGGAAAGAAATTTCACCTGGGTTTTAATTCTACTCTACCTATCCAGAAATACATCTTCTGTCCTGTGTTTCTACAACATTGACTCTAACCACTTTGAGGCACGGAAACTTTCCCTAAAGCCCCTTCTCACCATCCGGTTATATTTGGTACTTTATGTTTTTATTCTCTCATAGCTATTTTGTCCAACTCTCTTCTCCTTACACCGTGGATTTGCTCTCTGCTTTTAATGCAATTTTGTACTTAACCAAAGTATGTTTGCTTTGGCTGTTTCCTTTCATTGATGTCTTATTTAATAAATCAAAACTATCTCTCCAGTCTCTGAGATTATGCCCAGACAATCCTCAGCTTCTCATTAGATTCAGAATGTCTGTAACTTTCTAGGCTGCCACAAAATTACTTTACATTTAGTGATGGTGGTCTAAGTTACAAGGAAATAGATCCAACTCAGTTTGACTCACTTTGAGCCAGGCCTCTTAACATAATTTTAAAGTGTTTGACCCAATCAGGATTATGAAGTGGAAATTTTGAGAAAATCTGATTTATGAATTTTCTTTTTCCTCTGGGGGAAAAAAAAGAACACTGGAACATGTTTAAAGAAGTGACCCAGCATAGGGGGAAGATCGCAGTGTGTGGGCCAAGACACTTCACAATCAACCACCCAGAAAGGCACCTAGGTGTTACCCTAACAAAATGACACACTTTAACAGGCAGAGGGACAGAAAGAACCAGGAAGGGTCTAAGTGCAATGTTGGAAACTTGCTTCTCACAAGAGTCACCTGAGCATGTCTGTATTAACCCTTTTGAAGTCAGTGATGATCGCACTGGGTCCCCTAGAGTTAGGGGAGTCATCTTTGAAAAAGACCTTTGCCAGAGGACTTGTAGTGATATTTTCATGGACATACAGAATCTTTATAATAATGTTAGAAGGTTAATGAATGCATTACAAATTGAAGATGAAGAAATTGGGACTCTGAGATTGGACTAAGTCAATTAATGGCACACAGCTGGATCTTTCACATTAGTCTTTCAGGTTCTAGGGCTGAAGATAAGATCTTAATCATAAAAAAGGGACTTTTAGAGCATGTACTCAAAGTTTGCTCTTCTCTCCTCCCACCCTCCCTTTTGTCCTCTCACTTTCTCCCTTTTCTCTTCCTTCCTTCCTCCCTTCCTTTCTTCTTTCCTCCTTCCTCCATTCCAGCCATCCCTCCTCCCTGCCTCCTCCCTCCCTCCCTTGTTCCCATATTTTCAGAAAACCACATACTTTCTGTATGATTTTCCAGTAGTTATATTCATAAATGCATATACACCACTTACAAAAATCTTGGTTACTATTTTTACTTTTTTATTGAAAAATGCATTACATGTGATAAAAGTCTCTTGTTATGGTACACAGTTCTGTGAGTTCACAAACACAGTAAAGTGTGAAGGGACCCCAGTGATACTGGAAGGTGGAGAAAGACACACAGATTTGATTCCACCTTCATCAAGAGATAGAACAGACTGATTACATGTAAAGTCTCTCTTTCCCTTTTGTACTCAACTCTTCCCCACCCTCATCCTCTGGCCTGCACTAACACATGCCATGTCTATAGAGCTATCTTTCTCCAAAATGTATAAATGTAATCAGATAGTATGTAGCCTTTGAGTATCTTTTCATTCACTAAACAATGCACTTGAAATTCACACACGTTCTTGTGTGCATTGATAGTATACTGATTTTTATTGCTGAGTCGTATTCCATAGAATGGTTGAACCAAAATTTAGAATCCCTTTTCCTAAAAAAGACATTTGGATTGTGCCAGGCTTGGGTGATTATAAATAAAGTCATGGTAAACATTAATGCACAGGGTTTTTTATGAGAATATATCTTTTCATTTCACTTGGGGAAATATCTAGGAGAAAAATTTCTGGGCTTATGTATAGTATTTTATTTTTTAAAAAAAGAGAGAAACAACTAAACCAAATATAATAAAATGTTAGTTTAACAAATGTGAGTTGACAGACAGTAGTTATTATTTATAATATTCAATATCCTGTTCTTATACTTACTGCATTTTATATAAAAATAAAATTCACAATATTGTACAATATGTCAAATAAATAATTCAGGTGATACATGGGCAACTGCTTCTGTCAAGGGATGCACAAGCACCTTGTAATAGTGATAAAATCTTTTTATACCTATTGATACTAATGAATAGGCTCCTAGCACTGAAACCTCTGAATGATTGTGTAACTAGAAGTAGACCAATATCCCCTTTTTGCAGACAAGGTTGGGTTGAGGCAAATCTGTGTGTCTCTCTCCATCTTTGAGTATCACTGGGATCCCTTCACATAGATGCCTACTGTTCTTTCTTTTCTTCCCTGTTCATCTCTGCTCTACCCCCAGCTTATCAAGATGCCATCTTCTTTTAGTTATCATGTTTTCCTCACTCCTGTTTTTTCAAAAGAGCTTTTCAGCCAGTGCATGGAGAATTTACAAGGCATCACTCTTTCTTGCTAAGGTAGCTCATGACAGCATCCCATGACCCCATCCCTACTAGGGTTTGGGGGAAGATAACTAAAAATAGTATGCACTCAGGGAACCCATTGGTTTTAGGCCAGAATAAAGAAGGGAAGGAGCACAGATCATTAGACTTTAAAAGTGGTGGCACCTCCGACCATCTGAAGGTGACAGTGAGAACACTTTCTGGCAGAAAATACCTTCCACAAAGTGCCTTTGGATTATGTTTCAGAAAATGGCATTAGCTGTAGTGATAAATGATCTTTTAAACCTCCAAAGCATTCATCAGTGGAGCACTCAGGCCCTTCAGGTAATGCAAAGAGCAAACACGGGCTAGAAACATGAAATATGGGCCAGTTCTCCATCCACTAACTAAAATGTTTCATCTGGTAATCACTCTGGAGCAAGATTTATTTTTGGCTTCACAAACATCTTTTTAATTTAAGTTAGATTTAAGGGGTCCTCTCTCTCCATCATCCACCTTCCTAGAATTTAACATTTACTGAAGTGTTTTTTTTTTAATTAACCCATATCATCTTCTTCCAAACAAGTGTTTCTGAAAACTGTAAACAGAACTAAACAGTTATTATTAACATCTCTAGAAATTTTAGTTAATGCTATGTTTCTTGAGGAGTGGAATTAAAGTGATTTAAGTAAAAGAAATGTGAAGAAATCTAGTATAGAATTGGAATCACATTTTCCCTAACACAATCCCAGCTTCCTTGGACTCATGTGGTAAAGTTCAGCATGGTTGAAACATTTCTACTGTGGAAACATTTGTTTGTGTCTACTTCTCTTACACATAACTGTATACTCCTTCTTTACCTCCAGAACAGTCAGTTACTTTCACAGGTGAACACAGAGAAACAAAGAACAAAAGGAACATATTGGTGTGGGGGATCCTCTGAGAACCAAGCTCTAAAGGTCAAGGAGTTCTTCCCTGAATTTGACCATGAGGATCCCAAAACTCAGAGACTTCAAGTCTCCACTAAATTTTATGAAGTGTTTGCCTGAGGTAGTGCCATACAGTTTTGTAGGGAAGGTTTCTTCTATCCCACCATGATATGGAGTAAGTTCTCAACCAAGATATTAACTTTTTCTACTTATAAGCCTTCCATTTAGCACAGCTTCAGATCAGCTCTTCTATAAAAATCTGTAGACACAAGTCACTCAAAAACCAATGTATGCATCTGAACAGTGTCCAGATCATTGAAAAGGAGGGGAGGCTCCCCAAAGCTGACATAGACCCTGAAAGGGATGATAGCCCAAGATTACTGATGACTCCACTTCCCATAGCTGGAAAGAATGTCTTGTTGTGATGGGGGATAGAGTTTGGGAGACACATTTTTGAGTACATTCCAGTGGGATACACAGATAGGGAAAGAAGATAAAGGGAACAGAAAATATAAGGAAAAGAGATACATGCAAAATGGAGAGGTTGCTATAAATTAAATTGGGAAAAGTTGAAAAGGTATGATAAAAATATAATAAATATTTCAATAAAAGTTGATGACAGTAAAAGACACTTTGCCCTCAGTCCCCCTCAAAGTGTTCCTCCTGCCTCACCTTCAGACACACTTGTCCCATCATTCTTGCCCTTTTCAGACTGGTTTGGAAAGTCTTTCATGAATGTCTCTCTGTGGCTGCCCCAAAGTCCTCAATCAATTCAAAATGTTTATGGCAACTTCTGTTGAATGAAAATGTGACAGTATGTCCTCATCCACCTTATTCACCACACCTAGCACCATGTGACTTCTAGCTCTTTCTCAAAGTAAAAATGACCATGAAAGTTCAATATTCCAAACTAATTTAGGACATCAAAGCAGCCCCACAGTGCAACTAAAGACAATTACAAAACAGAACTTCCAGAGCTACTTCTGAAAGTGGCAAGAATCATAGCATAACTATGTTTGAAGTCAAGTGGAGTATTCTCAGGTGGATTAATGGCAATATGTCTTTGACTTATAATATGTATATTTTTTTAAATTTAAACATCCACTGTACTTGTTGACCATAGCACTGCATCCATTTAGATTCATAACAGTAAGGATATTTATTTGAACAATAGATAAATTCCAAAGAGATAACCATGAGACAAGAAGCATGGAGGGATTCAGTGGAGAGTAAAGGAAGGATCTAGATCAAACAGAGCAAACTCTACTTACAATGGTTATAAACTAGAGCAATGACACACAAGTTTGGGATCAACTCCGGACTCTGCACATAACACATAACAAATAAGTCATTTAACTTTTGTAAGCCTTAATTTCCTAATTTTAAAAATGGAAATAAAATGTAATAATTGCATAATATTGTGGTGAATCTAAAGTTTAGCCATGTGCTTGGCATATAACAATCACCCAATAAATTTTAGTAATTGGTAGTGTCATTCACACTAAAATCTGAGTTTTACAATTCCTTAGTGAGTAAGGTTTATGAAATTGATACCAGACTTTCCTTCCTACCCAACATCATTTCTATATCACTTACCTTTTCTGCCTTTAGGTATACCAAATGAACCATTAGTAAAACATCTGTATTTCTAGCTTCAGCAATGATTCAACATTGCCAATGATTTTCTTTTGATTTATAGTTATCTTCACTGATTATTAAGTAAATTGAAGATGCTCCCAAGACATTGCTATAAGCTTTCACCAAATTATGGTGTTCTACAAAAAAATGAAATAATGTAAAGAACCAAGTCCATGGTAGCAGAGGTCTAGACAATATCTCTGTCTACAATCTCTCTTACAGAATCACAAAGGACAGCAGCACAAGCAATTATGTAAGAAATCCTTCTCCACAGAAACTATGCCAGTATTTAACTTTTTTGGAAATGAGATTACTCAATTATTTTTGGCCCTATTGCCCTCATTTTTATAAGAATATTTATTAATCAGCATTGTTGAAATTGTAAACAAAGGAAACCATTGTAATATCTCTAAGCAAATAGATATATGGTACCAACTAACTGTACCAAGAAAGGGTGAAGTCCTGGCACAGTTGAATCCAGGGGCTGAATAATGTCATTTCCAATCTTTACACCATATTTTCTCTGTAGGTAAATAATTCTCAGGAAGACTCTCCAGAAGAGGTTAAGACATGGGCAGCATCAGCTCTAAGCTTTCTATGAGTATGGTTACCCTCAGGAAGGAAAAGTGAAATTTGTTTATGAATTTGGTAAGTGACAGAGTGGTTTCTAGCCCAAATGGGACACTAGCAATGTGACCAGAGTAATGTGATGATACAGTGTTTCAGTTGGTTCTGTATAGGTCAGATGTGCACTTCTGGATCAGAAGTAAGGCCATTAGAGTCATGCCCATTCAAAGCAGAAAATCTTAGAGACCCCCAGAAAGCCCAGGGCTCCAGAGTCTGTTTCCAGAGGGAAATTGATACAAAAGGATCCTCTCTCTCCCCCTCCCCTTCTCCTCTTCCTCCCTATCTTCTCTTCCTCTCCCCCTCCTCTCTCTCTGTCTCTGTCTCTCTCACTTTCTCCTAATGTTATGGTTTGTGTCTGTGTGTCCCCCCAAAGCCTCATGTGGTCATGGGGCAGGCTTTTAGAGTTTGATTGATTATGGGTGTGAGAGCTACACCCACCCTGGGGTGGATAGTTTGCATATGTAAGGAAGAGAAAGAGTTTGCTTGTGGCCATTCCTCCCTTTTAGTGTTTGTTGATTCTCTGTGTTCTGCCGCCATGAGCTGTAGCCCTCTGCCATGTGCCACTCTGCCTTGTAACCTGCCAAGTATGGACTGAAACCTCCACAAACTGTGAGCTAAATAAACCTTTCCTTCCTAAATTTTGGGCGTCAGATATTTTGCTCCAGCAATGAGAGAAAATTAACCAAGACACCTACCCTCAGGGATGAAAGGGTTAAGTCCCAGATAGCCCCAGTGCCAGTGAGGCCATCTGAGATCTTTGCTTTGCCAAAACCAGCACCATGCTGAATTTGCAGAAAGGTCTAATTTCCCCTCTGCAGCTCTGAACAAGGCTATTAAGACACTCTTTCAAGTTTTCCCTCTGGGAAGGTTTGCAGCAGCTGCACTGAAAGGAAGAGGTAAGAACTGTAAAGCTTTTGGAAACTGGGCTCTGCACCCTCCAGCAGCCCCAGGCTTTCTCAGGGCCACCTTGGTGTGGAAGCAGCAGCATGCAGGGTAGTGAAAGACCTGAAGGTTTTAGGCAAGGTTCACGTCTGATTATATGCTTGCCAGAGGGTGTCCTGGACAGCATAAAGCATTTTTTCCAGAATAAGGCTAGAGAAAAAAACTTATTTAGTTTAGGATACAGAGGAGCTAGTCTGAGCACAGTTTACGGTGATTGGGAGAGAAATGCTGTTTTCTTTACTTGGAGTGCCACAAATATCATGAGTCTTGCTGGGCTTGATATTGCAAGTACTTCCATAAAGTGCTGTGGGTTATTGGCATGTATGCTTTGTTTGGAATATATAAGTCATTTTAGGAACCACTTCCAGGAGAAGGACACTTAGGTAGGCAACATGGAAAAGTAGCCCACTGGGACACAGATCTGTATTTTCATGGATTCACTGAGTCTCCCTCTCCCTTCCCTGGGATTTACTTTCTTCATCTCACATGTGAGGTGGGATGGGCAGTAAAAATAAAATCAGTCACAAGCCAATTATACATTGTTAGCTCTGTGCTGAGAAATATGGGGTCATATTTTTACTCTTTAAAATAATTATGCAACTGTTTGGAAATCACTTGCATAACCATGGGAAAAGGCAGCTAATGAAATCTCTTTTATTTGCTATTCCTGGAGAAGATGAAATCTATGATTGAAATTTTTCAAGATGGAAAATTCTGTTCTTCTAATACTTGAATACTTTCCCTCATGCCTGAGACTAGATAACTATTTTTAACTCTTCTCAATCATTTGAAATGTTACTCACATCAGTGTTGCAGAAATTCTTGAGCTTAGGACTCTGTTTTTAGATATCAAAACTCAAAATGTGTATGAGACACAGAGCACAGACATTCCTCTGTTTTGTGTGCTGTGGTGAGCAAACTCTGTCATACACGGCTAAGCTCCAGCATGTGGACTCACTGCCTCCGTCAGCTCGCACTTCCTGTGGGTGAGCCCTCAGCCCTAACTGTGTTGTTCATTTCTGAGAGTCCATAGCTCTTATAGATGCTAGAAAACAACCTCTAAACAGCTGGAGAGACCCTGAGGCAGTGTTATGATAAAAACTGATGGCTTTTCAGCTTATTGTGCTCTCTCCTGCAAAGCTGTCACTGGTTTTTTGTTTGTTTGTTTGTTTGTTTGTTTATGTGTGTCTTTTAAAGGAAGTGATTTTTTGCACAACAATTCAACGCTCTCTGGTGTCAGTTAGGAGTAACTCCCTGTGCTGAGAACAAGAGAAAAGTGAAGATGAATGGGACATCTGCTGTGTCCTTGCAGAGGTCACAAGCTAGTGAGAAAGACAGACCCGCCCACAACCAATGACAACAAAAATCAGACTATGATAAGCCGGAACACTTTGAGAGAATGGCGCGGGGACGGACATTTCCTGGATGGGCACTATTTGGAAAGCTATTTGTATTTGGCAATGCAGGATGAATGTTAGGGAGAAAGGAAGAGAGAAAGCTACAGAAGGTGGGGAGTACGTGCATGTCCAGAGAGCAATGAATGAATGATTCACGTTGACCAAGATGTAGTCAGTGTACAACAGCAGTGGAGAAGAGATAGAGATTTATAACAGAGCAAGAATAGTATTCTAATGCATTTCATTTTGAAAACTTGACATGTGATAGACACAGGCTGGGTTGGCAGGAGAACACACAGGCCCAGCTCTCAAGAGAGTGTATAGCAAGAGAAGATCTTAGGCAAAGCACTGATCACAACACAAGGTGGTACATTTTCTAGTGTGGATATATAGAGAGGCTTTGCACTAAATATCTGACATCAAACAGGAGTACAAAAAAGTGTTGGTGAGCACATGGAATGCACTAAGAAAAGATATTCCTAGTGCTTAAAGTAGCAAAACTAAAGACGTGGTGCCATGACAGTTTCTAGTACCTTTAGAGAATTGCAATAAATTTAGGAAGGCCAGAAATGTAGACTAAATCAAGGGCAAGCAGTGGAAGTGAAAGCTGAAAAATGTGTGACTTGTTCTAAATGAAGAAAGAAAAAGAATGCTTCACTTATTAGAAAATGAATTGCAAAGTGTAAAAATCTACAATAAAGTATTTGACCATGCTAAAAACTATTTTAAATGGTTCATGATTTATAGTACATAATCAGCACTCTGCATAGATTTTTCCTTATGATTTTATGATCAATTAATTTTCCATTTTTTTTATGGAGGGGATGATTAATCCAGATGCATGGAATAAGTGAATTTTTGTCTTTAATACAGAAAATTTTGTGAGCTACCCTAACCCTATCCATAGCACTTACTTGGACAACATAAACGCTTCATGCTGTGCTCTCTCTTATGGCAACCACCAGGCTTACATGGTTATCAAGTACTAGAAATGTGACTGGGGAACTGAAAACTGAATGCTTTATTGTATTTAATGCTACTGAATTTAAATTTAAACTTAAACAGCTTAAATGTAGCTACTGACTTCCATACTGGATAGCACAGGCCTAGACAAAGCAAGTATGTATAAAAAGCTGAGATGTGAAATTTGATAGAATTATATTTTTCAGAGCACTGTTCAAAGACTAAACAAATGAGACAACATATCAGATGGGACTAAGTCAACTAGGAATAACATTATGATGTTAAATTCTCTCTGTAAGTTTAGAAATCAGGTAGGGCTGTGTGTGTGTGTATGTGTGTGAGAGAGAGAGAGAGAGACAGAGACAGAGACAGAGACAGAGGGAGAGACAGAGAAAGAGAGAGAGAGGCTAAACGTTTTCTCTTCCTAGAATTACCTTCCAGTTAGAGTTAAAAGAACCAGTTGAACAGAGAAGGTTTTTAACAGCAGTAGAAATGAAACAAAATTTTAAGACCAAACTTAAACCGCAACCTTAATGCAAGTGTACTGACCTTTGATAGAATGACCTTATGAAAGGATTTACACAGTCCAAGATACGTAAGGAATAAAACCTTGTGCCTGAAATGAAAATATCTTGCTTCTGACTCACCAACATCCTTTTCCCATTTTTCTGGTTTTAGCATCAAGTTTTTTCCTTTGGGGACTTGTCATTTCCACCTTCCAGATGGTCCTCACAGAGCTTTAAATCTCAAACCCTGAGCATGATGGCCGAGCCTGGTCAATAAAAATACTTCACCAACCTAAATTTAACGATTAGTTTGAGGATGAATTAAATGAACCAGCTAGGATTCTCCCTGAAATGCTTCCTAGATGCTAGATTGTTCTCTGAAACTAAAAACCAGAAATATTATACATTTGAAGTTGCCAGTGATCTCCTTGCCATTTGTTTAAGAAAGGAAATAGAGACATCGAAAGTTGTATATTCCAAATCCCTGCATTGAGCTATGGCAGAATCTCATAATCCATCTTCTGGGAATTCCTAGTATTTGAGCTATTTAATTTTCTCTTTTTATAGCAGCTGGTTTGAATTGGTTTTATGCCACTTGCAACCAAAAGCTTTTACGAATATATTAGCTCACAGAAGATACAAGACTCAAGATTTTATAGATGTTTTTCAATTAATTAAATTTAAATATTTGCTTCTGACAGACAAGTGAAATAATAATGTTTAGTTAGTAATGGCTGATTATGAAGCAGAGTGATTTTTCCTTATTATTTTAGCAATTAAAGAGTAAAAGAAAAAATAAAGGCAAACTTGGACTTTCCCAATATTTTGACAACTGGTACATAAATGACGTTAAAATCAAGTACTGCAGGAATATGTCACCTACTTTAAAATTCAAACACAGTCTCCAGCAATTGTGTCCACCCTAACATCATCACTCTTATTCTACTGACACATGAGGGAATTACATTTTGAAACAGGAGTCACGGTCAGATTTTGCCCTTCTGATAGAACAGTTGTCTCCTCAGTCCTTCCCCCATTTACTTTCCAACCTGTGTGCAAGAGAAGCAGAAAAGTCCTCTAAAAGGGTGGATCTGGATAATTTCCACTGACCTTGGGAATACACCCCACACTTCCAGAGATTGGAGATATCTACACCTGAGGTGTGGACTCTCAAATATGCCTGAAAGTAAACCAACAACCCCAAGTGAAAATTCACCTTACCCAAATTATCTATAAATCAGTGTAATCATCTATTAAGGGAAGCTGTTGAAAGATGTACAGCATTTGCATGGCATGAGCACACGACGCAGGGAGGAGATGAGAGGGATGACATAAGTGAGGACAGAACCACAGAGCATGGACAGTGAAATGATGAAGGACCTAGGAAGGACTCGGCAGTGAGACAGACAGACAGAGAGAGACAGAGACAGAGACAGAGAGACAGAGAGACAGAGAGAGAGAGAACATCAGGTTGTGTGATATGGATGAGAAATACCATTCAATAAAAGCAGAAAATTCAGGTTATAAAAGACAGAAAATGCCAGTAATTGCTGGGAATGTAGCTCAATGGCTGTGCTTTTTCTCAATGACCTGGTTTCCAACTCTAGAACAACCCTCCCCTCCACCAAAAGACAGCAAAGGAATGGAAAAGAAAGCTTCTGAAGGTGTCTCTACAGAAAAGGAGAAGACAGCACTATCTCTGGACTGTCTGTTGAAGACAGAAGTGTTTTAGGTATGTGCAGGTTCAGCATCAGCAATAGAGACCATGGTGATGTACAGTGTGGCTTCTAGAATAAAATACATGAGCTCAGATCTGGATTACATTATTGATGCCACAAAGCAGAGGATCTCAGCTGAGGCAATTGTGTCTTCCAGGGACAGGTGGCAATGACTCATCCCACCTGAAGAGGAAGGGTGTAGCTGGGAGAGACCAGGGATAATGCTAATTATCTTATACTGCCTGGGGAACCACCCCCAATGAAGAGTGATTCGGCACAAACTGTCAATGGTGCTGTGATGGATAGACCCAGTCACCAGTCATGGCAGGCACGTTTCCTAGAAATAACAACACCCACTTCTTGGTCATTTGGGATTAAATGGGTTAATATGTGCAAAGTAATGGGCTGTCAAATCATTATGGATAACACCATTGTTACTGCTGTTTTATAAGTGAGTATGGTAGATCCAATTATTAATTGAGAGGGGGTAAAATGCCAACAGAAAGAGAATACCTTTAGCATTTCTGTACCAGAGCCTTTGATTTTCAAGTTGTCTTTTAGAGAGAGTGGGGAGCAATCAGGGCTAGGGAGAGGGAGGAAGCTGCCTCTAGAGACTGGTTCATTTTTGCTTCAACTCTGGAACGCCCCCTGGGTGTTCAGTCTTCAGATACAGAAATACTCCCTGCAGTAGTCTTTTACCAGATAGGAAGTGCTGCAGACCATTACTCAAGTTAAAACTAATACACTTTGAGCCAGGCATGGTGGCCCACACCTGTAATCCCACCACTCGGGAGGCTGAGGCAGGAGGATCACTGAAAGTTTGAGACCAGCCTGGGCTCCAAAGTGAGCTCAAGACCAGCCTGAACTGCATAGCCAGACCCTGTCTCAAAAAGACAAAAAAAACAAAAAACAAAAAAAAAAAAAACCACAAAAAACTCAAACACTTTGGATAGAAATGATGTATAGACAATCAACCTGATTCCATGGCTGTTGCTGTTGAGATTGGGCTATTTTTTGGAAGGATGGGAAGACGGATATAAGATAGATAATAGATAGACGATCGATGGATAGATGATAGATAGATAGATAGATAGATAGATAGATAGATAGATAGATAGAAAATAGATGAAATAGGTATTTGGGGATACCTCTAACCATAATATAGTGCATTTACTAATGGAAATGTGTACGTTTGAGAGATTGCATACATATGTTATATTTATGTACATTTCTATTTTCAACAAGGGCATAAAACAGTTTGAACAGATCTTGGGACATACAAATGTTTTGTTGCCAAACTGTAACAGGAGCCGTGTGTGTGCGCGCGTGTGTGTGAGTGTGTGTGTGTGTGTGTGTGTGTGTGATGTAACTAGAAATCACCTGCAAAAGAGTTGGGCAAGAGGCACACATCTGAAAGATTCCTCCTCTAGTCAGACTCACTTAGCCCCTTAATCCCTTACACTGGCAGCTGAATCCCAAAGATGTGTTCGAATGCACAGAGGAATAATAAACAAACACAGCTCAGGCCTCTTGGCGTCATGGAAAAAAATCACCTATTTCTTGTAAATAGATTGTAATAAAACCATAGCGACTGGACCTTTAGTGGAAAAAAGAATGAGCCGAAAGGAACTCTGACTTGGTGGCCTTTAAGCTACAAAAACAAACAAAAGAGCATTGAAATGGACTCAGACACATCCTTTCAAGACCATCAGTTTTTGAAGGTTTATTAATCTTCCTCTTGGCCAGGATACTGGATGGTTTTAACCAAGTGAAGGTAAAAGAAAACAATAAAAAAGAGTTGATGGATGATCTGGAAGATGTGTGTTCCCACATCAGCAATTAAACATTTTTTTTTCTACCTTGTTTTCATGTGTCTGCACTGGCCAGATTCTGTCTTTTGGAGATGAGCTAAAAGAAAAATGGAAGGTTTGGCTGTTGGTCATAGACATGTGTGATAGAAGTCTTAGAATTTGCATGCCTTCTTTTTAATTAATAGGGCCTGATTTCCATTTGGAGGACTGTATGCTTCTTTCTCCTTGAATGGAAGTGTGTGTGCTGGGACACATGACTTAGACCAAACCAATTAGTTCATTACATTCTTTCTGTGACTGCTTTCTCCTTGGCTTGCAATCTACTCTGCTCTTTTCTACTATATCAGTCAATATATTCCCTTCATGCTAAAGTCAGTTTAATGGGCTGGGGATATAGCTCAGCTGCACAGGCGCCTACCTGGCAAGCATGAGGTCCCATGTTCGATTCCTGCTACCAAAAAAATAAAAAAGTAAAGTCAGTTTAATGGGTTTTCTGCTATGTATAACTCAAAGGATATTTGTCCTTCTCCTGGGTGTCTCTGTTGATGCTTGAAGTAGTAGTTTCCTACTGCTGCTGTAACAAATTACCACAATGTAGCGGCTTAAAACAGCACCAGTGTATGACTTTTGTTTATGTGTAGGTCAGAAATCTAGGCAATTTAAGTCATTAAGGAATTTCTTTGTGACATTTTTCTAGGTTGACCCAAGAGGCAGTTTAGTATCAAAGATTTGGAGTTGAATGGAGTTGCCAGTTGGAGGTGTTACATAGGAAATTTGTAGTTTTGACCTTGTCATTTTTACATTTTTATATTGGAGCAGTAATGTAAACCTTTTAGTAAGTAGCCTTTAAGAATTATGAAGCATTGTATAATAAAATATCCCTGACCTCTACCCTAGCCCTACCTTTCAGGGCAAGGGAAGGAAGAAAGGAAGAGAAACAATGGCAGGATGAGGACAAGGAGTGGGCTGGCCATGGAGCAACATCGCCATGATCAGGGCAAAGAACAGGCTATAGGGGCCTGAGTTTTAAGATCCTCTCTGAGGAAAAGAATTCATAGATAGAAGTAAAAATGTGTTACAAAGCTGAATGTTTACTTACAATGAGAACATAAGCCACGACAACTTGCATATTTTTACGAGCTTACACAGAAGCATATACATCACAAAATGCAGAGAAATGATGTAATACTGCTTTTCTTTATCATCTCCTTGACACACTTACAGAGTAATGTTTTTCTCACATTGTGTTAGCTGCAAATTCTTTGATTGCTTTTTCATATGACAACAATTTAATAATGTTTTTAATAGAGAGAAAGGAAGATAATTGTTTTGTTGATTGGAGTGCATTTCCATTAATATCAGTGGTTGTGTGCCATAAAACCTGTGGCTTTGAATACATTCTCATTGTATGCAGTAATGATACAGGTTCTGGCCCTAAAAACTCAAAAACTCTAATGAAATTTTATTCACTTGGGCTGGGGATTTAGCTCAGTGGCACAGCGCCTGCCTGGCAGGCACAAGGTTGTGAGTTTGATTCCTGGTACCGGAAAAAACCTAAAAAAAAAAGGAAATTTTATGCACTGTATTTCCTATATGACAAAAGAAAGCTACGGAGCATTTAAAAATCATATAAGTTGTGTCTTTCTAAATATTCATGTTGGTAGTTAATTATGTTTTGATTAGAACCAAGTCAGTTACACCAAATTTTACACATCTAATAATTGGGAATATTTTCTACAGATTTAATTTCTCTACCTCTCTCTCTCCCTCCCTCCCTCCCCTCTCCTGTTTTCTTTTCACTGGTAGGGACTAAACCCAGGGTCTCTGGCATGATAGGCAAATATTCTACCACTAAATTATATTTCCAACTTCACATCTTTTTTCTTTATTGCTACTCCCATAATTCCAGGCCTGGAGGCTATAAGACCAGGTATATTATGATTGTAGGGTTCCAATTTGAATTGACCACAGCCATCTTGAGCCATAATTACAATGATTGCCCAAGAGTAAACCTAGTTAAGTTTTTCTACATAGTTTCCCAGCAAACTACAAATAGATGAAACCATTTGAGTGATAGGTAGTTTAGGAATATGTCTGACTCTTTGATACGAACTTGAGATAAACCATGTGAACCCTATCTTAAATGAGTCACTTTAATCTTGTCAAATTTATAACTGACCTATGTCATGGGGATCTCACTTGATCTTGCTACTGTCCAGAACCATGCTTCTGTTGGTAAATGCCCCAGTAAATTCTACTTTTGCAGTTTTGGATCCATCTGCCTTTCTTCTTGGAGCTGGTTCTCACACACTGGGGTAGAGTTGTTTTGGAAAGATGATATCACTTTTGCTCAGCATTTTCATTTTGTGACTCTTGAAAGCACGTACAGTGTTTAAAACACATATTCTTTGAAGCAATTCCTACACTGGAATGTAGCAATAATTTAACTCTCTATGGAGGTAACTGAAAACTACATCAATATATCATGCTCATCCAAGTAAAACGTATCCCCAAATCAAATTCTCTTGAATGGATTCTCAAAGTGCCTGGGCAGTTTTGACACTACATAACAGGAAGAGGGAGTATGATGGACAGGCGGTTGGGATATAATCAATAACCTGAACTGGTAGCAGTAGAGTATTTGCCTTAGACATTGCTGGAAAATGTATGACCACAGGAACACATTGCTGAGTTTTGACCCCGAATCTTGGAAACCATCAGTGTAAGTGAAAGGTCTGGATGCATGAGATGAGATTCAGGAATTGTAAAATGATCGTATACATGATAAAAAGGAGATTTTTATATGAATTATGTGATAAACTGAAAGTTTTGGGGACTTCTTTTGTTTTATTGGCTGACTGAGTACAAATGTACCTGCATCTAAATCCACATGGTGTGGTACAGAGGTATGAGTGTGGTTGGAATGGGCCTGACCAAAATATATGCATTGAAACAAAAAATGTGAAACTATGAGAGAGAGCAGGGTAAAGGGGGATAGTGAGGGCAGGAATCAAAATATGCTATGTGCATGTACAAATCTGCTAAAATGAAACCCATCAATTTGTGTAACCAATATGCACTAATAAAGAGACATGAAAAAATCCATATGGCACTGATTTGGAATGGACATCTTAGTCTCACATTCTCAATAATTTGACATTCTATCATTTTCAAAAACCCTTTCCCAGTCACAGTTTCTTTAGTCTGTTTTCCTGTCTGCTCATAAGACTTGACCTAAATTAAGGCACTCGTATAATATAAGTGGAGTGAGTGTGTGTGTGTGTGTTTGTGTGTGTGTGTGCATGTGTACTTGTATTTGCGTTAGGAATATGGGTCCTCTTATGATCAATAAGGATATCTTTTTAAGCCAACTTGGCTTTTAGTGTGTGTTCTCCCAAGATCTGGTAGAGCTTTTCGGTATGTCTGCTAGCCAAGGCAGATACAGCCCATAAAGAAACATACAAAAGGTTAAAACCAGGAACCAGATACTAGGTACAAAGCATATTTTCTTTTGATAAATGTATCCACAAAATTTCTCTTCATTTAATAAGTGTTCACAGAGCATCTATTATGTCATGTGTCCTCTGCAAAGACAGCAATCTACAAAATAGGGAAAACTAGGAAACACTCTAATATGAATCAAAAAAATCAATGGACTCCTGGTCCAGCACTCTCTTCTGCATTGTCTCAGTCTTTCCTTGTTTTTGAGGTATTTTGTGGCTCTTTAAATGTAATGCAACATTGTTAATTTCCTATCACCTCGTCTGGAATTCTGTATTACTTGCATTGTTTATGTGTTATCTTGTAAATGTATGTGTGTTTGTTAATAGGTCTTTGTTCCTTTATCTTTAAAATAAAAGTAAATAAAAATAAATTGTGCAAAATGTATAGTGCTGCAAACAAGCCTTTTTCAGGGAAATGCAAATGTCCCATGGAAAGCAACTAATTCTTGCCTTGTAGATGTTAACCAGTTCAGCCAGCTTTGCTTCTTTTTATAAGTTATTTTCCACATTTCTGAGGCCTACACATTTTTATGTCTTTTGGATTCTCCTTTGAATCATTTGCAACACCTTACAGATTTCTGCATTAATTAAAAACTCTTTAATATACCCTAATTAAAATTTTTGACATGTATGCATGTTATTTTTATAAGAGAGCCATAATTTTACCATTTTTAATACTTCTTCTTTAGCCTCACAACACATACTTCATGGAAGCTATAGGTATGTTAACCATATTATCTCCTACAACTATATGTTGGCAGGTTCTTAGCAGCCCTGAGGGTCTATAACAGGGCCACCTCATATTGTCTTTTGATCAAAGCAGAACCCTCATGAAAATTGACATTTGATTTGATCAAGTGGAGTTTATAAGGTGTGTGCAGCATGTGTAGGCAGAGAGAAGAATTCAAGAGCAAGCCAGATTGTCATGCACACAGCTGGGGATCAGTTCTCCCAGAAGGAGATTTGTGGTCCTGGGAAGGGCAGGTACTGGACAACACTTCCGATAAGCCGGGAGAGTTCGCAGCTGCCATGGCCTGTGCTTCATGATAAGAGAGTCTGCAGGCAAGCCGTCTTCAAATAAGATGAGTCCAAGGGCTTGGGGGAGATGGGCTCGGAGAACCTAAGGGCTGCTGTCTCTCCCCTCGATTTCCTGGGATGAGGGTTCCAACTACTTGCTTTGATGATCAGACACACAACTTCCTTAAAAACACATTTACCCCAGGCTCTACAGTGGTACATTTCATACAGCAAGAGCTTGATTTGTCTGTATGGCCAGGTTAGGTCATGAAACCTGCGTTCATCAAACTCCATCATTGTTTTTAAAGGGTCATTTTATAATTTCCTGACCATTTTCATTCTGAATCCTGGGTTCAGGGGTAAACCCCACTACCTGCAATGCCCTTGTTCAGGGTAAGGGCTCATTCTATACCTCATTTATTTTTCTACCCAGTGGCCTTTCCTGGGAATGACCATTATGGATGGCCTCATCTCAAATGCATTGCTTCCTTGATCCTTATCATTTTACTCTACAGTGGTACAGGCTGCCGGCAGTCTGCCATGGGCCAATCTCTCCCTCTTCCACAGAAAATTCTAGCTGAGGTCATGGAGACAGCAGGGGAAGGCAAAATACCAAATAAAGTGCCTCTTTATGTTCTTTTAAAATACAAATTTTCAGTGCATTCCTGTGTATCTGGTAATAAAAAAAAAAAAAAAATGACTGCTGAGTGATCAAAAGGAGAGGAAAGATTTTTTCTAAACTTTACAGATTTGTGGGGTAAGTTTTCTTACAGATGTCATGTTGGGAGCTGATTTCACTGGCAGGAAGACATTTCTGGAAGCTAACAATACCCTGCAAGGATTGAGAAGTACTACAGTAAGCAGGCTTAATTCCTGACCACATATGATCACCCTGACTAATGCCAGACTTGCCTCAATCCTGCTAATGTCCCCCAAGAATGCACATGATCACATAGTCACTGTTTTTGCTATAATAACCCAAGTACACTTTCTCTGCACAAAGCCCTCATTTGCTCTAACTGGACCTGTATTTCCCAGTTGGAAAATCTATTCTGTACCCAAACAAAACTGCCTTTCCTTTTATGTTAGTCTGCTTTATGATTTCTTGGTTTCCATATCTTTGGTGCAAAGCATTTCTTGTCTGAGGGACCCACTCATTAGATGATTGTATTTACTCAAATGAAATTCAATTGCAGTGAAGAAATCCAAATGAAAGGATTTTGACAACTGTAGCTAGTACACACTTAATTATAAAATGCCATCATTATAGGCTTCTCCCAGCCCTAAAGAACCCTAATGCCTTTCCCTCACAGAGCACTGGTAATGCCTCAATACTAATTCTACTAGTAGAATTCATTGATCTTAGTCAAACCAAATTGCTGTTAGTAACGCGAATATACACATATTCAAAGATTTGTTTGCACATCTGCACATCTGCCTTGAGGAAGTTTATTTTTGACCTTGGAAGATATTAATACATAGGTGTGAATGATATTATCAGAGTATTTACAATTTTCCAGACTTCAAAGAATATATTGGTTATATAGTTTGTGGTTACAATAATAATATTCTATATTTATGAGGTTCATATGCTAACCACCATTCTGAGCATTTACATAGATTATATCACTTATCCCACTCAAACACCGTTATAAAGAGGCTTTATTGTCCCCATTTATAAATGGTCATATACACAGAGTCTACTTGACCAGTAATGAATCACTATAACATTTAGAGTCAGGATTTCCACCAAAGTTGTCTGTTCCAGTCCTCACAATCTTACAACTCATAAAGTTTTTTTCCTATTTATCTTCTTAGTCATACAATTGATGTGGTAAAGTATAGTACTTCTCACATTTGTTTTAGGCTATGAAAGCTGACACTTGGCCAGTGAAGTGATGGTTTCAATCCTGTATACATAGAAGAATCATCCAGAGATTTAAAACTCCTTGCCTAGACCTATATCCCCCTGAGACATTAATTTACCTATTCTAGGTGAGGCCTGACCATATATATATCTCTATCTCTACCTCTATCTCTCTATCATCTATCTATCTATCTATCTATCTATCTATATCTACCTATTTATCTATCTATCTATCTGGATTCCTGCATAGACAGAGTTAGGAACCACTAAGTTTTTGACACAAAATTATTGAACCAAATCCACAGGCATCATCCAGAGAAGAGAGACTCAGAATGCAGATGGAGTTTGTTGGATTTCTCTGTGGTGACTTCAAATATGAGGCACAAGGTCTCTCGGTAGTGGGGATTGGGTCTTGTCCTCCAGTGTCACCTGTCATCACAGCTCCTTTTGGGTCTCAGCATGCCACCCCAGTGAAACACTTATGGTGTGTTCTAGGAAAACTTCATGTCTCTGATCTCCTGGCTGATAGTTCACCCCTCAGTTTGGAAAACACACTTCCTCCTCTTCCTGCTCACCTGTGACTATAAATGTTTGTTCCTGTGGGAAGGGATCCTTGGCCTTGATCTTCCTTTGCCTAACTACAGACTTGTGCAACATCCTACACTTCCCTCATCACAGTACTCACCATACTAGATTTCAGTGGTCCTCAAAGGGTTCTACATTAATTTATGCTTCCATAGGTAAAGGATTGATAGAGTTAGCAAGTAAAATTGCAGGATACACAGTGATAACTGAGTTGCAGGTAAGCAACAATTTTCTGTTAGTATACCTACATTAAAAATACTATGTGGAATACACTTATCCTCAAGAAAACTTGTTATTTATATGAAATTTAAATTTGACTATATTTTACCCCATACAGTTGCTTTCTGAGTGGGAGGAGAATTTCTTTTAAATATTCTTCATGTTCCATAGATCTGAAGATTCTGTTAAGCTTCTTCTAAGAAGATAAGACCTCACTGAACCTTGCCGTACAAAAAATGAGCTACAGGCCACCTAGGCATAACTATTCAGAAATACATATTAAAATGAAGATTCTTGAAGCTGCTGTGAACTTAATGAATCAGATCCTCAGAATCTTGGCCAGAAATTTTAACAGTGTGATGGTAAATTGTACATGTCAACCTGACAAGGCTGAGGAATGCCCAGATACCTGGTAAAAACTTTATTTCTAGGTATGTTCTTGTAGGTGTTTCTGTTTGAACCAGTGGGAGGAGTAAAGAAGATAAGGGTGATTATTGTGCAGTCTCCTGAGGAACAGAATGCCACAAAGCATGGCAGAAGGGTGATATTCTCTTGGCTTAAGCTTGAACTCTCATCTTCTCCTGCCCTTGGACATTGATATTTGTGGTTCTCAGGCTTTTGGATTCAGACCAGAACTGATATCACTGCCCTCTAACTCTCAGATTAAGACTGAAACGCATAATCACCTTTTCTGGTTCTCCAATTTGCAGATGGAACATTGTGGGACTCTTTGCAACATAACTGTGTGAGTCAATTCCTGTAACAAATCTCCTTTTGTGTATTTCCCTATGTGGTCTATTGCTTCTGTTTCTCTGGGGAACCCAGACTAATACATACCTTCATCTGCACTCTTAACCAACAACTCAGGCAATTCTGATGAACTGTGAATTTACAAATCTATGTCAAGAAAATAACTTTTTGATGGAACTTTGGGGCCTAATGTTCAAATGCGCATAGGTAGGAAAAATCAAGACTCATTTCAGTTTTGCCTCTGTTTTCTCCCTTTAGGGTGAGTTTTCAAATATCATATCTATTCTATTCACTATTCTATTCCTACTGGCTATCATAGTGCCTACCATACCATAGTGGCAAGCTGGCTATACATAATCAAAAAATAGGAAAGAATAAAAATTGAATTGTGATAAAAGTCATTTAGCAAACAAGATTCTTTCAACAAATAAGATTTATTTGGTACTTTTTGTGTTCCAGACACTGTATTAAGAAATGAGGATACTGCTCTGAGCAATATAGGCAAGTGCCTACTTTCACTAAATCCATATTTTTCTAGAAAAATATAAGCATTAAACATAGTATGTTTAGTCTCAGAGATAGCTGCAATGAAAACTAAAATAGAAAATTGATATAAAATGCAGGGGGGTTGTTACTCCAACATTTATTTCTATATTTTTATTCTGTTTGGATATCTAACCACTGGGTGGGTATACTCTGATTAATAATTGGTTATGGTAATCCCATTCTCCTTTGCATGAGTTTTATAGTTCAACAGGTGATCCATTTCTGAAAAGTGAGAAATAAATCAAAATATTTTACTAGTAGTTTCTTTACTCTTCAGGTAAAATATAAGTAGGAGCAATGGCCTTTTCCTTTGAGGAATTTCAGATTGTGTATGACAATCAGGGTTATGCAGCTGATGAGGAGGAATAGGATAACAAAGGGGCATATCCTACTTCTTGATAGTTCTAGTAAACACCTGAATTTACCAACTGTGGTCCCATCTACCTTTCTTGTGACATGATACATAGTTTTTATTTCTGAAACCGTTTTAAATTGGATTGTCTCTGCTTGTATCACAAATACTCTAATAATGACAATGAAATAGAGTATGATAGGTGGGAAGGGAATGTGGGTAGTCCAAAGACTACCGAAAATTTCTTGCTGGTGTGATAATATTTGAGCTACAGACTTACATAGTGAGAAAATAACAATGAATCATTTGAATATCTGGGAGCAATAAATTCACAAAAAGAGGCTATAATGTCCAAAAATCCTAATTTGTAAATAAACTTGATGTGTTCAAAGCTTTAGAGGGCCAGCTGAGGTGGGGAATGAACTGTCTATATGGATTCACCAGTGGTATCATTTAAGATCCCAAAGATGAAGGCAGAGAATAAACTACAAAGGTTTCAAAGGCTAACTACAGCTTTCTTTCCAAAGATGGCTGCACCTTAATTCCTAGAATTTGTGAAGATGTTACCTTGTAACAGTTCTAAAAAGGACTTAGTAACTGTGATGAAGTTTGAGATCATGTGATGATCCTGGATTATCCTATCTACCCACATGTAATCAGAAGACTTTCCATAGCAGTTCTTGTCAGATATGGAGGATCCAACATAGAAGACAATGTGACCACAGAACAGAGGGAGAAAAGGTGAAATGTTGTGGGGTCATGAGCCAAGAAATGAAGGAGTCTGGAAAAGTCAAAGAAACAAATTCTCTTCTAAACGGAATTACCCCTGCCTGCCCATTGCTTACAGGCCCATAACACAGCTTTGGGGTGTATGGTCTCCACAACTGTAAGATAAGAATGTATGTTTTCTAAGCCACTACTTTATGGCAATTTGTTACAGCAGCAAAAGGAAACGCAAATGACAGGGCATTGTGTGCTGTGGAAAGTGGCTGAATCTAAGGGAGGGATTTATGCCAAGGGGAGTAGACTAGGTGTGGAAAGTTGACAAGAGGAGCAAGATCTGATACTACTGCTATAATGGGAAACAGGGGACCATGGACACACGGGTCAAAAGGAAGGTGGTAATGGGAAGGGTGACTCACCACCTCCATTTGTTAAAGATTGCAAGGGGTTCCCAGGATATGGACATTTCTATTTTAAAGCAGAAACAGTCCTGACATGCAATCTGGAAGAAATTTCTGAATTGTTTGGGGTAAAAGAGAGAGGGTGCTGTTGGTAGGCATTATCAACCAATCAACAGATAAAAAAGATGTGGGTTTTTTAAATGCAATAGAATACCACTCAGCCATAAAGAAGAATAAATTTGGGACATTTTTAGCTAAATGGACACACCTTGACAGCATACTCTTAAGTGAAATAAATTGGACACACCTGTGTAAATATCACATTGCCTCTCTCACGTGAGAAACTGAAAGTATAAATAAGAACCAAAATATACAATAGATATTGTGAAATAGGAACAAACTCTTCAAAAGGCAAGGGGAATTGGAGAGGGGGAAGGAAGGGGAAAAAATGAGGAAAAAAGATAAAATGGAAACAAAGCTTTATAAATGAGATGAAGAGGGATTTAGGGGAGGGGAGGGGAATGGGAAATAAAAAATTGGAACTAAGATATGTCATGTACAGGTACAAGTTCCCTATGAGATGAATGTGGTCATTCAGTATATCTAAATTGTACCAATAGACTTAAAAGACAGAGGATCTGATTAACCCCTGATTTGGGCAAGAAACTGGGTAAATGTTGGCTCCTCTTAAAGAAAAGAAGTGGGCAGAATGGGACATAGATTGGAGGGGGTGGTGAAGAGCCCAGTGACACCTAGTGGTAAGAGTTGGGAGATAGGATGCTGACCAAGAAATAGTGCAACAAAAATCAACTCACTCTATTTCATCATTTTGCAAGCACCAGCCCTGAAGTTACCCAGTCCAGAGGCTATTTTTTCTTCATTTGAAATAATCACGATAACAGCTTTGTCCTTACAAATTGAGTTTGTCTTCCAAGGTGTTTGCAAGAGCTTTACAAGAAGCTTAATCAGTTTCACATGAATTAATGATGGCTATCAAATGGGGGGAAAAGAATGAATTCCAAATAAATACTTATTGCATAATTGAAGTTGCAAGAACCCACTATGAATAAAATATATTTGTATTTACAGGGCATAAATCTGATGGTGAAACTGTAGGGTGACACACAGCTTTTTGATAAGAACTCTGAACAGTGTTAAATTAGTAATAGGCTGAATACATTTCTTAATTATGTCACGGCATTGTGCTTGGGAATACCATTTGCAATAAATTGAGTCCCATTTGTATGCATGCAGCACAAGGAGAAAGTGTCTGTATTGTGAAAATCCTACTGTACTCATGGGAACACAGGTTAATGTCATCTGCTGCTTAAAATGAGTCCTTGGTTTCAGAGCTTGCAATTGTATTAAGACTTATCATGTACTCTTTCATCAAAGTAATAATTACTATAGATTTACATATCCTGCCACAAGCAGAAACATGACTCCTTCAGGGCTTTTAGAAGGGGGAAGCAATTATATGAGAAAAATAGAGATACGGATACATGATAGATAGATAGATAGATAGATAGATAGACAGGTAGATAGACAGACAGATACGTAGATACATAGAAAGCAAGATCTTTTTAAAAATGAAAATACAAAATTAAAACATTTTTTCTTATTGAAATGACTGTAAAATAGGTGAAGGCACAATTACAAAAGTGAAAAGCATCCTATAGTGGATTAAATAGTCAAACAGACAACAAAGAAAAATGTCC
Source organism: Chinchilla lanigera (assembly GCF_000276665.1). NCBI lineage: Eukaryota > Metazoa > Chordata > Mammalia > Rodentia > Chinchillidae > Chinchilla > Chinchilla lanigera. Next base: position 10,189,030 of record NW_004955442.1, on the reverse strand, counting down.
TAATTCCTGGAACTTCTTAATTTAACTTTAAAGGAACTTTGCAGATATAATCAAATTAAGGAACTCATTGGAGAGCCCTAAATTCAGTGACAAGTATCTTTATAAAGAATGATTTGAGATTTGAGACCTAAAGCAGACCAGCGCTGGGGCCTACAGATAGCGTGGAAACATTGTGTAACAGAACATAGAATTGAGACAGAGGTACCGAGAGAAGAAAGGATGTAACAAATTGGAGGCAGAGATTGGAGTCGTGTGTGTGCAAGCCAAGGAGCATAAAGCATCACCAGGAGGACCCAGAAACTGTGAGAGTCTTGGAATTCAGCTAGATAATATAGTCATAGTGTAACGTTTGAATACTTAAGTGATAACAGATTCAGTGCAATAATTGACTTTGTGTAATAATTTACTGTAATAATGGACTCCATGTAATAACTGGTTCCTCATGTGATAATTAACTACTTGTATGATTATTTTCAGGGCAATGATTGATTCTAGTGTAAAATTGATTCTGTGTAATAACTGGTCCTGTGTAGTAATTGATTGTGTGTAATAATGGACTCTGTGTAGTGTGATGAGTTCTTTCTGTAATAATGGAGTATCAGTTAGCATTTCATTTCTGGGACTAAATACCTGAGAAAAGCAACTTAGAGAAGGAAATGGTTTCAGAGGTTTCAGTCCATGGTGAGCTGACTTCCTTGATTTTAGGCCTGTGGGGAGGTGGAACATCATGGTAGAAGGGTATAGCAGAGGAAACTTGTTGAACTTATGGCAAGGAAACAAAGACAATGACAGAACCAGATAAGAAGAAACTTAGGATCAGATATTGCCCTCAAAGTCACAGTTCCATGATGTGTTCCCTTTAACTAGGCCCCATTTCCTAAATTTCATGGCCTCCTGATAGTGATACCAAAGTATTAATCTATCAATGGATTAATCTGTTGATGTGTTTAGAGCCTCAATGATCCAATCACCCTCCAAAAGCTCAATCTGTAAGCACGTGAGCATTTTGGGAAACAGTTTAGATCCTAAGCATAACAGATAGGCTTTCTAATTATAGGTACAAACATGTGAATGCTTGGATTAGTAGAGATTCCAATAAAGAGGCACTTCTAGTTTCAGGCAATAAAAAATTGATGTGTGTCACCTTATTGTGCAGAGGAAAGATGAGAATCATTAGCCCATGCACCTAAGAAGTCAGGTGGATACTTGACTTCCAGCCCAGGCAGATCCACATTGCCCATGAGATCTTTGGGACTCTGTGGCCCTTTCTAGCTCTGGTTCTTGACTTTATTTCTAAAAGAGTCCACTCTCTACCTGGTAAGAGATGACCCTAGCAGCCCAGGCTTCCATGACACATAGTGTGATTTATCCCAAGGAATTTAAGAAAGCCCTGTTTTCTTTCTAGCATCCATATCAGCTCCCAAGGATAACTAGCCAGCCCAGTCTATGTACCCACACCTGAGACTCCAGAAGCAGACAGCTTGATGGACAAGTACATCATTATCACAGGGGTGGGGCGTATTCACAAAGTAAATGACCACGGTGCAGAACATGTAGGTAACAGATGTCTCCTGTTGTTCACAACTTGTGAGCTGCTGCCTCCCGAGGGCTGAGCACGAGCTTCATGAATTCATTCCAGCAAGTTCTTCAGTTTCAGGTGAGCTGTGCACTGTCTTTAGAACACTGAAATGTCTAATACCTGCATATTTATCTGGCTCATTTTCAAATAGGCATAACTGCTCTTATGCAGAATATAATGCAAAATCATTGAGGGCAACAGGTTTATAGTAATAGTTTGTCTTAATAAGTTTTCTAAATCGATATCTACTAAGTAGATAGTGACTGCCCACATACTATACTATATATTCTTTTTAAAAGACATCTTGTGAAATGCCTGTAAAACATGGAAGTGTACTGTGTATTTTTTACCACCTATTTGTGCCTTTTATGCCATAATTTTTTTCCTTAGTAAAATTTTTACAAATGTAGACAAAAACTGAAATCCTGTCTAAAACTTATATGCTCAGATTGGGATAATGAGAATGAGGCTCAATGAAAGAATCTTCAACTGTCTTTATAACCTTTTCCCTTCTGCTCTTTAGAACATAACATAAACATTTCTTCAGAAGGACGGACTTCTTATGATGTCTCTAATTATGTCTGTTGTGCTTTGTGGTTCCTCTCAGATTGATGTGTCCTATCATTTCTTCTCCACTTTCAATATATGCACTGACATATATTATAGGTATCTGCATGGCTGAATAGACTGTAAATGCCAGGAGAGAGGGTCTGCAAGCAGGGTTACTTGGTCGTACTTCTAGTCTCTGACACAGTGCCTGGGACCTCATAAGTATTCACTAAATACTTGCTGAATGAATAAATGAGTCCATCAGTACATAAGCACCAAAGGGAAATCACAGGGAGAAATCTAATTTTCTTCTTAAAACATTATACAATTAGAAGATAAAATGCCTGGTTTGTAATAATCTCCAGGAAATAGATGTCTAAATGTTTTACTATGTAACATCTCTCCAGTTCATGGGAAAATGGTGTTGCTTTTAGAAATGCATTTAGAAAAAAGCATTGTCAATGATTAGAGGTGCATAGAAACAGTTCAAAGAGAAGGTTGAAAAGTTGCCCAAATATGCTTGTTTGATGGAGAACTTCAAAACCATTGTCTAATTTAAAAGGATAAAAATTTTACTTTTGATACATACAAAAGCATAAATCTCAAGTCAGATCAGTGTGAAGTCCACCCAAGGATAGACTCTTACTGACATTTTTAGTGGAAACTAGAACAAATAGGCTGGCAAGTTATGCATAAAAAGGTCACCTTCAAAACTCAACACTAATGGTAGTGGATAGTCCCATATTTGCCCCACCAAGCATCTCTTCCATTTCTGTAGCAGCAATGATTTTTTCTCACTGGAAAGCCATCCCACAGACCTGGTACCCTCTCTGGCTTCCCACACACCAAGGGAGGGGCTCTATCTCATTGGTTAATTGTTGACTCTCACATGTCCATGTGACCTGAGCTGAGCCAATCATAGTCTTCTCAGAGAGTTACCGGTGAAAGAAAGTTGCTTTCATTTTCATGAGTGAAATAAGCCCCATCAGCTGTGTTTGGGAAGGGTAGCAAACTTTATGCCGGCTCCATGGGTAGAATAGTCTAAGAAATGGTAAGAAGTGAGTTTTCTGATGGTATCCTTTAGGGCTTTTGCTGAAGAGGGTGAGTCCAAAGCCATAAACACCCTGGGACTTCTCACTTACTTGAGTCCATTGGTGGAATTTTTTTTCTTTAGTTTTGCTTGAGTTGTGTTATCTTCACTTGTAACTTGATATCTGTAGCTTATTTTGTGCTGAGATGGATTTTAAAACTTTCTAGGTCTGGTTAATCAGTGTTTTACAATTGTTTGGAACAATGGAAGAGTTTCATAGGCCTATCTTTGACTGATTTCAAACAGGTTGTAACATAGTTTTTCCCCATACCTTAGGATTCCATCCATTCTGCCAGAGATGTCCGGCCCACAAAATAGTATAGCGATAGTACAGAGGCATCCTCTAAAGAGCACCGTGAATGTGCTTTTAGAATGTGGAGGGGGGCAGGGGTTTCTTTTCAAAGCTGAAGAAGAAAGTAGGACATTTTTCATGTCTCTGGCAGCTCCATTATGATGCATTTGGACATTTTTGATAAAATTATGAAGCATAAAAAGTTTGAAGCATTGAAGATTAATTCTCCTCCATAAATATATAGATCATAGTCAAATTCCATATGACAAGTTCCACCCAGAGCAAGAAATACTTTCAATGTAATTTCATAGTGATATGGAGGCAGATGATGGGACAAACACACTGAAGAAGGCTTTTGTGGATTGTAAGTGTCAGGTTAAACTCATAACCTGATGAATCGAGCAGCAGCTGCTGTGAAAATGGAGGGTTTTGTTGTTTTAAAGTTGAAAAAAAAGTTAAGAGCTGGTACAGAGGTAAAATTAAAGTAAAAGAAAATAAATAATCCATATCTCTTCTGTTCTGTTTAAATATTAAACTGTCAGCTGCAATTTTGAAATGACACAAAGAGGCTTGCTGAGCTGAAAAAGTGCTTCGTTTGTTGGGTTCCCATGCTGTCTGAACTACAGTTTCATTTAGGGATGATTCTGGGGTAAGACACGGCTGTGTTGTACAGTCTTTTACAAGTTAAGAGTCAAGCACTCTGCTCACTTGATGTTTTCTATTTCTTGCTCGCATTCTTCTTTAACCTCCCAGCCTTTTCCAGGAGCCTAGTACAGTGCAGTGCCCAGTGGAGTGAAGGCACTGGCTCCAGTTTTAATTTCTTTTTTTTTTCTTTTTTTTATTTTAGAAATAAAAGGAGGAAAATACTAACAGACCGACACCATTTTACAAAATAGCATAGGATCAGTACAGACATTACAGAGTTTCAAACAGAGTGGTAGGGAATTAACAATGCTTATTGTATTACATATTGATATCTTCAATGTAGTTTCTCATGAAAACACATATAGACATACAAAGCTAATCAACCAATTCCAGTTATAATTTCCATCCTTTCCCTGCACTTCCCACTGCTTTTTGATTTGACTCACTGTTTGTCTCATTCTTCATGGGATTCCTAAGGACCAAAAAAATGAGGAGCTAAAATATTTCCTCTGAGTTGTGCCATCGTGAGATCCTGCTGGGATCTTGGACAAAGTCTTGCACACAAAGATATTTGGCCCAAATATTTCTGTCTTTGCTAGGATCAGTCCAGAAATTTTGAGAATTAGAGAAATACATGTGGGGTCCTGGTATGGTGTGATCAAGCTGTATCTGTATTTGCTCCCTGTGCAATTAACAACCTTGTTGAGAAAACCATAAAGGAAGGTAAATGAGTATTGGAGCTTTGCTTTGCTTGAAGGTCATCTCATGGAATAAGATTCTAAAAACCATAGGGCTTTAATAGGGAAGCTAGAAGGGGAAGCCATGATAGTCAAGCTAAAGTGAATACAAATAGTCAAGAACCAAACTCCACTGAGTCCAAAGGCAGATTTGTGTACACCAGATAAGACTCAAGCCAAGCGATTTGGAGAAGAACTGAGGTAGGATTGGAGCATATAGATGTCAGCAATGAGTGAGAAGGATCCTAAGAGACCAATAAAGATGGCTTTGCAGTATCTACTTATACTTGGGCATTTTGTTTTGTTTTGTTTTGCAACAGATTCCCCTCATCTTATCCATCTTATAAGGTTTCCTGGGAAGCAGAGCTCCCCTACCACAATAGAACATAAACTTTTTTTTATTATTTTAAGGAGAAAAGAACAAAAACAAAACAGCACAAAAACTATAATAATGATACAGAATTTCAAAACAAGATGGTAGGAAAGCAACAATGGTTGTTGTATTACTTATTATTATCCTCAAAGTAGTTGCTCAGACTACCAGATATAGGTATACAAGATTGGTCAAACAATTATAAACCAATAAAAATTAGTAGTAAAATTATCTTAGCTACCTTGTGTGTGTGTGTGTATTATATTTTTCTTCCTTCTTTCTTTCTTTTCTCCTTTCCTTCATTCTAGTTGTTCTTTCCTATTCAGCAATTTCTTTCCCTTTCACAATATTTATTGTACCTTTCAGTTTTATTTACTCTTTTGGGTTCTTACACTAGGAAGACAATATAGTGCTTACACATGTGAGTCTGATTTATTTCACTTATGAGTATGGTTTCTAGTTGCATCCATATACCTATAAAATCCTTGCGTTTATCTTTCTTTATAGCTCAGTAATATTCCATCATATAAAAATACCACATTTTTCTTATCCACTCCTCAACTGATGGGCATTTGGGTTGTTTCCAAGATTTTGCTATGACAAATTGTGCTACTATAAACATATGCTGCTATACACATATATCACTGTGATAGGATGTTTTCAGTTCTGGGAAAATATCCAAAAGGGGAATGGCTGTATTAGATGGGACCTCTAATCCTAATTTTTTGAGAAATCTTCAGACTGATTTCCAAAGTGGTTGCACCAGGGTACATTGCCATCAACAGTGGAGAAGTTCCTTTTTCCCCACAGCCCCTCCAGGATTTGTTGTTGGTTGATTTCTTGATAGTAACCATTCTTATTGGGGTGAGGTGAAATCTCAGTGTCCTTTTGATTTGCATCTCTCAAATGACCAATGATGCTAAACATTTTTTCATTTATTTATTTGTCATTTGTATTTCTCATCTGAGAAGTGTGTATTCATCTCAGATGCCCATTTTTGGATTGGGTGTTTGAATTAGGGGGGTCTTAGTTTTTCAGTTCTTTATATGTTCTAGATATAAGTCCTATATATGTCCTTTATATGTTCTAGATATAAGTTCTTTATATGTTCTAGATATTAGTTCTTTGTCTGAGGGACAGTAAGCTAAAATGCTTTCCCACTCTGTGGGTTGTCTTTTCACTCTATTGGGTGATTTCTTTTGAAGAATAAAAGCTTTTTAATAAGAGGAGATCCCAGTTGTTGATTCCTTGAAGTGTTTCCTGTGCAGTTCGGGTTTTGTTCATGAAGGCTGTGCCTACCCGTATCTTTTCAAGATTTTGACCTATTTTCTCTTTAGTAGATTTAGTGTTTCTGCTTTAATATTTAGATATTTGATCCATTTTGACTTTAATTTAGTGCATGGTGATAAACATGGGTCTAGTTTTAGTCTTCAGCATGTAAAGCACCAGTTTTCCCTGCACCATTTATTAAAGAGGCTATCTTTCTTCCAGTGAACATGTTTAGCCCCTTTGTCAAAGTTAAGGTGGCTTCTGCATCTTCTAATTTGTAGAACATAATCTCTTTAGAAAACTCATTTTTCCAAAATTTCCTTCATCTATTAGTATAGATGTCATTTTAGACAAGATAGTCTTTTGCTGTGGAAGGCTGTTTTGTGCTTTGTGCAGTGTTTAGCAAAGTCATTGGCTTCTAAGGATGACATCCCAGCAGGATCACTCACCTATTGTGCCAGCCAAATATCTTCTGGAGGCAAATCATCCTCTGTAGTGTGACTCAAGGTCTAGATTCAGTGATCAGGCATATCTCCAGAACAGGGAGCTGGAGAGTCCCAGAAGCTCACTCCAGCTGTTTCACCTCCATCCTGAGAAGGTAAGAGCACACAGCTCTGACATTAGAACAAGTTTAAGGCCTTTGCAGAGAGAACCTGCACTGTTTAGGGTTAGCCAAGATAGCTAGCTAGCATTTAACATCAGGGATGCTGTCACCAACTGAATTCTGGACTGTGCTTTCAGAGGAGGCAGTCTGTTTAATTCCCTTTCTGCTTTTCTCTTAAGTCTAATTCTCCATCTTTTCTGGTGATTCCATGAGAAACCCAAGTAGTCTATCAATAAATCCCAGTTTTGCTTAAAAGAGCAATGGCTCATTTCTGTTGCTTAAACTAAGAACCATAATTGATAGACTGGCCCTGATACTTCACTGGAAAATAACCAGAATGGAGCACTGCGAAAGAGCTCCATTCAGAGGTCATCATGGACTGAGAAGCACTTAGCTGGATTCAGACCCAAGGTCCAGTGGATTTGGAATGAATAAATAACATCAGTGGAATTTTCCCCTCTGCTTTTCCCATCAACCATTTTCTCCCTAAATTTGAACCTTCAAGAAATTTTTTAAAATTAAGTGAAATAAAAGGATGTATATAAAAGTTTTCTTTTCAGAAATCTTTTGTATTTAGGAGTGCATTCAGAGGCTGACAGTCTGAATTTAATCCAGGCACTTAATATTTGGTAAGTTTGGATATGTCACTGTCCTAAGCTTCAGTCCTTTCATCTATAAAATATAGGCAAATTTTCCAGTATTAAAGATAGCAGTGGATAGGAAGGTTTGAAGCAGTTCTCAAATGTTTTTGATTTTTGCCTGTGTGGTATATATTTCTCTTACTTTTGTTTTTCTCCTTAGGAAAATCATATCAGCATAGGACATTGACCCAAGGCAACCAGTCTGCATGTTCTATACCCGGAACTTCAGTGATTGGTTTAAGGATGAACTCATGGCTCAAGTTTGTATAATCGGATCAATACATGTTCTACTTCTGAAGCAGACAGAAAGAAGGGTTTACTGTCTCCAGAATAGTTCCAGTGGTAGGGGGCTATAAATACAAGCCCAGAGCTGCTGGCAACCTTCTTGTCAATGAGAGGAGGAATCAACAGGAAAATAAAGAAGGAAGGAGAAAAATACAGAAAAGAGAATGAAACAACAGTCTCAATATCCACATTTGAGGCTCTGGATCCAGCTATACCTTAAGCAGGTTCTAGGCATGGAGTCCTCAGTATATGTCCTTTCTTGCTTGGGTCAATTTGAACTAAATTTCTGTCTTTTGCAACATAGAAGGGTTGCGTTATATTGCCACTTGGTGTGCTGATTGGTCAGAACATAAAGACTAACAACAAAACTGTAATGAAAGTTTGAAGAGCCAATCACGGTAATTACTCTTTGAGATTCCTATGTAGCACCTGGCATAGGAGACATCAGTAAGCCTGCATTGTTTTGGAGTTTAATTGTAGCAATGCAAGGAGAAGGCTCTCGAGGTGGGATATGATGAATTGCCATTTGTCCAGTCTACCATTTGGGGACAAAATCTTTAGGAAAAATGAGCCTCTTGTACTTTCATGGATGACACTCATATTTCTCAAGCACTTCATAGCCTTCTAACTCTGTGGGGAGTGAGCTTTGTGCATCCAGGAAGCTTTTAGGGTAATGAAATTACAACAAACGATACCAACCTGGGAGTGCTGCCTGAGGCTTAGTCATAGCTTCTTCCCCTCTAGTGCTGTAGCGCTGAGCTCTAACGTGATCTCTGGCATCCAGTGCCCACATTTAAAAGTCACTGCCAAAGGGCCTGCAGGTCAATATTACCCCCACACCCCATAGCATTTCCTCACATATTACATTAAAAAGATACATCCCTTGGAGAGTTGTAAAGATGTTTTAGTGTAGAGCATATATTATGAATGTTTCATCGTTACTCCTCAGGATTTATTTAACATTTTACTCGACAGTCCCTTTGGATTTTTGATTGATTACTAGGCAAATTAGGTAGGAAAACTCTTTCTGTCAGAGATTTCCACGTAGTATCTACAGTGGTGATGTTAATGAGAATAGCAGGCCTTTATCCAGCAATTCTTATGTCAACCACCCTGCCCAGCAGTTCACAGGTGCTCTATTGAGGAAAATACTATTGTCTCCATTTTAAAGGAACTGAAGTTTAGAGAGCTGGGCAGTCAAGTTCAGAGCCTCAGCCAAGGTCCCTCTCACTTCAACGCTAATGATTTCGATGGTACTCTGTAGGTCATCAACCTGAGGTGGGTGGTGTTTCTATAACCACTCTGCACCAAGACGATAATGAAGCTTCAAATATGCATGCATCTAGCTGGCTGGATCTCAGGCAGTGTGATTCCAAGCTAATGTGAGAAATGCTTATCCTCATCCGCCCTGATTACCATGCTTCCCTGTGTACATAACCTAACATTAACTTTGCTTTGAGAATAGAGATAAGGATCGGATAAGTTGGAGAAGTAGGGTTCACTCTCTCCCTTTCTTTGGGATTCACAAACGTACAACCCCGTTCTTCCCTGCAGGGAAGAATCTAGTTTAAGCTGATTTTTCAAATGCTTTCAAAATGACTTAATTATGGAACCTTCTGATGGTTTGTTGTGTTTGTTGCTTCCATCCAATAATGACAGTTAACATACTGAGTATATTAGAAAAAGAATTTGGCCTTTGGCTTCTCCTCCTAAGACCCCTCAGGCAACAGTATGAGAAGAGAAATTGGCCTGATGTTGATGTAGGAAACCCGATCTTTAGCAGGAGGTTTTCAGTTTCTTTGAAAGTCAAATCACAATTATTAGATTGACCGGACTTACTTCTCTTCCCTCCGTGGACATATCATCCTCAAGGATCTATGGATTACATTTGTACTGATGACTCTGTTAGAAGCTAGAACACTGCCAAGCAGTTGCATCTTTGTCAGTTTCTGAAGTACTTTGTGGAATCTATAGTTCAATTTGTACAGTATTTCCATAAGCCTTCAAGACTTTAGGACTCTTCGTGTGCACATAGCCTCTCTGTCAGCAGCACCGACCAGTAATTCCCACTGGGAATGGTACTGTCTGCCGCAGAGCACCCTGGGAAACATCTGGAGCCAGTGTTACCTGTCACAACGGAGAGGAGTACTGTAGCATCTAGTGGGTAGAGCTCTCTCTCTCTCTCTCTCTCTCTCTCTCTATATATATATATATATATATATATATATATATATATATATCTTAGAGTGCACAGGATGCCCTTAACACAAGTAAGCATCCAATTCAAAACATCAATAGTGCCAAGATTGAGAGCACTTAGGCTAGTCTGTGTTGACAGAACAAAAAACCATGCAGTACAACCTTGAAGATTTAGTATGCTGTAAGATTTGGGGTTATTATTTTCTCATTTATGCAAGATCTAATGCTGATGTGTGTAAATTGTCACCTTCCTGAAAGAGTTTCCTCCAAGTGGTACCCAGATGATGCAGGCCTTCTTGGAGCTTACTGTGTCTGAGAGTTTCACTGTCTCAGAAGTTGTAGTTACCAACCAGCCACACAAGCGAAAAATAACATAGGTGATTAAGCATATCTTTTCAGGTCCAAAGCACAAAGAGGATGCACGTTCTTTCCACCTACATTATGATGCTAAGATCTCAGTAATGTGGGTATTGCAAGACTCAGAGGGAAATAGCCTGGTTGCACTCTCAAAAGAAAAATGAGATGTTCTGATGAACACATTATATCATCTCTAGCATGCAGAGAAAGTTCATTTTGAATAAATGCTGAATAAAAGAGGGTCAAAAGCCAAAGTGTTTACATAGCAATTAAAAGTGGGAAAATAGTTTTAATTTAAGAGACTAGCTCTGTTTTGGGGAACACAGCTCTCTGGCCCACCCATACATAAGGATTCAGGCACAAGAATTAGTATTTATTAGTGATCCACAACCATCAATCACTTGGGGCACATTAGCCCATTAAACCACTCTGTGACATCGTTATTATACTTGTTTCATAGAAAATGTCACTGATGATCAGAGAAGTCAAGATACCAGTGCAGTTACACACAGTAAATAAGTTTCAGAGCAAGTACAAAAATCAAAGACAGATTACAAAACCCTTGTTCTTTTATTTTCATCAGCATTTTTCAAAGTTGCCTTTGTCACCTACTATTCCTATGAAAGTGATCCTTGCCAAAACAGACCTATTAGCTAAATCATTTGAAAAATTCTGAATACTATATTTTCCTCTTGAAAAAGTCACAATGCCTCTTACAATATTTAAAGCATATGTCTTGTTTTCAGACCAATTAAAACAATTAGATAAAAGATTCCTGAATTTTCATTACAAATATTAATATTCCATGTAATTAAATGGAACAATCTTGGGAAATACTGCTTCTTCACAATATTTCTGTTTTCAAATTGGAATTTAGTTTTGTACCCACACCCATCCTTATTCAAATGCACCCAGGCACCTAAAATCCTGATTGAGGAAGCAATACAGTGGACCACAATGTCATTAGCCGGAGATCTGAGAGACAGGAGTCTGGTTCTCAGACATGGTTAGAATAAGTTTCCTCCTTTAGATTTTGGTTTCATCCTACATAATTGAGGTAACACAGAGTTAGGTAAGATGTGGCACATAGGTCTTAGCATCTATCCCAAATCAAACATGCTTTGTTTTGCTTTATGTTATTTTATTTTGTGTCTTTGTGGATTTGCTGCATTCATAATCAATATCAATTAATGCCACCTCCTAAAAAAGATATTTACTTTTGTCCTATTTACAGTCTTGCTGGTAAATGGCCCTACTTATTTCCAATGCACCTGTGGTCACATCTCAGGGCCATTTGGGGCTCTGAGTGTGTGAACTAGCATAGGTCTAGAATCTGGAGAGCGGGCCGAGAACCCTCAGCATTGTGACTTCAGCTGGTTCTCTGCCCAATAGATCCAGAACAACTGCCTGAACACATCAAGAAACCCCAAGGTTTGCTGGCACTCATATTTAATCCATAAGCTCTTGTGACCAATTGTACATTGCCACAGATCTTTATGGGACATGTACTCTGAAACTAAGGCCTAATGAAATATTTTGTCCCTGTAGGTCATTCTGTAATTATCCCTTCCATATGGGCTTTATGTTTGGGTCCCCCTAGATTTCTCTAAGTTTATGGATGTTGAATGCGCCTATCTGGAACCCTGTGTTGATGAGGATACTAAGGCCAGATTCAGTAGAAGAGAAGAATTCTTGGAGTGGCAAACAGTACTCCAGGTGCTATAAATTTGCCACCTCTGATAGAGAAAGCCTAAGGTCATTTTAGATAGAGGCCTAAGGTCATTTTAAACCCTAACATACTCTGATTCAATTTGATGTGAAATGTAAGAAATAATTTCATCTCCTTCCACCTACAGATAAAATGTGGTGAGGAAAAGGATGAATTATTGACCTATGCCTGACCTATGAGCTCCTGGCCCAGGCTAAAGTGCAAGGGAAAGGAAAGGCTGATACAGAGATCAAAGTCCAAGGGAAAGGAAAGGCTGGTACAGAGCTCAGAGAAGCGCATGGCTGACCAAAGCTGGAGGGCATTTAAAATGATATATGGCATTTAGAAGTGGTATCTGAGTTGGATTTTGAATGATGTGGGGGATCTTACATCCAGAAATGGGGGAAAGAGGTCCAAGCAGAAGTAACACAAGATGTGCTTGAAATTGGTGACTGCCTGGACCAATGGGAACATTTAATAACTCTGAACATGAAACAGAGAAAAATAAAGGAAGGACATACTAAAGCCAAGGAGGTGGATTAAGGTTGCCAGGTACCCCCAAATGCCAGATTCTGGAGTTTGCTCACTTCCCCATGTCCCACGGCAGAGCAGCTGCATGGTCACTGCAGTGATAGTAAAACCAACAGAGTCTGCACAGAGGAGCTGATTTTCAGGTGAGCTTTTACCTGCACACTGCCACCTAAGTTCATTTGTGGGATCTGTCCCCTCCACTTCCTCTCACCACCCAAAGCACCCTTCCTGGGACTAGGCCTAATGAAATGTTTCCTGTTTAATTTCAGCTCTGCTGGGAGGAGCCCTTTTATCTCTGCTGCTTCTCTGCCATCAAAGCCCACTCAGCCTTGAGTAGCTGCCCGCCCCCTTGCTGGTCCCATCCTCCCAGAATCCTGCCTGGAGGTTTTAATTCAGAGTCTCAGAAGACAAGCAAGGGGGCTGCTTTTGATTGATCCGTCAAACACAATCCCTTCATGACTGTCTTTGGAGACTCAGGCTCCAGACATGAAAGATAAAAACAGGAGATGCCAGCTTGGTTTGAGATGGAAGAGTGTGCTGGATCTTTCTGTTCTTCCTTTAACTCAGAAAAAAATAATATACAACATAAAATGAAAGCTTCCTCTCTCAGCTCAATCAGTGCATTGTTTTCCTGTCTACCCATCTTGTTTCATTTCCCGAATGAATTTTTACTTCTTTCAGAAGTGATAAAAACCATCTAACATTTATCGAGGTTTCTCTGATCATTTGATGTACATTCTAGATACTGCTTATATTAACCCATTTCATCTGAAGCACTGTTTTATGAAGTGGGTACAATCATTAACCTCATTTTAGAGATGAGAAAATTGAATCATGGAAAGCTAAGTTGTCTGTCCCTGATAACACAGTCGTTAAGTGATGGAGCTGGGATTTAACAACAGGCATTGTGTTCCAGAGAACCTGCTCTATGCCAGCTTGCTAAGCTGTATCCTGGGCATTCTATTCTTGGGGTGACAGTGGATGAACTTGATTCATGAGGGAAATTTATTACTTCAGGATCAAGGTATTTTTCAACTATCTCCTGAATGCAAAGATAAGGAGTGACAAATAATTCATGGATTAAAAGAACTAAAACATGTAGCCAAATGACTGAGATCAGCATTGAAGGAGGTTACCCAGGCTTACCTAATTTTTTAGTCCACAAAATGGAAAACTAACGTCCAAGATAGCAAGGTCTTTCAACTTTGGGGACAGATGAGAAACCCCACACACGGGTAAAGAACCAACATTACATGATGTGAAACATAGTCATAAGAAGTTGGCTGAGATAATCCAATTCCCTTTTGATAGTTCTGGTCAAACTTTGGGGCTGAGAAAGCATTAAAGAGTTGAATCTAATATAATGAACCTTTCTTTGAATAATTAGGCTGTATACAAGTACCCAAAATTGACTGTGGTGTGCATGGGATGCAAAGTCAGGAGTCAGGATGGACAATATGATAGGAAAAAAAGATTAAACACACTTTGAGATCAAAGCATTCTCATATAGAATGAGACTTCCCCCAAAGCTAGTTGGCATAGAGCAGGTTCTCTGGATCACAATGCCTGTTGTTAAATCCCAGCTCCATCACTTAACAACTGTGTTACCAAGGACAGATAACTTAGGTTTCCATGATTCAATTTTCTCATCTCTAAAATGAGGTTAATAATTGTACCCACTTCATAAAACAATGCTTAAGATGTAATGGTTTAATATAAGCAGTATCTAGAATGTACATCAAATGATCAGAGAAACCTCGATAAATGTTAGATGGTTTTTATCACTTCTGATGAGGTTCTGGGATCATACAAAGAAAATTTTGTCAGCGATCATAAACTCACACCTTGCAAATCAACAGGGCCCTCATGGAGAATTTTTGGCATGACCAGCTCAGATTTTGTTCTAACTGGATTTTCTGAAACCATTTAAATTTGAATTCAGCCATGTACTGTTAATAAAACAGAAGATTCATGTCTTAGTTCCTTTTCTCTCATTGCTGAGTCAAAATATTCAACCCCAAACTTAAAGGGGAGAAAATTTATTCAGCTCAGTTTGTAGAAGTTTCAGTCCATAACTGGTTGGCTCCAAGGTAGGGTGGCACGTGGCAGAAGGGCAACATTTCAAAGCTGTGGAAGACAGCAAAAGTAACAAGAGCAAAAGGGGAAAAACAAACCTCTTTCTGCTCCTTGTATCTTACCCAGACTGCTGAGATTAGGGCAGTGCCAATCAAATCAGTATACTAATCCAGCAATCACCCAGCCTTAATCTCAGCAGTCTTAATTTCAGCATTGCACTACAAATCAACCACACAATCTAGATTCAGCTGCCTCTAAAAAGCCCACCCTCATGACCGCATGAGGCTCTGGGGGGACATCCAGACACAAAACACAATTCACAAAACTTTTAAAATTTCTTAGGAAAATTTTTCAGTAAAGGTGTTTTTAAAAGCTCTTAGAGGAATGGGAGTATAGCTTGGTAATAGAGTATATATTAATATTTGCTAAGCCCTGGTTTCCGTCACCAGCATCAAACAAACAAAAACAATAAACAAACTTGCAAGAAAATTCAGCTGAACTTGAGTAGCAACTACTTTTTTGGGTTTTTTGCCTCTTTTTGTGGTACTAGGGATTGAATCCAGGATTTCACAAATACTAGGCAAACTCTCTAGTACTGAGCTGCCAGAATGTTCTTGATTTTGTAATTCTCTGGCTTCAGTCTCATGAAAGCTGGGATTATAGGTGTGTGCTCAGTTTAACAACAACCTTTTAAACATTTCCTTTTAATTTTAAAAGTTAAAAAAAAACTGACAAAACAACAATGAAGACAAAATCAAAGCAACTCAAAAACATCAAAGATGGTACATTACCTCAAGACAAAATGATAGAAATTCACAATGGTTGCTATATTACATGCCATTATCTTCAACGAAGTTGCTCAGTACATTAGACATAAGAATGTAAGATTGATCAAACAAGCAAAGACAGTAACAAGTAAAAAATAAAAATAAATAAATAAAAATAAATTTTAAAAAACCATAGGATAGCTGGAATAGGTGTATTGCTGATGTATGTGGTTTATTGAAAGGAACAGTCAATGCTTAAAATTTTCTTTTTTCTTGACCAGTTTTACACACTTGAATTTGGTAATTAGAATGACTGATCTGAAAACAATATGCAGTATAAGAACGGTTGTTGAACTCCTACCATTTTGTATGCTGAAGCTCTGCAACATTTTTGCATTGTTTTGAGACAGGTTCTTACCATGTAGTCCAACCTGTCCTTGTACTTGCTACAAAGCTCACGCTGGCCTTGAATTTGTCATCCTTCTGCCTTAGCCTCCCAAGTGCTAAGACTACAGTCTAGTACCATCATGTCCAGTGTTGCAATCAGCTTAAGGTGCTTTTGCTCAGTGCAGATGTAAATCATGAATCTTCACCGTGCAGCTCTGTTAGTAGTCCTGAGGTCACCAGATGATACCAGGTAATACTGGATGCCAACAGTTGACACTGCCAGCTGCTGGTCACTGCCACTGCCAGCTATCACCATCTGATGCTAGAGTGCATTGGACAACACAGGTTAACTCTATTGTGTGCTGAATTACTGCCATTCATTTTCATTGGCTGCTGTTTTTTGTTGGCTATTGGTTTTTGGAGTCCTTTAGTGTTAACAGCTCTGTTTATTTACTTTGTCCACACTATTCAAGATAAAAATCCTACGTAGATTTCCAGGACTTTTGGAGCCCATACTACCAAAAAAATAAATCACAAAGAGTTTCAAAGGAACGAAGCAAGTATTTTAATGAGGTCTATGCTGCAACATAGGGGAACTAATACACAGGCGGGAGCTCTCTTAGGCCAAAACCCAAGGATGTCTGGGAAGTGTTACTTACGTAGGAGCTTATAAGCCTGTTTCAGTGAGAGAGAGTGCTGAAACCAGGGAATGCTTTAGAAGGCTTGATGTGAATGCTGGATATGCAAATAAGGGGCCCAGACCCCTCCTTTCCTAATCATAGCCACTCCAGAGTGATCTCTGTCTTCAAACTCCACAGCATGGGTTAGGCTGGGGAAGGGATACCACACTGCCTGTCTGGCTGCACTCATGTTGCAGTGGAGAATGGCTGTTTGACAGCCAGGGAGGAAATGCTAGGTAGCCAAGGAGGACACTGAAGCAAACTGATCCTGCTCATTGTGGTGCAAGGGGGAGCAAAGGGGAGCAGGGGAGAGGTACAGACAGCCACCAGCTAAGTTGCACCATCCCCTGTAGCCCAGAAAAATTAGTTAGGCACTTCTCCATCTCACACATAGTAGCTGCTTTTTATACAGTGCTTGTGACCTTTGGTTCACTAAGGGCATTGACACTGTGTATATTTTCTTCAATGGATCTGTCTTTTATTTGTGAACTTTGAGGAAGAGGCTTTATAGATTCCTTAGGCATATCTGTTTTTAGCCATAAACCTCTCTGTTTTCTACTCATTAAACTCCACCTATATCATTCATTATGGTCCAGGGTGAAAAAAAACAGGCAGAAGATATACAAAGATGGATAATGGTTTTTCTGCTGACCTCAGAATGACTTGGCAGAAGCTGAAGAAGATTATTAAACCTAGAGATTATTTGGTTTTGACCATTTCTATGAGACCCGGAATAGGTTGTTTTAGGCGATATATAACTTTCTTAGAGGAAGTTAATGAGTTGTACCTGGTTGCCTATGCTTCCAGAAGATCCCAGGCACTATATAAACCATTATATTAAGAATTGTTGATGAAAAGAACCATCAATAGATGCTCAGAACAGAGGGTAAAAGCATGATGACAATACAATGTTTGTGTGATCTCAAACTGTCTTCCCTCAAGATACTTACTATTATATAGAGAAAAACAGCAACTTTGAAGTGGAGAAGCTCAACAGACACTGCATGAGACAAAGGATCAGAGCAACTGTCTCCACTGATGGGACGTCAACATGTTAACCCTGAGGTGCTTGACTGAAGAAGGAGCATCATTCCTGTGGTACTCTTGCCCAAAGTGCAAAGCATCCCAAAAAGTATGAGGAAACATCAGGTAAACCCAAATTGAGAGGCATTTTATAAAATATTCTCCAAAGGCATCCAAGTCATGAAAGACCAAGAAAGCCTCAGGAATTATTACAATTTCAAGGGAGCAACAAAAACAAAAGTGTTCAAATGCAATTTAAGGGCTGGACCCTGGAACAGAAAAGAAGCATTAAAACCAAGAGGCATTGGAAAAACCAGTGAAGTCCAAGTAAGGCCTGGAGATTAGTTAGAAGCAGTAATTTCATGATCATGATCACTGCGCCATGAGAATTCTTTGTACTGTTTTTTCAACTTTTTCTGAATCTAAAATAATTTCAAAGTACAGGTTTTTTTTTTTTTAAAAAAAAAAGATACTAGAAAGCACATTTATTAAATGTATTAAAAACTTGATTTTTTAGTATTATCTCCACAGCTGAGTATTCTATCCTTTGTTTTACACTTTTTTGCTATTGTTAAAAAAGACTACTTTTTTGTTTTGAAAAAACAAAGCCTTTCATCAAAGTAATACAGTCCATGGTCTACCAAGTTATTAGTGCTAAATGCTGCAGATTAAAAATAGCATTTCAAATATGACTCCTTAGTACCAATCATTTCCATTTAAAAAACATTACTTTTCTTTAGTATTTCTTTCCCTTCTCTTCTTTTCCTCCTCTTCTCTCCCTCTCCCTCTGTCTTTCTCTCTCATGAATTTTTAAGAATCCACTAAAGGATTTGCCAGATTCTGGCAGAAAGCACTATAAATTACCTTACCGCCCTCTCTAGAGGAGGCCACTGCAGAGGCACCAGCCCACTGGAGAATAAGGAAGCAGAGGCCAAGTGAACCTGAAAGGAGGGAGTGCTTTCTCAGAGATACAAAACCTGTGTTGTGAGGAGAGAGAAGCAAACACTGATTTGTTTCTGATAGTGCTGGATATGCCAAGCACCCAGTGATTGGTTATGAAACAAAAGTTCTGATTATTTTCAAATCTCTGTGGACACAGAGCATCAGTAACTGGTGAGCTATGAAAACAGAGCAAGAACTTAGTTCTACTAACCATGGCTCGCTCTCTCTCTGTCTCTCTGTGTGTCTCTGTCTCTCTCTCTCTATCTATATCCAGCTTCCTGTCACCCTGGCTATGGCTCACATCAAAGGGTGCTCTCCTTACACGAGTGGGTCCCTCCTGCCCCACACACTGATCACTCTATCCTCAATGACGTCTCCTCCTCTTGCTTCACCCTGGCACTTCAATGCCAACCAGGCTACTCATAGATGCTCCCCTGTCCTGCGAGCATGCTGCTACCCCCAGCAAGGTGTCTTACTAGGAATGCCTGTCTCCCTGCTGGGGCCAGTACCTCCAGTGGCAAGATCATTTCTCCCTAGTAGGGCTTGCACAGGGTTGTAGTGAGACCAGGAGATAGACAAACAATAGGCAAGTAGGACAGGGACATGAGAAAATGGAGATAAGCACCCAGAAAAGTAGAACACAAGGGAAGAGGCTCACTGAAAGGGCCCCAGGAAGCTAGAAGACAGCAGATATCAGGAGCCTAGCTAAACATAGCAACCACATTGCTTCATTTTCAGGAAATAGCCCAACAAAGTGCGTATACATCTTTGATCTTGGACAGCACCTCACCATCCTCCTTTGGAGCCCCTCTTGGCTAGTGAGAGCTTTTTCTTTGTTCACTCTAATAACCTACACCTGCGTCTTTCCCCACTGTCCTTTTCACGGACTTCATTTCTCAAACTGTTCTGAACTAGAACCCAGAGAGAGAAAGTTGGTAACAGTAGCCTTGCATGGTGATACCTCTTCCATCCAGGCTCTACACACTCACTCCTTTCTCTCTCCCTGTGTAGATATCTTCTTCCCCCGAGCCATTTGCCACCTCCTCTCCAACCAGGGTGTCTACACTGCTCATCCCCTTTATACCAGCTGTTGAACCGATGAAGGAATGGAAGAGGAGGAAGGAATCTTGTCCTTTTACCTATGCTTTTTATTCTCTCTAGAAAACTTCTTTAGAAGCATGCAGGTATGTTTCTGTTCCCACAGTTTGTCAGTAGACTACCTAGCCAACTCCCTTCCCCCCTCACCACCAAAAACAGTTTAAATGGAATCCACCTCTGCCACCACAGTGGTCTTGGTTCCTCTTTGTCACCTCCTAGCTCCTTCTCATTATCAACTCAACTTTTATCACAGAAAAGTCTGGGGAATAACAGGGCAGTTAATGCTTACATTTTACTACAAGGGTCAATTATAGCATACACACCACCTTTTTGTGAACTAGGAAGAGACCGTCTTTCCTCCAGGGAAACACAGCTCCTTGGTACAGTGCAGCATTTGGGGAGTGGGCATTCATTTCCCACTGCTCAGTTGTACTCAGGAGCCTATCCTGCTGGTAAGCTGGGTAGCTGCACAGCTTTGAGTCACTTATTCAGTTTGCTTAACCTCAACTTCACCTCAGCTTCCTCATACATAAAATTAGAGAAACTTAGAGCACCTATCTTAGAGGAAGTGGCAGAATTAAATGAAGTCCGTGTTTCAGAAGCACTCACCACCATGCCCAGATGATTGCAAGCACTCAGTAAGTGACTTTTATAAGATCCCTACTTCATTATTTGGACTTCATCAAACGCTTATTTTTTGCCCTGCTCCGACTGTTAAGAGTCACAAAAGCAAAGATTGTGCCTGACCTATGTTTTGTTGTATTACCTGAACCTAGAACAGTATCTGATATCTGATGGGTATTTAACAAAAATAAAATAAATGAATGAGACCTTCAAGATCAGATAGTATATCTAGAATCCTGCACAGATGCTCATGATAAGTATGAATTATTAAACCTCTCTCCTCCTTTTAAAACATTGCAAATTTCAGATACTCTCTGACCTCTCCCTTGAACTTTTCCCAACAGTTTGAAGCATGTATGTTTATCATTTCAAATATTTACAAATCATAAAATATTAAACATACATCATCCTTCATATTATAGACTGCTTATGCATGGGTCTGTGGCAGTCACAATATGGTACCCAGCTTCCAAGATGGCCCCAGTGATCCCTGTTTCCTGCTATTTGCAGCCTTGGGTGATTTCCCAACCTAAGCGGGCCTGGCTGGTAAACAGCTGAGGACAGAGGAGATGGTAATGACTCCCAAGGCTACACCATAACAAGCTTCATGGCTTCTCTTTTTGTTTCCTGGAACTTTGGCTCTGGGCGCCATCATTCAGATGATTAGGCAGCCCTCTGAAGAAGACCTTGGAGAAGGCTGTTCCCCAGCAGCTGCTCCCCAGCAGCCAGCACTAATGTGCAGCTTGTGTGTGAATCTTCTGATCATAGCTCCTCCACCCTGACAAGCTTTATGAGCTGCCACCTTGACTGAAACTTCCAGATAGGCCCCCAGCTCTCCTCAGCCAGCCAAGCCACCCCAAGTCCTGACACACAGAACAGGTGGGAGTCAATAAATATTTATTATTTTGAGGGATATTTGTTTATTCAGTAGAAGATATTGGTATTATCTAAACCAATTTTTGAAGTGATAGCTTCAATTTGTAATTTTCTGCACAACTGCCCAATCATATGTCTTAAGATTGCTAAAAGAATATATTTGAAAGTGTCAGTAATTTTCTTACTGCATGTTACTGGTTTTGTGTGTGTGTGTGTGTGTGTGTGTGTGTGTGTGTATTTAGGCTCTCTAGTTAATTTTCAGGATATTCTTATGAAGTCAGCTCCTATGAAACCCCTTTTCAGATTAGAACACTGAGGTTCAAAGAGACTGCACTGCTGGAGATCAGACAGCCTGTAAGTGGAGCAAACCAGAACTGGACTCAGTTTTTTCCAAATCTAGGACCCATGTTCTTACCTGTTGTACCAGGTCAGCTTCCTGTGGAAGTGTTCTTGATTGTTTGCCAAGGCTTGGGATAAGTCTGTAATATGCATTATCAAATTTGAACTTTATCACTGTGAAGCTTATTTTAAACATGAGAAAACTATGGCATTAGAAGCGAATGCTCCCATACACTGTTTGGGGAAAGCAGCCATTCAACCAAAATTGCCACATGCTCGCGATGATAAGCCATGTGACTTTCCTCCAGCTCATTTCCTGTGGGTGGATATGTGGGAGGCACATTGGCAGTGAGAGGGAGGGAAGAAGAGAAGAGGGAGGTTAGGAAGAGGGAGGAAGGAAAGCTTAAGAAGTATAAGACCCCTTCCCCGCTTAAGTCAGAATCTGGGGTGGGGCACAATGAAGACACCTCTTTATCGCAAGATGGGAATGAAGGGTATTACAGACCAGAGATCTTAAAAGGATTCAAATGGGTAAATACGTGATAGAAGCTTGGCTGAATTTTCAAAAGGAAGTGATAACTGGGTGGTGAGGGAACATACTTTTCGGTGTAAGGAAGACAGAACTTGTACTCTCTTCCCATTGCAGGCAACAGGCACTGTGGCCCAGAAAAATTGTCTGTCTGTCTGTCTGTTTTCCTTCCTTTGTTCCTTCCTTCTTTCCTTCCTCTCTTCTTTCCCTCCATTCTTCCCTTCCTCCTTTTCTTCCTTCTCCCTTCCCTTGTTTCCTTCTTTCCCTTCCTCCCTTTTTTTCTTTCCTCCTTCTCTCCTTCCCTTTCTCCCTTCCTTTCTTTTCTTCCTTCCTTCCTTCTTCCCTTTCCATTTCCTCCCTTTCTTCCTGCCTCCCTTCCTTCCTGCCTTCCTTCCTTCCATGTTGAAAATCTGGACTTACAGAGGAAACCTCCTGACTTTTAACAGTTAACAGCTAATTCTTTTATTTTATTTTTAAACACAATGTGTAAGCAGAACCTGCCTGGCAGCCTGAAAATCCCCGCCAGCTACATGTCTGTGGCCTCTTTTGCAGAGAAACACAAGGTCATGAGGTGGCAAGGCTGAAGGACCAACTGCCAGGACAGAGAACAAAGAGAAGGAGAAACCAAGAGGAGTGCCATACAACTCCTGGCCTAAAGGCTGACGATGAGCCATCAGCCATGGGAAGGTGGACCAGGGTGGGGTGTGAATCTTTAGAAGCTGCTGAATGAGGTGTAAGCAGTGGCCTGTCCTCGTAACTGTGGGCTTTGTGGACTACGATCTTGAAGAGAAAGAGTGCTGTCAACTCAGAAGGAGTTTCAGACTAGAAGCCTCTTGGCAGGCCGAGAGCTCTATTCTCTGTTGAAGTATCTGATCACTGGCAGTTTCATTCCCTCTTCGTTTCCCTTTTGACTCTTGAACATAAGGGATTGAGCACAAACTGGCAGTGAATGATATCCCTCCCAACTCCGGGTGATTATGTGCGTTAATAATGATGAGCGTGTCTATGTAATATTTGCATGAAAAACTGTAGACATCTGGTGGCGTATGCTGGTGTGTGTGGTGTTTGTTGGGAAACAGAAGCAAAAGCTAAATGCTGATGAAACGTGAAATCTAACCGTTCTGACTAAGACTAAAAATAAAGTCGGCAGGCTTTCTGGGTTTTTGCACGCCAGCAGTTTTGAACCACTCACACCCGCTACTAGGTTAGGTTACCGTGGAAACGCTCCGCTGTGCATATACAGCAAACGGAGTACACAGTTCGTGGGCCTGGACCCTGGGGGTCCTATTACAGAATTTTGTATGTTTAGAAATATTTTGTAATAAGGCCCCTGGCGTCACTTATTAGTAATGAAATGTGCAACTGCCTCCATCCTCATCAACAACAAATTTGTTTCTTATGGAAATGAATCGTCATGCTTTCAGGTAAGAGTGTGTGTATGTGTGATTGTGTGTGTAATTTTATCTTCCTCCAAGTGTGATGCTACAGTTAATATTTTTTCTAGGTAATTCTGCTTTTCTCCTAAGCTGCAGAACCAGTCTGAAATTTCTAAATTTTGTGCAGAGCAACCAACTTGTAGTTTTTGAGCCCCAGGTCAGAGGCAGAGACCCAGGGAAGGATGCAGGAAGCTCAGGATTTGCAGGTGTTTTCTTTGAAAGTGCAGATTTTTAGGTAATGGCAGATGTTCAGCATCACTAGCATTGTGAATTCCAGGAGTCTTGGCTGGGAAAACTTTCGTTCAGTTGTAAATTTTGTGCTGTTTCAGTGTGGTTAGAGTAACATTCATATAAAGGATCTAAAAGTGAAAAGAGGACTGTGATTTTTCTTTTCATTACCTGCTCTGAGTGGCTGGGAGAAAATGACTCCTCCTGATATTTACCTCCTTGGTTCTTTTCCAAAGTGTTAATCTAAATGTCCCCAGTAGCAGAGAATGGAATGTTCTTCTCTGTTAATGGTTTTCAGCCTGTTTCAGGAAGGCCTGCAGTTTAACACTCCCTGGTGGCCTCTGTGAAGTTATCAGAAGGATATGCCTCCCAGAAACTGCAGATAGCCTGGCACTTTCTCTGCAAGTCACGCCACTAACTCCAGATGCCCTGGCCACCACGTGGACTGGTTGGGGGTTCAAGCTATTCTTGCAAATTGCAATTGATACGTTATGGAGGAGGGCAAGTAGGGTCCTGGGGTTCATCAGACCTAGAGTGCAACACTGGCTCACTCACCAAGACCTTGGATCATTTTTGTAATTATCCTGTGCTTTTTCCTCATCTGAAAAGCTGAAACACTAAAAGTTACCTCCTCGAAAAGATTAAAGGGTATGGAGCTATATAACATTTTGAAACTAGCCAATAATAAAATAAAAACGTATAAGAATGATTAACACTTAAGTAGTGCACACTCTGTACATGATACACTATGTTGAACACTTAATATACATTTTCTTGTTTTAGCCTCACCATAACCCTTTCAGGTGAATAACATTATTTCTGCCATTTTTACAGCTGGAAGAAAAATAAAGGCTTAGAGCAGTAAATACTCTGTCTAAGGTTTATAAAGCCATTTGAATCAGAGCTCGACATAGAGCTGGCTATTAAGGATATTTTTTATTCTACTAGATGAAGGCAGGGCAATGGTTTTATTAATAAGAGAGGTGGTGCTGATAATTACAAAATTGGCCCTGCAATTTTAAGAGGCTGGAGGCTGGGACTGGGGAGTCAAAGCCAACTGAACTCTTGACAGATTCAGACTGGTAGAAGGCTTATCAGGAAAAAGATTCCATGTACTATCCAAATATGAAGAAAAAAGATAGATGACTAACTGGGCAATTTCATATTGGAAATGAACCTGCCACAACAAACGGTGAGGATATTTGTGTGAACAGCTCTTGTGGAGGGTCTAAGGATGTGTTCTCCAGCATGGAGGAATCATGCCGTCTCTTCTCCCTGGCACTGGGGTCAACGTTGCGGAGAGCAGTCCCGGTCAGAGCTACACATGCCAAAGTGAGACTGGCAGTAATGGGGGCTGTTGGATCTAATGCCAGAGATAGTCATCTCGTCTGCTCAAAAGAAACCACAGTTAAATTTTAGATAATGTGTACAAAAAGGTAAACCAGCACAGCAAGGGTCTGGCTCCCCACAGATAGCTTTGCTGGGCTGCAGCACTGCCCCCTAGAACTTTCTGTGGTGATGCAAATGTTTTAGATCTTGGTGGCTCACTATGTTTATTGAGCTCCCGACATGTGGACAGTGTAGCTGATGGTGAACTGAATGCTTGACGTCTTTTAATTAATTAAATTTTAAATTTCACTAAACATAATGTCTTTCATACAGAGAGACCTGAAAAATGAGGTGGAGGTGTGCAAACCAGTGACTATGAGGAAGGCTGTAATTTCAGGGTTCAGAGGAAGTGTTGAATCTATCCCCTCCCCCTCTGCAAACTGTGACCTTGGGAAAGTTAAATTGTTTATCCAAGCTTAGGGCAGCCATCTATAAAAACAAGGCAATGTTGGTAAAATGATTAAGAGCTTGTTGTGAGAATGGGATATTTTACATAAGGCTTTTTGGGCTCAAAACAGGGGTAAGAGAATACTAGTCATTATTATTAACAGCACTGTAACTGTCATCAGTACTTTGTAATCAAAGGATGCACAGGTTGTTGCAAAGAAGGAAAGAGGAGATGGAGGGAGGAGAGAGGGAGAATATTAACTCTATGGTGATTGAGCCAGATGCAGAAGAAATACAGGAGCATAATTTACGCAAGGGGCGATATTTGAGCTTCACTGGCCACAGATGATGGATGTACAATTGCTCCACAAGGTGACAGGGGGTGATTCAGGTTGAAGGTGCGTTTGGGTGTGTACTGTGTTTTGAAGGAGTCTGTATTGTTTGGGGAACTGGAGAACCACAAATATTGAGTGTGTAGGGTCAGGTATGAGCAAGATCCTAGGACCTAACAACCACAGGAGAGGTTTTGGAGTGTTTTTTAGATTATAGTGATCTATCATATGGATTTATGGAGGGAAGTGAGATCAGATTTTCATATCGAGAATAAATCTGGCTGCTGTGGGTGAATGAGTGGAGGGGGAAGGAGGCAGAAGGCAGAGATATCAGTAAGAAGGAGATGTGGTACAAGATGACAAGTCTCTGAATTAAGTCAGTGGCCATGGTCTTGGAGGGAAGGGTGGATCTGAGAGGTAGATTAGAGGAAAACATGATGGGCCTTGAGAGGAAAGTGAAATTGAGACATTCAGCATCAGGAGCCGGATTAAATAAATAGTACCAACAATAGTGATCACTTTGGTTAGTCTGTCCATGGTGCTTTTCACTTTGCAAATTGTTTCTCTCCTACTATCCTCCCATAGCCAAATGCATACCCTGAAAATTAAAAGACAGGCTGTGCAGGAAGTGATGGGTCCAGGCTCCAGTGTGATGTTCAGTACACAGCGGGTGAGTATCAGGGTCAATGTTATTGTTAATCCTTGTTCTCACTGATGTTGTTGGAAAGTTAAGTCCAAACCAGAGAGGACCCTTGAGAGACCAGAGAATGTTACATAGAGAAAGCATTCAGAGGGCCCTTGCCCTACAGGTGGGGATATTTGGAGGGCCTTGGACCATGTGGTTCTTCACAGGCTTTCCTCGTTCTGCATGTAAAACTGAGTATGTGGCTGATACTGTGCCTTATCCCTTGTGTGCTCCCTCCCAGCTTTTGGCTTGTGTCTTTATTTGGACTTATCATAATGCACATAGCATAACGAAAAGAACTCTAGGAGTTAGGCAGTAATGGATTTGCATATGATTTCTATTAACTGGATTTTTTTCACTTGCTCGTTGGGTTTGGAGAACAGATAAGGAGAAGTAACAAAACATTGTAGTATCTCTTTTTTTTCTCATTGGCCAAAATCAGGGTAATATTATCCATCTTGTATTTGTTTCATGTTAGTGATATCTTGCTTTAAAAATAGAAGAGGCAAAGTGGCAGACAGACAGAGATATCCAATGATGAAGATTTATTTTTGTTCTGCGTCATGGTGTTTCTATGGCTTATATGACCCTAAGATTTTGGCTAGTAATCTGAGACAGGACCCCAAATGAAATGAATCATGTTTAAAATAGCCTTCAAGGCAGCTTGCTCTAAAAACTCATTAGCCAGACATGGTGAAACAGGAGCCCTGACACACACTTTCAGGCTCAAAGCTGAAACATGCTCCCCAGGGCTGATCCTTCAGCACTTACTCCTGATACCCTTCTCTCTCAGATGGACAGAGCCGACAAATCTCTTCTTTGATGGTTTTCTCAGTTTCGGACTGAAATAAATCTGGCAGTCAATCTAGCTCTGGCAACTGTGCCTCAGTGGGCAGGGGGTGCCAAAGTGGGTATTTTTCTTTCAAATTCAATTCCAGAAGCTTTAGGTTTCAGGGTGAAGAGCCCTCAAAGGGGCTGCAACACTACCTCAAAATCATTGCTGCCTTTTGGGGTAGGTTGTTCTGCTTTCACACCATGGTAGCATTTAGTCGCGTAGGGCATCTTTTGAGAAGTCAGTGATTAGGCAACATGAGGGAATGAGCCATATCATAAAAATTACTTTCCAAGAGCTTTTAAAAATTCCTTCAAATAGGGGCTGGGGATTTAGCTCAGCGGCAAAAGCGCCTGCCTGGCAAGCGCAAGGTCGTGAGTTTGGTTCCCGGTACCAGAGAAAAACCAAAACCAAAAAAAAAAAAAAATTCCTTCAAATATCCAGACTACTTCTTCTCTTTTTAGCTTTACTTATAGGAACATTTTAAATGATCATTCACTTTCCATTCTGCCTTCTTTTTTATTTTTACCTTATATTTTTATTCTTACCTGTTTGTAGTCTATCATAATTACATTCATTTTAAGAAGTTGGTGCATGTACAAAACACATCTCAGTTGTTTTTACTTCCCCTCTCCTAACCCCTCCCCTGCTCCAGCTCTAGATACCCTTCCCTTTTGCAAAAGATCTATCTCTTTCTTTCCTATTATCCATCCTTTATTTTCCTCTTTAAATTATTTATACTTTGTGATTCTCACATAAGAGAAATTGCAATATTTAAGTTTCTGTGTCTAATTTATTTCACTTAACATTATGGTCTCAAGGTGCATCCATTTTCTGACAAATGACTTGTTTATCTTTCTTTATGGCAGCGCAGCACTCCCTTGTGTGTAACACCACATTTTCTCATCTATTTGTCTGTTGATGTATGTATAGGCCACTTCCAAGATTTAGCTATTATATGTTCTGCTGCTATGAATATGAATGTGCATGTATCACCACAGATATTATACCTTTAGCTCTTTCAAAAAGATATACAGAAGGAGAACAGCTGAGTTGAATAGAATTTCTATTTTCAGTCTTGAGGGATCTTCATACTGATTTCCATAGTGGTTGTACTAGTTTACATTTCCACCAGCACGGTAGAAGTGTTCCTTTTTCGCCATAGACTCACCAGCATTTGTTAGTGTTTGATTTCTTCATGATAGCCATTCTTTATGTAGTAAGATAAAATCTTAGCATTGTTTTAATTTACATTACTGTAATGGCCAGAGATATTGAACATTTTTTTGTGTATTTACTGAGCATTTGCACTTCTGAGATGTTTCCTCTCCTCTCTTAAGTAAAAGTTCATTCAACACAATATGGCTTTTCCCTAATGAATTAAGGTCAGTGTCTAGCACATTCTTTGTTGAATATATATATATATATATGTATATATATATATACATATATATATATGCTTCAAGAGGGAAGCATATGCATTCCTGGAATAGACATCCCTGCATGACTCAGCTTTTGAATTACTGTGGCTGTGTTTTTTGGTATCTTTTTAAAAACTTGCTCTCCTTTCCCTCGTTGGATGTCTGGCATCTGATTTCCCTTCTTATTATCAACTCCTAGCAAACTCCTTTCTTTTTCTAATTGCTGGCTTCTAATCTGCTTCCCAGTGTGAAACTAGATTCTGAAGTCTCATTCTAATTGTTGTGAATGTACAAACACTTTGAGAGAGAGTATGGAGGGCAAATTCCCCTGAGTCAAAGTGCTGGCATCCAGAGTATCTCTTTTTTTTTTTTTTTTTTTTTTGCGGTACTGGTGATCGAACTCACGACCTTGCGCTTGCCAGGCAGGCGCTATGGCACTGAGCTATATCCTCAACCCCCAGAGCATCTCTTTCATGAAATATTCTCCAATCATTCAGAAGCTTGGCTATGTTTTGTTCATTGTTGCTATAATTTAAATGGAGGATCCCATCACAAATTCAGGTTGAAACTTTATCCGCAAAGTATTAACAGGTATGGCCTTTCACATCCTGTGGTGATCTCAAATGTCAACTTGATTGACTTGAGACTCACAGTTTTAGGTGTGTCTGGGTGGGTCATAGACACACATAGGATGGGACCTGTATCAGGTCCACCTGGGTCTTCTCCTGTGCTTTTATTCCTTTTTGCCATTCTTCCACTATGCCCTTCTGCATGATGTTATGCCTTAGAGCCAATCAACCATGGTTGAAATCCCTGAAATCGGGAGCCAAAATAAAGCTTTTCTCCTTTACATTGTATATATTGGGTATTTTGCCCCAGCAATGGAAACTGACTAATATACACCCTTAGAATAGGGCATAAAGTGGCAGGGAGCACAGCAGCAAGGCACCATCTTGGAAGAAGAGGGTATCCCCCGCCAGATGTCTGTGCTGATGCTTTGATCTTGGACTGCCTGGCCAAATGGATCACAAAAACTGAATGAGAATTTTACCATTTTGGCTTGGCTAGATTAACATTCTATGCCATTCCTGCATAAGATGGAGGGTGGTCATTGAATAGGTGAGCCCGGATCATATGAATGTTGGCTCAATTGTATCTAAATAAGGAGGAGGGCTTTGCTCCTAAGGGGAAATTAAAGTCCTGTCACTAAATAAAGGGAAGTGGGTACTGATAGGTAAAGCAACAGGTGTTTAATTCACTCTTCTCTTCCTTTCATTATAGGACAAAACTGCAAAATTCGGAAGGATTATCTTCAGCGTTTGCCTTAAGCCTCCATTAAAAGTTTAGCAGCACTTTACGAGCTCAAAGAAACCTCCACAGCAGTCTCTACAAAGCTGTTCCAACTACTTCTTTTCTGTTTACATGAAAGACAGTGAACTCACTGGTGATCTTAATACATACATCAATTAATTTAATTGACTTAAGGGTTGTTCTTACATAAAATGCTACTCTTTGGATTGTTTTAGAAGATATCAATTTGTCATTAAAAAAGAAAATACTGTACAGTAGCTTTTAAATATTTTTGTTCTGACTCCTTTAATGTCTGTTTTGCTAAATGCTTAGCCACAAAAGCCTGGGTTGAATAAGGGCTTCTTTGCTAAAATAAAAATAATCTAAAATGTAGATGTGTCTAGAACTATCATGAAAGTGTAAATTAATTAGCCACACTGAACCTCAATCAGTAGTGTCTCTAAATTCATCTTTCTTTTATGCCATTCTCTTTTCTAAAACATATTTCACTTGAAAGTAGCCATTCTGGTTACTAGTTCTCTTTTTTGAGCCAAAGTCACAGTCAGTAAGAAATTCTTGTGGTTTGTTTTTTTTTTTTTTACTATTGTAGTTAATAATTCATTAATAAATATTGGAATTTGGACTTTGTGCCAGGGGCCATGCTAAGGGCTAACTGCCAAAGGTGAAGATATGAAAATAAATAAGAGATTATCCTTATACTAAGAGGGTCCACTTTCTTTTGGGGAAATATTAAAATATGTATGGAAAAGTTACATTATACAATATCAAACAACGAGCAATGTCATGAAGCAGGTAGTATTCAGCACCAAACTATAACTACAAATAGAGTTATGTAGAGGTAGTACTTCATGCTGTGTGACAGAAGAGCCTGAGAAGAATTTCTGAATGGAAAGGGATGGAATAACAGTGTCTTGTGTGTCTGTGTTCCATGGTAAAACTTTATACATCTTTTTACCAGCTTCATGAAGGTATTTATAGAATGTAAAATTCACTTGTTTTAGCTGTACAAGTCAATGGTTTTTAAGTCAATATGCACAGTTGTGTAACCAGCATCATAATAAAATTTTATAACATTTTCATCACCTTACAAGACTCTCTCAATTTTCAATTAATTATTGTTTCTATTCCCTGCCCTGTACCACTAGGAATTTATTATCTTTGTATAATTTCCTTTTTTCTCGACTGATGTATAAAGGAAATTCCACAATATGGAGTGGTGATGTCCAGTTTTTTCACTTAATATGATGATTTTGAGGTTAGTCTATGTAGTAGTATGTATCAGCTCTTTTTCTATTTTTGAATGACTTTCATTGCCTAGACAGACTACATCCTATTTATCCACACATTAGCTGCTGCACATTTTGACTGTTGCCACTTTCTGACTACTACGAATAATACTGCTATTAATATTCATATACAAGTTTTTGTGTAGATATATGTTTTCATATTTTTGTTCAGTAGATACTTCAGAATACAATTGCTAGGACATATGGCAAACTTATGTTCTACTTTTAAAGAAATTATTTGTCTTCCAAAGTGGCTATATCACATCATACCCCCACCACTACTGTCTGAGGCAGAACAGTACCTACTTTACTTTGCTTAATTGTCATGTGAGCTCTATGAAGAATAAGATTAGATTTAAAAAGACAGGTAGTTTCCTTGCCCAAGGTTATCCATCACATAATGGGTGAGGCTGTTTTAACCAAGATTTAACTGATTTCAAAGTATTATTTCTCATGCTGTGACTGCAAGATTTTGGAGCAGTCTTTTGAAAGAAGGCTTTCAAATTCATATTCAAAGGGAAATAAGGATTGATTAATAATGCCTACCATGGGCAAAGGTATCAGCTCTGAGGCACCTGTACTGTCAGTGCTGACCACAGAGTAAAGCACATATCCCAATACCCTGTAATAATATGCAACTCTTCCCTTGACTCCTCATCAGTACTAAACTCAAGATTATTTTAGTATAATTCTCTTCTCGATCCTTCAAGCTGAAGGGACATTCTATCGCCTTATTACACTGGCTTGGAATTTTCTGCTTAATTTCTGTGTCTCCCATGAGGCTCAGACCACCGGCTAGAAAGATACTGTATTCTGCCAAGTATCCTGTGAAATAATAGAGTGCCAGGGCTGAAAATGATACCCAATAAATGTTGCTTTTTTTGAAAGAATCCAAGAAGAAAAGTGAGTATAAACTTCTACATTTTCCTCCCATTTTCAGTATGGTAAAGAAAGAGATGGGGACTTTGAGTAATGGAGCATATCTCAAGAGCCAAAGAAAGATGGAGAGAAGCCTTGAGTCCCCAAATTTCTCAATCATTGAGCTCCAGCTCACTGCTTGAGAGAAAATGGCCTCTGCCTGTGACTTGCTGAACGATTGATGTGACCCGTTACATTCTGCTGAGGCTGGAGTGTACTGAGGCGAAGGCTTTCAAGATGCAAGGCTCTCCTTTGGTTTACAAGGAGTGTGGTTTTCGTGGTGCACAGAGAAGAAATTACTGCAAGGAGGTTTTTCTAGCAATACTTAAACAGAAAATTAAGATGAAATCTAGACCTAATGCAGTTGGTCAGTGGTACATGTACACCATATAATTTTATGATCAACAAAGAAGGATCCAAAATAATATAACTCATCCAGCAAGGTAATAGAGCCCACTTGCTTTCCTTTTGCTCTTTCCTCTCTGTCTCTTATCAAGAAGACAAAGGGAAACATGTTAATGGTAGTTAGCACTAAATGGCAAAACGGTTGTATGTCCTTTTTGCTTTATTTTCAAAATTTTCATAAAGAATAATCATTAAAAGTGGCCAAGATAAATATTATTTTCAGAGCTTTGGTAATCCTTTCAGCAGCTGTGTTCCCATTGGTAGAAATGTAAAAAGCGAAGGTGATGGGTAGTGGGAAAGATGCTTTCCATAGCCACCATGAAGGTCTGAAGGCAAGCAGGCTCTCCAGTCCTGGGAGGTCTTCAGTCACACAGGTGAGGGTAGAGGACTCCCCTGATCTGTGGGAGGACCCTGCATGGTGAACTCAAGAGATTCAAAGCTACAATGTTTAGATTCCTGGATTCTTGAGTGAGGAGCTGTGTCAAGGAGGCAAGCACGCAGGTGCGTACCACTCTTGTGTGACCTCATTTCCTCAGACATTTGATACAGCAAGCTACTTTGTATTTTTAAATTTTTATTTTATTTTTAGTTTACTTTTTGAGACAGTCTTTTATGTTCCCCAAACTGGTCTCAAACTCCAAGGCTCACATGATTCTCCTTCATCGTCCTTGAATGAAGCTGGGACAACAGCTAGGAGCCACTGCTCCTATTTACATTTTTATATTATGTCAAACTAAAGAGGAGTTGTAAGAAAGCACAGGAATGCCCTTTACTCAATTCTTTACTTTTGATTCTAATATCTCTTTTATGAATCATTGACATTTTGTTCTATTTACCTTCTATCTAATCATCTGTGCAGTGTATGCACATATATACATTTACAAGTGTATCTTAGGATCTGTGGCAGGTTGGTTCCCAGACCCGTGTGGATACCAAAATCTAGGCACGTTCAAGTCCACATAAAATGGTATTTGCAAATGACCTATATGCATCCTCCTATATACTTTAAATCATCTCTAGGTTATTTATAATATCAAAGACCATGTGCATGTTAAGTAGATAGTTGTTATACTATACAGATCAGGGAATAATGACAAGGAGAAGGCCTGTACATGTTCAGTACAGATGCAATTCCTTTTGTAGTGCTTTCAATCCATGGTTGACTAAATCCACAGATGCAGAAACTGTAATTATGGAGAATCAACTGTATATACAAATGCCACATATGTGAGGATATATATATATAGATATATAGATATAGATATATAGAAAGATATCACAATTGTACATATAGTTTTATGATATATACCATATAAACATTGTATATAAAGTTCTATAATATAAAACATAAACATCTATCATCTATGTATCTATCTATCATCTATCTACAATCTACTTACCCAGCTAATCAACATGTCTTTTTCTTCCTGAATTGTTGGGAGTAACTGGATTATCACGTTCCTTCCTTTAAATTCCACAATGCTCATTTACTAAAAGTGAGGCTGTTCTATTACATCACACAATAAAAAGATTAAAAAAAGTAAAATTTGTGTTTGATGGATGTTATTGAATCCACAGTCCGCATTCAAATGCTGATGATGATCCAGATCCTGTGGGTGTTGTTCTCTCCATCCAGGATTACACTTTAGTCTCTAATCTGGAACATTTCCTCAGGTTTCCTTTGCTTTCCTTGGCCTTGTTATGAGAAGACCAAGAAGGATACTGGCTAGTTGTTTACAGAAAACCCCTAAGTTCAGCCTGCTGTGATGGTGTCTCCTAACAGAGCTCATGGGATCCCCTCTACCTCCCCACCGTAACCACCTAGCATGATGCTGTATCCCTCTCAGTCTCACGCACCAGGCTGCAGTTTGTTCGGACCTTGAAGATACTAACTTTGACCATTTAGTCGAGTTAGACTCTTCCAGGTTGCCGCCTTCTAAAGTTACTATTGTACCCTTTGTAATTAGAAATCATTTGACAGCACACAATATCTTATTCTTCATCAATCTTCCACTGTCCAATTTTAGCATCGTCTGGTGATTTTCTGTCATTCTGTCAATATCTATTATTTTGGCAGTATAATATATGTATGATTTGGATCAACATTTCCCAACAGGCTCAGGTGTTCAGAGGTGGGGCTTTGGAGGGTCGTTAGATCAGGGAGTGCTCATTAACACTGATAAGTTCATAGCTGAATGTGCTGCTAGGAGGCACACTGGGTGGTGGAAGTAGGTCACTGGAAATGTGACCTGAAACTGTACATTCTGGTTCCCAACCACTTCCTCTCTCTCATCCTCTCTGGTTGTTTCCCACTCGCTTTGCTCCCTGGCTGTCATGAGGGAGCAGTTTTCCACTACCATGACGTGCGAAGCTTGTCTTTGCCATGCTCTGCTGCCATGGTGCTTCTGCCTGCAAACCAGCCAAGCACACACTGAAATCTTTGAGCCAAATGAAATCTCTCTTCTTTTAAGTGGTTTTTGTTCAGGATTTGGTCACAAGGACATAAAGCTAATAAGTAATTAAGAGAAGGAAAAGTTTCTCCTTCCCTCACCACTGAGTTTATAGCACATAGATTTATGGATTCTTATTTTATGTAATGAGTCATAATGGATTTCTATCATTTTTACTTAGATATTCAAATTGTCCCATATTTGACTAATGTGCAGGATTTTAGCCTTTATGCCATGGGCAATGGGAAACATCTTGCAGAGCTTTAGACAGAAGGATATAAAGAGTAGATCTACTCTGAGAATTTAATCCAGCTAAAGCACAGAGAATAATTGAAGGAGATTACATTTTAAAAATTATTTTGGTCTTTATATTATTATAGTAAGAACATTTAATATGAGATCTACTCTCATAACAGTTTAAACGTACAGTTCAGTATTCTTAACTATAGGCAGAGTGTTATACAGCAGATCGCTAGAACTTTTTCACCTTCTAGAAATGGAACTTTACACCCATTGAATAGCAATTCTTCAATGTGCTTCATCTCTGGCCTCGGTAAGTGCCGTTCAGCTCTCAACTTCTCTGAGTTTAAATATGTTAGATAACTCATGTAAATGGAACCTGGTTCTTCTGTGGCTGGCTGATCATCATGTCTCAAGAGTTCATCTTTGTTATGCTATGTGTCAGGATTTCCTTCCTTTTACAAACAGAATAATGTTTCATTTCATGTACTGTGACAGCTGAGCTTGATTGTGTCAATTATTTGGCCCAGGAGATTGATGGAACACACTTTTGGGTGTGCCTGGGTCATGGAGATGTGGCCTTGGGTAGTATATTTGGTTGCTCTCCCTTTTCTCTTTGGCACCATTCCCATTCTCTGTTTCCTGACTGCCATGAACTAAGCAGCTTTGGTCCACCACACCCTTCTGCCAGGATGTTTCTGCCTTGGACTCAGCTGACCATGGACTAAATCCCTAGAAAATGTGAACCAAATTAAACTCTCCTCCTTTTGCTATGAACCTGAGGTATGGTATCCAGCAAAGGGAAAGCTGACTAATGCACATATCCACCACATTATTCTTACCCATTTATCCATCAGTGGAAATATAGGTTGCGTTTATGTTTTACTTATTGCAAATAATGCTGGTATAAATATGGTTTATAACGGTCTGTTCAAGCTCTTACTTTTTGTTTTGTTAGGTATATACCTCCAAGTAGGATTTATATATCATACGGTAACTCTACTTTTAATTTTCTGAGGAACCTCTGTACTGTTTTCCATAGCACCTGTACCATTCTACATTCCCACCACCACCATTCTATATTCCCACCACAAAAGTTCAAATACCTCCCTATCCTCCCAAACACATGCTGTCTTTTAAAATCTTTTAATAACCATTCTAACAAGTGTGCGGTAATATCTTCTGTGTCTTTGACTTGCATTTTCCTAGCATTACATATCTTTACATATATATTTTGGCCTTTTGCAGAAATGTCTACTCAAGTCCTTTGTCCCTTTTCTAGTACAATGTTAGTTTTTCTATTGGAGTGTGTATTTCCTCATATATTTTAGAAATTAACCCCTTACCTGGTGTATAGCTTGCAAATATTCTTTCCAGTTCTGCAGACTTCCTTCCACTCTGTTGCTTGTTTCCTTTGCTATACAGAAGCTGTTTAGCTAGGAGTTAGTCCTTACTGTCTGTTTTGTTGCCTGTGCTTTCAATGTGCTCTCCAAGAATTCACTGCCAAAACCAATATCATGAAGTTTCTCCCCATATTTTCTTCTAGGAATTTTGCAGTTTCAGTTCTCATGTTCATGCCTCTCATCCACATTGGGTTGATTTTTTTGTGCACAAGGTAAGACGAGGGTTCAAATTCATGCTCTTGCATGCGGATACGAAGGAAGGACTGCATAGAGCTACATTATGTGGGGGTAACATACTGGAAGCTCTCCACCTCTTTCTTCTTCCATCCTGGTGTACGTGTGATTCTTGTTCTTCATGTTCCTACCTTTTACATTTGTGTCTGTGTGTCTGTGTTCTTTTGTTTCTCTGAGTAGGTCATTGTGTCTCTTTTATGTGGAACCATAGTTTCTTAAACAGTGTGTACTTTCCCCCTAAGCATTGTACCCTGACGCCTTTGGAAATCCTCTGAAATGCTTTTCCTTTTACTATGGTAATAAGCCTTCAAACACATAATTGAATTCAGATATTAAATACTGTAAGCGCTAACATTTAGCTTCTGATGAAAATGTGCATATTGTGTTTGAAACGACCAAAAAAGTAGTGAATCAAAACAATATTTTTTTCCTTCCTTCTGTGAAGTCTTTGTGCAGAATAACTCAATCTCTTTTGGGCTGCATTCTCTGTGATGTGGGAAATGGAACCAGGGCTATTATGCAGTGATAAGATGTGGTTTCCAATTCTACAGCACTGTGGGAATCTGCTCCATTGTAGGTTTTATCACCTTTCGATTTGCCAACTATTTCTAGCAGGGAGAGCACGATGGTGGTCATGGTGGGAGACAATACAGGAGAAGGACATGAGATCTGGAGTGATTCATTCACTCACTCATTCATTCAATCAAACAATGTCTATTGATCACACAAGCTGGACACTCAGTTTGGTGTAGAGGACATAATATCAGAAAAGACCCACTTCACACAGTTTTCTAAAGCTGCCTCTGCTACAAGGTAGGGGTTTGCTCTTTCTTTCTTTTTTCTTTCTTTCTTTCTTTTTTCTTTCTTTCTTTCTTTTTTCTTTCTTTCTTTCCATCTTTCTTTCTTTCTTTTTTTTTTTGTTTTTGTTTTTGGTTTTTTCCAGTACCTGGAATCGAACTCATTAACTTTGCGCTTGCCAGGCAGGCACTGTGCCACTGAGCTAAATCCCCAGCCCCTTCTTCCCACCTTTCTTTCTTCTTTCTTTTCTCAATTTACTCAGCTTCCCTGTTCTTGTTTCATGCAGCTCTGTCATGCCACAAAAAATACTGAGGGTATAGCAAGAACTCCCTCAGTAAACAGCAGGTAACATATAGGTCCAAGTTTTCTTATTGCTCCCAGGAAACCCCAAACGAGAATCTTACCACTTTATCTCCTTTTTCTTCTAGGTTGAGGAAGGACCTATATGCAGTGGTAGCAGTGAGCTAGACGTTGTATGCTCCTATCCTAAAGAGGCTAGGATATCCTTAATCTTTACTGTTTTAGGCACATGAAACACCAACAGATGCTGGACACTTTCTCAAGACAGTGGGAGGTATTAGAGGGAAATGAGAGACATTTCTGAGGTGATCTATTTAATCTTCTCTCTTCTGAGAGTGTTTGCTTCCCATTTTAATAAAATGCAAGTGTTTAAGCCAGGTGTGGTGGTGGTACACACCTATAATCTCAGCACTCAGACAGAGGTTGAGGCAGGAAGACCACAAGCTCAAGCCTGGCCCAGGCAAATAGGCAAGATCCTGTCTCAAAATTAAGAAGGCGGATGATAACGTAGCTCAGTGCAAAAGTTCTGTATTCATCACTAGCACCAGAAAAGAAAAGAAAGTAAAAAGAAAAGAAAGGAAGGGAAGAGAAAAGAAAAGAAAGGAAAAGGAAAAAAGAAAAGAAAGAATGCGGATGTTAATGCATGGAGGTCAGAAGAGATGTAAAACACAGAGCACTACAGACTGGGATTGTGGTGGTATCAATATCAGGCTTAGTAAAAAAAATATATATGTTCAGAAATAAACAAATGAATTTTCACTATCTTTTTTGTAGCTCATTTCTAGAGTAAAAATACTGAAACATCCCATACCAATCTCAAGCAAACTGACCTTTGTTTCTCTTCTAGCCTCTGGGGTACCTATGCTCTAGTGCTCTGTGGCAGAGACTGCTAGATGTTTCATAATATCTGCTCTCCCTTTTATTCTTCCTTAGTGAAAAAATTTTGATCTGCAGCTAAGCACAAGATTTTTTGTGAGCTAGAAATTCACTTTTTAAAATCTTCCTTGTAGCTAAACGTATCTGTAACTAAAATCTAGCCCAATAGCTACAGATAATAGAAATACCCTGCAGGTCTTCTGGAACATCTTAAAAGAATGGAGCATGTCTTTTCTCATTCCTGGTGGTCGGAATCTGGTTGTGATGGTGGGAGCTGAGGCATCACTCTGGAATTACAAAATCTATATACTGAGGATGGTGAAACAGCAAGACTGAATGAATGCTGCTGTGCCAGTCTTCACTTGCAGCTGGACTATTTTTACATGAAATGGAAATACCCTTACTGGTTTCCTTCCTTCCTGCTTTTCTTCCTTCCTTCTTTTTCCCTTGCTTCCTACTCTCCTCCCTCCCTCCATTCCTCCTTCCATCCTTTCCTCTGTCCCATTTTGTTATACACAACTGAACTCTTCAATGCATGTTTATTTTAAACCAAACAAAGCAGCCCAGGGAGAACATGTGACTTATTCAGGGTCTCAATGTCAGGGCTCTGATTACAACCCAGCTTCCCTGGAAGACAAATAATCCCACACTGCTTCTCCTTAATGCTGGGTTCAATGTAAAAATAGAAAACATAAGACAAGTTAGATCTATATTACTGAGATTATTGGAGGATCATGAGCAAAGGACATACAAGTAATTCTGAAGGAATGTATTCAATCTATTTTAGATATTCTGGAGCTTGTGAAAGTCTAAAAATGAGTAGATTTCTTTCTAATTTTCTTTTTTGTTTTAAAGAATAAAGTAAGACAAATTGAGAGATTAGTCCATCAGCCAATATTGATTTCCTTGAAATGGCTGGTGCCAAACAATTACACCTACTGACTGGCTGAGGTAACAAGTTGCGAGTTGAAATGAAGTGGAATAAGTTGGTTTTAGTTGGAGTCTCAGGGGTGCATGTACTTGTAGAGTTGAGTAGAGTTCATAATGGTGCTTTCAGGGACTATTCCTTTAGAAGTTTGGGCTAGATGAAGCAGGAGCTAACAGGTCTCTTGGATATATACAGACAATTAAGTGGCTTTTCCTGCTGAATTGGTCTTTTCTTCGTGTGGTGAAGACATTTCTTTCTTATTCCAAGGTATTGTTTTTAAGTCATAAAATGGTTTGTAAAATAGGAATGCATTTCACAGCATTGATCAATATGTGAAAATATTAGGACTGATGATGATGTACTTAATGTGAAACAATAAAATTAAATGCTTACTCACTGTTGGTACATTTTTAGAGTTAGGACATTATTTAAAGCATCACCTAAGACTTAGAGAGCTGAAATTGAAGTCCTTAAAGTTCCCTGAAACCTGAGTGAGGACAGTGAATTAGAACCATTCTGTTTAAATATCACATCCTCCAGGAAGCCTGCCAAGATAGGTTAGTCTTGTCTACCCCACCCTTGCATAGGCTCCCGGGTAGTTTTACTCTTAGAATGTATGTTGCAATATATTGATGGTAGTATCTATCAAGCCTTTACTATGTGCCACAAAATGACACCATCTCTTGTCTCTTTACTATTAAACTATCTGGTAGTATTTTTTCATTATTACTATTTTTATTAGCACCATTTTGCAAGTATTTGCAGTCTCTCAATGACTTGCTCAGGGTCAAAGAGCAAATAAATATAAAAGACAGATTTAAACCTACACATTTGGCTTCCCATCCAACTAATAACAATGAATAATTATGGAAATAAAGGAAAATTCAGAAAACTGGAGACTGGTGCATCATATATAATTTAGCAATGTTTGTCAAAACCTTTTAAATGTGCATAACCTGTGAGTTATCATTTCTACTTCTAGAAATTCAGCCTAAGAAAATGGCTGGAAATGCTGCAATTGTTTTGAAGATAAAAAATAAAGCAGAAGATGATATTTTATGATAGAAAGATTAAATTAAAATATATATAGTGCCAGTTGGGCATTTGCTGTCTTTAGTTCTAAAGTGCAGCTAGAATTCATCCTCATCTACACGAAGGTGACCTCTAAGAGATATGATGCTACGAGAATTAGCAGTGCAACTGAATTCTGAGGATTTCCTTGCTGCAAAGTTCTTTGAATGTTTTTTAATGCCTGCAACGCAGTTCGGGTATTAACTTCACATAGCTATTTAGCACTATGCGTATGTAAGTGCAAGGGGGATAAGAACACATTGATGTCCTTTTGCATATTCCCTGATCCCCATGACCTTGGGCACCCTCTTAGCCTTGCACTATGGTCTTCAGCCATTACTGCCCTTCTGATGTGCATTTTCTTCTTTGCCTTTCCCTCAAAGCTCAATAATGAGGAATCCAGGATAGAGTAATTAGACTCAATGTGATTGAGGTGCCTGCCAATTATGCTGAGGGAACTGGAGTCTTATTAGACTAATAAGGTTTTCTAAATTGGACTTGGGGTTCTTGGTGATGGGAGTATTTCTGCAAGAAGTTGCCTGAGTGTTTAAAATGAGTTTACCTGAGGACAAATATTCACCTTGGATGAAGTAGAGTGGGCTATGGAGCCAAACAAGTGGATTCACCCTCAAATTCTGCCAGTCATCATCTATTTGACCACAGGCAAACACAGGCTTTCGGAGTCTTCAGACTCATCTATAAGATGGCAGTATTAATTTCCACCCACCTGAAAAAATTATGATGATAATTAAGTGGGTAAAAACCAGCACAACATTTGACATTTTATATGAATTATCATGTAGTGCTTGCTATGGACATGCTTACTTAAACAGGGTACGTGGTAAACAATAAAATATACCTAATCACATTATAATTTAAAATATAGCATAATCTTGGAAAGCTTTGAAGACAGAGAAGTGCACATATGAATTTCATTCCCAACATTGACAGATGCTGACAGTTTCACTATACTTGACATCAGTTCCTCTCTTTAAATGAAAAGAAAGACAATAACAAGATGAGGTGTACATTGGGATATCATAAGGATTAAGTCAACTACTGTTTGAAAGCATTTACTCCAGTGCCTGTTTTAGGACAGGAACTTCCTTTTTGTGGTGAGAGCAAAGTATTATAGATACAATTATTTTCATTTGAACCAAAAATACATTGTTGGTGCAAGTTCCAACTTGAAGTTACCCAAACATAGAAGTTATCTATATTTGGACTGTGGTACTATTCACATTATCTGTAATTCGATGCATAAAGATTGTTTTAGAAATATTTAAGTCAAATTAGCTTAAGAAAAACTTTTTTTCAAGTGATGTTAAGTCTAGGGTTAATTGGACCCAAAAGCTCAAGCCTCATCAATAACAACCTGCATCTTTCTCTCTTGATTCCATTTTTGATTATGTATTACCATGTGATTCTTAGCTCTCCAGATGGAAAGATACATTCCCTCATGCACTGTTCAGATATTAATTGCAGAAAAGACTCTGATTAGCTTCTGCTTAAATTCATTCATACTGAAGAATTCTCACGGGAGCAGGGGCTGTCTTGTCTTAGTTACTTTTCTCTCATTGCTGAGACAAAATACCTGACACCCAAAATTGAGGAAAGAAAGGTTTATTTAGCTCACACTCCAACCCAGTGTGGAGGTTTCAGTCCACACTGGGTTGGCTACAAGGCAGAGTGGTACATGGCAGAGGGCAACAATTCATGGTGGCAGAACACAGCAAAAGCAGCAAGAGCAAAAAAGGGGAAAATGGCAGTGGTAGGCAACCTCTTTCACTCCCTTACACTGTATGCAAACTACCTGCCCTGGGGGCAAATGTAGCACTCACACACATAATCCCAGCATTGAACTATGAATCAGTCAAAAATCTAGAAGCCTGCCCCATAACTGCATGAGGATTTGGGGGAACATGCACACACAAACCATAACATGTCCCTGTATATGGCGCTGAAAACTTTCCACCACATTCAGCCCAGTCACCTCCAAATCATCCTGTATTTCATTACCATTGTCTGTGTCTACCCCAGCGGGCCCTAGTCCTACAACACCCAGACCTCTTCTAAGAATTTCCTGTTGTTCTATATTGTTCTGACAGTAGGAATTAAGAAGGGAATGGGTTGTATCTGGCATACAGTGTTGAATTTTTCGTTCCTTGGGCAGAACACTCAGAACAGAACAATTTTAGCAGTAGTGAGAGGATGTCCACTTATTCTATAAGCAATTAGTTATCTCATGTGCTTTTGGAA
Source organism: Chinchilla lanigera (assembly GCF_000276665.1). NCBI lineage: Eukaryota > Metazoa > Chordata > Mammalia > Rodentia > Chinchillidae > Chinchilla > Chinchilla lanigera. Next base: position 10,145,641 of record NW_004955442.1, on the reverse strand, counting down.
CTGTTTTTTAGGCTAAGGTTTAAGGAACAAAGACCTGATAATTGGCTCTGTGAGACTCCCATATCTAGAGTGACAAAAGTTAAACAAATGATCAAAATTAATTGTGAGAAGTTTACAAGCAGTTAGTAGCAGGCAAATGAATAAGCTAGAGCTGTGTTTGGAGCAAGGAAGGTCTTGTACTTACTCTCCAGGGTCCTATGGGATGAGCAGAGGTTAGTTTGTCTTTAAAGGCAGAGCAAAACCCTTCTGTCTGATTTGTCACCCTCCACCCTTTGGTCTGTTAGACACATTTGAAGAACTGATTCACTGGTGGTCTACAGATGCCCTGGTTGTACAAAAGAATCTTATGCTTGATCATATCAATAAGTCAAGAAGACAGATTTTTTTTTAAAATATGGAAAAAAGAAAAACAATAAAAGAAAATGAAAGAAAAAGAAAAAGAAGCAAAAAGTTGTTTACCCAGGGCCTGTGTCTCAATGAGAAGAGATAGAACTGCCAATAATTGAGCAAGACTCTCTGATGATATAGATTAAACCAGAAGGGCCAACAGTAAACAAGATGAACTTCAAAAGAGCAGCGTCGCTGCTCTCTAGGGACCTCCATTAACGAGTCACCAGATAGGCAATTACTGTACCGTTCTTGTAATGACCGGGATCAAACGCAAGCATTCTACACAGTAGGCAGTCAGAAAGCAGGCAGACAAAAAACTGTGAAAATATGCCATTAAATCTTAATTATTCTTCAAAGGAAAACAAGCACGACCAGGGGGCAGAGAAGGAAGGAATATTCTGAGTCTCACCAATGCCTGGGGCTCAGGGCAATAGTACAGCTACTGTTTCAACTCTCATATTTGTTTAAAACTGAATATCTCATTCTGATTTCTGAGTGGAGATTGGGAATTCAGTTTATATAAGCATCTCAGTTTCTTAGACCTTGTATATCTTCATCTGGGGTATATGAAAGCAGTAGTAATGGGCCAGATTTGGAACATACGGTGTAAATAAAAATGACTGATATTTGTATTACTGAAAACAAATATGTCACCACCTAGGGTTACCCTCTGATAGCACTTGAATTCAGAATGGTCTCTTAATACCTTTGGAAATGATAACATGTCATTAATTCACAAGCACCAAGTGTCATGCTTGTCATGTGTCATCTCCCTGAGGCATATATCTGAGATGTCCTTGAGTGGTGTGTGGAAGCCATTGTACTCCAAACTTAATATGTGGCAGTAGTTAAGTGGAAGATTTAAAGAATGCAAAGGGTATTGATTTTTGAATACTAATAAAGCTCTGTGTATATCTGTGTTACATGTTTCTGTGTATTTGTAAGAGACATGGATGTTTTCCAGAATCTAGAAATTTAGTTACTATTTTGATCACTAACCATTATAGTTTAAATATTCTGTATCTATAGGAAAGGTTGGCCCAGAACTCACTGTACTAGAAATATAATGTGAAACACACAGTATACGCAATTTTAAATTTTGCAATAGCTACATTCAAAAAAGAAAAAGAAACTGTTAAAATTAATCTTGAGCATATGTGATGTGTTTTAATGAATCCAAAATATCTACAGGATCACCATATCAATATAAAGATGATCAATGACATTTTTTACATTCTATTTCTTCTGATGTTGCTTGAAGTCACATCCGCATTTTACCATGCCAACCCCTCTCATTTGAACAAGTCACATTTCAAGGGCACATGGAAGCGATAGTTAACATATCAGATAGCCCAGGGATAGACAGTGTCTGCAGTTCCATTCTGGACATTTTCACTTTTATTCACCCATCTAAGGAAGATGCTTCAGACTCCACAAGTCTAGCACAAGTACTGTGTGGCTCCTTGTAGTATCACACAACAATCAGACATCCTCAAAGTTCAGATCTGCTGAACTAAAAACAAAACTGTGGTCAACTGTGATGCCCGGAGACATGGACAGGCTTGAAGGCTGATGAGAGTGTTCACCAGCCCATGAGGACTGCTCCGGTGGAATTCAGTCCTCATGAATTTCCTATCACTGGGACAACATCCCTGACGCCTGAGATTTACATCAGAAGAGAGTTAGCTTTGCTCATGGTTTTAGTCCATCACTGGCGGCTCCAAGGCAGAAACGGCATGGCAGAGGGTCACAGAGCAGGAAACGCTACTCAGTCCATTGCAGCCAGGAAGCAGAGACAGCGGAATAGATAAGACGAAAATGCCCTCTTCCAATTCATGTGCCTCGGGGCTGGGGATTTAGCTCAGCGGCAAAAGCGCCTGCCTGGCAAGCGCAAGGTCGTGAGTTCG
>NW_004955442.1:10085876-10143244 GCF_000276665.1 Chinchilla lanigera | reverse complement strand
ACCTGATTTGGAGTTTGTCCCAAGTTTACTTACAAAAAAAAATTCATGTGCCTCAGGGACCCGCCTCCAACCAGGCCCCAGCTCCTAACAGCACATTCTGCTCCTGAACTCACCAAGGAGTGAATCCACTGGTGATTACAGCTCCCCTCATGATCCAAGCATGCTCCAGACACATGAAACTTTTGGGAGACACTTAGGTCTAAGCCAAGTGGAAATCCTCCCCACTGGGGAATTTGAACCTGATACAAAAAGCAAACATGACATATTGCCTCCCTACTGTAAGAAACAGAAAGAGTAAATAAAATCCAAAAGGTACAATAGATAGATACTGTGAAAAGGAAAGAAAGTGCTCAAAAGGAAGGAACAACTGAGATGAGGGAAAGGAGAAAAGGAAGAAAGGGAAAAATATATATATGTATATAGAAGGATAGCTGGGATAATTATACTGTTGATGTCTATTGGTTTATTAAAAAGAACAGTTAATGTTTAAATTTTTGGACTAATTTTGCCTGCTTGTATCTGATAATCTGAACAACTAATTTGAAGACAGCAATATGCAATGTAACAACCATTGGTGAATTCCTACCATCTTTTTTAGTGAAGCTCTGTATCATTTCTGTTTTTAATTATTAATTTTTCTTATTTTTAATGGTTTGATCAATTTTGCATTCTTACATCTGGTAATCTGAACAACTTAGGTGAAGATAGCAGTATGTAATATAACAATCACTGTTAATTCCTCTCATTTTGTTTTGAAACCCTGTATCATTTTTATTGTTTTTGTGTTGTTTTGTTTTTGTCTATGTTGTTTTTTTTTTTAATTCTCTTTAAAATAAAAAAAGAACAACTGAGATGAGGGAAAGGAGAAAAGAAGGAAGAAGGGGGGAAACATATCTACAAGGTAGCTAAGATAATTGAACTACTAATTTACACTGGTTTATTGAAAAGAACAGGTGATACTTAAATTTTTTAATTTAAGGTGATACTTAAATTTTTTTACCAATTTTGCATGCCTGCATCTGGCAATCTGAACAACTACTTGAAAGATAACAATATGCAATATAACAACCACTGTTGATTTCCTATCTATTGTTTTGAAATTCCATATCATTTTCAATAGTTTTTAAATTTTTTTATTCTCTTTAAAATTTAAAAAATGAAAAAAAGGGAAACCCTTGAATTCTGTTTCCGTCGCTCTCTATTCTCCAATCAGAAGCACTCTGTGGGGGAAGGGAGCAGAATCCCCAGGAGATCAATGTGTACAATAATCATCAGGTGTAAAAGCACAGATGCCCAAGCCCTCTCACTCATCTTGAAGGTACCTCCCTTAATTTGGAATCTAAAAGGATTGAGCAAAACATACAATATGTGTTTAAATTTGAAAAATGTCTTATAGTAAAAAATGTGCTATCTTTGGCCTCTTCACAATATTCACCCTTGGTTAGAACACACTTACCTCGGGGGCTGGGGACTTAGCTCAGCAGCCAGCGCCTGCCTGGCAAGTGCAAGGTTGTGAGTTCAATGCCTGGTACCAAAACAAACAAACAAACAAAGAACACACTTACTCCATTCTTCTTATCTGTTTCTGAAGCAGATCTAGTAGTCCTCTTTCCTGGGTGTCTTTACTTACACTGTCTTGGATGCCTAGATTTCCTGAAAATATTCAAAATATTTACCTTTCATGGTCATTTTGACCTTGGGAAGAGCCAGAAGTTGCATGGTGCGAGACACATTGAGGTGAATAAAGACATACTGTCATGTTTTTATTTTATAGAAATTGTCATAAACATTTTGAAATTATTCAAGACATTCAGGTAGCCATGACAAAAGAGGACTTTCAGAACTGCTTCAGAAAGTGAGAAAAATAGTGCATGCATGTTTGATTTGAGGGGAAGTATTTTTAGGGTGATTAATGACAATGTATTCTTTACTATAGTACATTTTAAACATTCACTGTACTTTTGAACATACTTCATATAGTTCTCAAAAAAGTCACCTTTAAAAATTCCATTGTAGAAGTAGCCAGTAGAACTCTGAGATATTGACTAATGACATGCGTGATTCCATCACCCTATTCTGTGACCCTCATCTCATTTACACCAAATCTCTGATGTTTGGGGGTGGGAAGCAAGAAGAGGGAAAATGGGAGTGATTCTCCACCTGCATCTCTGACTGGAAGAGGGAAAATGGGAGTGATTCTCCACCTGCATCTCCGACTGGAACAGCTGGTTCCCTTTCCTCCCATCATCCCACCTTTTGCTATACCCTCTGGCTTCACTTATATAATGTGGAAAATGTTCACAAATACTGGATTACTTAGATATCATCCAAGCCAGAGTTTCTTTCCCACATTTCTTATGTGTTTCCAGTCTCTTTCACAATGTGCAGGTGTTTGTAAGTTAAAGGAACAAGGTCTCTGTACCCAGAGTCATTGTAGAAGATATAACTACCCTAGAGAAGACCACGGCCCATGGCTGAGATCCACAGGAAATGGGACATGTGAGAGGCACTAGAGACAAAAGGGTATTATGGTTTATGTCTATATGTTCCCACAAAGCCTCATGTGCTCATAGGTGGGGCTATTGGGAGGCGATGGCTCATGTTATATGATACCCATCGATGAATTAGACCACTGATAAGTTTATAGCTAAATACGATGTTGAGGGGTGAAACCTGGTGGGAAGCAGTGGGTCACTGGGGGTGCGGTCTGGAGGGCACTATATCCTTAACTCCTCCTTTCACTGCTCTTTTTTCCTACTGCCATGCCATGCTGTTTCTCCTACGCATGTCCCTCTGCTGTGCTGCCTTGCCTTGGAGCCAGCCTACTATGGATGACAACTGCGAACCAAAATAATCTTCTCTTTCTTTAAATTGTGGGTGTTGGATATTGTGTCTCAGCAATGAAAAAGTAACTAAGAGAGGGGGTTGGGGACTGGTGTATACATCTTCTTAGCTCTTCACCAGCTAGTTTCTCTATAATCACAACATGAACATGAAGTCCTCATTTTTTTCACCTGATTGTATCATCTCCAAATGACTCTTCAACCTAAACAAAGAGTTCTCCAGAAAAAAAAACTCAATAGATAAACCTTGTTAGTATTGTTATTTGTTCTAATTGACAGTAAAGCCTTTAATTTCATAACACATCCTCACTTACAAATGGCTCATAATCACATGCATTTGTACATGTGGCTAAAGTAGATGGGAGTTGAACTGCTACAAAGCAAAGACTGACTAACTTTAGAGAATAACTGACTATTCAGGAAACATCTGCACATACATTTTGTCTTTGGGCCCTTGAGGCATTCCTTGTGTGGTTGGAAAGAGCAAATAGTAGAACCATATTGTAGGGGCTGGGGATTTAGCTCAGCGGCAAAGCGCCTGCCTGGCAAGTGAAAGGTCATGAGTTCGGTTCCTGGTACCAGAGAAAAACCAAAAAAAAAAAAAAAAAAAAATAGAACCGTATTGTAGTCAAGGACCCTGAGGCTCAGGTATGTTAGGTGTGAAATCACAAAACAATTGGGTAACATGGCCAAGGCAAGGATGCTTTTCTTTTGCTGCAAACTTTGGTTCTTGTCCTTTTACCTCTTGCTGTCACATTCTCAGAGGAGAGATTCCCACGTGTGCCCAACATCTGTCTTTGTTATCCCCTCTCTCTAAAATGAAGCTTTTTAGAAGAGATCAGACCTGACCACAGGGCTGGAAGGGATGACAGTGAGTGACAGTGATAACAGCTCCTGGAGTACTTCAGTTTAAAATCTGTTCACAGAAAAGGTGGAGGACCAGGACACAGTTTTCTGTATTCAAACTCTAACTTGCCCAATGGACAGAGAAAGAATACTTTCAGTTATACAGTCTGAGTGCAGTAACGAAGGCCACAAAGGAAAATGGCCCCTTTCTGTCCCTTTTATCCCAGCCTTTGTGACAGGAAGCTATGACGAGGCTGGGGTTGGCCTGTGAAGGAGTCTGTAGGAAATTCTGCCCAAACCAGAGCCTGTAAAAAGGATGTGTCCTGTGGTGAGACTTTTCTGTGCCACTTCAGATGAAAGTTGTCAGAAGAGCAGGAGGAATATTCTACAGCAAACAGCAGACTCGGAGGCTGCAAAGGTGGATGTTCTCTTCCTTTGCCTTGTGCACCTGTGTGTAGATGTCACATGCTGGGATCACAGGCAACCCTGAGGCGTGAAACTTCAGCTTACATATCCTCTTCTCGTGTTACATGGCAAACCCAATGGCCCCTGTTCACCAGTGGAAAAGGCCAGGCCAGTAAAGTCAAGCTTAATTACCTGCAACTCAGGTTAATCCATGCTGAGCACTGATTGGTTGTGTTATCTCTAGAAAGCAAATACTGAACATCAGTCTGGAATACGCCTTGCAGCTGTGTTTAGCTCTCTCACTTGGCAAATGTGAATATGAAAACTTGAGAGGGAACATAATTTTCTAAAATCACAGAGGGAAAATGCGATTCCCTTGTCTCCTGGTCACAGTCAGCTCTTCTTTTCTAGACCTGCTATGCACCTGTCACAGAGTGTTCACCAGTCCGTGTCTCAACCCCTGGAATGAAATCCCACTCCTTTTCTAGGCTTGCACAGCTTTGAATGTGCTCCAGCCCACATGTCCAACCCCATCTGCTATATCTCCCTATTTAGTTCTCCTTGGTAACTTGCCTTAGTTCTAGTGGCTGCATTCTCTTCATTGAACACAATGCCCCAGCCTCAGAGTACATCCCACTTCCTTTTTGGGAATGCAGTACTCTTCCTTTGGGGCATTTGTAACTTTTTTCCTTCACATTCTCCAGACCTCAGCTCTGAAGTCGGCTTGCAGAAAGACCCTTTCTTCATCATATAGTTGCCCACACTTTTCTTTACATTCTCCTGCTGCATTGCCCTTTTAATATCAACATCTGAAATTTATCTTATTGATATGTGTATTTAATTGATTTCCATTTCTGTTCCTCTCCCCATAGACCACAATCATCAGGAGTACTTTTTTAACCACTCCATCTGTAACTAGAGTAATGCTTTTCGAATAAGAAATGTTCGATTACTAAATGAGATGCACCTATATTTGCATGTAATTTTAATGAATTAATGGATAGAATGAATTTGTATTGCATGTAATTTCTTTTGGAATCAGGATACATCTTGAAATTGCTATCTAAATTTTAAATAATAATGTGGCCTTTTTCTATACTTCTATAAATCCACCACCTATACTCATCTGTGATAATTTCTATAAATTATCACTACTTTGACTATTTATAATTGCACTTGTGGTTTTCCTTCTTGAAGCTAGCTTTGTACTCTGTAGTCACATTCAACTGTTTCAAAGTTGACACCTCAGGCTTGATTGATATTACAGTTATGTCTAAATGTTCCCCTAAAGCTTCATGAGCTCATAGGTAGGGTTTGGGGGAGGTGATTGGAACATGCATGTGTGATGCTCATCAGAGAGTTAGTTTATTTATGAGTTTATAGTTAACTGTGATATTGGGAGGTGATGCCTGGTAGGAAGAGGTGGGTCATTGGGAAGTCGGCCTGGAAGCATCTAGCTCCTTCCCTCTTCCACTCTCTGCTTGCTGACAGACCATGAGCTCTTTCTCCTCTGCCATGCCCCTTTGGATGCCACTTCACATGGAGCCAGTGCCTATGCACTGAAACACACAAACTGTGAGCCAAAATAAACCTTTCCTCCATCGTGTTGCAGATGCCTCAGTGATGAGAGAAGTACAGTAGCTGAGAAAATGTGTGACACAACTTTTTCAGCCCTAGCATACAGCTGCTATATTGATGAACTTTGACTTCTAAACAAACATAAACTTTAATTCTTAAAAATTTCCCTTTGAGGTTTCTGAGAGGTTAGTGAAAATTATGGCAATGATGAAAGAAGCCTTTTAACAGTATTAACTCAGACAAAGTCATGCATATAGGAAAAACTTCCATTTTCCTGATTATTAAAAGTAAAAGCAGATGACTTAGTCACTATTATTTCTGTGGGGATGCGATAGGACTAAAGATACCTATTGCCCCATAGCTCTTCCCTCTGCATAGCCTCCACTTCTTCTATTTTTTCTCTCACTTTTAACTTTCTTTTTCCTCATCTCCTTCTTTTATTGTCTCATTCTCCATTTTCACATCTTTCTTACCAAAAGGGATTTCTGAAACAGTAAAACCACAGTCGGAAATGAATGCAAGCTCACATTCCTCAACAGAGAAGTGATTTTCAAGAAGCTTACCCTCCACCACAGCTTTTTGCAAGAAATCTTCACTTTCTCAATGCAAAAATCATTCTTGTCAGAGGAGCTCAGGAGATAAAGATGAAGTGATCACCGTGTCCCCAATTATACAAGATGCTGTATTTTGACAAAGGAGCTTACCTCGGAAATGGAATTATTCTTTTTTTCCTGATTTAAAATTCCTCTTGCAAAATTGCTATATCCATTATTCAAGGTACATTATGGTTCATTGTGATAACCCCAATAAATAAATACAGCTCCATCAGGAAACGAAACAAAAGCTTGTGTAGTGCCACACCGACAGAGCACTGAGGATAAAAAAATACGCAAGCAGAATAAGACAAATGATGAATGAATGAAGTAGCAAATACAGTAGTGATGGCCTTTACTCTGTGGGTAGAAGGATACTTCACTCAGAGGTCAGAGTCAAGTTTGCTTTACAACTTGACATGCAGAAGCAACACAGTTTTAAGGGCATTCGGGGGAAGACAAAAGCCCCATTCTAACCTTGTCTCTGTGTGGACACTTTTTCCATGTGCCTCCAAAATGGCAAGTGTGTCCTTTGTGCCAGTGCAGTGACAGGAAGGCCAAAGGGTTTGTTTTGTGTCTACAGGGTTTGTGAAGAGATTAACAGAACCTAAAGGAATTTTTTTTTTTTTAACAAACCATCTGGAAATATAGGTCCTCTTTCCCTGAGTGTTTTTGAATGCTGAGATCAGGAGAGGGGCCAAATGGACTAACTTCTACCTTACCAAGCCTAGTGAATCTGTAACTTCAAACAAGTAAACAGGATGGAAGTATTCAGCTGTCTGCCAGCAGCACTTGGACTCCAAGTAGTTACTACAACTGTGATTTGTGTTTCAGATTTCTTCAACCAGAGTGGTATGTTGACGGGGAATCAGGCAGGTAAAATTGGTGAGGCTTCCATTCAATCAAGCAAAAACAGACTGATAACTTGATATATTCTAATCACTGTTCCAGATGCTCTGGAGAACAAAATTAGGCAATAGGGCTGCCCTTGTCCTAATGTGAATTAATAGTAGAGAGCAGGGATGGAGAGCCTATAGCACATGTGCCACAGCTGTTTGTTATCACTGAAAGCTCTAAAAGTTTAGCTATCACTGGTATAGAGGATGAAACAGATCTACACAGGGTTATATATAAATCAAGGTACAACTTCATTTTATTCATTTATTTGATTTGTCCACCTCTCTCACAGTTTAAACTCTTGGAGGGTAGAGATTTGAGAGGGAAAGGTGTTCGTTGTTTATGACTGTGTCCCATTCACTAAAAAAAAAACAAGAAACACTCAATGTGTAATTTTTGGATGTGTAAATTAGTGATATGGGTGTAAAAGCTGACACAGAGTTTGAGAGATACAGGACTGCTCCCATAGGTAGGTTTTGGAATGAATGATGTGATATTTGAGAGTGAGGTTAAACAATGACTTTTTAAAAAATTTATAACATTGATATCATAATATATATTAAATTTGGGAAGAGGAAGGCCAGTAGCTTCAACACCATAGAACTTTGAGAGTTATTAACGTGCATTCTTCCTGCATGTTGCAGTGCATCTCTCTAACAAGGCTGCAAAATCTTTCCTGAGATTACCATATAAAACCTTGCTTCTTTCCAGTAAGCAAGGCTTCATATTCTCAATTTTTAATTCAGGTGCTAAAGTCCCCAGCAAGGGGGCCCCCAACAAAGCAGACAAGTCATGATTTACTCAAGCATTCAATGATGTGGATTTTAAAAAACAAATGAGTTTTAGCCAAAAAAAGAAAAACCCCAAACAAACAAAGCACAGATCAACCAAGACTCAGAGATAAGAAAGGGCAGAGTTTTCCAGGGGAAGTAAAGCCAGGTCGTGACTGGGTATATATAGCACAAGGGATAAGGAAGGTGAGACTCAAGGAAATTTTGTATGTTCACATTTTAAGCTACTATTGGCCTCTGGAAATCCATTAATGTTTGCAAGAAAGAAGGCTGAAAGATTTCAGCAGTGGGACTCTTGGGAACTAGTCTTTGAAATATAGAATTAGACTAAAAGGAGAATAAGGACAAACACAGGCAAAGCCTTAGTGGATGAAATCAGGGCAGCAGATGTAATTCTCTATAAGAAACCATTATACCAAGAAGAAAAAAAAAATACTTTTTTGCTAAGTGGGAGCCCCCAAGGCCATTTGACTCGTGGCTATGTTATCCTCAGGCAGAACATCACACATGCATAATTAGCTTTTGCGTACACATTTGAGATCTATTGTCCTGAGAGCAAAGAATGGCTTCAGGCCCTGCCCAGCATTTCTGTTAAGTTGGGGAATTCTGTTAAGTTGGTTCCTTCTTATTAAGGCCAAGTACAGACTTCTTGGCAAAGCATCTCTTTTTTTTTTTTCTTTTAAAAATAAAAGGAGGAAAACATTAACAGAAAGACAACATTTTACAAGATAGCAAAAGAACAGTACAGGCAATACAGAGTTACAAACAAAGTGGTAGGAAATTAACAATGCTTGTTGTATTACATACTGATATCTTCAAAGTGGTTTCTCATGAAAACAGATAGAGACATGCAATATTGATCAATCAAGGACTTATTTACAGTTTCAGGAAAGAAATAGAAGACAGTAGATCAACTATGTTAACTATCCTGTATATACACACACATACAAAATTTTCCTTCTTTCCCTTCTCTTTTCCCACATCTCAGTTGCCCTTTACCCTTGAGTACTTTCCTATCATTTGAGAAATGCAAATTAAAACAACACTGAGATTCCACCTTACCCCAGTAAGAATGGCTAGCAATGAGAAATCAGCCAATAACAAATGCTGGAGAGGCTGTGGAGAAACAGGAACCCTTCTCCACTGCTGGTGGGAACGCAGACTGGTGAAACCACTGTGAAAATCAGTTTGGAGATTCCTCAGAAAACTAGGTCTAGAGGTCCCGTTCAACCCAGCTATTCCTTTTTGGGGTATTTTCCCAGAAGATCTAAAAAACATCATATCACAGCGATATATGTGCACCTATGTTCATAGCAGCACAATTTGTAAGTGCTAAATTGTGGAAGCAACCCAAATGTCCATCCACCGGGGACTGGATAAGAAAGTTGTGGTACTTTTATATAATGGAATATTACTCAGGTATAAAGAAAGATAAACTCAAGGCCTTTACAGGGAAATGGTCACAACTAGAGACCATACTCATAAGTGAAATAAATCAGACCTGCATGTGCAAGTACCGCATTGTTTCACTAGAGTAAAACCTGAAAGAGTTAATTTAAACTAGAGGGTATGAAAGCATCTCTTTTTGTAACACTCAGATTCTTCCAGGCTTCTCTTCCTAGGAACCCAGAGAATGAAATCCAACCCTCAGATAGATCTTAGAACAATGACAGGGTCCTGGAATGCAAACAGATTCTCTACCTATGTGTCATCTGTAGCAACAACAAAACAATAATAAAGCACCCTATGACATGCAATTTAATAAATGGTTTAGAAGCTCTATGCAAGATCCATGCAGATTTTTCATCCATGTCACATTCAGATTTCAACCTCAGCTCTTGAGCTATTTCTTCAGAAAACATTCCTTAACATTCTTTGGCTTGCATATTGTATTGGTAAGCTTTCCTATTGTTGGGACACAGTACCCAACACCCATTACTTAAAGGAGTGGTTTAAATTGGCTCACAGTTTCAGAGAGTTCGATCCATAATTGGCTGGCACCAAAGGAGAAGCATCATGTCAGAAGGGTGTGGTGGAACAAGCTGACAACCAAGAAGCAGAGGAAGGGAGCAGCACCAGAGAGGAGCGGGCCAGGTACCAAATATAGCACCCATGATCATGCCTTATGGTATACCCAGATAAACCAAGAAGTGTACTTCACAAATCCCCTGGGTGTTTCTTAACCCAGACAAGTTGTCATACCACAGTTAACAGGTCTGACTGTGGCTTCCCCCTCTCCATGTTCTGCAGAAACTTGAACTTTCCTGCTATACCACTACATGTTGGTATATATTTGCCACTACCCCTTTCCACTGGGGAAGAAGCTTCTAAGGCAGGCTGCCCTGACTGCCTTTGCAATGCACTGTCAAGAATTGGTCAGTAAATGTTCATGGCATTAACTGTTAAATTGATGTGTCATTTGTGGTCAGCAAAAGATTGAGTTTCTGTCAGTGAACTGTGTCTCCAGTCCTTTCTCATTCTGAGGCAAGTTCTCTCTAAGCAGCCCAGGCTGGACTTGCCGTTCTCCTGCCTCAGCCTTCTAGTGTGCTGAGATTGCAGCCATGTATCACCACACCTGGCTACAATACCTTCTTAGTTTATTGTTTCGGTTTTAAGAAAACCAAGGATATTTTCTGTATAATTTTGAACAATTATCTTTCCCTGTTGTAAGTCTCAGATCTCCTCACCTATATGTAGATGGGATGGAGGTACTAGCTAAGCTTCTTGTAGCCTTTAATAGTAAAGATACTGTTTTTAGACCCACGGAACATTCCTCAACCTTTTATGGTATCAAGTTAATACCTACAAAACGAACTGATTCAAAGTGTCCTGCACAGGACAAGCTTTTAGCCAGTGTTTCCATGTATCTCATGGTCTTCTATCCCTGACAGAGCAGACAACAGCCTCAGCAGCCTACAGCCTAGCACCTGTTTTTCTAAATGACGTTACTTTGAAACACAGCTATGACTTTTGATTTATATGTTGCTTGTAGCTATTTCAGTGCTATAGGGCAGAGTTGAATACTGGTGGTAGATGGTATGATCCACTAAGTTTAAAACATCTACAGTCTGACCCTAAGTTTGCCAACCCCTATTCTATTCGGTTATTACTCTTATTGTAAAAGTCCTGTACACATTCAACCCATATATTTTGTCAGAAAAAATTAGGGAAGACTGAGGTGGACAAAGATTACTCAGTGTCCTGTGTAGTGTACTCTGCATTTCTGGGTTATGTCTGCCTTTTATTGTCTTTGGCATCTTTTACAGTTCTGCAAATGGCAGAAAATTGCTCTAATGCAAGTGATTCTTACACAAAGAAAAGCAAATGCATTATGTCCAGTGGAATGCAATTGATTTTTACCCTATGGATATTGATTGATTTTGCTGCCACATTTGGGTCTGTTTATAAATTCATTTCAACTGTCTTGATTGTCTATAAAAATATGGCATTTTGAATTATCCTTTAAACTTACTGTAACATCTTTCTGCCTCCTCCATTAATTACCAAGATAAATAAAATCTTTGACACATATTCATTTTACATTTGTCCCTGAGTCATGATTTTATCTTTATAAAAATGTGTCCTTTGAGAATTTATATATTATACATGTGTGTACATTACTAAAACTTTGCGCTGAATCAAAAAGTAGGGAAGTAGTGCTCAAAGGTTAGCCTTGAGATAGATTATTTTTTCTCCTGAGCACACTCTTAGTTAGATGTTTGAAGTCAAGCAAATCACTTAACATTTCTGGACCTCAATTTTCTTTTCTGTAACATAGTTATTAGAATAATTTCTGCCTCATATAGTTGTAGAAGGATTAAATGGCATAATGTATGTACAGCATCTAATATTCAGCAAACAACTTGGCAATTCTAGCTACTGTTGTAATTGTGGTTGGAAATTGCATTTTCATTCATTAGCTGATTGAAATTTCCACCTTCTACCTCTTGTTACCTTCTGCCAGCTGCCGGCATGAGGTGCCACTGCCCTGCGTTGGGTTCTCAGAGCAAAGCCAGGCACAAGACTTGAGCAAGCTGGTTGTGCAGAGGGGATCTCTAGAAAGTGAAATATAAAAAAGAACACCCTTTTCTTCCCCGTGAGGCCCACTATGGAAACTGGAGCTTAAGCCTGCTTAAGACTCTGAGGGACATGTAGGACCTACCTCAGATTCACCTCTTCTAAAGACAGGAGGTGGAAACATCAGCCATCATCACTAATTACTCCATGGATGAAGATATTACTAGGGGTACCACCTCTATGATTCTACTCTGGGTGAGCTCTTATGGCACTGAGTGACTCTTGAGGTGAAGGAAGATGTTTGGAAGAAACGCTGTTGGTGTGCACGGAAGCTGCCCATCACAGGGGCACATTGGATTCAGACCCTTGGACACAAATGTGTTGACAGCAACCATCCCCACCAGTGACCACATTTCCAGTCCCATATATTCTCACACTCCTACTGCATGTATTCTCTGGTCCTCACCCTTTTCCCAAGGCCAGGAAGTGTAAATGCTGTGAGAACAAGCAGCCATGCCCAAATCACCAACAATGTGAGGAGGTCACTGCTTACCTCAGTGGTGAGGCTCCCTGGCTCCAGAACCCTAGCCTGCCCCAGAATAGAAATTTGTAGTAAAGCAATTGAATATTCTGGCTTGTTCCCTGTGGAAGTCCTCAAAGTGGACCTTAGTAAATGATAGGAGTCTGGGCCAACCTCCCCAGTAGGCAAAGTTTTAGGAAGAGAGATGGCTGGACTCTTCAGCCCTTTTAGTTGCAAATCATTAAAGACCATACAATATGGTTATTTCTCCTCTTGTAAGTTCTCAAATTATTCATTTGAAATTTCCAAATTTCAAATTTAAAGGAAATGTTCATATAAATGGAAATTCTAATCCACATGGGAATACAATAGGCTCATGCTATCATAGCAGCAAACTTCAGCCATTACTGAACCCTCTAGTAGAGCCTGTATATGTGTCACCTCAAAACTTCATAGTGAAGGCACAAACATAGAGACTAGGCTGGGGATATAGCTCAGTGGCATAAGCGCCTGTCTGGCAAGTGCAAGTTCCTGAGTTCGATCCCCAGTACTGCAAAAAAAAAAAAAAAAAAAAAAAAAAGCATAGAGACGATAGAGTGATCAGTGGTTGTTGTGGATTTCATCCGTGGAGGGGTGGGGTGGAGGATGAACAGGTGAAGCTTAGAGTAGGCTTAGGGTAGTGAAACTTTCCTGTATAATCCTGTAATTTATAAACCCTTAATGTAAACAGTGGTTTCAATTAATAGCAATGGTCAGTAACGGTCCATCTATTGCAATACATTTGCCACACTCGTGGGAAATGTTACCAATAGGGAAAGAAGGAAAGGAGAAGGCTCTATGGGAACTGCACTCTCTGCTGGACTTCTTTCTGTAAACCTAAAGCTGCTCTTAAAAATACACTATATTAATTTTTCAAAAACGTTACCGCAAAAGCTTGCAGGTGGTCATGATACCTGCTTTGTTTCAAATAAGGAGAGGAAGGCTCTGACAGGCTATGAAGTTCCCTTGGCCCGCAGGCTGCTAATGGCTGGCAGGAAAGGAGACTTGGCTTTTGTGGTTCTGAGGCTCACATGCCCCCATTATGTCCTCATTTCCTTCTTCACCATCTCTTGCCTCCCATCCATTGCTTTCTCTCCTCGGCAGCAAGTTGCCTTCGCTCCTTACCTTCTCTGCCTCTTTGACATAGCCTGTCCCCATGGGTCACCCTGCTAGTGCTCTGCAGTCATGCTTTCCAGACGAACCAACTCATCAACCTGAAGCTTTCTAATGAGCCTATGAAGTGTCATCAATCCTCAACCCCCAGTTCACTGAGGTATCTCAGGACTGTGATGTATGGATCAATCTAAGTGCTGCTGGTCTTTGAAAAGCCCAGTCCAGTGGCAGCCCTGGGAATCTGGCTTATTCAGTTGCCCTTTTGCTAATTTATAATTTAGCTGACACAACTCCATTGCTGTTTTATTTGTCTCCAATGAATGTCAATTGGTACAGAGGACAAGGCGTTTGGGAGCTAAATTAACTAAATCATTGCATGAATTAGTTAGACTGTGCTGAAATACAACAACCCTTTGTTTCCCCACGTTTTAAAAACATTCCACAAACAGTCCACCTCTCCCCACTCCTACCCCAGCACTCCTCTCAGTCTTGCTCCTCACAATAATTTACTCTGGATGGAGTAGCAGAGCTAGGAGGATAATGCTCCAAATATATAAATAATAATGAGAACCTTTAATAAAATCCGACATAAGTTATGCATGCAGACATCAATTATAATGGATTTTAAAGGTTTTGATCTAGAACCCGGGTGGTGTTACATTTAGACTAATAACTGTAAGCAAGATTTATGTGTTTGCAACCAAAATGGTTTCAGTGCCTCGATATATGTCCAAAGTAAAATTTATCGTCTGCTACAGAATGTATAAATAATGAACGGCCATATGTCATCACATATTTTAAAATGTGACCCCGTTTGCAGCAGCAATAGGATAAAATGAATTAAAATCTGTAGTTCATTGGGAATCAGCTTATGTGAGAGCACTTTAAGGAATGTACACAAAAGCAAACACTGATTTAATATATTTTTCGCCAAGTGAAAGAAAAATGACCATTGTAGAAACGAGGAAACCTCAGGAGCCCTCAGATTAAACAGTGGCCGCAGAGAGAAAAGAAGAACTGGTTTAGATGAGAAAGGAAATATCCCAGGCAGTTATTCTTTTGACTCTTTTGTGACCTCCAACTATTACGAGGACTTATAATATAGTCAAAATAAGTAAAATGGGTTGACAGTGGCTTCCCATTTTACAATCCCCCCCTCCAAGTTCTGATGAGGCCATACAGGTTGTGCTGCTGATGAAAGCTGAAGCCTGCTCATTTATTCTGAGTCCTCAGCAAGTTGTGTCACCACCCACAGTTTTGCTTCTTCATCTGAAAATGAGATGACAAAGGTCCACTAGCCAGGATAGATGGTAGGTACTAAAACACAATCATAATGTCAATAAAAGCAGCTACTCTGTTGCCTAGCCCAAGACCTTAATAAATGTTAGTTCTAGTCTCTTCTTTGTAGACTCACCAGTGGATTTTTAATTTTAATTTTAATTTTTTATTAGTAAATATTTGCTGTAGTACTTAATGATTATGTTCATCATGGGGAGTTGGTACATGTGCATGACACATCTTAATTCCTGTATGTATTTCCTGTATCTTGAAACCATTTTGGTTGCAAACACATAAATCTTGCTTACAGTTATTAGTCTAAATGTAACACCACCTGGGTTCTAGATCAAAACTTTTAAAATCCATTATAATTGATGTCTGCATGCATAACATGTCGGATTTTATTAAAGGTTCTCATTATTATTTATATATTTGCAATCCTTTAGTGGATTTGAAGAAAGTCTAAACCATGTCTTATTCATCTTTCTGGGGATGAGTCCTAGAGAAAGAATTTAGTCTATCTTCACTGAGTTAATTGATGAATCAATGAATGTGATTCCATGAACTTAATAGCTATTAGAAAACCTGGATGTCAAACACTTTACAAGTCAAGAACGTGTTATGTGGTTAAGACTGTTGGAGGAATCAAGCAGTCTTCATTAATGAACTTACAGAAAACTGTTGACTCTGAGACACTTTGTCTTGACTCTGAGACAATGTCTCAGTTTCATCCATGATAACCAAAATCATTTTAAAAGTTACTTTCCACCTTTATGAACTGTCAAGTAATATCCTGAAAAGAATGTAATCTTTCTTCCTAACTCAAAGTTATCAGGAATACATTTATTTAATGTGACATAATTTAGTATTTGTTGTGAAGAGTCTAGAGCTGGGTTTGGTGTTTTCATTTCTTCTCTTGACTTTAACGGTCACTCCTACTTCCCCAAACTTCACTTCTAGTTTCTGCTGCTATCAGATCTTACCTTTAATTAGTCCTCCAAAATGCTTGAAGAACTGGAAATCTGGTAGCTCGGTACTTCGTGTATCTGTCACTGCACTGGAAAACAATTTCAAATGCATTGTTTTGAAATAATTTGTTAATATCTCTCCTTATTCTGCACATGGTCTAAAAGTGAGATCTCTCACCTGGAATCTTTCCTGTAGTTCTAATCATATGGAAGTTGAGGCTGGAGTTATTGGGAGGATCAACTGTGATATATCTAAAATATCTCATCACACACTGACATCTGTGGCTGCCTGTCAACCAGGTAGTGAGCTGGGGCTGTGGACAGAAGCCACTGTGTGGCTGAGGCAGCTCACAGCTGGTTCTGAGAAAGAAAAGGCCAAGTAGAAAACATCTCCAAGGTCCCAAATAGAAGATCTATCATCATGTCTGCCCTGCTTTACTGTTCAAAACATGGAAAGGTCAACAGGGGACATGGCTCACTGGGGAGGCATCTATGGAGCCTGACTCCCACATGAGTTATTAAAAGTGGGTCTAGAATACTGAATAGGGATTTATCAAGATCTTCTTGAAGAAAAACTCCTGATTTTTGATACATAGCCTTAGGGATTGTCTTTAACCTTTCAGACCCTTCGCAACTTACCTTCTATTTTACTGAAGGTTCCCATTAACACAATGTTTCAGTGAGTGAGGCTAGGCAGCATTCTGAAATGAATTGATTTTTAGCTAAACTCTGTTCATAAGGCAACCCCTGTCTTAATGCTGTTTTTGCTGCGTCAGTGTGGCCATTTATCTCATGCTCTGCTTATTCCCTTAGTTTCTTTCCAGGGCAGGAATTAATTTTTGCTGACTCAGCACACATTTGCTGTCAAGTTCAGGCTAGAGATTGTGTCTGCTTTACAGATGAGGATTGCAAGTAGATAAACAAGTCCTTCTTAAAGGACTTTTTCTGAATGTTATCCCTATTGGAACAAATATCAATTCAGCATAGTAAAATATATTCTATATTCTGTTCTGAAGGTCACAAGTGGATGCCAAGAACACAAGAGCTGTCATCTTTGCCCCTCAAATGCATGCCCTATAGTTTATTTAAATAACATCCTATTTTTAACTCCTGTTCTTGTATATCTTCATGCCCATGTACAACCATGTCCTGAGCATGGATTTATCTTACTCATTTCCATGATTGCTTCATCCACAAAACAGTCAACCACCACTGAGGTTTACGTTACTTTGCTGTTGTTACTATATGTTTGCCATACTTAATAAATAAATTTATAGTGGAGAATTAGTACATATAAATATTGAATCTTTTAAACTTCCTCTTCTCCTTCCCTCTCTCCTATCTTTCCCCATCCCTAATTACCCCTTCCCATATCCACAAAGTCTACCTCTATTTCCTAGCATTTATCTTTATATTATTTATTCTTATTTATATTATTTATTCTTTGGGTTTTGCATCTAAAATAAGTCATGTGATATTTAACCTTTTCTGTATGTTTATTTCACTTAAGATTATGGTCTCAGGGTGTGTCCATTTTCCCACAAAAGAATACTACTTAGTCATAAAGAAGGATAAACAATCATAGAGTTGATGCTTCTGTTTCCTTCTCCAAATCAGTTTTTATCTTGTTTTAGTGTCATGTAGCCCAGCCTGTATATTCTGACTCATCTACTTGATTGATATGATTTGTTTAGAAGCAGGATTCCCTCTAACTTCTAGACTGCCTCCCTTCAGCATTGTCTTAAGTGGAAGTCAGGTTGTGTTAGCTTTTCATCACCCTAGCAGCATACCTGACATCATTAACTTATAAAGATGAAAGGTTTATTTGGGATCCCAATTTTAGAGGTTCAGTTCATGATAAGGAAGGCCCATTGCTTTGAGTTTCTGGTGCACATGTTAAGTTGCCACGTCAGGAGGTGCATGGCTTAACACACTGATCACCTCATGAGTAGGAAGCAAAAGACAAAGAGGAAGGAAGTGAATTCCACAATCCCTTTCATGGGAACATCCCCAGTGACTTTAGGGTTTCATACTAGGCTTTAGCTAAAGGGTATATCACCTCCCAATTTCCCCACCCTGGGAGCCAAATATTCAACACAGGGGCCTTTTGGGGACATATAACGTCTAAACTATCACACGGGTATACATGGACCCTGAGTCTTGCTCAAACATCAACACAGTTTAACTGACAGATACAGTGAAGAACAAACATGTGCTTTGTTGTATTGGGCAAGATTCTCCCCTTCTCTGGGCTTTCACTTCTTATTTCTTGAAATGAGAGAATAAACCTGCACTTAAAAGACTATAAGGAGACAAAAAGTTCAATAAATGCACATCCACCCTTTGGTGCAGTGACCAAAATAATGTACATGTATGAATCTCCTCCAGTCCACAAAGAAAAAATCTACTATATAGGACTCATTAGGCTCCTCCAGTCTACATGGCCAGGTGGGCACATGTAATATTTCAAGTCTAGGTAAGGATGCATTCTCAGTCCGAGTGATCAGAGGCGAAGTTACAAAAAGGAGGTAATTACAAAAGTCAGGGTTATTTTAGGCAGATCTACAAAGGGCACTGCATTACCATTGAAGTAGGACCTACAAAGAGTAGAAAGGCAAGAAATGCCTCTCAGTGTGTCCAACCTTCAGCAGAGAGTCACAGACAGTCTTGGTGACCTGCAGGGAAGGGAACCAGGAAATCAGCTAGACCAGCTATGCCCTTCCCCTTCTGTCAGTTAGGCTGATACCTCCCAGCAGATAAACTCAATCAGAAGCCCAAAGGTCAGGGGAGCCTGTGGTCTCCACAGGGCAGCCTTTCAGCTCAGTGAACAGGAGAAAGAAGGTAGCAAGTGGATGTGGACATGTGAACAGAAAACAGCTAGCAAGACTCCTTTCTTCTTAAAAGCCAGTTTCTTCAATTGTCTTGCACTCACCCAGTCATCAGGCTCGGGCCATATGGAGTTTCGAACTTTGAGGTCATAAAGATAGTAGTTTTCTTCACAGCTCTCAAACTGAATTCCACAGTGTGTTGAGAGCTTGAGAATACATTGTCAAGAGCTCAGAATTCTACACTAGGTGCTTTGTTTCTATCTGGGCAAATAAAGCAAAAACATACAGTGATTCACATTATTACCAAGTATTGCCACACAATTTCTGGGCCTGTTTAGTGTGTGTGTGTGTGTGTTTCTGCTTGAGATTGGTCCAAATTATATTCCCATATATTGTAAGAAAGAAGGTTTCACAGAGAATAGAAAGAAGCAAGTGTGCTCCTAGCAAATGCAGGGTAAACAAGTTGCAAATGTCTTGCACCAAAATTTCTAAGATCACAGTCTCTTGTGAGTGCATGGACTTCAAGGATAATGTCTCTGTTTCTGCTATCTTTGCAGTGGTTAACTAGTGATGTTTAGAAATTTCCTTTCATTGATTCCAGCTACAGTAGAACTATATGTCCCTTTAACTTAGATTTCAAAAAGCCAGAGTGCTAATCTCATCTTCAAGCGCACAAGTCAGCTTTATGGAAAACCAGGTAGCCCCTAAAAAGTTAGTCTTACTCAATGGCTGAATTGTGATTGTATATGGAAGGCTCATGACCAAATCACTCCATAGAAGGAAGTAAAGGTTTGAGTGATTGTAATGTTGATCTATGCTATATAATCAATAAGGAGTAGGAATTTTCTATATTATCACCATCAAAGACAAAACATGAAGAGAGATTAAACATAGAACCAGGCCTGAGGCTACAGTTTGCCTATATTAAACCTTGTAATAGCAATTTATTTTTCAAATCTCCCACTTTAAATTTATGCAGTTAATTTGGATTTTGTTGGTATCGGAGTTTTGCACATTCAGTTTGTGAAATTGCTTTGATTTTTTGTTGTTGTTGTGTAAGAGCAACAAGCAGGAGAGTTTATGCACTTTAGTGATCACACACATTTATCTGAAGATATAAAAATAATGAGTAAATACTAACACTGTTTTTCACTCTTGCTTTTCTTCTTAAAAAAAAAGTTACCTGCAAAAAAGTTGAAGGAACTGCTGTCAGTTAATTCTTTCACTTTGGGCTAGTTTTGGCAATGATCTTCAAAAGTATCACCATGCTATCGGGTTCCTGCTGCCAGGAAGACAGAATCAATCATCGACAGAGCCCCTAGATACAAAAAAAGGGAAAAAAAAATAGCCCCACCTCTACCACCCCCTGCTCTCAGCTCCAGAGTCCCCTTCACAGTGACGAAAGTTCACTTTCATCCTTTCAGAAGGTGACAGGCTGTACTGCTTCCCACCTGGGGAGATGTAAAAATAAAAAAAGCTCAGCTTGTTCTGGAGAAGAGCTGTCAGCCATGGGGACCCCTTTCCTTTAGCAAGCTGCCCGGCATCATTGGGAAGTTATCTCAAGTGTCAGAGAAAACACTATTGATTTTTTTAGTCTGTTTTGTCAACTAGTCAATAAACCTTGCTTTTTCCTAGATTTTTTCTTCTAGATCTCTTCTCTGGAGCTCCTCTTGTCTTCCTTCTCCCTCTTCTTGTTTCTTTCTCTTCTTGTTTCTCTCTCTCTCTCTCTCTCTCTCTCTCTCTCTCTCTCTCTCTCTGTGTGTGTGTGTGTGTGTGTGTGTGTGTGTGTGTATCTCTCCCCTCTTCTCTCTTGTGCCTTCTGCCTCTATCCCCATCTCTCTGTCTGTCCCTCTCTCTGTCTCTCTGTCTCTCTCTGACCCTGTCTCTCTCGCTGTCTTTTTTCTCTTTCTTCTTTCTCCATCAGTAAGCAGTTCCAATAACTTCTCATTAACTCAAACTCAAGTAATATCAGAATCATAAGAATTTATACATAATTCTTTTTAAAAATAAAGTAGGATGGGATTCCATTTAACAACACTAGCTTTAAAAATGACAAAGGTGTTATAATGTGAAAACATACTCATTGCTGGTCATGCATGTTTACGTCCTGGTTGCTTCCAGTACAAGAGAACTTCGCAGTCCCTTTTTGTTTGAATGACTTTGAAACAAAGCCATTAGCATATTTCACCAGCATATGTAGAGCAACCTCTTCAAACTTGAGCTGTAAGTTACACTTAAGTAGAGCTCAATTTTGGCCAGATGCTGTTCTGAGTACTTCACATATAGTAATCCACTAAATTCTTACAACTATAATGAAGTAGATTCTCTTATTATCACCATTTTATAGATGGAGAAATTGAGGCAGTGAGAAAATAACTCTTCCATCATTCTGTTTGTGGGGAAGACCTGTGCTAGATCATCTCAGACAAATATTTGACCATCAGGTATTTAATTTTCTCCAGAAGTGATTCCACTGTCCAGAAATCATGTCACAAATATGATGCCTGGGTGTCCTGGCCACATATCCAGTGGGTCTGGTCTGTCTTTCCCTGTGTTACAGGATAACACTGCCCTTGGTTTCTCTGATGGACAAACCAGCCAACCACACCTCTAAGTCCTGCAAACTTGCTCAACTCAATAGTATTAGATTTTTCTTTCTTTTTCCCCTAAACTCTTATTTCCCAATTGATTACCATGCATCTATTAGTATGGATTAAGTTTTACTACAAAGCAATGTGTGTGGTTTAAAATAACCACATATCCATGTCAGATGTCCATTGGAATCATCTGGGAATCTGCTCTTCCTAGGGACTCAGGTACTCACCCAAGCTGATGGAGGCTCCATCTTGACAAATTCTTCTGCAATTACTATGGTAGGGAGAAAGAGGCACAGAATAGTCATCTCCTCCTCCTCTTTCTTGTTTTGCCATCTTATTTATTTTAAGCATTCACTTCAGTGGTGTAAATCTATTTACATTATTTTGCAACTAGCCGTGTGATTCTTAAAAACTAAAAGTATTGCTAATTGTGTCTCTTTCCAACATTTCAGTTTCAAAGGAAATAATCTGAGTTTAAAAATATGTAACTTTCACAGGCCAAGGATTCAGAAAAAATGTCAAGGTCTTATAGCTCTGTGCCTTTCTTCTTTGATCATCTAATGCAGTTTACCATCAGTGATGTGTGAACAAAGAAAAGTTAAGTGTGAATCATTATATTCTCATTTACTTTTTTACTACATATTTATGTTAATTGACAATATGTATATAACAGGAAAATCACTGCTTAGAATTTCAACGACTTTCTAAAGAGAAAAGATGGTAGGGAAAGGAAGACTCCTTTTTATCTGGGGTGTCTTGATCCAATTTGGAATTAAGATTTGCAGCAAAGAGGCAGTGTGTTAAGTTCATTTCCTCCCTCTCTCACACCCTCCTTCCTTTTTTCCTTTCCTGTCTTCTGTATCTTCTCTGCCTTCCTTCCTTTGCAATCACAAATATGTGTTGAGCTTTTAGCATGTTAAAATATTAGTTTTTTAGATGTGCTGGTAATAAAACAAAGAAGCAGGCAAATAAGGATCTCAGAACACCTCCATTCTTACTGGGAGAAGAAGACTAAATTAGTGAGTTAAAGCAGAGGAATCTGCTATAGGAAGGAGAGAATAAAATAAGGCAGTGTGACAGGGTGACCAACATCTGCACTGGACTGAGTGCCGAA
Organism: Chinchilla lanigera; assembly: GCF_000276665.1. Lineage (NCBI taxonomy): Eukaryota > Metazoa > Chordata > Mammalia > Rodentia > Chinchillidae > Chinchilla > Chinchilla lanigera. Next base: position 10,120,817 of record NW_004955442.1, on the reverse strand, counting down.
AGATGTTCTCTTGTGATTGTTTCTTTTGTGCAGAAAATTTGATGAATAAAGAACCCCGCAAGAAGAACATCTTAAGCACTGGCTGGCAGAGAGGGACTGGTGAGGTTGTGTTTGACACACACTGAAAACAACAGAAAGGATAGAATATCTGGAGAAAGGACAGAATATCTGGAGAGAGGATGGAATATCTGGAGAAAGGAAAATGAGAAAAGACATTGGCATACAAAGGACCTCTTTGCTGTTACATTTTGAAAATGTTATTTATTGGAATAACTGAAGCTGAGCACACTGATATCCCTCCCCGAAATTATTTGAAGTCAATAATACATCCTTGAAAAGGTGAAAATAATTTCAAAAGACTTCCGGTTTTCTTTAGTGGACTTTTTCACTACCTGCAGGGTGACAGTTGGGATAACCTGTGCACCACAGAGCAGAGGTTGCTGTTTTGCAGGTAAGTCTGGAGGAAGCTAACCTTGGTCTGATAATTACTGTGCGCATCGTGGTGTGAGTCCAAAGTCGGAGCTTCAATCGGCAAGCGCAGCTTCCTGACTTAGAGTGACAGGGTCTCGGTCTAAACAGTCACCATCATGCAAGTTTACTATAAGCCATTGTTGTGTTCAAAAATGTGTCCCTGTTAACAGGTCTTTTAAAGTTGTTTTGCTAAAATACTTTCCTATTATTACAAGAGATAAATTTTACAGACCTCAAAGTAGAATATAATAAGCTAAACACATCCTAACCCATTCAGCGATAACCAGAGTTAACCTATTTCAGCGTTTTCTCTCCAGTGTATCTTGTGTGTATCCAGTGTATCTTCCTCAGAATTAGACTACACTGCACTTTACTAATTCATTCTTACGTTCAGTCAACAAATATTTGCTCAGCCCCTATTGTGAGTCATATGCCTAGGAAATAGGCTTGAACAATACAGATATTCTTGAGCTCTGACAGAAATTTAGTAAGGGACACATATTTTTTTAAAAATCCAGAAGAGTTCCAATTTTAAATTGGCAAAATTACCTGCCTCATTTTTCTCTCTGATATGGTACAACAGCACAAAGAGGAGTTTAAATGCATATTCCTGTTATGAAGGAACTAGCAAAAATCTGTAACTAATAATGCTTACACTCACATACACACAGAAGACTTCCAAATGCAGCGCAGCACCTGAAAGAGGAGGTGGACGAGGGACATGAAGTGCAACTCCAAGTTCTTTAAAATGAGTCATGCCCTGAGGGGCATAGCCTTTGATTAACTTTGTAAACACCAGGAATGGTACAGAGAGAACACGTCAGGTCTCTTCCTTTAGTCCCCAACGTGAGTGGTGGATGGAGACCAAATGGAGCACAAACCCATGTGCACGTGCACACACACATACAGAGGCATGTGCAACATATTTGTAAGAAGTTATCTATAAACAAGAGATGCTGAGGGAGAAGGTCTGAAACAGAAGTAATTCTGTAGTTGTTCATCTTTGTTCTGTGATGTTTTAAAAACAAAGAAATTACCCAAACTGACTCTGGGAGTGAAATAAAATCTAAGCAGACTAACTAGTAACTACCAGTAATCATTTTCCAGAGTACAAACAAATACACCAAAACCTCTCCAGAAAGTGCTAGGCTCTGATGATTTTAAAAAAGTGTTTGACCAAACGTAAAAAGCCCAGATAGTTTCTATACTATTTAACTTCTTCTAGAGCTTAAGGGAAATAAAAACTTTCATATTCTTAAGAACTGACCATGACATTGATAGTAGACCCTCCCAAAGACAGCAAAGATTCAGTTCATTTTGATCAAATACAATCTAGAAATAGATAGTAAATTCCAATGCCATTGTTTCCACAAGTTTTAACTTATTTTATTCCTTCATCTAATATAAATGGCATTTCCAGAGGAAGATCCAACATATAAATGTAGTGAATATATCTGTTTGTCAATACAACACTGCATAGTGTTTTGAAGGAAATAGCTACAATATTATAATTACTTGAAAAAAGTAATAATAATTCCTAACATCATGCAGTGTTCAGGCAGTGTTGAAATTTCCTTAACCATGCTATGAATGCATTTTATAGTACATTTTCTGACTATATATACATAGTCTTTGTGTGTATATAGATTATAAACAATGTGAAGAGCAAAATTAAAGGGAGGATATAAAGATGATGAGATGATAGAAAATAGGGATGTAGATTTCATAGAGATGGGAAGGGAATCTAAGAATGGTCTGAGATGGGAGGACTAGAAAGGGAAAGAGAAGTAAAAAGGATCAAGATGTGATATGTAGCCAGTGTATTACAAACATGTACTGTAATGATAAAAAAATTTAAATAGAGTAAATCTGCTTTTAAAATCTTGTAATCATTGAATTTTAATATCATGATGTATTTCCATGTCAACAATTATTAATAACTACCATTCTAATAAGAGAATAGTATTTAATGTATGATAAACCACAAAAGATGTCAATGTTTGTCATTTTTCACTTCATAGAGAATCAAATTGAACCATTTAGTAGGTAACTGATTTTACACACTAGAATCTTTAGGTCCTGTTTGTAAAAGTGTAAATCATAGAACAAAGGCCGTCCATATGGTAAAAATACATTCTGCCAGACTCTTCTCTCAGAATTTTTAAAATCAACTTTCTCCTAAGGCAGCTACATAAGTACCCATTCCCATGAAGAAGCCAGAATTTATATCAGTGTTTTTAAAGTCTACTTGAAGAGTAAAAAATTTCACTTTTGCTTTCTTAATGAGGCTGACTTCCCTGACAGGTGCTTACGGTCCATGAGCATTTCTCTTTTTCTTTAGTGATTTGTTTTTTCATAGCAGTGTTTTATTCTTAGACTTACCGTTAAGATGCTACACTGATTCTTAATAACCTACGGTAAACAAAATCAAGTTCCTCAAACTAGAGAACAATGTGCTGAGAAGAGTGAGTCCTTTGTGGACAGATGGGTGAGGATTCTAGAGAAATGTGTTCCCCTTCACATAAGTATTCAAGAAGAGGCCTTAATCTTTGGTGGAACTGCATTGGACAGACTTAAGACAAAATGTGAGAATTGAGAAGTCCATGGGAATGCTTTCTGAAACCTTGAGACTTCCTGATTACATAAAAATGAGAAGGCTCTTAGGAGATCAGACATATCATCTCTCACAACTCTGAAAGCTATTAAAATATATTCTACAGAGGATAGTTTCTTACAGTTGCTGGGTAAAGTCTCATCGGGGTTTCAAACTAACAAGATGATAAGAATCAATTTTTCTCATGAAAAAGTGCACTGTAATTTATTTTGCTAATAATGAAGATCATTAAATGTAAGACAAGCAAATGAGAGATAAAGCATAAGGTAAGAGAGAGATGTACACAGACAAGAGCAGAGAAAAACAGAGACAGAGAAGGGAAAGATGCTTCATCAACCAAGCGTTAGATTGAGGCTTTGGCTGTGTAGTTGTATTGAATAGTTTTGATTAGACCTCATTTTACCTTCTTAATATTTTTCCAGTGGAGTATTTCCTTATATTCCAAAAATTATTTCCATGCAACAAGTGTCAGGAATTTTTCTTGTCAGCTGAGAGCCATTGTTAAAGTTCAAAGTGGGAGATCATATGACTATGGCATCATAGCCCTGAACTAAAACTCTCAGGGATAACTGTATAGAACTGAGAAAATCAACCTGAGAACTGTAGAATGCAGACTTTTGTCACAAGTGTTCCCATTTCCTTTCCAGAACACAGCATCATTCCTGTCTAACTTGTTGAGGTCAGGATCCATTAGAGTGCTGATTAATATTGTTACTGAATTTGTGATTGAAACTTTTATCGGTGTCCAGTTAAAATAAGCAGAACAGTGAAGATATCTTGAACAGGTTAGATGGCACTGCACTACACTGTTGGTGTATGTGAGTTCAAATGTTTTTATCCTGGTGCCTAGATTTCCAGTGGTTGCGTTCCCAGACCTTAATCCCACTTCATACAGTGCCCAGTGTATGTGACCAATCTGGATCATCATTTCCGGTCTACTACACTCAGGAAGGATTTGGATAATTCCTTCAAATGTGAATACTAGAAATCTAATAAAGATTGACCACATTCTTCTGAAGGAAGCAACCAATTATAATGTCCTGCTCAGCTAAGTATGAAGGCAAAATGTATTCACAAAGAGAAATATGCTATATTCAGGCTTAATTCTAGCTCTTTTTCTAAGATAAGGTAGATTAAAAATATTTTTAGTTTTTATATTATACAAAATGCTTCTAAACAAAGTTATATGAGGATTTTGTTCACCAAGAAGCATCAAAATGCTATTCTTATGGGGAAAAATCGTCCAGTGAAATTTTAAAAGAATATATAATTAAGTCTCTACTGGTATTCATACAGTGCATATTTGATATTGTCACAGATTAGTCCCTTTTAATATCCCTAATAGAAATGAAGGTCACCAAAAGGACAATAAGGAGACAAATTTCCAAATCCACTCATTTTCCAGCTCCCTAGGTACTGCTCTACTAGGTGATAAAATTCAAGTTTTAACCTTGTCCAGAACTTTCCTTTCTATTCAGAAGAAACTTTGTCTCACTCAGCTGGATCACACAAAGATCCAATTCTAGTGACTTCTGTTAGTATGCATGAGCAATAGATGGCACTACACAGTGTGGAGTAGGTAGAAGTATCTCAATTTGCAATATCCAAAAATCAGCCTCTATGTACTCGCTTTGGCAGTACATGTACAAAAATCAGCCCCTAAAAATACAATCTAAATGCTGGTAGTTGAGTTGGGAATTAAAGAAAATAGGTGGCAGTGACTGGGGAATTAAGCAAACATATGAAGTTAGGCAATGAAGTGTGTGTTGTCAAGTCAGTTGTTCTGATGGGTGCCATAAACTGATTAATCTCAGTGAAGCTGTATGGCAGCCAGTGTAGGACAAACACTTCCAGGCTACCAAATCTGAGGGGAGGGAGACAAGTATTCAAACACCAACTTCCTTCCACTATTGTTCTAGAGATGCCAGGGAGCAATGTTAATTCCCTAGGTCTTCCAACCTGCCACACAGCCATAAAAGAGGACATTGGCAGCTAAACAGAACCCCTCAGGTCCTGAACTGTGGGTAGAAGTCTGCCCAGCTTTCACTGTAACAAAGATGAGGAGATACTGGCAGAGCACCCACCACTTCAGTTCAGAAGTAAATGTTTATCTTTCCCCCTAAGGGAAAACTTGCAGTTTGACCTTCATGTTATTATTGCCCCTCCTGGAGCCTTAGTTTGCTCATCATGAATGGGACTGGGGGAGCTGGATGAAGAGGAGTCAGGAGCAAAGTCAAACAAGTTCTCCGGCCATCGCACACCAGCCATCCATTTCCCTGAAGCTCATGTGTAGTTTTGCATCACACACCTAGCCACTCCTTCAGTAACTTACATCTTCCACTAATGGAGAACTTTGAAGCTTCTTTTTCAAATTCTTGATTGGGCCCTGGAGACTCATCGATATCTCTCCTTGGATTAAAACTTCTGATGCATTTTGCAGCTGTGTGAAATTGCTACTGAAAGCAGCAAGATGAACATCAAACTACTTTGCCACATAGTCTGGTTTTTTAGATACAATCACCTGATTAATCATGTTTCCTGCTGTAAAGGAAGAGCTTTGGGTGTACAGTGCACTTTGGGAAATCTGGGGAAAGAGAAACTCAAAATGGAAATGTGTTATCTCAAAAGCTTGGCTGTCTGGCACTTTGTTATGAGTATGTTACTGTTTGCTGGAATGGTTGTCTGTCTTACAACTCACCTGCAAAAGTGGAGACAAACCGAGTTGAAACATCAGAACAAGTGGAACATGGGGCTGACATATCTCCTTTGCACTAGAGATAGCCTCAGCCATGGGTGACAACTGAATGTTTGACAGCTAGGAGTGTTAACTGATCCATTTGCATTGTGTCCTATGAGCGATCTAGCTGCCATCTGCACCAATTGAGAAAGGTCTTGACTGTATTCATAAACTGGCTTTTATCGGACTAAGTTAAATCTTTGTGAGCTACTTGTTCTTCCGGTAAACTCTTATATATTTACCAAAGGAAAAAAATGACTTGTTTTTAAAACTGATATTTATTCCTGTGTGTATCTCTGTTAACCCAATGAATATCTGTTGTGACAGACACAATATATATTCATCAACACAGGTGGCTCTTAGCTTCTAGGCCAATAAGACTGACACTGAATTGTATTCTTTTGCCTTTCGCTACATGGGTGAAGTTGACTTCGTTGTCTTACCCCTCTGGCATGTGCCTGAGAAAGGGAGTACAGAATCTGATGTTTTGACCAAGAGTTGACTTTCATAACTGTATCTAAAATCCTGGCAATTCAAATGTTCACTTAGATTGGGCAATTTGTCCCTTTTCCTTAACTGGAAATCTATCACTTAAAATGGCCCCTGGCAATTGGTCAGCCCAAGTATGTGAGGAAAATGATTGATTAGAAAGAGAAGAGGTCATTGGGTAGACATCAGTGAGAAAGGGAAGCTTGAGGTTGATGGTTTCCATTTGAACATTGGGTGCTGCAAAACAGCAAGAGACTAACATGACTACATGAGTATGTGCTTAGAGAAACATGCTTTCTTTCTTCTGTCTAATTCATTTTTCAATGCCTTTAAAAATGATAACCAAGTATATTTTATTACAAATGTAGTTCAAAATGTCGTCCTCCTTACCAACAATTGCAGATGAAAGCCTATGCAGGCAACCTTTAAAACGCTAAGGCAGGGGAGCTGGTGAAGCTTGAATGGTGTGAGAGCTTGGAGACTGTGTAGGAAGACAAACCCCAGGCAGAAGGGGCTGTTCATCCCCTGTTATTGGACTAAAGAAGGAAAGGGGGAAAGGGTTTATGGAAGTCTTGACACTCTTGTTTTCTCTGTGAAATGGGATTAGAAAGAACATTCTATTGCCACTTCTTAGAGTTTCCACGAAGGAAGAGACTTCGACGATGTCCTCGTTCCACCGCATGGAAGAAGAGGTCTAAGTGATCAGTGATGGCTGACATCCCCATGATCACTGACAGGCTTCTTGATTGGGCAGAGCAAAAATGTTTAATACCTAAGCATAGCTAGTCTCCCTCTCCTCATTCCCTCTCCTATTTCCCAATACATCTTTCCTAGCAATGCATCTAATAACTCTTTCCAAGTATGTTTGATTGTTCTATTTCTCTCAAACAAAAACAAAGATAAAAAGAGCAGTAACAAGATACCAAAGGAGTCAAAGTCTTCTTCTGAAATTCCAGGGCAAGGCCAATGGCCAAGTATTTGAGGAAAGGGAAGTGCTTTTAAACTTCACGGCAGAGAGTGAATGAGAGAGCTGTGGCAATGGTTTCCAAAGACCCCTGTCCATTTTGGGGACCTAGGCTACACTGTTGTCTCTATTTAAGCCCTTGTTGCTCCCTGCTCTTAGGCCTGGAAACACAGTGATGCATAAACACTGTCTCTGACCTCAAGGAGTTTAATGCTTAGTAGGTGTGTAAACTGGAAAGTGGAAATCCGTGTATACTTTCACTCCTTGATTCCTATTAAGAAGGAACAGGCTGTCAGTATTATGTGATAAGTCCCAGGGGACATGGGAGTAGAAGGGGAGAGATTCAATTCAGGTCAGAGAAGCCTTCATAAAACAGGTGCCATTTCAGCTGAGAACAGAAAGGGTGGTGGGGAAGAATGTACAGGCAGAGGGGCTGGAGTAGGAATCCCAGAGAAAGGAGAACATACAGGTGTCTGAGGAGTGGAAGGTCACTTAGGGTCTCCCTGTAGCTAAAACACCGTCTTCCTCCATTTTTTAGATGAGACAACTACAGCCGGAAGTTCAAATGACTTACCCCTACTCCCAGAGTTAATATCGCACAGAACCTAAGCCCTAGAACTTACAACTCAGTGCTTTCCACAGCATCACTCACCTCCCTGCTTCCCCACAGAGTCCCATAAGATAAAGACCCACATGGCTGATCCTTGTTCAGCTATTCTTCCTGTCTCCTTCCGAAGATGACTATGAAGACGGAAGCGAAGAGAAATGAGGCCTCCCAACTCAGGGCAGAGGCGCCATATGTCTTCTAACTCCTGGCACAATGGGGAGTCTCTTTAATGACTTTCCTAATTCCACCCGCCCTCCTGGCCTTGCATCACAATGTTGGCTGCACATATGGTGCCTCTCCCTTCCCGAGGAATTGCTTTTACTGATATCGTTTCCTGTCACAACCTTAATATTCTTTTAATGTACTGCTGTTGCTTGCTGCAGAGCTAATCTGTTATCCCTTGTTATAGAGGCCTCGTTCCAAATGCCAGAGCAGAGAATCGTCTTTCTGAGCTAGGAGCAACACTCTGTTTTTTAAATTTTAATCTTTGTCTTTCAAAGGATGCACAGATTCTGGGCTATAAAATTTTGAGTTTGTGTAAGCTATGACTATATTAGTTACTTTGGGCTGGTAGTAATAACCTACCATAGTGCTTAATGGCAAGAATCAAATTATATTGTTTTAAAAATAACTCCAAATGCTGAAAAGTCAAACCAGATATTGAAATATAGTTAAAGCTGGATCAAAGAGACCCCGCTATCAGCAAGGTTCAAAATTGGTTCTATCTCTATACTCTACCTTCCATAGTGTTTGTTTAACTCTTACCTCGGCACCATGTTGATATAGAATGGTTGTCAATAGTAACCAGAGTTATGAGTTTTCTAATGTTCAATAAACAAGCAAGAAAGGAAACATCCCTTCTCATACTTCCCTGTAAATACCTTAGTCTCAATGAACTGAAGTAAGCTATCTACCTGTGTATGTCATGTGACCAAGGGTAGGAGAGGGACTGATTGGCTCAATTCCAACCAATCTAAACCTCAGGCTCAAAACGTTAGGCACCATAGTACAAAAGGAGAAATGGAGACTGAAAAGGCCACCAGTGCAACAGAATGGGCTTCAGGAAGTCTTTATGATATGGACTTAGACTCTACCTGCCTGTATATATATACATATATATATATATATATTTTAAAGAGAATAAAAAAATAAAAATAAAGAGTTTTCTATCAGGCTAATAGGAGCATAACAATAATTCATACATTGTATATTGTTATCTTCATAGTAGTTATTCAGGGTACAAGATACAGGCATGAAATATTGTCCAAACAATATTAGCACAAACCTATGTTTTCAATGAACCAAGAGAAACTAACTACCATTACTATCTTGTGCATGTGTGTGCATACATATATATTTTTTTCCTTTTCTCTTCTTTCCTTTCCCCCTTCCTTCATCAGTTTCTCTTTCCTTTTGAACAGTTTCTTCCCAATTCACAATATCTATTGTATATTTTGGATCTTTTTTACTCATTCAGCTTCTTATACTAGTGAGACAATATAATGTTTACACTTATGAGTCTGATTTATTTCACTTATGAGTATGGTCTCAAGGTGCATCCATTTAAATAGAAATGTCTCAAATTTATCCTTTTTCATGGCTGAGCAGTATTCCATTATATTTTAAAAAACACATCTCTTTTAATCATTCCTCAGTTGATGGGCATTTGGGTTGTTTCCAAATTATACTGCTATAAACATGGATCTCCAAATTGTGCTGTTATAAACATAGGTGCACATATATCTCTGTGGTATGATGTTTTTAAACCTTCTGGGAAGATATCCAGAGGGGAATAGCTGGGTTGAATGGGATCTCTTGTTCTAATTTTTAAGGGAATCTCCACATTGATTTCCACAGTGGAGTACCAGTGTACACTCCCACAAACAGTGGCCAAGGGTTCCTTTTTCTCCACAGCCCCACCAGCATTTGTTATTGGTTTACTTTGTGATGATAGCAATTCTTTCTGGGGTGAGATGGAGTCTCAGTGTTATTTTAATTTGCATCTCTCAAATGACCAATGGTGTTGAACATTTTTTCATATATTTATTTGCCATTTGTACATCTTTATCTGAGAAGTGTGTATTCATCTCAGATGCCCATTTTTTAATTGGGTTTTTTAATTTGGGAAGCCTGATTTTTTTTTCAAATTCTTTATATGTTTTAGATATGTCCTTTGTCTGAAGGACAATGGGCTGTAATTTTTCCCATTCTGTGGGTTGTCTTCACTCTCCATCTGCCTGCATTGAACCACCAGTCCTACTCTTCAGTGAGTGAATTTGAGAGCATTACTTAATGTTTATTTCTGTGCATTGCTTTCTCCATTTTAGAAATGAGATAAGAACAGGATTTTACTGCATTAAAAGGTGACTTCTTAGCAAGGTATTTAAAGCCTTTACAAAGAACAAGCCAAGTACCAAAATAGGGAAGTTTACTTCTTCTAGGGTGGTGGTGGCAATCCTACAGCACATGGGCGACAGTGGGCTGTGTGTATCATTGAAAGCTCTAAAATGTCTGCCCTCGCTTACCTAGGGTGGCCATCTTATCTTAACTTTATAGTTGTATAAAACACTACATTAGTTTAAACCCTTTGATCTTTCTGAACCACTTTCAGCCCTACAATAACAACACAAGACAAGTAGAGCCACCTATCACCCATCTTACACAAGAGAAAACCAAGGCTCAGGATCATTCAGTAACTCACCTGAGTTGACCGTATAGAGCAATTGACTAAGTTAGTCTTCTGGGTTAAAGGCATTTCCAATATGGCAAGTAGATAACAGAGTTCTGGACTTATCCTACATAATATATGTAAACTACATGAGACCACTCAAACTTACACTGATTATAATTAATAAAACTAAAGCAAATTTGGTTCCTCAACCAAACTGGACACATTTAAAGGACTCAGATGTGGGGCTGGGGATTTAGCTCAGCGGCAAAGCGCCTGCCTGGCAAGCGCAAGGTCGTGAGTTCGGTTCTCGGTACTGGAGAAAAACCACAAAAATAAATAAATAAAAAAAAATAAAAATAAAGGACTCAGACGTGGTTAGGAGGTATAATATCAATCAGTGAAAATATAAAATAACATTACTACCAGCACCAAAATTTCTACAGAGTAGCACTGCTCTAAACCAGCACACACATTAAATGTCTCACGTTATGTTAGTGTTTCACAGTTCAGAGGCAGGAAATCATGAGGTTAAAGTATTTTACTGACATTTCTTCACTGCCCTCGCTAGGTTAAAATTCAGCTATATCAAAGTGGTCCTAGGAACAGCCGGCAAAAGTTTTTTTCCCACACTTTGGGTTGTCTCTTTACCCTGTTGGTGGTTTCTCTTGCTGTTCAAAAGCTTTTTAATAAGATGAGATCCCAGTTGTTGAGTCTCTGTGATAGTTCCTGTGCGATCGGGGTTTTGTTGATCCAGTATTGCCTACACCAATGTCTTCCACTTATTCTATCTTCCAGGAGATTTAATGTTTTTGTTTTAATATTTATATCTTTGATCCATTTCAACTTTAATTTAGTGCATAAAGATGTTACTATCTAGAATATATAAAGAACTAAAAAATCAGATGCTCCCAGATTTAAAGACCCAATTGAAAAATGGCCATCTAAGATGAATACACACTTCTCAGATGAAGAGGTACAAACAGCAAATAAATATATGAAAAATGTTCAGCACCACTGGTCATTTGAGAGATGCAAATTAAAACAATACTGAGATTCCATCTCACCCCAGAAAGAATGGCTATCATCAAGAAATCAACAAATACTAAATGCTGTAGGGGCTGTAGAGAAAAAGAAACCCTTCTCTACTGTTGATAGGAGTGTAGACTAGTGCATCCACTGTGGAAATCAGTGTGAAGAGTCCTCAAGAAAGTAGGACTAGAGTTTCCATTTGACCCAAATATTACCTTTCTTGATATCTTCCCAAAAGAATTAAAAGCATCACAGTACAGTGATATATGCACACACACCATTGTTTATAGTGGAACAGTATGTGATAGCCAAATCTTGGAAACAGCCCAAATGCCCATCAACTGGTGAATGGATGAAGAAGATGTGGGGTTTTTTTATACAATGGAGTACTACACTGCTATAAAAGAGAATAAGCTCTAGACACTTCTAGCTAAACGGATGCACCTTGGGACCATATCCTTAAGTGAAAGAAATCAGAAACATGTGTAAATATCACATTGTTTCTCTGGTTTGAGAAACAGAAAGTGTAAATAAAGAACAAAGTTATAATCAGTGTTGTGAAATAGGAAGAAATTTTGCAAAAGAAAGGGGAACTAGGGAGCAGGTGAGGAAAAGGTGAAAAGGAGTAAAAACATGAGAGTAAAATGAGTTAAAAAATGAGAAAAGCAGGAAAAAATGGAAACAAAGCTGCATTTGGGGAGGGGAGGAAGGGCTAAAGGAAAGGTCTAGGAATGGGGGAAAAAAGAAACAAGTTATATCCTGTACAGGTACAAATTCTCTGTGATATGATCATTATGCATATCCAAAATGTACCAATAAAATCGGATGGACAAATTTCAAAAAGTAGTCTTTAGAGGGGGTGGGGATTTAGCTCAGCGGCAAAAGCGCCTGACTGGCAAGCGCAAGGTCATGAGTTCGGTTCCCGGTACCGGAGAAAGACCAAAAAAAAAAGTAGTCTTTAGGATTTCTTAAAATTGAGAGAATGAGCAGCATATATACTGAGAGAATATTTCTATAAATCATAGATCTGATACAAGGCTAGTTTTTAAAATATACAAGAAACTCAATTCAATGGGAATCAAATATCTTGATTTTAATAAATGGACAAGACTCAAATAGACATTCTCAAAAGAAGACAAACACACAGCCAATAGTTATATGGGGCAATGTTCAACCCCAGCCTATATCAGAGATTTGCAAATTAAATCCACAATGAGATGTCAGGTCCTACCTGACAGAAGATAACAAACGCCGGTGAGGCTGTGAAGAAAGAGCACTCCATGCACTGTTGGTGGAAATGTAAAGTAGCAAGTTGTTATGGAAAATACAATAGAGCTTTACAAAAATAAGAACTGCTATATGAGCCAATAATCTTACTAATGGATATATATATCCACTGAAAATAAAATTAGTATGTCCAAGAGATGCCGCACTCTCTTGTTCACTGCAGCATCATTCACAGTAGCTCAGATATGGAATTAACTTAAATGTTTATTCAAAATGAATGGATGAAGTAAATGTATATATGTACACAAGGAGTAGCATTCAACGTTTAAAAAGAAGGAAATTTCATCATTTACAATGTGAACAAACCTGATAATCATGGTGTTAAGTGCAATAAACCAGGCACAGAAAGACAAATACTTACATGTGGGATGTAAATGATTGAACTCATACAATCAGAGACTATAACCCTGGTGAACAGAGGCTGAGGAGTAGGGTAGAAGTTTGGGCACCTATTGGCCAAGGTACCCAAAATTTTAGCTACACAAGAGTTCAGGAGACCAATTGTACAGTGCAATGTCTACAGTTAGTTACAATGTATCATAGCTTGAAAGTTACTAAGGGAACAGTATTTAAGTGCTCTTAATACACACAGGATAAGTATGTGATACATCTAGTAAACAGTTATAAATATATTAGCTTGATTAATTCCACACTGACATTTCAAGCCATTGTGTTGTGTACCACAAATACATGCAATTTTACTTGTCAATTAAAAAATAAATTAGAAACTAAAGAAACAAAAATAGAACCTGCATTGGGGTGAACCATATATGATTGTAAATAGCAGTAGGATGCCCTTGAGAATACATTACAAAATAAAATTACAACAAGCCAGGCATGGTGGCACATGACTTATAATCCCAGCACTTGGGAGGCTGAAGCAGAAGGATTGCTGTGAGCTCAAGGCCAACCTGAACTGGATAGTGAAACCTTGACTCTAAAAAAACATATGGTAATCAGCAAAAAAATTTTTCTGAATGAAAGAGAAAGAACAATGCCAACTACCAAGAATTCTGTGGGTATCTATCAGATAAGTGTCATTTTATTGACTCTTTAAATAAAATATTAAAAAATCAGTCCACCATATTCAGAGGCTCCACATCCATGAATTCAACCAACCACAGACTAAAAATATTAGGGAAAAAATCTCATCTTTACTGAACATAAACAGACATTGTTCTCATTATTTCTCCCTAGACAATACATATAACAACAATTTAAGGAGCATTTTATCATGTTGCATATTATAAGTAATCTAGAGATGATTTCACATACAAAGGGGGTTGTTCACAGATGCAATAATGCACCATTTAGTACAAAGGACTTGAGCTTCCTCACATATTGATACCCAAGGAAGGTTCTGGAACAAAACTTCCTTGGATACTGAAGGACATTAGAAAATAAGAAAATTTAGCTGATACAATTTTCTTCCAGTCTTGCTTTAGAAGAATTTATATTCTTTCCACTTCATCACCTCTCTCTTTTTTAAATATATTCTCTAAAAGATCACTCTTTTAGAGAAATGGGGAGCAAGAGAAGCTTGGCAATTTTAACATCCACACTGAAACCCACAAAGAATTTGGCATCCTACTTTGGAGTGATTTGGAAGCATCTCTCCATTTCCATGCCAGACCATGTTTTTATAATTAGCCTGTCTGAAAAGAACTCCATCCTCAAAGCATGTCATGATTTGGGGACACGCTGCACACAAAGAGTCTCTGTGACAGATGAAATGTAATGGCTCCTCTCCTGTTTACTCTCCCTCTCCCTTCTCTTTGGCTCTGTTGCTCACAATGCTTTAGATATGCTTTGTGTGTGTGTGTGTGTGTGTGTGTGTGTGTGTGTGTGTGTGCGCGCGCGCGCGCGCATGCTCACACACACACACGGGCATGCATGTGCATGCTATTCTATGGGTAAGTGGAAGAACCATTGAGCAAAAGAAACACTTCCTCTTTTCAATTATGTGGTCAGGAAGACCATCACTAGATGACAATCCTTTCACCTCTGTTTTCCCAAAGCGAGATCTGGCTTTCTGGCTGGTCCTCATCGCTATGTTTGAAGCTGGTTTCTCTGGCTGAGGATGAGCTCTATGCTGCTTCCCCTCTGCAGGAGTCATTTTCCTCAGCTCACCTTTGACCTCATCGTTGGAAGTTCTCCTCCCCATTTGGAAGCTTTCTCCTTCATCCATTTTTCATGAAGACTTTATGTGTCTCTGATCACCCTTTAATGAAAAGGATGAGGCAAATGAATTCTTCATGTGTTGCTCCTCTGCCTATGTGCAATATATTTTAGAGCTTCTGGTGGGCCTAACATGACTTTAATGCCTTTCTATATCGGGGGAAAAGATGTGTGAATCGGAAAGAAATGTCATGCCAATGGTGCACTTCCTCTTGGGTATGTGCGAAGGGCATTGCTCTTTAAGTAACCCTTGTTTAAAAGATGAAGTCTTTAGGGGTAAAACAAAAATAAAAGGAAAATAAACCTGACAAGCAAAAATAAGTCTTAAAAGGTATACACACTAGATAAATGGTTTTATCTGCCTCTTTAGGTAGAATGAAAGAAAAAACAATTGAAATGTACAGAGCTAGATCCCAGATATACTTGCTAGGTTACATATCTCTACCCATAATTATAAAATGATTTTTGATATGTGTACTGAGAACATATAATTATGAAAGAACATGGTTTTCAATAAATTGTGTTGAGGAAACTGGATTTCTATATGCAGAAGGATGAATTGAACCTATCTCATACTACACACACACATACACACACACACACACACACCAGTGCAAAATGGGTAAAAGACTTAACTGTAAAACCTGAATCCATCATACTATTGGAAGAAACATGGGGGAAGCTCCATGACATTTGTCTGTGCAAAGATTTCTTTGGCTATGATGCCAAAGCACAGACAATAAATGCAGAAATGGACACTAGGATTGCATCAAAGCAGGTAGAGAGAACCAAGAATCCCACTTTGACAGGGCCTCCATCAGGTTGAACTCCTCTCCTACCTCCTTCCCTACCTGTCCTTCTCTCCTCAGGTGGCCACATGGCTCCCCATTGCATCACCACCTGCCTTGTTCTCAAGATAAGACTTTGGAAGTCACACTTGATTCACTCCCAGTTGTTAATTCCCAGATCAAATACATTAGTAAGTTTTAGGAGCTCTATGTCCAAAAAGACTCTAACTCGGTGGCTTACCTGAACATCCTTCCCTGCACTCCAGTCCAAGCAGCAATCATCTCTCATTTAGACTACTACCTACTAACCAGTCCTTACTAACCAATCCCTGACTCACTTCTGCTCTTGGTCTTGCCCTCTCATGTCCTTTGTTCCCTGGCAGAAAGAGCCTTGATGAACATCGTATGCCTATGTTCAGATTAATCCCCATCTCCCTGGGCTTACCAGACCCTGCATATGTGACCTTGTTTGCCTCTCAGACTTCATGTCAAATAGTTCTAATCGCTCACTATGATTCATTTACATCTGCCTTAAATTCACCCACAAAGGCAGATTGTTTTCCTCTGCATAGAATGAATTTCCTAAAATCTTTCCATGCCTGGAATGGGGTCCCCTAGATCTCAACCAAAATGGACCATCTTATAGCTTTTTTTTTCTTTTATTCTGAGCCTCCAACTGAGGATCTCTCGAGTCCTGCTCCACTTTCTCCAAAATACCTGTTTGCTACAGGACACTCATCACAGTTGGTGTTAGTTTGTTTACTTATTTGCTCTATGTGTTCCTTCTGTTTCTCCTATCAGGACAGCAGCTACTAACACAACAATAATCTGGTCTTCTTGAGAAGACCAGAGTCTGACCAGAATGTTCTATAGATGGAGATCAGAAAATACCTTTTAAATGAATGGATGAATGTGTGAATTTTAGACTTCTTTTTTAAAAAATGCATTACACCAATCACTAATCTGTAGGGAGGGACACCGTGGAAAAGGCTCTGAAGAAATGTCTTATTCCATTTTTGGAAATCTTCAATGTTCATGAACAAATAAATGAGGGACACTGGGAAGCACTAGCACAGAATTTCCAAACCTTGGCCCAGCAGGCATTCTAGACCAGATCATTTTTTGCTGTGTGGCTGGCCTGTGTATTGTAGAATGTCTAGCAAGGTCTCTGGACTCTACCTACTCATGTCTGTAGCAGTCTCCACAGTTATGACAGCTACAAATGTCTGCAGGCACCAGCAAATGCTTCCTGGGTATGTGGAGGGGACTCACCAGCAGTTGAGAAACACTGCCTTGCCATGGACCCTGGAATCTCCCATGTCTCACAAACTCCTCTACATCTGGGCCCTACTCCTTCCTGGAAGCTAGTCCTTTAACTCTCATAAGGTTGGGGCAGTGGGCAAAGAATGATTTTGCCACTAACAAAGTACATTTGAGATTCTCCCAGAAACCAGTCCTGCATATTTCTTTCAATTAGTTGCACTCCTCACCTCCCCATTCTATTTCACCAAGGCTCTTTCTCTCCACTCTCTTCTGTACTGTATCTGATTCAGCATGCACTGTTAACCACTCCAGAAATACTGACCTCATAATCTTGAAAACTCCCTTGGTTAAAGGGTAATATTTTGCACAGTCTCCTTGCAAACACTATCTCAAAAGATTGGGGGAGTTTTTAGAGTAGAGAAGGACCTTCTAGTTTCCTAAAATATTAAAAGAAACAGCCAACTTAGCCCAGTTTTGAATGCTAGTTATGATGTATTCACATAAAAACTCACTGGCATCTGGGATGGTGCATGAGTCTGAAAAGTTAGGGATCCCAAACACTGAAAATAAGAAGTTCTCACTCACTATAGGCTCTTCTCCACAGATTGCTTCTACTATTTCACTGAGACCAGTGGCAGAATGTGGATACAAAGAGCGTGTCCCTGTCATTCATGTGAATGTGCAGGAAGTGGTTGAATCCCCCTGCAGAGAGAAACTCACTCCCCAATCTGCTCATACAAGGCAAAATCCAAAAGTATCCCTCAAGGAACAATCTGAGCTGCTACTTCCACAGAAAAGTAGACTAACTGTAGCTAAGGGGAGGGGTAAATAAAAGAGTGACCTAGGGAGTTTGCATGGAAAATCTCCATAGATTTTGCTCCTATGTCCATCATAGACAGAGGCTCACCTCTGCAAGAGAGTTAGGAAATTTCTGCCCAAGAGTGACTGCAAATACACACTTGAGTGGTTGCTCCAGGAGGCAGGGAAAGAACATTTGTAAAACTCAAAAGTTCTAGCTACACATGGACTACTTAAGACTAAGTGAAATCTCCCCTGAACACTTCTATCATGAGCCTCTCAGAGTGAAATGACGACAGTCCATAGCTGGTATGGAATAAGAACATGGATTGAAGCCGACTCGTCAGGAATAGGGACAGCTGAAAGTTAAGTGTTCAAAATGAACAGCAACAAAAGCTCTGCAAGGACATCTCCATCCTGCCTACCCAAAGCACAGGCAGTGGCAGCTGCTGATGGGGAATTTAAAGCTATTGGTCCAGTAAAGGAAATCACATAAGCAGAAAAACTCCAAGTTAAGCTTGCTTCCTCAATGGACTGGCTCAGTCTCCCACCCTGCGAAAGAAGTACTGCATCTATTTCTAGGTGCAACTATGACTTATTTTAGTCTCTACTGTTCTATACACAATACCTGGCACTTAATAAAAATTATGAAACTCAATGAAAAAAACCAATCTACTGTCAAGAGTTAAAACAACCAGTAGAACCAGATTCAGAAATGATTCAAATGTTGGTTCTACAAAACAGGGACTTTAAAATAATTGCATTCATTATATTAAAATATTAGTAGAAAATTTGGACAAAGAGCACATGCAACTGGACAACACACCAGAAAGATAAAAATGTAAGGATGAATCAAATGAGCACTCGAAATAAAATAATCATTTTAGGTGCAAAGAATTTCTTCCATGCCGGGGATATAATTCAGTGGCACAGCACCTGCCTGGCAGGCCCAAGGTCCTGAGTTCAATTCCTGATACAAAAAAGAAAATTTCTTCCACAGGCTCAGTTGTAGAATCAAAGAAGCTGATAGACTAACCTGAAGATAGACCAAATGAAATGACACGAACTCAAACTGAGCATGAGGCAATAAAGAGCGAGAAATGAGTGTGTGCAAGAGCTGTGGCACAGGTAGCACATAGAACAGCATCTGCACTTGACATCTGCACAAATATTGAGCCACGATCAAAGGAAAGAGCAAGCCAGGCAGTAACATAACTCAAAATGCATTAAGTGGGATAAACGTAGGTTTCTGTCTCTACTGTACTTCTTTCTAGAAATGTTGCTTGAATCTGCAAAATGAGGATAAAGATAACACTTAGGAGAGGGGCTGGCACATAATAAAAGCCAAAAAAAATTGGCTATTTTCATTATTGTTACCAGTATTTTATTCTGTCATTTAAGCATATACACAATGGTAACATTAGGCTATATTGCACAAAACAAAAAAGAAAACATCTTGTGGTCATTGAAAACACACATATTAAGGTCAACTACCTGCCTCTATCTTCCTTGTATGTAAAATGACAATAATAATAGTAATACTCTGTCAATAGTCACAATGTTCATAGAATAATCAGGCTTTATATTTTAAATAATCACTAAGTACTTAGACAATAAAATCTATGTAAGTTAAAATTTAATATTAAATTGTGGATACTAAGCAGATGATTTATTTATTACATGTTTAGTTCATGAAAATAGCTAATAATGATCAATTACCCCAATAGGGTGATTAAAAACATTATAAAATTTGTTGAGCTTTCCTGTCTCATTATTAGTCAGATTTTACTGCTCAAATGTTGAGATCAGTGTGGTTAGCATTAATACTGAAGAAGCCCTGGAATGAAGTAATGGATCATGAAGGATCATGATCTCTTTTTTTTTCCCCATAATGCTTGACATTCCACATATATTTGGCAGAGAGCATAAGCCTCAATTTCTCTGTCCACTAATGTCAAGGAAAGTACAGAAATATCACATGCTTTTCAAAATCTCTTCTTTTTCCTGAATCTGTCTTTTTTGCCTCAACTGGTGATGACTGTGAGTGTCATTACAGTATTGCATCTGGACAAAGAAGACATTCTGTTCTTACTCTAATTATAGACCTGCCGACAAACTGATGCTTCTCTCTTCTGCCACTGGGTTGGTCAACAAGCTCTGTTAGAATGAGGGGATGTTACAGCTTCAAGGAACAAATGTATTTGTTTATTTCCAAATGACCTTCTGTTCACCAATGTTTTGGACCTTTGGTGCCTTCCAGGGAGTCAGAGTCCTTGAATATCTGCCTAGAGCTTACAGTAGAACTTACAATCCTGGGGACCAGGGCTACAGTGTAAGAGGGGGTCATATTTGAACATACTTTGCACTGGGACATAATTCTGCTCTGCTATGTGCACGCAGCAGTCTCTCTTCAGTATTCCACTGTGCTTCATCTCTCCAGTTCATTTCTCCCACAATTTTGGTTTCATGTGAATCCAACAGTTTGAAAGAAAGCCTGCTCTGGGTGCAGTGAAAGAGCTCAAAATGCAATAAAGGCAAACCTAGTGTTGTACATTTTCCGTACCACAACAGGTAACCCTCTTCACCTCTTTCATTTTAGTTTCTAAACTATTATATGCAGAGACTAATATTTGTCTAGTGGGCATGGTTGCCGTAGGGAATCAAATATATAATGTAATCATTGAAATGAACCTGGTTTTCCTGATATGCCAGGCAGCATTTGAAAACTTTACCTGCTTTATTTTACTTAATCCTCACAAAAACCCTTGGAGATATTTCCTGCTATTATTATTGTACATAACAGAGACGGAATCAGACAACCAAGGTAGTTGAGTGAGTCTCTGCTTACACATGAATTCAAATACAGATAGTCCGATTGTGGACCCTGACCTCCAGAACACAGATGTACCGCTTCCTTTGCAATGGACAAGCAGAAGATGTCAATATATAAATGTTTTAAAAATGCAAATACTGTCATTACTTCCACTGATTGTACTCTAGTTGATAATCCACATGAAAGTGCTCTGAAGTCCTTAAAATGTGCAACTCATAGGGAAATGACTTAAAGAAGCAGTACCTCAGGGCTTAACATCACATATTGAAACTATCAACCTTACTGTAAAGACACTGACCAATTCTGAAACAGCATAGTGAAAATAACAGAGTTTACAACAAAAGTTTGAGCTGACAATGTCCTGAATACAGAATCTAGGCTTGATTGGAGACTCTTGGGATAGGGTTAGATGTCCTAACAAAATCAGTGCCCTTAGAAACATGTTCCTGAAATGCAACAAATTAAATGGATTGAGGGAAAGAGGGGAACTGTGTCTCATCCTTCCTTCACATTACCTTTCTCTAGTTTCACAGCTGCTTGCAGGAGCCTTGTGAGAGGAGAGCAAGAAGTGCCACATTTGGATGTTTTAAAGGTCCAGCATCTTCCAACTATCAATGAGGTCGCCAGAGAGAAAACACTCACCGGAGCCTCCCCTCCACGAAACAGGTTTTCTTTCTTTCCTCTGACCTTCCATCCCCATATGTCTTATCAATGATGCTGTGTTCACAGAAATAAAATACAAGGGCAGAACAACACAAATAAAATAGTAGCATTCCTTCTCTTGATGGAGACAATGAATTTTGAAGAGAAAATTATTTAATCCTAATGGCAGAAAGAATTTTGGAGGTGATGTGAATGGGCTTCACAGACAAGTTACTGGTTTGTTCTGGGACACACAGACACTTAGAGCCACAACTTCTGGTCCATGAACACTAGGGTACAGGAAAGGAGTTCTCAGAGCCTGTTCACTGACTCAGTGATTCAGTAACACAGACTTCCAATAAATGCATAATATAGTTCAGATCCTGCACTGGTAGCTGAGATTCCCATGATGAATCGATTGTATGTCTCGTCCTTCAAAAATTCACTGTAGGGATAGGGAGAAAGGGATAAAAGATAAGTACATGATCTATGATGAATACATTATATCAGAAATATAAGCAACGGGTGGTAATCTCATGGGCTATAGCACTGGTAGGTAGGAGAGAAACCTTCAGACACAACCACAACCACACTGCTCTCTTCAGCCTCCTAAACAGAGAAGAGATTACACGGTGCTCATCCTTGAGGAGTTTAGAAGTTAGCAGGGAAGATGAGACACCACAGAGATGGACACTGGAGAAAATGGTAATTGATGCAGACAGATTAGAACAGGGAGCTAAACATCCTAAGGAAGCAAAATGCACCCAGCTGGAGACATCTGAAGGTCTACCTGGAAGAGCTGCTATTTAATCTGGTTCTGAAAGGCTCTGCAGAATTTCTGAGTGTGCACAGAGCTCTGGTGTGCCGGGAATGGAAAGATCCCGTAGTAAGCACAGAGAAACGCATTCAGTTTGATTTATCCCCAGCCCCTCGGTGCACATGCCGTGATTAAGTTCCTAAGCATAAACATATTCCTTTTAAAATCCATCTTCAAAGTAGACCAGAGTTCTGGGTCAATGGGGACTTGACATATCAAAAGAAACTTGCTGACACAAACTGGAGTATGGAGCTTGATCTATTCTAATATATGATTTTAATGTTTCTCATTTTACAGCCCTGCCAGCCTCCATCTATCATCCACTGTCACATTTAAGTTCCCTAAATTACTGCTTTTTAACTTTTGTCACTTATTCAGCAAAGAGATATATTCCAAACCTTGGCCTACCCCCCCAACCCACCTCTGTGATTATATCTTAATATTAATAGAGAGAGAGGTGGAAAAATAGGAAACTTTGGTCCATTCACCATAAGACAAGTTATTTTTCTTAAAAAAAAGAAAGCCAGAATACAATATTTTTCTGGTTTCAGTTTCAAGCATTGACTTGATTTTGTCACCTCCCAATGATTTAGGGTAAATAAACATTTATATATAAATAATATATTATATATATATATAATATATTATATTATATATATATTATATATATATATAAATGAGACTGGTGAGAATTAGAAGGCTAATCTATGCAGAGAGTTTTCATTATGAGAAAAGGAACATTTCTGCATAAAAAATCAAAGTAAGTATTTTCTTTTTCAAAATGTTGTCGAGAAAGAGGCACACATTTTTAGACCTAGCTGCCGAAAAGAAAATAAGGATAAAATTAACTCTGTTTCAACTTTACCTGCCTCTGTTTCTTATTTGACCTCCATCTGATCAACCCCAAAGGTGACACACTTACTGTTAGAAGTGATTTCCTGCTCTGATTTGGTCTTTTTAATCAAGAAAAATGTCATGGCTGGGGATTTAGCTCAGCACCACAGCACCTGCCTGGCAAGTACAAGGTCATGAGTTCGATTCCCCGTACCAGAAAAAAACACAAGCAAAAATGTCTTTCAGTGGGTAAACTCTCAAACTAACAACAGAATGATGTGAGGTAAACACACTTATTGTAGCTTGGCCATATGCTCTGGTTTTCCCCAAACTAGTTCAAGTTTACATCTGTTTCCCCAGCATTCCATCTAGTTAATATTCTCCTTTATTCTCAAAAATGTCCCACTTTGATAAATAAATTATATGGCCACCCTACTCTAAGGTGAAATACATATGGCATATGCACCCAAGTGTAGCAGAAAGAAACTTAGGGAGTACTGAAGGGCACTGTAGAGAGACTGGCAGGGAAATAAAGCCAGTCTCCCTTTACACCGAACATAAGAGGACAATTTCTGTATGAATCTCCGGATAGAATAGCTTAATAGCACTGAATCTGAGAAGGTGCATGATAAATCTTTCAGTACCTTTCAGAGAGTAGTCCTTTGATAATATGGAGAGTAACTCACTGTTGAAGTAGTGCTAATCAGTGACACTTGCCCAATGGGGAAAATATGCTCAACTATCAACTCCTAATCTCTATTCATTTAATTTCCATTAGACACTCCACAGGCTGCCTGCCCATGTTTTAAAAAAAGAATTGAGTGCTTCTGGGTCCAACCAAGATGGAATAGAGCCACTCCACTCTCCCCATTGGCTAGAACTAAAAATCCTCAAATAGAATATATACTGAAATTATCTGATAGTTCTCAAAAGGTAATGACATCAGAAAAAATGGGAATGGAAGTGAAAACTGTAATCGATAAGCTAATGAGGTTTGTGATTCTTTTCTCCTATATGCCAGGCTTAGGTCTGAGAGCACCCCAGATCTCAAGACTGCTCAGTATAACTGGACAGGAAAATCTCTGGGAGTCTCTTTCTTGCTAGGAGATAGAAAACAGGTCTCCTAAAGAGAGCAGCAATGGGTGGCACACCCGTGTAGTTTTGGGTTTTTTTCTCTTCATATTCTCCCAAGTGCTGGTCTGG
Organism: Chinchilla lanigera; assembly: GCF_000276665.1. Taxonomy (NCBI): domain Eukaryota; kingdom Metazoa; phylum Chordata; class Mammalia; order Rodentia; family Chinchillidae; genus Chinchilla; species Chinchilla lanigera. The sequence goes on along the minus strand of NW_004955442.1, from coordinate 10,096,592 downwards.
AACATGCAATCTTGAGCAGTGGGCGGTAGTGGAAACCTTGCAGCTCCTTAAAATCCAAGATAAAATCCTCCTCTGTGACCAGAGAAACTGAAAAGAAAATTTCCTCTGTTCTTAAGAGGGTAGAAGTATTCCTCTTATTTTTTGCTGTCTTATTTTTTAATCACTGCTTTGAACCCTAGGGGAACCTAGCTTCAGGAAGTGTGTGGCAAAGTAGGAAATCTAAAACACAGGTTTTATAGTCACAGAACCAGGAAGTGGGACCCATATGAGCCAGTGAATATACCTAAAATTATAAGATGCAGGAATTGGAAAAAAGATCGCATTAGATCCTGTAACTGCATTAGATCCTGGTCTCACTTCAAAGCCACTCATGCTAGAATTGACCTGAGAGTGCAGGAGAGGCTTTGAGAATGAGCTACTGAGGGTCTTCACCGGCCTTGGGATGTTACACATATGGAGAGGACCAAAAGATACTTTCAGCTGAACATAGCCTTCCAAAACCCTCCTGACATCAGAGCCAGCCCACGGAAAGCAGGTCATGATCTATGGTCTGAACCTAACAAAGTATTATCTAACAAATCAAAAACTAAGAACACTATCTACAGGATTTTAAGGATCCTGATTCTCATACTGTAGCACTAAAAATAGCAAAAGAATTCAAATTTATCAGATATAACAATAATCAGTGCAATCTCAATCAATCCCAAGGAACAAAGCCATCTGTAGGCACCAATTCCAAGATGATTCTCATTTATGGAAAGACTAGATAGACTTTAAAGTAATTATTGAAGACATGCTCCATGAAACAAAGGTCACCAATCATAACTGAATTGGAAGACAGACATACTCAATAGAGAACAAATATTCTAAAAGTAACTGAATGAAAATTTTATAAGAACTATAATAGCAAAATAATTAAAGATGCTAGATGTGATCTGATCAATAATCAGAATCGTGGTGATAAGGGAAAGAGTATTTAAACTTAAAGGTAAACCAGTAAAAGTTGCACAATCTGAACAACAAAAATACATTTGAAAATATAATAAAGTCTTAGAGACTGGCAGGACAATATAAAAAGGTCTAACCACTGTGTTTGTGGAGTCATAAGAGAAGAGGAGAATGAAATTGGTGCAAAAATTTAAGAGTACAACTGCTGAAACCTTCCCAAATAGATGAACGACATGCATTTAGAACTTCAAGAATCTACAAGATGTATCAAACAAGATAACCTAAAGTAAACCAAGCCCAGAAAAAATGAGGTGTTCATAGACTCCGAACACGAAGAAATGATCAGATGGAAATGTTAGTTAAGCTGATTTGATGATTGATTATTACTATTTTACATGTATTGAACTATCACTCTGTATTCCATAAATATGTAAAATTATTATATGAGAATTAAAAATATATCTATTGAAAAACACAAATTAATAATTTTTAAAGTAGTAACAAAAATGACACATTACATTAAGTAACTCTCAGATTTCTGATCTTAAACCATGAAGACCAGGAGACAGTGTAAAAACATTTTAAAAAGAAATGTTAACCCTAAATTCTATACCCAGCACAAATGTAATTTAGGAATCCTTTCATAGTATTAGAATATTACTGGCCACACCTTGCAGTGTCATAATGCTTGACCTAACAATAGCAACTCACAGTGCACAAAGCAAAAACTGAAAAAACTGAAAGAAGAAAGAGACAAATGTGGAAGCATATTTGGAGTCTCTTTTACTTTTTCACAGAAAACATTAGAACACATAGAGTGAAAACCAATAAGAATTTAAGACTGTTAAAATAAGGTGACCCAGTTTACATTTACAGAGCATTCCACTGAACAACAATGGAATATGCATTCTTCTCAAATTCACAGAAAACATTTATTATGAAGCAACCATATCTATGTCATAAAGCAAATATTCACAAAATTAAAATAATTTGAGTAATGAAGAAGTTTTTTGTCTAGGAAAAAATTATACTAAAAAGCAATACGAAAGTTATCAGGAATTGCTAAATATTTGGAAGTTAAACAACGTTTGAAATAACTCAGATCAGATAGAAATTATAAAGCAAAATAAAGAATTTTTTAAAAATGAAAATGAAGCATAACATAACAAGATTTGTAAAGTGTAGCAAAAAGAAGTTCTTGAAGAAAATTTATAGTATTATAGTACTATAGTAAATACTTGTGCTAAAAGAAGGAGTGGTTTCAAATCAATAATCTAAACTTTAATCTTAAGAAACTAATTAATTAGGAAAAAAGAACAATTTGAATCCAGTAACTAGAAGAAAATAAGTAAGGAAGGAAGGAAATAAAAAAGGAAAGAGCAAAAATTAATGAAATTGAAGATGGAAAAACAATACAGAAAATTAATGAAATCATTTTAATCAAAAGGAAAGATCAATGAAGTTGATAAATTTTTCAAGACTACAACAATAACATACTTTATTTACTCCTGTAATTTTATTGTAAGTCTTAAAATTATGTAAGTTCTCCAGTGTTGTTCTATATTTTTTCAAAATTGTTCAGGCTCTTTCCAGTTCCTTACATTTCCATATAAATTTTGCAATAGTTTTGCCAGTATCTTCCAGAAGTCCTCCTATGATTTCGACTGTGACTATGATAAATCTATAGATTTATTTGGAAGGAGTTGACAGCTATTATTGTCTTGTTGCTTTACAACTTGATTTATGTTAATGCATAGCAGAAAGGATCTATCTCGCATCACTGTCACCAAGAAATGATATGTTGTCTGAGTTACTTTTCTTGTTGGTGAGGCATAACACCCAACATCCACAACTGAAATGAAGACAGGTTTGTTTTGGCTCACAGTTTACAGAGGCTCCAGTCCACAGTTAGCTGTTTCCAATGCAGAATGTCACAGCAGATGGACATGGTATAGAAGAAGCAGCTCATGGCACAGCAACAGAAAGTGGAAAAAGATCAAAGGAGAAGAAACGAAGATACACCCTTCCAGGCCACACTTCCAGAAGACCACCTCAGCCAAAAAGCCTTCACTTCCCAAATCACATTTAGCTATAAAGTCATCAGTGGACTGGTTGACCCATGGTACAATCACCTCCAAAAATCCCCACCTATGAGTCCATCTAGATACAAACCATAACATATGTAAAAAGGAAAGCTTTTGATAATAATATCTGTCCCTATTAAGAGCTTTCTATATGTTAGGCCTTGTATATTTATTATGTATAATACAAATCAGGCAATTGAATCGTGTCTGTAGTTTTGGGAAGCAACTTGTTCATCTGAGTTCTGTCTTTAAAAGATCACCAAATCCATTTGCAGTGGGACTAAGTTTGGGATAGGTTTGTCAGGCTTCACACTTCACACTCTTAAGACTCCTAAGACTTTTTCTTCTTTTCTACAATTCACCTATTATCTGCCACAACTTGCAATGACATGATGTCTAACCTGATAAAGAAAACCTTCTTATATCATGAAATGAATCATTAGAGATTTTCTCTGGGAGAATTCAAGAATGAAAGAAAAATTCTGACACTTATAATTCAGAAGAGAGCTACTGTAGGAAGAAGTGTGTCATCCATAAATTGTGTTTCGGTATAAGATAGCTAGATCCATAGGTAGATTTCCATGCATTCTGCTTCTCCTGCACTAGTATTGATTTATACCTGCTCCATCCAGCTAATGGCTCTGTTAATCCTCAAGTGTGTAGTAGTTCTACCATGCAAAATATTTCTTTATACAGTACACTTCAGGATTGTATTTCATCAGAATATCCCAGTGTGTGAAAGTCTTGGTTTACACAAAAAATAAATCTGTTATGGACAAATATTTCTACTCCATTGTCATCAGTACATGCCTTTGGTATCTGTCATATTGATAAAGTATCTTAGATGTTTGCATATTCCTCTATTTTTCTGCATCTAAATTTTTCATGGAGAAAACTGGGTATTTGGAATTTTTCATAGCTGAAAATCATTTGAAGTTGCAAGTATTTCTTTTAAGGATTAATTTAGCACTAATCATAAGCAAAAGATTTCCACTCTGCAGTCAGTTTTCCACAATATTCAAGAGGCAGCATTTAAAGAGTTGGAGATTTCTCAACACTACCACTGTTAGGTATATATATATCGATATAAGTATTGAGATAGATACAGATATAGATAAAGGTAACTTCCAGCTTTTTTCTCCCTGGAGCAGTAGAGCATATTGTTTAAATTTTTAATCGGACATGACATTAGAGATAGGAGGATGCAGTGCTGCTGTGGATGTGAAGAGGATAATTTTTGTAGTGAAGCTACCTGGGTTTGAATTCATATTCTTTGACTAACCAATCAGAACACCTCATTTAATTTGTTCACTTATCTATACAACAGAAATTTTAGTAAGACACAGAGACAGGTAGTGCAAATTGACATGATATAGTATATACAAAGCATTAAGGTAGTCCTCTAACCTGTAATAAAATTTTGATCTTATCAGATCCAGCATAGGTCCAGATTCTCAAGGTAAGCATCAAACTCTAGGGAAAGGAAGCATAAATATTTCCCTCTATTTCTATCTTCATAGCTAATTAATCAAAAATTTATGTTGAAACATTAAAATGTATCTTTCCATCTCATATATTTTTCACTATCACCTCTGTTACCACTTAGTTTAAGCTCCTGCAACTCTACCTCACAGCTGCCTTCTTGCTTCTAAACTCTTACAAACAAAATATCCAAGTGGGTTTTGGGGAGGTAAATATGACCACAACAGTTTTCTGTGTGGAGCCCTTCCTTATCTTTGCACTGCTCTCTGACATGGTAAACAAGCCTCCTATTGTTACAGTTGCTATATGCATTGTATATTAAAATTCCTTAGTCAGTTCATCCCCTCCCTCATGGAAAGCTGGGACACACTCCCTTCTTCGTCTCTCTAGTTATTTCCCTTTTGTATCTCATTCATTCTTCAATCTAAAACAAAGCAGTACTTGTCCAAGGGACTCTCGCTTTATTACTTGGAACCATAAAAGACAATTATCCTGTTACATGGTCTCAAAAACTGCATTTCATGCACACCTGCATCTTGCTTAATAACTTTAATTACAAAAATCTTGTCACGAGGAGAATGTAAGACAAAATAGTTCCATTGATTGTAATGGCAAAAATTATTTTGAGTTTTGGTCCAAATCAATATATCGAAATAATTTGTAATGTCTAAGAATAATGTACATGACTTAAACTATAAGAAAGTAAGAAATAAGCAGTGGACTTAAAATACATACATAGTCTGATAGTGGAATGTAAACGGATGAAAAATTTTCTGGTCGGACAACAAAGAATATTTGAAAATGGTTAATATCTTTTAGAACAGTGAAAGGGGAAGAGGAATTCCTTGGAAAAGTTCTTCCTGAACTTTTCTTCATCACTGTGGGAAAGATTCATATCTATCTTTAATTCAAACTGCACCTAAAAATAAAGTTATACTTCAAAATATATCTCTAAAGCAAAATAAAGTCTAGATGCACATACTTTAGAATGCATGGAGTAGCACTCAAGGAAAAAGTGCATGCTATTGTCAGATGTTACATCTTCAACCCTCTCATTTTGTATATGCAAAGTATTTGAGGATCAGTTAAACACTGCATATAATACAGATTTGTTACATTCCCTTACTGGATGTACAGAAAATTGGCTGTAATGTGCACTATATCTCCTTTTAATACTTTTGTGTGTGAAAAAACCCTAATTTGAAGAAAGTGTTCACTGAGTTGCATATGATATACATTTCCAAAGTAGTTTATAACTTTATAAGCTTTAATTATATGTGTAATACATGTATGTAATTATATGTTATAACTTTAAGTCATTAAAAGATGTAACATTCCATAAAGGAGGTCTACAGTTACACATTTATTTGTACAAATATTTGTTAAATATCCATATCTATACTAGGAGATGAATTCCATGAGGGATTTTACTCTTGTATCTATATAATATGGCACAGTGCTACAGATGATATCTTAGGATGATATAGAGGTCAGGGGCTTGAGAAACCCAAGTTGAAATGAAAGTAAGGAATAAGTGGGTTAAGGAGGAATGAAGAAAACTCACACCACTGTCATGAAAGAAATGGGAGAAAGTACATAAATTATTTTCATGTACTATTTTACATTTAAACTGACAGAGAAATAATTGCTTTGGCATCTAAATCCAAAAACAGGAAAGATGCAATTGGGCCTTTTTATAATGTCACTTATCTTCTCTATCTTAGTCTACTAAAGTACCATTGGATGTGAAAGTAATCACATGAAAAGAAATGATTCAATAAATAGCTTGAATATTTATTGTGTAATTTATCTCTCAAAATATAAATAACAATATAAATTGTTTGTGGATTTAGCCCAGTGTGTGAAGCTACAACCATATCTATGCTTGTAAGAGTCTTAATACCTTCTACTTATTTCAGAACCTTGGACTTGGACAACTCCCCTTAGATGTGCTGGGTTGGCCTTTCTAAGTAACAAGCTCAATTAAATTCAACAAATAGCCTGTGTACAAGCCAAGATAATTTTAACATAAGACAATGCTAAAGAAAAAAAATCTGAGTATATCTTCTTACTGGGTGAAAAAAAAATGTGCAGAAACTTAAAACAATTTCCTTTTAATGAAGAAATACATTGGATTGGTAACAAAGTTTTATTCAAGTGCATTTCAGATTCATAGCTGTTTTCAATCCAGTTAAATCCAATCCTCTACCCCACCCTGACCTGCAGCAAAAGGGGAAAGAAACAAGTTTGACCCATGTTGAGCCAAAGTCACACTACTCTAGCTGTTAAGAATATGATTAGCTTCTGAAAGTGACTGATACCCTGGGTTTTCAATCATGTTAGAATTCTGGAATAATGGAATTTCTTATGAGGTCTATGAAAAGGTCTGATAGACTTTCAACAGCAACTTCTTCCTCCTTCCTGGGAACCAAATTTACTTCTGCCAATCAACTTCTGTTTACTGCTTCATGGACACAGAGTTTGATGGTTTGGTACATGTCAAAATACCTGCAAAGTAGTGGTGCATTCAGTTACTCTCCTAAGTTCAAAAGCAAATGGATATGTCTTTTATAGAAGTTTGCTAGTTCTTCCTACATGAAAATTCTGATGAATAACACTTTAGTGAGAATAGGTATCATTATAGAAGACAAGTAAAAATAAGATCCCATTTTTTATGTGGGAACCTAGATTTGAATGCAAGACCCACCAATGCACTTTGAATTTTGTCATTATATACTTACATTCATGTGTTTTAATTTCATCATTGTGATATAAGGATCACAGTACTACTTACTATGTAAGATTCCTGGCATGCATTGCTGTTGAGTTTTTAAAATAAAATATAAACGTTGGAAAACATTTTCTAATGAAGATACGACTTTGATTGAACATTCCTCCTTTAAAATAATGACTTCCTTCAGGCATCTGCTGCTGTTCTTGTTCCCATTTGTCTTCAAACAGTTATGCTTTTATTATATCAAATGTTTATAGTTATTTCTGTGGCAGTGTCAATACATCAGGACATTTCTCAGTCATTGAAAGACAAACTGGTCTTAAAAGGAGTGGAGATATTGAGAGGTGAGCTTAGCTCCCTTAAACCAGGGGACATCTCTGCCATCCCGTATATCCTGATACTGACTGACCTTGGTGCATATTTTAAATGTCTCTGAGAGCTGCTTCCTTTATGCTACTATAATTAGTTAGAATTGGAAAGTTCAATATTACATGATTTCTCTTGTATGAGAATCCTAAAATATATATAAATTAATAAATAACAAATTACAGTAAAGTAGAGAGGACAGTAAGCCAAGAGGTAGGTGGACTGGAAAGGGCAGAGGAAATAAGCTGGAGAAGGAAGAGAAAGGAAAGTGTGGGATAATGGGATTGAAATCAACTTATGTTAAATGCATGCACCAACTTCCCAAACTAAACCATGTCATCCAGTAATATTAACATGCACTAATTAAAAAAAAAGTTGGAGGCTTTTTTTGTTGATAGAGAGTAAAGTTCCCAAATTACATAAGTGATTAAATTAAATGCTACACTTTTATGCCACTTTCCAGGCTTTATAATCTTGTCAAAGGTACTTTTGTTTTGCATTTCCAAGTCCATTCCTCTATTAACATATATAAACACGCTGACCATAGAAACTGTATAAATGAATACATACCTCAGTTTGTCTTCAGATATGATTAAGAGCTGTTCTACTATACTGATACTGCCACAAACAACTATAAAATCTGAACAAAATAAAAACACTTGGGAACAAAAATAGCAGGCAGCTACTTGATGGGAGCCATCATTTGAAAGAAAGGAATTATGCCTGGTAAGTTTCCCATATTTTCACATCTCTTAGCTGATGGCAGTCACCTCAATATGGCTAAAAGTCGAATAGAAAACATCTAGTATGTCTCCTCCAGCAAATGAGAAAATAGAGTTTGGAGCAACAAAGCTACTAAAAGGGAGAATTTCTGAAAAAGAGAAGCAGGAGAGGAGGACTTAATTCTGCACATAGACTCTACCTGCCCGTCTGGCAGGCCACTGGACCACCCTTGCACAGGCCAGCTACAACCAAGCTAAAGATAAAATCAATGAGCTGAGGTTGGAAATACCTCCCATGAGGTAAAGTTTGCAATCTGAATTCAACAACCAAGTTAATTTTCTGCTGAAACAAACAAAAAACAAAGAAACCAACATGCTTTGGGGGAATATAATGAAAGTCAGACTCTCTGTAACCAAATATTCACAATAACCTTACTATAACATAAAAGCATTTATCAAATCAAAAAGAAATAAACTAATGTTGAGAAAAGATAAAGACAGTGGATGGAGACCAACTTGGAGAAGATCAATCCATAAAAACTAAAAGAAATTATTTTAAAGCAGCTATTCCAACTATTTTCAAAGATATAAATAAAAATGTTTATTAGAAATGAAAAATAGGAAATATCATCAGAGATATATAACAACTTCTATGAAAAATAAAGAATATTAAAAGCACCCAGAGGGAAAAATATTATATATAGGGAAGGTATTTTTAAATCTTTTTCTAGTATGTGTTTGTAATACTGATTACATTTACCATGAGGAGTTGATACATGTGCAGCTTAATTTTTTTGTGTCTCCCATCACTTCCCTCCCTTTCTTTCTTATTTCATATCAGAAGCAATAGAGGTCAAAAGATAGTGGTGCACACCTGTAATCTCAGCATTCAGCAAGGCTAAAGCTGGAGAAAGGCAGACTAGAGTTCAGCCTGGACAACATAGTGATTTAGTAAGACCCTTTCTCAAGATCTAAAAGAAAGCAAAGTAAAAGGACTGGAGATGTAGCTCAATACAAAGGCTCCAGTTCAATTTTCATAATGCCAGAAAATCAGAATTCTTTTAAAATGTTCTTCAAAAATGAAAATGAAATAAATGTACTCTTAGATCAAAGAAGACAAAAGGAATTTGCTAACAGATATGTACCATAAGACATGCTAAAATTTGGTGCCAGTGCTCCTGGAGCTGCTGGTCCCGTGGTTCAAGTCCATGCTTTATTCACACTGCCGCGGTTCCAGGAGAGAGCCAGGTATTTCCCATGTACTTCCTGAGGGCAGAGCAAGCAACCCAGGACCCTGCCGCCATTACAGACTGGGTCTCTGCCCTCCCTGCACCTGCAGCAGAGAGGAGGTTCTCACTCAGAAACCTCAGGGACGTCTCTGGCTGGAGGGGGTGCATAGCCCTGTGCACACCCTGCACTGAGTGTGCGAGTGTTCCAGAGCTGCTGGTCCCGTGGTTCGAGTCCGTGCTTTACTCACACCACCACGGTTCCCAGCTGAACCTCGCGGAGAGAGCCAGGTATTTCCCATCTATTTCCTGAGGGCAGAGTGAGTGAGCCAGGACCCTGCTGCCATTACAGACTGAGTCTCTGCCTTTTGTGCACCCATGGCAGAGAGGAGGTCCTCACTCAGAAGCCCCAGGGACTTCTCTGGCTGGGCGGGGGCTCGTGTAGCCCCTGTATGGAGTGAGTGGGTGCTCCAAGAGATGCTGGTCCCACAGTTCGAGTCTATGCTTTACATTCGCCAGGACCCCCTAGAGGATTGAAGGCATGGGCAGTCTGTGATTGCTACCCACCCGGCCTGCATCTGGTTTCTGTATGTGTCCTGAAGTGACTGGAGACACAGAATCAGGTGGTTCACAAACTGTCAACCCTGCAGTTTGTGTCTGGGTTTTGCCTGTACCCTGAACTGCCTGGGGACATAGGTCCACTGGACCGTGATTGTCACACCAGTGCAACCCGAGTCTAGGCTGTGCACGTGCCCTGAACTGCAAGGGGATGCTGGATCAAACAGTCAGCCATCAGCTAACACCAATGCCCATGTCTGAGACTGGGGATAACTAGATACAAATCAACAATTGCTGGAAAACCCAAGACTAAGTAGTGCTTCTCAAAGGTCACTCAGGGGCAAACCTGACCAACAGGAAAGCTAGGGACACTAGAGGCCCTTGCTGTGCAGCTATTGAAGAGGGAAACTGAGCTTTCTGCATCCAATAGCAAACATGACAAAATGGAGGACTAAAACACAATCCCAGAACTCCACCCCACTCAGAACAAGTCCAGGAGATATAGACATAGGAGAACTTGGTAAACACATGCCTGAATTAGCTGAAATGATTGCAATGGAAGTAAAGAAACAACTCCATAAGGCCATAGAAGAGAT
>NW_004955442.1:10077183-10081022 GCF_000276665.1 Chinchilla lanigera | reverse complement strand
ATAGACATTGTGAAATGATAGGAAAGTACTCAAGGGTAAAGGGTAACTGGGATGTGGGAAAAAAGAAGGGAAAGAAGGAAAATTTTGTATGTATGTATATACAGGATAGTTAACATAGTTGTTCCACTGTCTTCTATTTCTTTGCTGAAACTGTCAATAAGTCTTTGATTGATCAATATTGCATGTCTCTATCTGCTTTCATGAGAAACCACTCTGAAGATATCAATACGTAATACAACAAGCATTGTTAATTTCCTACCACTTTGTTTGTAACTCTGTATTGTCTGTACTGTTCTTTTGCTATTTTGTAAAAGGTTGTCTGTCTGTTAATGTTTTCCTCCTTTTAGTTTTAAAATTTAAAAAAAAAATGCTAAAATTTGAAGGAAAATAATAGCTACTGGTAACTCAGCTCTGTAGAAAAAAGAGCTTTTGAAATGGTAAACATTTAGGAGAATATGATCCTGGTTTTATCCTAATTTCTTAAAAATACATGTTTCAATATTTTATGTAGTAGTTGCTAGGTAATATGTGCCTAATAATGTAGAATTTAATGAAAAAATGAGGGAATGTTTTGTCAAAGAGAAAAGTGCATAGTTCTGGCCACTTTAATTCTCATAGCGAATATATTACTGTGGCTCATACCTGGTAATTTCATTAGAAGCCAGAGAATAATTTTAAAAGCTTATTTTGAATGTGTACTTTGCAGGCATGCATTAAATAGTGGTATGGAGCAGGATAATTGCATAGAAACAGGTGCATTCAAAATGTGACTAAGGAGAGATTAATGAATGAGCTCCCTATAAGCATGGGAAACAATATGATCCAGAATTAACCTCAACCAAAGAACAATGAGAGTGCCGTCATCACCCCTAGGTCACCCCACCAGGGCAAGTGAAGAAAGACTTGCCAAAGCCCGATAAGAGACACCTGTACGCCAAGTTGTCTGTCTGAAGCCATGGCTGAGGATAGAAGAACTCAGTTGTACTAAGGAGCACAGAGTCATAGCAAACATACTAACCCATAGCCCAGGAGGAAGGAAATCAGGAAATAACTTCTGTGGCATCACTCCTCTCCCCATCTAGTCTCCTGTAAGTTCCTCCCATTGGCTCAAGTGGACAAATAAAAGTCAAAGAGCCTGTTGGGGCAGCCCCTTAGTGCTCCATCATTTAGCTCTCAGTGCAGAAGGAACAGAGGAGGTGGAGAGAGGGTGAGTCTCTATAATAGAGTGATGACTGCCAGAATAGAGCAAATTTCCCCGATGTTTGAGTGCTTGTAGTCTGGTTATTAAATAATAGATCAACAATAGAAATCGTCTTTATCAGCATCTACTCAAATCACAGCATGGAGAGGGATCTCTTGGACTGTTCTAAAAAACCAACATTGATTCCATAAATATGAGAATTTTCAATGCACAGTCAAGCAAGATTTGACCTTAACATCTACCCCAAACTACATATACTTCATCACCAAGGAAACAGGCTCAGAAAAAAATGAAAATTATTTGCCTAGGGTTATAGAACTCGTTATTGTGAGAACTAGGATTGCAATCTGATTTCCTGAGTATGATCTAGCCAGTATTTTTTTTTTTCACTCCAACTCTAAAAGTGAAATGTAGGCATTTTCTTCTCATTGTCAGAGAAAAAGACCCTAGAAGCCTGGTTTCAGAGTGGTTTAGCATTTCTGATATTTTTCTCCTCAATTATTGATGAGAACTACAACAACTATCTGCATCCCTGGCACAGAGAGTACAAAGAATCTCAGATCCCATTAATTTCTCAAAACGATTATTGAAATCTTAAAAATAACCACACACTAAAGTTTTAAAATATTAGACACTAAAAAAACACTTTAAAAATTCTGAGTGCCTTGAATTGAGGAAAGACCATGTGACACAAATTATATTATCCCCATTTTACAGACGAGAAATTCAAAGCATCAAGAGATGAAGTGAGTTGCCATATGTCATGTTATTAAGACAAGGGTGCAGCGAGAAGTTGAACCTCTGTAATCAAAATCCTGTGCTGTTAACCATTCTATCACCTTGGGGGTAAGTGAGCTGAAGCCATGCCTGACCTTGATGGCTGGTGATATATTAGTGCTGAACTGATGGAGTGAGAACCAATTCATAATTTATCTCAGGGAAAAAAAAATGCTTCCGCTATCTTGCTCCTGACAACTGAACCCTTTAGCAGCATCAGGGGGAACTGCGTTGGAAGAAAAATGGAATGTCCGTGAATACTACATTATCTCTGAGTCCACTAAATTGATTTTTATTTTCAGAGATAAAATATTTCCAGGAGCGCTGTCTGTGTTGGCAGGGAGCCAGGTATGGTTGAACTTTTCCATCAAGTCTTTTGGGTGAGCCCAAGCCTTCTCATTTCAGAGTCTCCTGTGTTGGCATGGAGAGAACACAGAAGTCTCTGCTTCTATTAAAACTCAGAGTTGGGATTAAAAAATGTGACTTCTTCCACTTCTTATCAAAGAGGCCTCAGCACAGAAGGTATAATGCCACAGGAACAGAAAGCTTTGCTGTCATCAAGAGAAGGAAGAACTAAGGCCTCCTCCTGCAGCTTTCTTGACGGGCTGACTCTAGAGTCTTCTTTTTCTCTGTATGTCTGCAGTCAACATGCAGAAAATAAGTAAACATGACAAAAACATCCAACAATGATTGAACCTTCTTTATGTGCCAAGTGTGGCCCTTAAAAGCCTTCCATGACTAATCTCATTGTATCTTAGCAAACATTGAATCATTTTACAGAATTTTTAGCCACTTTTTTTCTCAGAGAGGGAAACTAGAAATTTAGAAGGGTATAATTTTAAACTGAGCAGTTGAGTAATTATCAACAGTAATAAAGTTGAGATTTCAATTCATCTCTGATTTGACTTGAAACATTATTTTCAATTGTGGTTTGTATTTGAATCAACTACAAAGAACCCAAAATACTCCAATACCTAAGTGCCCTCTCACAAATCCAATCCACAGACTTGGGGTGAACATTGAGAATGACTTTCCAAAACTCTCTTAGTGATGCTGATGTGGCCCCAGGAACCACAGCACTAAGCATTTTTAGATACATCTTAGCGGGCTGGGCTCACTGAAATAACAAAGTAGCTCACTAAGGTTGTTTACATGCAGAGTGATCTGCACACCACACAGCCGTACTACAAAATGAGTCCCGAGATCTAAGGTGTACCTCCAGGTTCTAACTTATACTGGAAGTGTTAACATTTCCTCTCAGCTGCTCCATAATATTTCAGAACCATCCAGTTATCCTCTGGGCAATATTCATGAAGATCAGCCCAAGCAGCCAACATGGACATTTAAAATATATCATAACAGCCGCATCTCAAACCTGAGAGCATTTTCACTATCAAACAAAACTATAAGAAACCTAAACCTAATTATTAGTTGCACAAAATAACTAATCTGATTCATCACAAGAATAGAATAATTTCCATATTAAGCATTCTCTTAGGAAAGCAATCCTTTTTGGTAGGGCAGCAGACCTCAAGACTGCAAGATGGTCTGGTCCTCCAACTTTCATCCATTGAGTGGGAAAAGTCTGGTTCATGTTCAGAGGAAGAGACAGACTTTTATAATGATTGTTCAGAGAGACTGTTCATGATCCAATTTTAAAGCTAGCATGATTTTGAAGGATTGCAATTCATGAAAATGTCTCAATGAAACAAGATCTCAATTCAAATAAAATATATCTAAACAGTAAGGGAAGTGAACCAGTTATCCATTAATGGAGCATGCTATTGCTTCAGACATCCAGGAAGAAACAATTAACTTGGTTTCAAAGTTACATTATCAGTAATGTAGTTAACTGGAAAAT
>NW_004955442.1:10039050-10077083 GCF_000276665.1 Chinchilla lanigera | reverse complement strand
AAATAAAATATATTCTCTATTTATTCATTATAAAATAATAATGTAATGTATTACAGTGTGCCAAGCAACAAAAGGAAAAAATATTATCAATAATTTTGAAACTTTCCTAGTGCACACTACTTTTAATGCGCTCTCCTACATTGAGCCTAGAGATAATTACCTCCAATATTTTGTTATTGTTGTGCATTGGATTTTTGCTAAAATTTTATTAGGACTGCTTATTCAATATATCATTTATTTCTCATGTTTGGGAGTCTTGTATAAATTAAATCATATTGTACATAATTTAATATTTAATAAGTTTTTCATTTTCAAATCATCTTCTTTATTAGTACATGTTCATAGTACATGATTATTTTATTTTAAAGATTAAAAAACTAACAAAATAACAATGAAGACAAAATTAAGACAACAAAAAAAAATACATGACCTCAAAACAAAATGATAGGAATTAACAGTGATTGCTATTTTACATACTGTTATCTTCAATGAAGTTGCTCAGTCCTCCAGACATAAGAATGTAAGATTGATCAAACAATCAAAGACAGTAGAAAGTAATTTAAAAACATTGAAAAATGATGTAAAAACCATTGTTAATATTCTATCACCTTGAAATTCTATATCATTTTTATTGTTCTCTATTTTGTTAAGTACTTGTTTTTGTTATTTTGTTTTTTTTCTTTTCTCTTTAAAATGTAAAACAAAATTTATATGTAATACAAGGATAGCTGGGATAGGTGTATTGCTGATGTCAGTATATAAAGTTTGCATTACTTGTGTGCTGCTGGTACATGTGCATAACGATCCTCATTCCATTGTTCATCCCCTTTTCCTTTCCTCCTTTTCCTACATCCATTTTTTAATCTCCTTCCCTTTTGAGCAAGACAGGGTCTCACTATGTAGCCTAAATTCACCTCAAACTCGCAATCTTTCTGCCTCAGCAACCTCAGTCTTGAGATTATAGTCCTGTACCACAATTCCTGGCTTTAAAGTTTGTTTTGTTTTACTTTTTCCTGAAATCTATGACATGTATAGATATTGTTTACTCATTTTCACATCTACACTATAGTCTATTTTATGAATATACAATTTATTTAACCATTCAACTAAAGTTGAAAGCATTGGCTGTTTCCAGATTTGTTTTGATTTTCAATGTCCTTCTGGAAACAATAGTGCCAGCAATGTTTAATTTCTGTAGAATACATTCCTAGAAGTGCAATTTCTGGCCCCTAGGGTATTTATTTCTTTATATTAAACAATGACTAATGGATTCTAAAGTCGTTGTAAATATTTGTACTCGATGATCATCCTCTACATCCATATTTTCAAACGTTGTAATTTAAAGAAATTGGCATATATAAACGCTTCTTGTGGCTTTAATTTGAACTTGCCTGGTTAGCAATAAAATGAACATCTTTCCTGATTTTATTTGCCATTTGTTCTTTAGCTTCTATGGAAGCCGATTCATGAATTTTGTTCATTTTACTATTGGTTGTTCAGTATGTCCCATTGAGTCCAGGGAGATTTTTCATATCATTTTGGCAGCTATATGTGTTGTTAATAGCTTGTACACTTGGAAGTTTGCTTAGATTTTGTGAATCAGATTTCCATATTGATGAACAAAATTCCTTACTTAGGGTATAGTGAAATTTACCAATCTGTGGATATGAGTTTTGTATCTTAAGAAAATCTATTTTTCCAATGTGTCACAAAGATATTCTCATTATTTTCACTTGTAAAATTTGAAAATTTGTTTTCATATATAAACATTTGATTATTTTTAAAATATTGAAATCTCTCTCTCTGTCATTAAGGAGATTCTCCCTTCCTCACTGACACAGTTACCTTCTATCTTAGTCATTTCCTCATTCCTGAGGAAAAATACCTGACATTCACAACTTAAAGGACAGATTTATTTTGTTCCCATTTCAGATCATAATCGGCTCACCACAAGGCAAGATAATACGGCAGAGGGTCATTGCAGAGAATAGCTGCTCCGGGCATGGCAGACAGGAAGTTGAGACAAAGAAATCAAGGGAAGTGGGTGGTAAATATACCCCTCCAGGCCATGCCCCAAGTAACCCACCTTTTCCAACCAGGCTTCACCTTCTAACATCACATTTAGCTGTGGATTGGTCCACTGATGAGTAACCTCTCCCTGTAGTATAATCCTCTCTCAAAAGGAGAGGATTATACTAATCCCCACTTATGAGCACATGAGCATCGGGGGAACATCTAGATGTAAACCATAACATTCTGCCTTTAACTCCCCAAAGACTCTTGCATATTCCTTTGTGCAAAATTGGATTTAATCCATCTGTAGAAGTTACCAAACTTCTAACAACTTCACCATTTCTGGAAAATATAAATCCAAAGTCTTCTTTGAGATTGAAAGTAAACTCTTAGCTATAAGCACCTGCACAAATGAAAAGTTAAACACTTTGAACATGCAGTGGCAGAGGGCAAACATTCCCATTCCAAAAGGGAAAGATAGGGGAATAGGAGGGAACATGACTAAAGCAAGACAGAACCTAGCAGGCAAACATTAAATCTTATAGTTCCATGTCCAGCACCCGGGGTTAGTTGTATTGAAATGCAAACTCCAAAGGGTTTCTCACCCCTATGGCATTGGGACTCATGACCTCTCTCTTGGGCTGGCTTTGCTCACTCTTTGCATGTTTCCTCAGTCTATGTTCCTGCCTTCTACAACTTTTAAGGGTGTCCTCACATGTCCAGATTCACCCTCACAGCTCCAGACATTCCTCTTCCACATTTTAGTCTATGGTCAGGTGGCTCCAAGACAGGATGGCATGGCAGAGGAACATAGCAGAGAAGAGCTGCTAAGGGTTTGGCAGACAGGAAGAAGAGAGAGAGGGAGATCAAGGGAAAAGAGCAGAGATATACCCTTTCCAACCCACACCGCCAGTGATCCACCTCCCCACACCAGTCTTCACCTCTCAGCATCACATTTAGCTATAAGCTCCATAAGTCGTGCCCCCTGATCCAATCACCTTCTCAAACTTCACCCATGTTCATGAGCGCATGAGGCTGGGGGGCAACTAGATATAAACCCTAACACCATTCTCTGGTACAGATGCAGTTTTCCTACCTATGTAGGTGTTCTTTCACATACACTGTTCTTCTCTTACTTAGTCTAATCCATTTAAGCATCCCTGCACCACACCCACATTTCTTAATCATTACATTTCTATAATAAACCTAATTTGGCTGGGCAAGCATTCATTCCTTTTATTTTCTGTAGGAAAGACTTAGCTATTTTGGGTCGTTTGTTCTTCTGTATAAATTCTACAGCCATGTTAAATTATAAAGAAGGTGCAGTACTATTGGAGTTTTGGATGAGTTTGCGGTAAAATTATAACTTTCTGTCATTATTAAATCTTTCTGGAACGATATGGGTATAGATTCAATCTGGAATAAGTATAGCTAGTTTTCCCAGCACCACTTATTAAAGAGACTATCTTGCCTCCAGCATAAAATTTTGGTCTGTATTTCAAAAATCATAGGACTGAATGTACCTCAGTGTATTTCTAAATTCTCTGTTCTCTTCCATTGATCCACAGGTCTGTTTTTGTACAAATATCATGCTGTTTTTATCACGGCAGCTTTGTAATACAATTTTATATTTGGGATTGCAGTGCAATCTGTTTTACTCTTTTTGTCCAGGATTGCTTTTGCTATTCCAGCTCTCCTGGGAAGCCATATGAATTTTAGTATTGTTTTTTTTCCAGTTCTGTGAGGTATGCTGTCAATATGTTGATAAAAATTGCCTTAAATTTAAATAGCCATTTTGGAAGTACGGTCATTTTGTTAATATTGATCCAGCCTGTCCTTGAACAGAGGATACTTTTCCATTTTCTGATGTTTTGTTTGATCTTCTTTTTCAGAGTCTGTAGTTCTCATTATAGTGGTCTTTCTCTTCTTTGATTAGGTTATTTCCTAAGCATTTAATTTTTCTTGGTATTCTTATGAATGGTATTATTTTCTTAATTTCTTTCTCAGTGTACAAGAATGCTATGATTCTTGGTATTGACTCTGTATTCTTCTCCCTTCCTGAATTTATTAGTTTTAGGAATCTTTTGGTAGAATTGTTTGAGTCTCTATGTAGAGGATCATGTCATCTGAAAATAATTATAATTTGATTTCCTCCTTCCCTGTACATACCCTTTTCTTGGTGTTTTGAGTACTATGTTAAACAAGAGTGGTGACAGTGAATATCCTTGTTCCTGATTTTAGAGGGAAAGACTTCAGTTTTTCCCCCATTTAATACAATGTGAATAATTGGTTTGACATAAATGACTTATAACAGATTGAAATAAGATCTTTGCATAACTGTTTTCTTCAGAGTTTTTTTTTAATCAGGAATGAAAATTGGGCTTTGTCAAAACCCTTTTCTACATTTATTGAGAGAAGCAAAAAAGTTTTGTCCTCATTTCTAGTTATGTGGTAAATTGCCCTTATTGATTTTTGTATGTTGAGCCATATTTACATCCATGAAATGAAGTCTACTTCATCATGATTTAGGATCATTTTAATAATCTGTTGATTTGTATTTTCCAGAATCTTGTTGAGGAATTTTGTGTCTATATTCAATAAGGATATTAACCTGAAATTTTCTTTCATAGCTGGGTCCTTCCCTAGTTTTAGGATCGGGGTAATATCAGCTCCCAAACTCTCACCATGTACTATAGTAAAATCAAAATGGATCAATTATCTAAATATTAAAAGAGAAACATTTAATCAATTGGACAATAAAATACATAAAAGCATTAAAAACATAGATGCAGGCAAGAACTTTCTGAGCAGACCCCCAATTGCACAATATCATCAATAATCAACAAATGGGATCATATCAAATTAAAAATCTTCTGAACATAAGGGAAACAACAGTGATGAGACAACCTACAGAATGGGAAAAAATTTACCAGCTACACCTCAGATGGGAACTAATACATAGAATATATAACAAAAACAATTAGAAAGTAAAGACACAAAAGAATAACAATAAAAAGTAGGCAACTGAAATGAATATGCTTCTCAAAAGAAAAGTATAAATAACCAATACATATATAGCAAAATGTTCATTATCTCTGGCCATTAGAAAAATGCAAATTCAGACAACACTGAGATTCTACCTTACTCCAGAAAGAAAGGCTATCATCAAGAAATCAATAATAACAAATTCTGGTGAAGTTACAAGGAAAAGGAAACCCTTCTACAGTGATGGTGGGAATGTAAACTACTATAACAATTATGGAATGTCAAAGACATCACACTACACTGATACATGGATGTTTGTGTGTATAGAAGCACAGTTTATAATAACTAAATCTTGTAAGTGGCTTATATGCCCATCACTAGATTAATGGATAAAGAAATTTTTTTATTTATACACAATGAAGTACTACTCTGCAACATAGAAGGATAAATTTGATTCATCTCTAGGTAAATAGATGCACCTTAAAACCATATTGTTAAGTGAAATAATAAGATGCACAAGCTTCAATATCACATGGTTTATTCTATATAAGAATACCAAAATGTGAATAAACTAAAGTGCAATGTAAAAGGTGAAAAACAGAAAATGAGATAGCTCTTTTGCAAATGGGAAGAGGACTAAGAGATGGAAGGAGAGGTATGGGGAAATGAGATGATGATACGGGAAAGTAAAAAGAATTAAGATATGTTATGTGCATGTATCCACTCACCATGCTCAGTGCACTCATTATGTCCTGCAAATGTGTATTAATAAAAAGAAAAAGAAAAAACTCTTCCTGGAACGTAGAATATCTCTCTTTTCATTTAAATCTTCTTTAAGGTCTTTCTTTATCCATTAGTCTAGTGATGGGCATATAAGCCACTTGCAAGATTTAGCTATCATAAATTGTGCTTCTATACACACAGGCATCCATGTATCAATGTAGTGTGATGTCTTTGATATTCCATAATGGTTATAGTAGTTTACATTTCCACCATCACTGTAGAAGGGTTTGTTTTTCCTTGCAACTTCACCAACACTGGCAAACCCTAAGGACCAAGTTAAGTTTTAAATTACTTGAAAAGTTCTAAACCGTACTTATTTACACAATCTTTTTTTTTTTTTTTTTTTGAGACAGGCTCTTTGTCTGTAGTTCAGGCTGGCCTTAAACTCACTTTGTAGTCCAGGCTGCCTTCGAAGTTGCACTGATCCTCCTGCTTCAGCTTCCTGAATGCTGGGATCACAGGCATGCACCTGCTTACACAATCTTAAGAGCTTTACCTACTTACTCTTTTTCCTCTGTTTCTTGCATTACATTTCTTTTTCTTTGTGATTAACTGAGCTTCTCACTCACTCTATCCTAATTTTCTTTTTCCTTCTTTACCAGCTTGTGAGTTACATCCTCTATTTCAATTATTTTAGTTTTTACTTTAGCTTTTAGGTATACTTCATGCAATCTAAAGTTTATCACCATTTTTAACTTAGTCCTGATATCTTTTGCAAATGGGTAAGAATCCAAGAGATTCTCTTCTGTCTCAGATCATTTATTTGAGATGGTAGGATGAGGTTTATTTGGCCCACTACCCAGTTTTCCAGGAATGGTCCACGGTATTGTTAATGGTCCCAAGGAAATCCAGATATTCTCATTCCATGAAAACCAATTAATAGCAACGATGTATCATACTGACTATATCAGTAAGATGAGCGTCAATTGTTGCATTTATAAACTGAATATTGGCAAACCCTAAGGACCAATAAAGTACCACCCTTAACCACAGAAAAGAGCTCTATAATTATGATATGAACCTAAAATAAACCAAATATTGACCAACAGTAAACATCTATTAAATGGAACGTCCTTGCTACCTCTACTAGCAATAGAACAGTATTCAACAGCATTAGCACAGACAGATCAAGCCATCTAGAGAGTCATAAAGCAGTGATCACACTAATAAAGGTAGAGGGAGTGAGGAACTAGGTAATGAAATAAAGCAAAATTTAAAAATTAATAGGATATGATAAAGAGTAGAGAAAAAATGAGACAAGGAGTCCCAGTGCAGAGTAAAAGAGAAATAAATGGTGTTAGACAATAGTCAAAAGAAAGAACAGACAAGAAAAAGAAAACAAGTAAACAGCAAAAACAGAAAATAAAAGGAAGATAAGAGAGCGAAAGTTGAAAGGGGAAAAGAGAAAAGGAAAGGAAAGAAACTAAAAAATGGAAAAGAGGAGAACCCCCCTCTCCAAGAAACAAAAAAAAATCCTCAATGAAGGAAAGTTTAAAAATAGAACAAAACAGAAAAATCAGAAAAAAAGATGGAGTCCAAGCAAAAATTGAATGACTGGTTGCTTTCCAAGACCTGCAGACGTGGGACCGCCCCAGTCATGATTTTCTCTGCCTATCTTTAGGGCCTGTTTTGAGGTACACTCCCTGCATGTGAAGCCTCTGTCTGTTGCCCCCATATTGGTTGCTGTCCAAGCCAAAGCTTGTCCTGCACTCTTGTCTCTGCTGGATGTAGGCCTCTGGGCAGGAGTTGGAGTGCATGGTTGGGCTTAATGTCTACAGTAGGGGGATCTGGTTGCTCCCTTCTCTCTTGGGCATTGTCCCCATCCAAGATGAGATCAGCTAGTTATTCCTTGTCTGTGCTGCCCCATGCTGTGGGGAAGCCACATCTTTGTGTCAGGGCAACATATATGCAACACAGGTCTGCTTGCTCCCACATAGGATGAGCGCCCTTGTCTGGCATGTATCTTTTTGTACAAAACTTACAATGCTTTAACCACTTACCAGTCCAATTATTTCAACACAGGATGGCCAAAAATTGTGTATTTTTCATTAATTTTTATAAGATAACATATCAGGAAATATAAAGCAACAATGTTATCAAACTTATTCAACATACAGATCAACTGATTGAAATGACAACTGCCTAAGCAATGCCTGGCACAGTCAAGTCTGTAAACAAACACCATGCCTGAGTGATGTTCAAGGTAAATTGTTAAGTGGTTAATGTCTTCCTAATTTTTAGTGTAATCTGTGTCAAGTATATTAACTTAACTGTGTTCATTTTTAACTCTACTAAGGTATATCATTTGTATTGTCCTCTTGCAACACTATTTTCTTTGATCACCATTTTTTCCTGCATATGAGCCCAGATAATACAATCAAATGAATTAAGACAGGCAATTCTGCAATTTTATTTCATTTAGTTTACAAATGTATGTTCTAAATATGTTCTGCCAGGCACTGTACTAGTCACTATAAAATGAATTTAGAGCCAAATCAACAAATGGGAAATGGGAAACGGTGCTAGGTTCTCTGTGATGGGAATGGTACCATGTTGTGGGTGTATAGGACCAGGACTGGGGATTGCATCTCCTCTGGGGCTCAGAAAAAGTTAAACTGACAGGTAAGCCAGAAGGTTTCACCTATAGAAGGGGACATGGAGTGTACAAAATGTGGGGTACTAGAAGGAAAAGCTGGGGTCATTTCCAACACAACAAATTTTAAAGTCTGAACCATATATGAGAACAGAAGATTATGGAATATTGGAAGAACAGAAAGAAATCACCTGTGGGTGACACAGAAGTGAAAAGGGACAGGCCATGTGGGAGGGAAGTGACAGTCCTATATCTAACATAGGTCTGTAATCCTCCGTTTTTCCTTTCTGTGTA
The DNA here is from genome assembly GCF_000276665.1 of Chinchilla lanigera. Taxonomy (NCBI): domain Eukaryota; kingdom Metazoa; phylum Chordata; class Mammalia; order Rodentia; family Chinchillidae; genus Chinchilla; species Chinchilla lanigera. The sequence continues at coordinate 10,068,415 of NW_004955442.1, read as the reverse complement.
GTAGTATTCTCATTTCCCAAATAGGCATTTTTCACTCAGAAGTATTAAACACCTAGTCTGCATTCCACCAGCAGCTGCTGCCCAACCTGAGATTGGAACACAGTCACCCTATTTCTAAAGCCCACCCACCCCTTCTTATCTACACACACAATGTTCTTGCCCAGGTTTAGGAATTTAGACTTGATGAGGAGCTATGTGATAATTATTCAGCGAAGAAGGGACCCAATGGAAAGTTTTCATATTTATTCATTTTTTTTCATGTGGATGCATGTGTGTGTGTGACCATGTGTGTGTGTGTGTGTGTGTGTGCACGTGCATGCGTGTGTTCCTGCTCTTAAGTAAAACTGACTGGCAAGAGTGGAGATAAGTCTGCCAACTTTCTATGTTCTTCTATTAAATGGTTTCTTGGGCTCCTTTGTCTTCTCCAGCAAGTGAAGCCTCACTGAAGTGGCCCAGGGCTGCTCTCTGCTCCACTCAAAACTAATAAGTAAATAGCCCTCAGCCCTCAGCAGCTGGTGTTTCACAAATACAGTAACAAAATAGTATATTAATAAACTTGTCAGCGAAATTCTGAGAACTACATTACTGCATGGCCTGCAAAGCATTTCAGGAACAAGTGAGAGGATTCAAAGTCTCATGACTTGTATTTTTCATTGTTATTATATAATCTATATTGGGATCAGGTAAGCATTCTCATTTTCCTTCCTTATATGCAGATTAGAATTTTTTAAATGCATCAGTGAACATTTTTATTATGAGAGTAGTATGATCATCAAGAAATGTAAATATGTAAGAATTTTAAAAAAAACCTTTTTCTTATCAAATACAGGGTTGTATTAGCAGTTTGATGGATTTCTTTCCTGTTAATTTTCTGGGGATCATAATCATCCACTGTATAAAACTTTGATTTCTAGTTTTTTGTTTCAATCAACATATAACAAATACAATATAGAAATAGGATATTACATGATATTATGTATTCTTTTCAAATAATTGCCCGCTGTACAATCAAGTTGCTAAGCAATGACATACATAACGTTTTTCCTGAAGCTGGAAATCTAAGCATTCCTCAATACTTTGTTCCAACAAAATGGGTATTTACACTTTTGCATTTTAAGTGATTTTCTTTTCATTCATTTCTTCATCCATCTATTCATTACACTGAAAATACTAGGATTTGAAAGAATAGGATTATAGGCCTAAACTTAAAATGTTAATGCTTCAATGTCATTTACATTTATTTGTATGATCTCCAAAATTTGAAAAGCATTTGTCTGATCATAAGCACGAACATTGGTCTAAGAGTTAAAAAGAAAACAACCTAATTCCTACATTAGCTTTTAGTAGATAGGTGGCGTGGACATAGGGGACATTAATGAGCCCATCTCTGGGGCGGGAATAAGACTGTTGACAGTGACAGTATTGCTGGGCAAAGGAATCAGTGCATAAGGGTTCTTATCAGGTAAAGGTGAATGAAAGTAAAACTTGTTGTATAAAGACTTTGTCCAAAAAGACAGATAACCTTCATTCTCATGGGGCTGTGCTAAATACTACCAGAGGAATATAGTTAAAAAGTTAATTCTGTCTGAATAGGGTACTATATTAATAATAATAAATGATAATTCTAGATTGCTACAATGGGATAATTATTTTAATTGTATGTTTTGCCATCTGGATGACAGTCCTGGGTGTTTAAACAAGCTTTCAATTAGTATTTCCAGGAAGTGCCAAGAAAATTGTTCTTAGAGTGTTAGATTTCTTTCCCTTCTATCACAGTAATTTCCCTTTGCTTCCCTTTTTAATTTTAGGTTTTGAAAAACCCCTATCTCTGGTAGAGTGAATACAGCCGTGATGACAGTAAAGACCACACCATGGGGGTGAATGTGGCTCTCCCCCTCGGGTCTAAAGAGTCTGACTTTTTCCTGCTTCAGTTTATTTGTGTGTCAAAATAGAAAGGACATCTACTACATGCGACTGTAGTGAGGGTTCAGTATGACAAGCCACATAAAATTCTTAACACACTGCAGGATTGGTAGAAATCCTACGCAAATTACCTCTTAGAGATGGCAAAACACCATTTTGAAGATGGCACAGCTATTTGAAATGCTATAAACGACTGTATCCTTACCAACCCCGATGGGTTGCAGTTCATTCACTCCATTTTATGCAGGAGAAAATAGAGGCTCAAGCAGGTTAAGTAACAGTCTCAGTGTCACTCATGGTCAAGTGTCTTCACACAGGAATCGCGGGATTCCAAGTTTCCTTTCTTCCCTTTTTGAACTCTGGCATTGCCCAGCTGAAATCATTCATGTTAAAGATCTTCCTGAAAACACTTGCAGAAGATTTGTGTAAAACGGATCAAAAATAACCGACAATAGCATCATTCGTGCTTGGCACCTAAGAGGCATTACTTAATTTTCTAAACTACCAAAAGGATAGAGTGCTGTTTTTCCCGTTTGCAAAGCAACCACTTTTCTATGCAAAAAAATTTCACATCCTAGAAGTTTTTTACCCAAATCCTGTCTCCTTTGTTACAAATGTTTAAAGGAAATTGAGGGGGAGGGTCACAGATGAAGGATGTAGTCCTGGAATGCAAACATGCATTTTTCTCTTAGTCTTGCTTTCCTTCGGGCATGATAGGCAGCATTCACTGGTAGCATCTGGCGAAAAGCAGCAATCAACTTGTGAAATGTGGACAATAAAGATATTTCAAGATGCTTGCAAAAGCTTTTCTATAAGGATAGACCTGAGTCGGAAACACAAAGCTGAAACCTCTCTGCACACTGGGGAGGGGAAGATGGCAGCACTGGATCATCGTCTCTCTCTTGATATTGAGTGATTTGCAATCTGAAAGTGAAGTTGGCCTGGAAAGAGAGAGAGAGAGATAACAAGGGAAAAAATATTCAATTTGAAGTTGCCTTCAAGGAAAAATGTCACCCGGAAAATGATTTTATCAGGTTTGAAATGCAAATGCAATAAAATCCCTGACATATTTGGATTGGTAAAATAATATATTTCAGGATTGGATGAAAAGAGGATTTCAGTGCAGGGGAAGTTGTACAGCTGGCTGTAGTTACGATATAAAAGCCAGCATCTCAGGAAACAAAGAAAAGCACTGACCCTCTGTTATCACTATGTTGAGATAAGATATTGAGACTTAGTCAAACCTTTCCCTTTGTGAGATATACAGGTTTAGTCAAACTCCCCTCCCCCAATAAGATAGTCAGGCTTGTACAACCTTTCCTGTATCCCCACTTTGTATCCTGGGGAGACAGGTGCAAAGGAAGACCTCAGAGCAACACAGTCTGCATTTCCTTTTATCCTCCCGCAGTAGACAGTGTTGAGGTATTGACTGTCTTATATCACTTTTTTCTGCTGACTCACTGTCATCCTGAGGGTTGGGCTTGTGCGGTCGCATGTTTGGACTGACCCTGCTAAGCATCTCTTTTTTTTTTTTTTTTTTTTTTTTTTGGTTTTTCTCCGGTACCGGGAGCCAAACTCACGACCTTGCGCTTGCCAGGCAGGCGCTTTTGCCGCTGAGCTAAATACCCAGCCCCGCTGCTAAGCATCTCTTAAGCCATAAAGTTGGCTGCCTCACAGATGTGCCTCCTACACAAAATACGGTGACCAAGAAGAGGCCACTTAGGAGGCAAGGAGGTTTCTAGAGAGACTGGAGCCAGCAGGTAGGATGTAGAGAAAATTCACCTGGCTTCCAGGTAACCATAGCCCATCTGCCTTCAGGGCAGAGACAGTTCTATGACTTCCTTTTTTGGAATTTTTCTTTGGAACCTGGACCTGCCTCCACCCTGTCCACTAGCTGAGCCCCTTGGGTCACCATATGCTCATTATGCACCACAATTAAAGCTTCCTGTCTTCTGAGGCAAATGCGAGAAGGGCCATTTGTGACCTGGTGGCTGGCAGGCTTACACATCTGGCTGTGAGGTCCTCACAGAAGCCCCTTATTCCTCATTGTCACTGTAGATCTTAGAAAACTTGCCCTGTTTCATTTTCCTAGCAATGCAATAATGATTCCTACAGATCAAGTGGGAGCTTGTATCAATGTGTGTCTGATCCAGTGGGAAGGAGGAGCCTTCTGTGCCAGTACCAGAGAGGCAGGTGCCACTGAGAAGGGATCACTACCCTTCCCACTCCTCCTGCACAGAGTAAGGCTGGGCTAGAGCAAGGCTGGGCTAGACCCAGGTGACTCTCATGGAGAAGGTGGAGGTCACATGTAACATGGACGAACAGTGCATGTTCCAGAGCCAGTGGTAGCTGAGCTTTGATGTCAGTCCTACCATATGTTGTTCTGTATTCTTGGGTGATTCTTTGATGCAATCTCTTTAAACACCCCTCCTTTTCTTGCGATCTTGGAGACTGATCTTGGGGCCTTCACACTGAGCTACAATCTCAGTCCTTTTTCTTATCTTTTTTTTGAGACAGAATCTCACTAAACAGCTGAGGTACCCAGGCTGGGCTCACACTCACAGTCCTCTAGCCTCAGTCTCCCAGAGTGTTAGAATAGCAAGCATAGCTGTGCACCATCACACCTGGCTAGCCCCAATTGCTTTATGAAAAAAAAGAGGTTAATAAAATAACAGCTCACAAAACCCTGGATGGGAAATTACTGCAATAACTTAAAATAAGTGAACATAAAATTTCTGTCTAGTTCTTTCCCTTTCACAACATACAAGTGTCATAAAACACAACTTGGTGTGGTCGGGAATAAATCATTATCTTACCCCATGGTCAACTTATCTGTGTATTGTCATTGCCTATGAAGATGTGAATGGGAACTATGGGAGGTTGCTTTGGGTAAATTATAGAGTAACGAAGACCAAGGAAAAACCAGATCTCTTTACTAAATGGCTGTGACATACATTTATTCATTTACTTAGCAAGTATTTGTATTGGGCAACTACTGTATGGCAGACATGGTATTAAATCCAGAAGACTCACTGGCACAAAAAGTGAATGCCACCCTTTTGCTTATAGAAACTGTAATCTCCTTGAATAGAGGAGACTCAAGGCTGACTCTGCAGAAACACATGACCATGAGTATTAGGAAGACATGTGACAAGTACAGTGGGATTCTATTACAGGGAGATCAATCAAAATCATCTAATTGAGGGAATAATTTTAGGAGCAGGTCTTAACCCAACCCGTAAATCTCAAATGAAGTCAGCTAAGTTATAATAAGTGGTGAGAGTGCAAAAGTTCACATGATTGAAGGAATAAGAAAAAGTTCGGCAGGTCTAGGAAGCTCTCAGAGAATAAAGAAATGTTAATTTGTTAATTAAATACATTGTTTCAAGCAACTATTTAATATCACCACTTCATAAACCAAAGGATATTTCATAGTACAAAATAAGGAGACATGACCAGATAAGTATTAGTCATGAGTAGTGAATATATTTACTATTATGAAACAAACTAATTTTGTTTTGCTTGTACTTAAAAATGCATTGGTGAGCACTGGAGGTTCCCAAGAGAGATGAAGCAAAGATCAAATCACTCTTCTTGAGTAGAGCTTTTGGTTACCAATCAATAATTTGTTTTCTGCCATCACTCTGACCCAGAGGATGGAGGAATAAAAAAAAAAAAAAAACTTCCTCACTCATTAATTCAACAATGTTTGTTGAATTCTTACTATATACACAGCATTCCACATGCTTACATGAGCACAAAGCAGATACAATGTTAGCTCCAATGATCTCAAAGTTGAGGGAGATATGGTAATACACATAAAACCATGGCACCATAAGTGCAATGAAAGGGAATTCATCAAGGCTCCACAAACCTTTATTGAGGGATTTGATGCAATCCAAGAAATCAAAGGCAGCCCAATGGAAGAAGAGACTTCTCTTGCCCAGATGGAAGGTGGATCTTGGCAGCTTCTTCCTCATTCCTTAGACTTGTGCCTCCCTGATTCACATTTGATTTTCAGAGAGGAAGAAACATTCTTTCCATGTTCCATAAGTGGGCATTGTAAGGTGGGAGGAAAGATCCCTAGAAAATAAACTCAGCATAAAATCCAAGATCCAAGAAAGAACACTTCAAATATAAAGAAAAATATTTGATGTACTTACCTCCTCTCAATGGCAATGCCATACTTCCAACATCAGCTGATGGTTCCTCCTACCTGCTAGGTCAAGGACGACTTTTTGTAGAGATGAGGAAGAGAAAGGAGGGGTAAGGTTAGCCATGGACAGATAACTCCACAATTAACCAACTCACCCAGCAGTCACTCATTTAACCATTCTTTGACAAATTTGTCCTTTGTTCCAAATTTCCAACAAATTTGAAATCATTGATGCCAACAAAAAGACCAAGTAGACCACGTTCAGTGTTGAAAAACCATCTTACATGGCATTAAGACCACGTTCAGTGTTGAAAAACCATCTTACATGGCATTGCTAATAGGCAATGTGTGATCCTTGACAAATTTTAATTATTTAAGTAATATCACTCATTTCATTCATTCATTTAACTGATCAACCATCAAGTACTTAGTGTGAAACTAGCAAGTATGGCATACTTTTAAAAATGTGTTTGAAGCAAAATGTTGGCATATATGATTTCACAGAAAATATGAAATACAGGTTTTCAGTAGTTTGACATGCCTGGTGTTAGTTTTCTTTGATTTATTTTGCTTGTGAGTTGATGGACTTTTTCTGTCTATACACTAGTCTTTGCACCACTTTTTTCTATTTTCTCTGCAAATCTTTGTAGTGTCCTTTCTCCTTCTCCCCTTCTTTCAGGGCTCCATTTATACGTATGCTGGGTGGTTTAATATTGCCCCATATGCAAATTCTTGATTCAGCACTCCTCTGTTGCTTCTTTTGCTCTATTTCTCCCCCCCCCATTCTTTTTTTTTTTTTTTTGGTTTTTCTCCGGTACCAGGAACCGAACTCACTACCTTGCGCTTGCCAAGCAGGCGCTTTTGCCGCTGAGCTAAATCCCCAGCCCCGGCCCCCCATTCTTTATTTCCCTGTAGCCACTGCTCTGGGGCCAGTGGAGCCCTCACCCAAGGTGAAGAGCTGTCAGGTCAGGGCAGGCTCATTCTGACTGGGTCTCCATGGAGTCTCAACCCACTCTCCCAGGCCACAAGGACTAATGAGTGCGACTGATTTCTCTTTCCAATCAATAGCAGGTTGCCTCCTTCTTCTTTGTCCATGGATAGAAGAAGCCAAAAGTTTTCTGTTCCTTAAAACTTTTTCATTCTTTTGTGGAGTTTTATTTATTTAAATTTCTTTTTATCCATTAATTTTGATTCTCTCTCTCCCTCCCCCTCACTCTTCTCTTTCTTTGTCCCCCTTTAAATAAAGCTGAACTCAACATACTGTAATTCTCGATGTCATTTTTCTACATCTCCCTCAAGAATAAAGGATTTTCTATGCATATGGTCCATCTTTTCTATACTCTGGCTAATCACAGAAAATCCATGCTGCATTAATTTAGATAAATTGCGTCATGCTATCCATATTATTCTGAAATGCACTTTGTTCACCTAAGATTCCATTTTTTTGACCTATCAATGTTAGTACAAATAGATTCAGTTCATTGATTTCATCTTCTGGGAATGTGCCACTATGCATTTATCTGCTTACCCGCCTAGTGGACATGTAGCTTGTTCTTTCTGAGGATATAAACATTGAAGGAAAGCAAAAGAGTGAGGTTCAGTAAATTGAGCACCTGTTTTGCCTCAGACATCATTCTGGGGCAGCTGACATAGGAAAAGATATGATGCATTTAGTTTCATGGGAGAGATACAGAAGTAAACAATAATCAAACTTGCATTTCAGGAAGATTAACCCTGCAGTATGTAGAGCGTTTGGGAAGAGAAGCAAGTAGGACTAAAGGAACAAAACAAGAGTAGTCTCAAGTCATTTTCAGAGGTTCAAATGAGGAACGGCAGAGCCAGGGATATAGCTCAGTGGCACAGCGCCTACCTGGCAAGTGCAAGGTCGTGAGTTTGATTCCTGGCACCAAAAAAAAAAAAAAACAAAAACAAATGAGAAAGGGCAAAACCCTAAGTTAGAACACAGCAGCGAATAAGCAAGAAACAATACAGATGTGGGACCCATAGCACTTACACCATGGGGATGGCAGAGGTAGGACATGAACCATGCTTGATTTTCCCCTAAAGGCTTTGGTTGTTTCCCTCACACTGAACCATAGGCCAGCAAGAGACAAAGCCTCGCTCTGTGGGGATACCACATGTCTGGATTAAAACATATCAAATCCACAGTACTTCGGAGGCCTTTAGTCCAGTAGGAGAAGTTAAGAATTGGACTTTTCAATGTGGAGTAAGAGTACTGTCTAGATGCCGGTGTACTGCATCTAGGATTAAACACACACAAAGAGTGAGAAGTGGAGCTGGCCAATGCAAGCAAAGAATATTCCCAGGATGGCACTGCTATAGCTGAGATGGAAGAAGAAAGAGGAGGCAGCCAGCAAAAGGAAAAAAAACATGCATTCTGGCCCATTGCAGAGAGAACAAAAATTTTACAGGACGCTATGCCAGGACAAATGAGCATTAATATATAATGAATACCATCTGTCAGGCACAATTTCAAGTGTATTTTTTTCCTTACAATAACCCATAAGATAGATAGTATTACTGTTATTCTGTCCATTTTCTGTAGAAATAAAGTGAGGCATATGGAGTCCATGCCCAAGATCATGCAGAAAGCAGCAGAGCAAAGACCTAAACCTTGGTAGTGACAATGACCCAGGGACTACGTTCTCACCACTGTGCTGAATCAACACTGGCCTTGGTCACATGCAGTTTTACACCAGCACAGGCAGTGACCTGGATTCCAGCTCAGGGTTTTCTGGTAACAGTGTCAGGCAGGAAGAACCAAAGAGCTAGAAAATGAGACTGCAGAAGCGCCGTAAAGGGGACGGTGTGCCTGGAAAGCTCCGAGAAGCTGAGGCTGGGTAGGAAGTATAAGAAGGGGAGAACGCAAGAGGGACAACATGAAAGTGTTACCACAGGCTGATACAACTCTACCGAGCTGTATTCAAGGCTCCTGTTGACAAAGTCCACCGTGACTAGCAGCTCAATCATGTCTGTCACTTGCTGGTCTTTCCGTGCAGTTGTTTTCTGAACATTTTCTATCTGGTCTCCCTGCTTTCAAAGCAAGTACCATATACATGTCAGGTTCCTTGCTACTTCTCATCTCCCTCGCCACATGCTAGATAAACACCCATCTTTAACTGGCCAAGTGCTTGCTGCTTTGGGGCTGGGAGGAAATTTGGGGTCTATATCCACAAACCCAGATCATTTGTGATTCCTGCCTCAAAGACCTTGCAATTCAGTGGAAAAATCATGGTCCGAACTGATTATTGTTTAATATCAAAGGACCCTTAAAAGTCACTGTGATGTTAGAGAGGTAGGGGCAGAAGAGTTTTTGCTTGCTTTCTCATACAATGCTTACTTTGGAAGAAAGCTTGGAAAAGTTTTGGTTCCTATATTTGTGTTTCAGAGCACTCTGATCTTAGAGTTTCTGAATATATATCTAGTCATAGCTGAAAAATCAGTATATCTCTGATGATGCAAAAATATAATTATTATCTCTACGACCAATGAAATATGTTAATAATCATAGCTAAAAGTTATGCAGTATTAACTATTCTCTAATGATTTTTCTAAGTGTTTGCCAAGTAGACATTCATTTTATCTTTCCCCCCTCAGGAGGGAGGGCACTATTGTTTTTTTCCCACCTCAGGAGGGAGGGCACTATTGTTTATTTATTCCTACTGTATAGATGAGGGAGCTGATGCAGAGGTAGTCCAATGATATGGTTAGAAAGTGGTAGATGTGGGGTTTTTTTTAACCACTATAAAATATTCCTCTTGTTTATAAATAATGAAATTATTATGCACATAGATGCATTTTCCTTATTTTTTTCAATGAGCTTTTAAAAAATCATTTGCCTACTTGATAATGTTTTGGCTTTTAAAATGTCTCTCCTATTCAAAAGGACTGTTTCCATAAATTTAAATCAATTCAATTTTACATAGGTGCAAACTTAGAAGTGAACATCACAGAATTATGAGCTGCAATACAATATAGATGAATAGAGAAAAATGTTGATGAGGATAGAATTTGAGTCTGAGACAGATTTAAATTCCACTCCAGTCACTTACTGGTTCTGTATGCTGGTACATGTAGTTTATTTGAATTCAGACTCTATTTCTCCATCTGTAAGTTGGGAACAACAGTGAATTCAATTCACAAGTTGCTCAAGAATCAATCAAGACAATGTACAGTATCGTTCCAAATTATTGTATAGTACTTCCAACAAAATATCCTGCTTGTGTTGGAGTGCCCCAGACTTCCAGTCTTCATCAGTAGAAATACCCACTGTATCCAAATACTGGCTCCAGGACTTCTTATCACCCTCTGTGTAGTGACCAGGCTCAGTAAGTGTAGCATCCTGGCTCACCCAACAATCAGAAATCACACCTTCAATTGCCAAGTACTTCAGCAGGTTCTCTCTTTCCTGCTGGTTTTTCATGTTCTGTTCTTTATTTTTCTGGTAGTGGGAAGAAGCGATCTAAGATAAAATCCCAAAGTGCAGCCTCTAGGATGAGAACTTAGATGTGAGGTAAAGACCTTCGTTGTCGCAGGCAAAGATTCAAACAAAGAAAATAAAAAAGGCCAAAGAAAGACCATAAATAATAACCTGGTGTTCCCATACTGTGGCCGAGAAAGGACTGAGCACAGAGTTTCATATTCCAGCATGAAGAAAACTCATTTTGGAACTGTAACTAACCCTCCTTGTATGAAACAGCCCAGCACTCTTCGAGTGGCAGTGAAGGAATCTACATCTGAGACTTCAGAGGCTGTGGTGCGCAGTTGCCCACTTCTGCTCCCCTGTGGGCAAAGGCAGTTGAATGTTGTCTATGGATCTCTGATGTTTTTAAAATCACTTTCCTACCCACGTCACTCTGCATCACCTTTTCTCCTTGGCCTCTCTCTGTCAGTTTTGCTGCTTTCTGCACTTCTTAGGCTGATGAAGACATCCATCCTGCTCAAGAAGCTCATCAATAAAAATCACCTTCTTGGATGCCTCAATCAGCTAAGAACAGGGCCCTGCCTTGTGCACATTTTTACCGAATGGCTCATGTACATTTCACCCTTCCTTTACTTCTAGGAGTTTAGCTATTGAGAAGCTTATTTCCAAAGGATAAATGATAAAATATTCCCATAGTGAGAGAACTGCTAAAGAAACTTTTAGCAGGCGGTGCTACCTTTGTTTCAGCAAGCAGCCCTATAACAGTGAGTGGGTCAGATTTTGTGCTTTGGAGCCAACTTAGGGGTGATTCTGGGACCTGAATGAGCCTTTTGTAAGCAGGGAATGGCTAGGGCATAGGGCGGCTATGGGTACTAAGCCTGTGATCTCTCTTCATAGTTGCTTTTTTTTCCTGTTATAGAATACAGTAGGACCCACAGCCCAGTTATCCTGCATTTTCAGTTACCCTCACTCAACTATGGTCTGTAAATATTAAGTGGAAAATGCCAGGAATAGGCAATTTTTAAGTTGCTCATCATTCAGAGCATAAAATATCATGACATCATGTTGTTCTACTTCATCCCTCCCAGGTTATAAGCCGCCCCATCTCCGACGGTATCCACACAGCCTGTGCTATTGTTAATTACTTAGTAGTCACCTCATTATGAGACCAGTAGTGATGGGGAGTGTTTTTACGGGGATTCGTGACAGTATATGTTTTACTGTAATAAATTTTTAAAAAGGAAAAACTAAACATTTACTGTATTTTTAATCATCTCTTGCATTCTATTACCTGCTATCTAGAATCTGAACTGATTTAATACCACCTTTTTCAAAAATATTTATTGAAAGATTTTTGAAAAAACATTTTTCAGTGTGTGGCCAGGTAACTCCCGCCAAATCCCATTTCAAGGCCAGAGGCAGACTGGCCAGAAGCTGACTTGTAGTCACAGATTTCAACGACTAAACGTTAAGGTTTGGAAGTGAAAGGAGAAGCCACTGATCCAGGAGTTCAGTTAGCTGAGCTCTAACTTGTCATCTTGCCTCTGACCTGTGTGCCACTGAGGCCAATGGGGCCCTTCCGTGGGCCTCCCTTCCCTTCCTTCCATCTTTCACTAGAGAATAGAGAAACAGATTGCCACAGTCCAGACTGAAGTCAAGTGGTATGATTTAAAAATGCGGCTCTTCCTTGCAAGGTGTAAGTGACTTCTGACTGAAAAAAAAAAATCATTCCATCTTTCAGATTCTTCACCTATAAGTTAGGAATGAAAATACTGTAGTACTTAATGCAAAGTATTTATCATGATGTCTAGTCTATAGGAACTCTCAGTACATGAGAGCTAATATTAACTTACTAGTACTTAAGGGATCAATAAATAATTGAGACTTAACAGCTGTTACATGTGTAAGTCCAGCCAGTATGTGTGTGTGCATATGTGTGTGTGTGTGCCTGTGTGCATGTGTGAGAGAGACAGACACAGAGGAAGAGGGAGAGAGAGAAATGGGGCAGTTGTGTCCACTGGGTTTAAAATGCACAGACTGAATCTCATTTCCCTTACTAGGTCTGAGTGATCTGATGGATCAGGTTTTTCTTTCTTTTCTTTCCACTTTGTACTTTCTTACAGTTCTCCCATTTCTTTTCTCCTCCTCATTTTCAACAATTTGGAGAGTAGAGTCAGTGTACTAAGAATTTCTCCTAAAATGTGTTAAATATCAGCACCATACACTCGCCTTTTTTTTTTTCTTGAGCCTTAATATTTAATGTGGCTTCCATGATACCTTGCCCTGGAACCACCACACACATTCCTTTGTCACAGGGAATTCAGACTGCATTCTTGTGAAGTATTTGTCTGTTTCCTCCTTGCTTTCCATCAACCCCATATCACCTTCCAGTATTTGCTGCAAAAAAAAAAAAAAAAAAAAAATGTTCATAACAAGCCTTGTAGGAGCTACTGGAGTATTGAGTCGAATGTATATGTTTTCTGAGCTTAGGTTATTGGAATTGCAGAGGCGGTCAGTAGCTAAGTCTGGTAGGAGTCATACACTTTATTTACCTGAGAAAATTAAAATAGATAGAACCACAAAGCCATCATTACTTTGTTTGCCCCGGATCTCACACTGCAAGCCACATCAAATTGTGCCTGGGTCTCTCTGTGACAAGGGTGAATTATGAACAAAGGGCTGCATTTGTTCCTTGCTCCTCTCCCCTTTATGCCTTGCCGCACTCCCAGGTGCCCATGATGGAGATGTGATTGCAGCGGCACAGAAGGAAATATTTTAAGACCTGCCAAAACCCTTGGCTCAGAACTTGCTTTTCTAAGCAACCTGTCTGAGCATGGTGACTGCAGTGAATTATTGAGACCTTAGAGGGTTCACCGAGAGGAATGTGTCATGGGGAAGGTGGGGCTGAAGGCTGCAGCTGGATTCCCATTGCCTTCCCCCCTGCAGACACCAGCTGGGCTGCAGGCTCAGTGTGTCCTCTGGGAGCCATATCATGAGCCTGTGCAGGAAGGGTAGAATGGCATAGGGCAGGCAGGGGGTAGCTGAGGATTCGGGACTTCACATTTATCTTTGACAGTGAGAAGCAAGACATTAACAGATTATTATCCACATACATCTGGCTTTAAATCTCAGGAGCAGGGTTTAATAATTAAAACGTATGAGGTCCATTTTTAAATATCGCATGTAGACATACCTGCTTGCCCATATGAAAACAATCACAGTGACTACCTACTCCTTGTACTCTGTGTGTGTGTGTGTGTGTGTGTGTGTGTGTGTGTGCACTTAGTCCCCACAACAATCCTGTGAAGTAAGTGCTATTTTTCTCTCTCAGATACAGGAAAACTGAATCAAGGAATATCAAAATTTGCATAAAATCACATGTAGAAAAAGCAGAGCCAGGATTCAAACCACAGCGAGAAGTTTCCCATACCCACACTCTGCGCACTGTGCTACATTTCCCCGTGCTGATAGTGGTGATGAAGGTGAAAGAGAGGATGATGGCCGAGATGACGAGGAAGGTAAAGGAGATGAGAATGATCACAGTGAGCTGATTACCTCTGCTAAGTGCTTTGTCTGCTTTATTTCATTTTTTCTACTCAAAAACCCCACAAACTCCTGATTTTATCCCCATTTTGCAGTTGTGTGAGTGAGGAGAAGAGCGGTTAAGTGATTTGCACAGAAGCACACATTTAAAAAGAGAAAACAAACAGAACCAGGACTCGCATCTCAGTCTGCTGAGCTTCAAGGTCTGTGCTAGGTAAAACCACGTGCAGTTTGTCCTGTCTGTTTTGAGGAGATACAAAGAGCCAGGCTTCACAAATCCTCCAGCTCCCAAATACCACCAGAGTAACACTCACATTCCTTGTGAATGCAATAAAGCATGGCTGAAGAAAAACAAATTACTTCTGCAGAAAAAAAAGGAAGTCTGCAAATACAAAACTAAATTTCCCCATGAAGCTCTTCTCTCTCTAAGAATCACCACTTTCCTAAATCCCTGCTAATTCTCATCATTTCCATCCCAGGCACCAGCAGTGGGGTTTCCTGTGGGGATCATCTCTCTCACAAAGCAACAAGTCCTGGTTACTTTCTGAGAGTCCTGAGTACAGGATGGCAGGGTGTGAGCACAGGGACGTGGAGGGTGTGGAGGATGCTTAGCTGGGCTCCCTAGGCAGGCACTCACTGCCGCAACCTGTGTTTCCAGAAGGGATCAGTTGGGACACACCAGGTGATGCCAGGTTACTTGTAAATAGAGAAATCACAAATTTTGAATTTGTGCACAGTGAGAATCACAACAGTGGCTCTTACTTAGTAGGGGAAAGCAAAGAGTCAAGTCCCTGCCTAAAATCCCACTATCCAAGGCTGGTTAGATAAGCTACCTAATACTCCTCTTTTTTAGTTTTTCTTTTTGTTACTGCATCTTTGCAATGCGTGATAATTATATTCACCTGGGGAAATTGGTGTATATACTTATTATGTCATAATCATTTGTGCTTCCCCTTCTACTTCCTAGCCTCCCATCTCCTCGCCATCCTTCAATCCCTTTTCCACGTCTGCAAAGCCTACCTCTCTGTAGCCTATTAACTATCTTATCTTTTGTTCCTTAAATTATTTATATTTTGGGTTTCTCATAAAATCACCATGTGATTTTTAACATTATGTCTGATTTACTTCAGTTTACATTATGGTCTTAAGGTACATCCATTGTCATCTAAATGACTCAGATGCATCTTTCTTTATGTCTGGGCAGTACTCCATTGCATAAAATGCATTTTTTCTGTCCATTTATCTGTTGGGGGACTTACAGACCACTCCTAAGATTTAGCTATCATGAGTTGTGCTGCTATAAACATAGGTATTCATCTATCAGTGCAATATGCTGTCTTTAACTTTATCAGGAAGATTCCCAGGAAAGCACTCTGAGTTCTTGTGATTCCTCTGACATCCCACCTCTGGCCCTTTGTGTTTGCTGGTCCTTTTCCCTGGAGCATCTTATCTTCACATGCTCACACAGGTTGCTCCTTGTTCTTATTCAGTTTCTTCCAATATTCTGCCTTCTCCCATCAGCCCTCTCAGACATACCCAGGTACTGTCTACTCTTTCATCCTGTTTTGTGTCTGCCATGGAGCTTAGCGCTAACTGAATTTATTTAATGTATGTGTATGTGTGCTTGCTCATTATCTGCACTTCCTTCATAACGAAGAAGCTCCTTACCCATCTTGTGCATTGCTAGAAAGACCATACCTAGAATAGAGATGGCAGGCAGAAAATGCCCAACCACACTTATATAATAAATAAATGTATTTATTGAATAAATAAATGTGTGAGACATATGTTTCTCCATGTTATTGCTGAAGTATAGGTCATTATTCCATCCCACCTTTGGCAGAGCACATGTTGGCAGTGTTCTACTGGAAAGCATCAGATCATTGATGAGATTATTGTTTATGTGAATATCCATCCTCTTCTCCACATTACTGGACACAGTGGCAGTGGCTGTACTTGGTGGCATAGATATCCTTTCCCTCCTTTCTTTCCTGATGGTTCTGAAATTTCCTCTTCATCAGGAAACACATACCCCTTTCTTCTGCTTTCATCCTGACTTTATTGGTGACAAAACTCACAGGAATCTGTGGTTTGGAACATTTAAACTTGGTAAATTTCTTCTGAAGTTTGTTCATGATAATCTTCTAACATACACTTCTCCAAACAAGTTCTACTTGTTTCCCAAAACTATCAGTTATCTTCTCATTCTTTTCTGAGTAGCAGCGTGCCAGGGCTTGCTAATTGTCCCCGCTCAAGTCTCCATGGAGGGAAGTGGACAGAAATAAGTCATGCCTAAGTATTATTATTTGAGCAGTGAAGCACACTTCTGGAATGGAAAACAATATTGGAAGTAGATACTTAGCAACCCCTGCTCACCGTCCCATTTCTTAATTAGATGGCATCAGGGTACTTCCAGTTGGATGTGTTGGCCCTGTGGGAGTGGAGGGCATGCAACTCAGGATACAAGTGGTACAGGTGAGAAAGCAGGCGGTGGTGGACCAGTCCACCAGGCATCTGTCTTCCAGTGAGGTGGTTTTGCATTATTCAGTGAACATTTGCATGTTTCCTCTCTTTCCTTGCAGAATTCAAGATAAACAGTGGGACTTAATTTAGACACTTTATCTTGAAAAGGCTATGTAATTTCAGAATGCAGAAAACATCCCTCCTATGAACAGAATGTGCAGAGGAAAGAGTGGCCTCTGTTTGCAATAATTCTACACCTTTGTGCATGCTCCTTTATTTTGATTTACAGTAATGTATGATTCATATTTTATTGGAAAAATATTTGAAGTCCTTATTTACCAGGTTACCATCCTCTACAAAGAAGCCTATTCTCTTGCTCAGAGGTCAATTCTAAACTAATTAGTGCATGCACGCCTGAGTATATGTTTGTGTATTTGTTTGTAGGTATGTGATATATAAAATGATGAGAATAAATGATAGAGTAATTTTAAGTAAAAAAAAATAAAACATCATAATAGTGTTTAGGAGGGTTTTCCTCAATGCCAGATAACTTTATGAAAAGGTACAATCTTTAGAAACAATGGCAGGTATGGTAGCCCAAGTCTGTAATCCCAGCACTCTTGGAGGCTGGAGCAGGAGGACTGCAAGTTTGAGGTCAACCTGGGCAAATTAGTGACTTAAGGAGACCTTGTCACAAAATAAAATCTAAAAAGTAGTGGGATGTGGCTCATTGCAAAGGCCTTGAGTTCAGTCCCCAGTACCACAAAAACAGGAAAGGAAGAAAGGAAGGGAAGGAGGGAGGGAGGGAGGAAGCAAGGGAGGAAAGAAAGAGACATAAGTATCAGAGATTCAGGAGCTTACCCAAGGCCACACTGCTGCGAAGTGAGGCATATACATGCAGAAAGAGACAGTCTTATCAGACCTGGAGCTCTTACTCAGAATTTTATATCTAACAAAATTTATATGTTGTACAAAATGTATATGTCCTAATTTATTTCCTTTATAAGCAAACATTTTCTGTCAATGTTACGATAAACATTAATTTCAAAACCTGTGTACTTTCAATTGAACAGACGTATCACAATTTCCTGTATCATCCTCTTAATATTCAATGTGATGATAATGAATCAGCTTCTATGAGACCTAGACTTCCAAAAATCACATGTGCATTTTCCCCCAGGGGTTTTTATAAGTTTTCCAAGGATGTGCATGACTCCCGTACACAAAATATATATATAGTAGATGATTTCTGAGTTTCTTTATTCTTTAAGATTAACTTTTATTTAGATATTCAATAACTATTTACTGACAGTAATCAAAGTAGCAAATGAGACATGGTCTTCACTCTCAAGGGGCTCTAAGGCTATGCTCACACACAACAAGGATGGCCTTTCAGTTCTGAGATGTTATGAGCTTCTAGACTATTCTGTCTGCCCCTTTCCATTATACTTATTGTGATGGCCACACAGCTCAGGAAGTAACGTTTAAAACTTAGCCCCTGTATAAAAATTCTTCTCTCCTTTTTTGTGTCAGGCATGTTTTAAATGTAAAATCATGCTTTCCAGATTTCTAGCAACTCCATCCAGCATTTCAGCCAAAGGTGGATACAGCACAATTGCCCTAGGAATTTCTTGAAGCCTTTTCCAACAAGTCTGTCACAAGGCAGAGAATCTAGAAGATATAGATTCAAATCTCCACAATTCTACTTGCTAGCTTTGCAGCTGTAAGTAATTTGCTTTACACGTTAGGTCTTCTTTCATTTTACCTGTAAAATAAGGAAGCCAGTCTCCATTCTGATGATTTTTATTTTTTATTGGAGGTTGGATATGTCAAGTGTTGATCACATGGGAATCCCTTTGTAAATATTTATGTCACTTTTCTCTGAGTCCTCACCCACTGGTGGGACCAAGCCAAGAGGCACAGGAAAGTGTCCCTCTGCCTGCAACCCCCAAATGGTCCTTTCCCTATGCGATGCTGTAGCAGAGGGTGGCTTTCCCCCAAGTCTTCCGTCTCTGCCATCTGCGCAGCCAACTGTTCTCTGACTTGGAGCTTCCTGCTTACAACCCTGCTAAGCAGGTGGGGCCGACGCCTGCCTTCTCTCTGCTTCACATGCGGAATCTGATTGTGTTTGACAGGTTGCTCACGATGGAGAAAAACGATGAATTGGATTAAAAGCTCTTTGTTTAGATTTTATTAGCCAAAGAGGCTGCTGCATAATTAATTGGAGAATCAGCTGTAATCTCTCCTGGAAGCACAGGCTCAGCCCCTTGATACACAGCCTAGCTTGTGCACGGTGTAGTTGAGGGGTGGAAAGAGGGTGTATTCTTCGTTACTAGTGTAACACTGAGGAAGATACGAGCATAGATGAGAACTGAAGAGGACCATAGTCATAATCAATTCAGGTGCTCATAACAAAACATCAGAGGGAGTGGCTTACACAGCAGACTTCGATTTCCCTCAGTTCTGAAGACTGAGAATTCCAAGATCACAGTGCCAGCTGATTTGTTTCCTGAGAGGGCTCTCTTTCTGGCTGGCCAAGTTTCTTTCCTCCAGTGTCTTCATATGGTTAAAGACAGACAGTCCGTGAGTTCTCCTCTTCTTTTTGCAAGGATTTTATCCCAGCATGGAGGTCCCACTTAGAGACTCCATCTCTATTTAATCACCTTCCAACTGAAAGTCCCACCTATAAATATCATCACACTGGAGCTAAGGTTTCAATGCACAAATTCTGAGAGAACAAAAACATTCAGCCATAGGAACCATAAAAGGTCTGTTCCTCAGAGAACTGCATCTGTCCATGCCACATTTATAAGCCAAGTCAACATGACAAGTCACTCCAGGTAAGAGTCAGTTCCTTCATTTAGAAAAGGGGCTAAGAACAGACTCGTAATTCAGATCTAGAGCATGCGCATTCAACACATGCTGGCTGATATGAAATAATAACAACACAATGCTCTAATTTTAGCATTAAAAGATCTATTATTCTTAAGGCTTAGAACTTACAGATCAATTTTCAGGGGGGCTAAACCTTCTTAAGTGGCTCATGTTAGGCTTCTAATATGGCTTTTTGGCATTTTTAAATAATAGAGTCCTGGAAACTTCAGAAAACTTCTAGTCCCGTCCTCCTATTTCACATCAGTTGGTCTGGAGAAAGTGTCCTGTACAAACAAAAGCAGCAACTCTGTGGCCACAGAGAGCAGTTAGAGTGCACTGTTCTATGCTTTATTCACGAAGCAAACCAAATACCCTTGTCCCTTTTGCCATTATCCTAATAAAAATGCGCATACAAGCAAAGACATTTAAAAGGCTTTTTATTCACTCATTTTTCTCAATGAATCAGAATCTTAGTTTAAATTTTTGAAAGAATTTTTCTCGAAAAGTTCAAACAAGGTTTTGTGGTTTTTTTGTGCACAGGAAAGAAGTCAAAGCTGCTTCACACTTGGCTGAAATGAGTTGCCACAGCTCCCTTCTCCTAAGGCCTCTCTCCAGCTCATTTCCCTGATGGCTGAAACACCGGCTTCTGACAGCTGTCCTTCCTAGGCCCACAGTGGAAACGCAGCGGCCATGTGTGGAATAAATGAATAAATCCCAGATTTTCCTTGGGCTGATGCCACCTATTGTGTCCAGCTACAATGTCCCTTGGGCCAACACTTACATTAGCATAGCTGTGTCTGCTTTCTGTTGGACAGTGTTTGCAGGCATCCCCTCTCCATGCTTTCATTTCCAGTAGCAATTTGTCCTCACATCCGAGGAATATGCTTTGCAAGCAGGATCTCTATCTATCCACCTATGTACCTACATATCTATATCTATTCACTTCTGCCCACCTCAGTCATTTAGTCACACTAGTTCACTTCCTTATATTGAATATAATTTATGATACGTTAAGGTTTAACTCCATCACCTTAATATTTGTTGCATCTGTCCCATTTGTTCAATGTCCACTTTTCTCTCTTTCCTTGACTTCTGTGTACTGAGATGTTTCCGTTCTGACATGTGCCCCCTGTTTTAATATGATAAGCCTATCTTTGCTACTCTCTTAACAATTTCTCTAGAGGTTACAGAACGCAACCTTGATGATGGTCAAATATGAGTTACAGCTGTCACTCCCTTCCTGATGTTGGAACTTTAATTCCATCTACTCCTTCTCTCACATTTTGTTGAATCCTCACTCTATTCCAGCTCCATATATGTTTTCATTACCTAAGATGATATTGTCTTTCTACAAAACAAATATACATTTTACACAAAGATAGCAAATATTTTCAGATTTTTATTCCTTCTCATTTCTTCCTGCTTGTTCATGCTTCCAACCAGGGCAATTTTTCTTGAGCTTAAAGAAATCATATGCATATCCTTTAGTTTAGATCTGCTGCAAGCTATTTCACATCTGTTTTTCTGGAAATGGCTTTATTTTGCCCTCACTTATAAATTGAATTTTTGCTGTGGCTGTGTAGTTCCACGCTGGAAGTAGCTTTTTTCAGGAGGTGCATTCTAGATTCCATCTTTCCCTTAGAATTTGTTTTCCAGAGAGAAAAGCTAAAGAGGAAGGAACAGGAGCAAACGCAGAAAAGTCCATAAAAGGAGGAGAAGATGACATCAACTGCAACAGAGGGCGCTGATGAGCAGTAAAGCTCCACCTCTTCCTCCCTGCCCTGTTCTCCTCTAGTGGATGAAGAAGAAATTGATGTTAGGGGTAATGCTGCTCTAGGCAGACTGAGGAGCCGTCTGCTGAATGAGTGTATTTTCTACAATAATAAAATGCACTCTTAAAAAAAAGTTTGTTTTCACATTTATTATAATTTCTCTAAAGATAATGAAATTTGTTTTTCTGTTTGCCTTTAAGATTCCTATCTTTGGTTGTCAACAGTTTTACCATAATGCAAGCTAAAGCAGTTGACCTTGTATTCATAGTGCTTGTTGAATCTGTGGGTCAATGCGTTTCACCCTTTTGGAGAAGTTCTTACAGTATTTTTCTTAAAATATTGCTTCTATCTCTTCTGTCTCTCATCCAGTTCTGACACCTTGCTAGATCAAAACATTATAACCCATACATCACTTTTCTGCCCTTAAAAGACCAGAAAACATCGTTTTTGTTCTAAGCTTCTATCTGGTGCCTTCTATTATCTCATTCTCTCATTCATGAGTACTCTCTTCATAGATGACTGATTTTTATTGATTCAGTATAACATTAATTTCATCTTTTCCTAATTTAGTTTCTCTAGATTCAGTTATCCAATGAGATTCCCTGTTTTGTCTTTCATTTTTAACACCTTAATCAGAGTTTTTGTCCATCCAATACCCGAACCTTTACTGGTTCTCTATTGTCGATTTTTCTGCTGGCCTCGTGTCTTAGTATACCTGGCCATTGCTGAATGAGTATCATAAATGAATATTTGAAAATACAGTACTATAGTGGCCCTCCACACTGTTAGCTTTCTCCTGCTAATATTTCCTCAGCTTGTAGCAGGAAGTTCAAGTAGGAGCAGATTCGCTTAATGTAGAAGAATTGAGATGACCCAAAGTATGCTTTAGTCTTCTAAGAACATCTCTATTTCCATTTAACACCCCTGCTAAAGTGTGGTCCTCAGCTTGCTGAACTAACAGCCTCCTTATTTACCAAAGCTCTGTGGTGAATTCTGAGTCTTATCCTATCTCCTTCAAGTTAGGGGATATTCTCAGCCTCCCCAGCAGCACCTATCTGACTAGTGTTTCCACCTCCCATCTGGTCCTGCACCTACAAATCAGCAAACAACTCCAGGGGAAATCCAGCTTAGGTTGCCAGGCTCCATTCTTGCATTTCCCTCCTTTCTGGCACTTTATCCAATTGAGTCCTGGATGCGCTAACAATCCTGAACTCCACATTTGTTTTTCTCCTTTGCCGTCATGACGCTACGAGACAGACAAAATTGTCATTGCTTTCCTCACCTCTAGAAGATGCTTTCTGTTTGGATTCTTCAGGCTAGGGGCCACCATGCTAGACTTCCCTTCTCTCCAAGGCCTTGGTGCCTCTCAAGATTTAGTTGCTTTCTTAACCACTGAATGAGTTTTATAATAATATAATATGCAGAGGTGCTTCTGGGAGTGTTGATTTCATATGAACATGACTATCAGAATGGGATACTTGGGGCCATAGTTTGAGCCATGAAGTTTGCTAGAACCTTGAATTTCTGAAACAAAGGAACTGCTCGTGTCTTTAAACTGAGCTCTGAAAGCCAGAAGGTAATATTGTTTTAGGTCTATGGCTTCACCTGAGGATCTCTTCGGTGAACCCCCACTTCTTTTCAGTGATGGAGATCCGGAGGAAGCCCACGGTTTTCAAGAATGCCATCTGTCCCCCTGGCAGCTCTGTGCCACATTTTTCCCTCTTCAGAGAGAACGGCTGGTCCCATATGTTCTCCCAGATGGGAATCTCTGTCCAGGGCCTCCTTCCAAATGCAAATACAATTTTCCACATTGGTAGTTTCAGATTTTTTTTCCTTCAAGCTTCACTGTAAGTCATTTAAGGTGAGGCCTGATAGCAGTTTTGAAGTCTGTATCTCGGAATGCAAAAGGTTGAAGCAGAATGAGATGCTGAGAATCCGGGGTGGATTCCTTCCAACTGACCTCAGTTTCCCCGTGTTCCAAATGCAAGCACCTTTCCAAAACTTTCACTTCTAATACAACAGTTTTAAATATTCCACTCCTTCATCTCTATAGTCAACATGACTGAGCTCTCTTGTCTAGATTTTGAACTTGCCATGCCTTCTTTTGCTGACACATTCAGCTCTTAACTATGTGCATACTAGTTTCTCTTTTGTTCAGTCTACCCACCTGCTACAGCTTAAGTAAGTCCTCCCACAAATACAGGTGAAACATTATGGCTGGTGTGATGAGAGTAAGAAGTGGAAAATTTAAGAGGTGATTGGTCACTAGGGGTCCTTCCTCATGAAAGAAACTAAGACCCTTTAGAAAGAGACTTCACACAGGTTTTGTTCTCCTGCCCTCCACTTTCTGTCAGGTGAGAACATAGCATTTGTCCCTTCTGTAGGACCCAGCAGCCAGGTGCCATCTTGGAAGCAAAGTGTGGTCTTCACTAAACAACTGAACCTGATGGTACTGTGAGCTTGGACTTTCTGGCCTCCAAAACTGTACAAAATAATCTTCTGTTCTTTAAAAATTTCCAAGTCAGAGGCATTTTGTTATAGCAGCACAAGCAGACTAAGACATTACCTCAGACTCATCACTTGAAGTCAAACCTGCTTGTATGAAATATTTCTAAAATACAGACATGTCAGTTACCATAATTAAAATGTTTTAAAATAAGCAGGAGTTGTCTTTTATTTTGTGAATACAAACTCACTCCAGACCATCTATAGGATGGACTTGGTCATATAGACTATTTAAAAATACTAATAATCCTTACCCTGGATTTCAATTCTTCTAATTTACCTTCAGAGTCATTGGTCAAGTACCATATATACTTTTTGCAAAACTGTTCACCATAAAGTCTGGGGTGGGAATGTAAATAAGCATTAAATATATTAATTAAATAAATGAATATACTGATTCTAGCAGAAATACCACATGAGCTTTTCAAAAAGCATAAACATGAGTACTTTTATGGAGTCAAATTCTAGTGTATTTTTTAGACAAAATGTGAAATTAAAAACCAAGTTGTAGAAGCATACAGATAGAAAATCTCATCTGTTATATGTAATAAAGATAGAAAAATATATTCTACACATTGTCATGTATGTGTTATCTCTTGTCCCACTAAAGTGTAATTCCCATGAGGGTAAAGATTTTGCTTTATTTTTCACTCTATTGCTAGCATCTAGACAAAATTTTCTCCATGAGTACTTGTTGTTTAATGGATCAGAGAAAAGATCCTGGCTAGTAGAGCATCTGGATGGAGAGAGAAGTGTTCCTCATTGCTCCAGAGTTGGGAAACACCTACCAGACTGGTTCACTATCTCCCTCTTACTTCTGGACATCTGATCTCACTCTGCACTGAAAGACCAAGGACATACATGTTTCTTCTGACTGTTCTGCATGGTGATCTTCCAGTGCTTGCCACAAACTGTGCCTTGCCCAGTTTTCATCTTGGGCTCTATCCTCTGGGTAACAAACATGCTTGCTCTTTCCTTTGAATTTCTTTATCTCTTTTCCTTAACACCCCTCAAGCCTCACCGAGGCTTACATATAGCCTTTCCCAGAGAACTGCAGTGTGCCACTGGTCAGAAACCAACACTTACTCATCTACACACAGGGACCCAGGGTTGTACCTTACAAACAGTAGGTGCCAAGTCATGTCCCAGACTAAACAAGTTTCAGAATAGCCAAAGAATAGAAGCAGCTTAATATTCACCAACTGATGGATGAATAAAGTGTAGCATGTCCTTGTAATTAAATGTTACTTAGCAATAAAAAGAAATGAGATTTCAATATAATGTATATTTACCTTGAAAGCACGATCTTCAGTACCACAGATCAACCACAAACAATCATGTTGTGTATAGTTTAATTTACAGATAAGGTCCAAAATAGGGAAAGCCATAAAGACAGATAATAGATTGGTGGGTTCCTAAGTCTGGGAAGGAGCAAGGCATTGGATGGTCAGGGGGGTGGGTAGAGTTTCCAGGAAACAGAAATGTTCTAACTTTGATTGTGGTGATGAAGCGACAAATCTGTGAATATACTAAATGGTATAAATTTTGAATGGGTGCATTGTTTGCTTTATGGGTTATATCTTAGTGAATGTGTTTTGAAAAAGTGAAAATAAAAAGAATGAGTGATTGAAAGAATGAATCTGACCCAAGTTCATACAAGTGAATAAACATCTGCTGTGTATATTTAAAAAATCCTTTTTCCCTCCACATGGCAGACAATTTCTCCTAATTTGTTGACTTATTTCTACATCAAATATCAACAAGTCCGGTGTGCACCTCTGCCATGTTGTACTCTGGGGTCACAGACAGGAGTAAGGCTAAATTATTCTTTACCGAATTATTCTCTACCAGCCATAGAACTAAATGCTTAGAGTTGTAACCTAATAATTAACAAAGGCTCATCCCAAAAATTATCATTACCATCACTATTACTATTATTATTATTACTTTAACCATGTTAAACATTATAAAAGAAAAACACCTGAAGCCCAGCAAAAGTATAAGAGTATGGCTTGTTCAACCTAGACAAGGCCCTCAGGCTCAGGAGATTTTCATGCCCATATATTCCTTGTGTCTGAGCATTTTTGTAGTAGCATGGCCTGGCCTCACCTCCGCACAGACTGAGCTTTTAGGAAGAGACTGCCAGCAAGCCAGTGTGCCTGGAGTCCCCTGCCTGTCACTGTTAGGATGAGCAGCTCTGCCCAGGGCAATGAAGAATGCCCAGGGAAGTGACCTGGACACTATCCTTTGATCCCAGCTCCCCCATTCCTTCCCTTGTGTAGCTGTGTAGATAGATGGCTTTAATTACTCCCGTTCTTTAGGATGCTTGCAGAGGCCTTCCTCAATGCTTTTCCTTTCCTTCTGTGTTGGGCTGCTAATGTTGGCTGATATAACTCAGTAGGAAATTGCACCGGGAGGGATTTTGGAAACTAAGCTTCCAACTTGACTTCCACTGCAGGTACTGACTGAAGGGGGCCCACTTGGCCTCCTTTCTTAGAGTCCAGGATTCACAGCTGCAGAGCCCAGGAGCTGTGAGCAGAAATGGGCAGAAACTGCCACTTGCCCATGTCTGCAGAGGGGTTCCAAATCTCTGCAGGAGCACTCAGGACCCTTTGAATCGGGAACTATTTGCACCCCTGTCTGGCTACCTCCCTCGCTCACTGCTGCATCTTCACCATCCGCATTTATTAAGTCCTCACCATGTACTGTATATTGCACTTCTCCCTGTGTGTGAATTCTCTCATCTCATCCCCTCAACAATGCTCTGGGGCTAGAAATGTTCTTATCTTCCTTTTACAGATGAAAGGCAGGAGGAAAAAAAAAAAAAAGAAAAAGCAGAGGGAAGATAACTTTTCCAAGTCTTCCAGCTAATAAGTGGTAATACCCAGATTTCAACCCAGGCCTTCCGACTGTGATTTTAATCACCTCTCTATTTCGCATGAGCAATACCAAATTACTTGCAGTTCCCCCGATGTGCAATTTTCTTGTGCCTTTGGGCAGGAAAGGATCTGGGTCTTGTGTGTGTGTGTGTATGTGTTGGGTGGGGCAAACACGTAATTTTGGAGTCCCTCTTTAAGGAAAAAAGAAGACAAAAGTAAAGTACTAATGAAAATGTAGATATTTATTTCATATAATAAACACTTTTTAAAAATCACAAAATTTAGAAAAATAATGGCACTTCTGTAATTTTCTAATACAGGCAATAGGATGTTCCTACTTTTTTTGTGATTGTAACTATCCATTATTTCATCACGTACAGAAAATTGTTGGATCTCATTTTTGAAAAGGAGAACAGAAGAATAAGTCAGCCTTTGGACAAGGGCAGAAGTTGGCAAGCTACAGTCTGAGGCCAGCTACTGTTCTTATAAATAAAGCTTTTTTGGAAGGTTGGATGGCAGACATCTTTGTCTAACTCTTGTCAAGTCTGCTTTATCTCCATAAAGAGGCAGAGTTGAGTACTTGAAACAAAGAATGAACGTAGACTCTGAAATACAGTCTTCACCTTCTACATAACAGCTTTCCCACCCGCTGTATGGAGAAGGTGTCTGAAGGAAACTGTTTCAGTAAGCTGCTATATGGGACTGCTCCTCTGAGATTGAGCGAGATGCCTCACCAACCCTCCCCCTAGAAAACACTCCTTGGTCCCTCCCATCCAGCTCACAGGTATGGCCATGCCTCCAGATTCCCTCAGGCCCAGGTGAAGCCCTTTCTTTTTTTTTTTTTTTTTTGGTTTTTCTCCGGTACCGGGAACTGAACTCATGACCTTGCGCTTGCCAGGCAGGCGCTTTTTTTTTTTTAATTTTTGGTCTCTTTGAGACATGGTCTCGCTATGCAGTTCAGGCTGGCCTTGAGCTCACTTTGAAGCCCAGGCTGATTTCAAAATCACGATGATCATCCTGCCTTAGCCTCCCAAGTGCTGGGATTATATGTGTGTGCCACCACATCTGGCCCACCTTCATTTATGAAATGAAAAAAAATTCTTAAGGCCTCCTTCCTATTGAGCCACCTTGGTTTTACTTTGTACTTTCTTTGAACAGGTCACTCTAATGCCCGGAGAATGGTGCTGTATTTGAATGCTCAGCACTTAATGGGTACCAACTAATTTGGAAAAACTGAGAGGACACTGCTCACTGCCTGCTTCACACCTATTCCTTTTTTTTTTTTTACTTAATAGCAGAATGTGATCTTACTCAGAACATTACACTCTCAAGTTCAGGGATGGTATTTTGCAGTCTTGTTTGCAATTCCAGTAAATAAGGTCTAAGTAGGAGTACTGTGTATGAGTTTTTTGAGGCTATTTCTGAAACCTGTCATCACCACCTTTCCCCCTTTTTGCTTGTTACTATGTAGGTATAATGGCTGGTACCCCAGCAGCCACCTTGGTCTGTAAAGAGAAATTGTATATGGAAATTTGTGTTAGAATTAGCAAAGCAGAAACTTAAAAGATATCCTGTGTCCATGCTGAGCCCAGGAACCCACCCTAAGAACCTTAAACAATCTAGCTTTAGACTACTTTTATATTAATGAATAAATTATTGTGAGTCCAAGCCACTATGGATGAATTTCTATTCCTAGCAGTCAAATGTGTCTTGTGAGTGGTGCAAGAGAAGCAATTTTTAGATTATTTAATCAAGTAAGGTGAAAAAGTGGGAAATTCTTTGTGATTACTAAATTCAATGAATATTAAAATTTGTCATATTGGCTCTGCCTCCCTGACCAGCATGAAAGGCAGGCGAAAACTCAGGCACCCTCTGGGGCCTCGGTAGCTACCCACCACACCCATAGTGTGTCACCCCAAGCTGGGTGAAACCCGGGACATCTTCAGAAAGCACAGTGAGTCTGGGCTCTGCCTCCCTAACCAGCGTGCAAGGCAGGCAAAGCCTCAGGCACCCTCTGGGGCCTTGGTGGCTACCCACCACACCCATAGTGTGTGGGCCCAGGCGGGGCTGAAAGCCAGACATCTTTGGGAAGCTCAGTGAGTCTCAACTTTGCATCCCTGGCCAGCGTGCAAGGCAAGTGAAACCTTGGGCACCCTCTGGGGCCTAGGAGGCTCCCCACTACACCTATAGTGTGTCTTCCAAGACTGGGCCAAACATGAGACACCTTTAGGAATCTGGTGAGCTACTCTGGTGCCTCACTGACCAGGATGTGAGGCATGTGGATCCCTGGACAACTTCTGGGACCTTGGTGGTAACTACCAGAACAACTCACACCCCCCTGGTAGCTAAACTAATACCTTATCATAGTCAGAGACCTTGGGGAGTTCACCCTCACCCATCTCCTTCCAGTGTGGGAAGCAGGCTCTGTCCTGGGCAATATCTGAAGCCTTGGTAAGCTAGTCCTGCATCCTCCCCATTCTTGTGGAAGCTGGGCTGAACCCTAGACAGTCTCAGGAATGCTGGTGAGCCTCCTCCACCCTTCCCACACATTCCTGGAAGCCAGCTGAGTGCAAGGAAGGTTGACAGCATCTGGGACCCCACCTTACCACCACTCACCATCACATGAGCTACATTGAGCACTGGGGATCTTCAGACTCTTGCCCTGCCACTTGCACACAATCAGGACAGTGAAACTGCAATACAGAGAGTCTCTGGTTCTTCAAAAATGACAACACAAAGGAGCAAAATGCAATCCCAGACCACCACACCACCCAAAACAAGTCCAGGAGGCATCAACACAGAAGAG
>NW_004955442.1:10036645-10037790 GCF_000276665.1 Chinchilla lanigera | reverse complement strand
ACTTGTGAAGGGGAAGCTTCAAGAGGAAGAGATAACAATCATAAACATCTATGCACCAAATATAGGAGAACCCACCTATATAAGACAAATTCTAACAGACATGAAAAATGAAATAAGTAGCAACACAATCATAACAAGGAACTTTAACACACCATTGTCACAAAGAGATAGATCAACTAGACAAAAATTGGGAAAGAAATAACAAAACTTAACCAAATGTGTGAACATATGGACTTAGTACACCTTTACAGAGTGTTCCACCCAACAGCATCAGAATACACATTCTTTTCAGCTGCACTTGGGACCTTCTCTAAAATAGACCATATACTAGTACACAGAACATGTTTAAGTAAATGCAAAGGATTGAAATTATCCCATGTTTACTATCAGATCATAGTGCAATGAAATTGGAAATAAATGACAAAAGAAAACACAAAAACTCAATAAACAGTTCAAAATTAAATAACATCCTCCTGAACAGCAAATGGGTCACAAATGAAATCAAAGTAGATATTAAACACTATTTACAATCAAAGGAAAATGAATATACAACCTACAGGAACCTGTGGGATGCAATGAAAGCAGTCCTCAGAAGGAAATTTATAGCGGTGAACTCCCACCTTAGGAAAACAGAACAAACACAAATAAACAATCTTATGCTGCACCTCAAATTCCTAGAAAAAGAAGAGCAAGTCAAACCCAGAGCCCAAAGAAGTCAGGAAATTATAAAGCTCAGAGAAGAAATTAATGCAATGAAGACTTAAAAAAATACAAAGAATTAATGAGTCAAAGAGTTGGTCCTTTGAAAGAATAAATAAAATAGATAAACCCCTAGTCAACCTTATCAAAAAATGGAAAGAAAAAAACTGAAATACATGCAATAAGGAATGAAAGGGGTGAAATCTCTACAGATCCTGAAGAAATTCAGAAGGTCATCAATACCTACTTTGAAAATCTTTACTCTTATAGGATGGAAAATACAGAGGAAATGGACAGATTTCTAGACACATATGAATTACCAAAGCTGAGTGAAGAAGATATAAAAATCCTGAACAACTCAATATTAGCCAGTGAAAGTGAGAATGTGATTAAAAACTTGCCAATGAAGAAAAGCCCAGGTCCTGATGGATTCACAGCTGAATTCT
>NW_004955442.1:10014612-10034345 GCF_000276665.1 Chinchilla lanigera | reverse complement strand
TATTGTCTCCTTGGTGTAAGAACCTGAAAGACTAGATAAAACTCAAAACGTACAATAGGTGACAGGAAAGGGAAAGAAATTGCTCAAAAGAAGGAATGACTGGGATGAGGGAAGGAAGAAAAAAGAAAGAAGGAAGACAAAACATAAATATATATGTGAATAGCTGTGATGATTGTATTGCTATTGTCTGATGGTGTATGGAAATGAATAGTTAATGTCAATTTTTTATGATCTGATCGACTGTGCATGCTTGTGTTTGGTGGTCTGAGCAACTGATTTGAAGGTAACAATATGCAATGGAATTACAATGGTGAACTCCTACCATCTTGTCTTAGTGTCTCTAAGGTTTTATTGTAGAATTATTTTCTTCTCTTTAATAGTTTGAGCAATATTTCATTCTTACATCTGATAATCTGAGCAATGTAGTTGAGGATAGCGATATCCAATGTAACAACCACTGTTAATTTGTATTAATTTATCTTGAGATCCTGTATCACTTTGAATATTCTTGCTTTAATTTGTTTATGTTGGTGATACTGGTATGCTGCTACTGTTCTATTTTCTTGTTCATTTGTTTCTCATGTACTACTCTCTTTAAAAAAAAATTTCTTTGACCAGTTTAAAATTTGTCATATCATTTTCAAATTAATAATAATTGACTTTATAATTAGGCACTAAGCAGATTGTGTTATGAGAAAAGTTATCTTTTTTGTCTTTTAGAGGTTGGTATGTTTTATTATAAATATTGACTGATATTAGTTGTGTAAATTAGTGTGTTTCCCTGGGACATGTCCACGAATGCATATACTGTTTGTAATCTCAGCCACTTCCCTACTCTTCACTCTTTTATTTCCCTTATACCCTCTTTCTCCAATCTCCCTCCCCTTTCCACATAGCCCTAGAGAGAGAAGTTGCCTTAAGACATATTTTTCAAGACCATGTTGTTTGACACTGACTGAGAAATCCAATATTTATGTATTTAAACAAAAAAACAATCGGGATTTATCAGC
The DNA here is from genome assembly GCF_000276665.1 of Chinchilla lanigera. Lineage (NCBI taxonomy): Eukaryota > Metazoa > Chordata > Mammalia > Rodentia > Chinchillidae > Chinchilla > Chinchilla lanigera. The sequence goes on along the minus strand of NW_004955442.1, from coordinate 10,033,335 downwards.
TCTTACAACTAAAAGGGACAGATCCAAGCAAGCTGGGTGCATCACTACCTTTTATCTAAGTGTTGCTCCCTGTGCTAATGGTTTTTTCCTCATTACTGGGAAACAGGAAGCCGTAGCTAAAAGCAGCTAAGACTTGCAAAATTCTCATTTGTAGTCACAAGGAAAGATATTATTTTTCTCTCTATTTCCATGGAGAAAAATCCCAGGGAAGATCTCCTATTGGCCAGTTAGGATCATGGAGAAAAATCCTAGGGAAGATCTCCTATTGGCCAATTATGATCACATGTCCATCCCTTCTCCAGGAGGACTATGATGATTTGCTGGTCTAGATCACATATCAGCCATGTGGACAAGTCCTCCAGAACTAGACCGAATACAAAGGTCACTGGATAAAGATGCATGAAGCATGCCTCAAAAGAATGTTTTATCCAAAAATAGAGAATTAGACAAAAAACACAGAGCTCACTGTTTTGAATTGTCTGTTTCCCCAATAGACTGTTAAGTCTTTGAGCACAGGAACTGGCTCTGGGTTTTTACTCTGGCACATGGAAAGCACTCTAAAAATGAAGGTATCTGAATGGGTGCTTAAACCTTCATTGATGGAAACTCAGTTTTGGTATTTTATAATAATATGATTAACAGCCAATTGTAGACAGCCTGCTGTGCCAAGTTTTTCCCATTTAACCTTCAAAACAATTCTATTTGTTGATGAATAAAGTGAGTCATACGAGCACCCAAGAAACTGTGTAGAGCCACAACAAAAGGAACGAATCAGATTCAAATTCCACCTTAAGTGAATTCAAAACCTCTACTTTTATGACAGCATACTGCCTCTGAAAATAATCAAGCAAACTTCATAGAGATCCACGCATATTTTTTTGAATTATTTGGGGATCATCTACACTGAGAATCTAAATCTGATTATCTATGAGAATTGTCCCAAGTGTTCATGCTGACTCATAGTTAATTATCTTTAATAAATATAGAGCAAAGCCTGGGAATATGTATTCTAGATACTACTATGAAATATATCAAACAAGAAAAATAAACAGAAAACAAAACAAGCATTCATGTATTTACCACCAAGCTTAAGAATAAAACATGTCAAATATAATTAAAGTTCTAATTTACCCCCTCTGATAATATTATACTTTTTTCATTCTTAATGTAACAACTGCCTAGTCCCTAAAATTCACGTGTACTGTTTCCATATTTGTTTGCACGACAAATATGTATGTGCCTATAAAATAATAGCTTTCCATTGCAGGGAGAAAATACCTTTATGTAAAACATGCACAGCTTGGAGGAGAAGTATTTTGGTTCACAGTTTCAGAGATTTCAGTCCGTGTAAACTAGCTCCAAGGCACAAACATCATGGTAGGAGAATGCGATGGAGGAAAACTGTTAACCTTTTGGCAGCAAAGAAGCAAAGAAATAAAAAAAGAGCCAGAGAGGAGGGGATCAGGGATCAGACATAGATCCCATGGTCACAACCCATGGTCACCTGGATATACTCAAAGGTGTGCTTTGCCCATTTTCCAGGCTTCTTCAGTTCCTAAGAGTCTGTTGTTTGCATTTACCACAACTTATTTGCCTAGCTTTTTATGGATAAGTGAAATATTTCCAAGTTTTTGCTTTCACAAAGTCATAGAGGTCATGTTTGAACACTGAACATGTCCCCCTGTTTATATGTGTGATAGTTTCTTCAGATTATATTTCAAACAGTGGAACTATGAAATCACAGGGGTGTTGAATCTGTTTTTTCTGAATCCCTAAACTATCAGGCAATTTTAATGGACAGCCAAAGGAAAGAACAACAGAGTCTGTACTAACTCCAAGATTTTTCACTGCTTCTCAAACTTGAGGGTGATAATGAATATCCTGAGCATCTTGTTAAAGGAAAGAATCTGATTCAATAAATCTGTTGCAAGGTGTGAGATTCCCAGTTTCTAACAACTCCCCGGGTGATGTCAGTGCTGGGACTCCATGGGACACATTTTGCCTATCACGTTCCAGCTGAATAAAAATGAAAGCTAACTATTCCAACCCATTTTACTAGGCACTAACTATGGATTAAGGGTAGAAGATACAGAGAAATAATAACAAGGATGAATATACACCCCTTTTTGTTTAGGACAGTCCCACTTTATGTGGGGTAGTCCATGATCCTATGTGGTGACAAACTTCATGGTCATTTGATGTAATTCACAACTTCTATACCTTATGCCCTAAGAAGGAAAGCTTAAGAAATAGCTTTCTCAAAGTTAAACTCTCTATCCAATGTAAGAGTTTCCAACATCAAAACTGGATTGAACTTCAGCATTAGGGGAGGTGGCACAAAATTGGAAGCTTCACCAGGGTATTTCTAACAACTCCATTCCTAACCACAGCTCCTGTAGTACAGGAGCAAGAAGGAAATCTTGCTAACTCACAAATTTGTCTCTTTCTTTAGATGGTATTGAATTACTTGATTTTATACCAAATGATACCACCATCTGGAGACATAAATGCTGAATCTGATAGACACAATGCATAGGACTATGAAATGTTACTGAAAATATTGCCTATTAGATTTGGAGTACAGTGTTCGCTTCAGCAGCACGTATACTAGATTTGGAGTGCAGCAGTTAGAATTGACTTTTGAGAAGACTGCAGAAGCATCTGTAATGAACTTGACCCTGATATGGCTGCATTCTTTGCACACTCCACTTACACCTCAAGACTTGTTCTTCAAAGCCAATATGAAGAGTCACCAGAGAAGAAAATGAATGGGGGAATCTTGCTTGCAGAAAGTGAGAATATATGTTCTTGTTCTGATCAGAAGATATTTCTTGACTCTGTTGGAATTGGGCTAAGCTTTTGGCTTCAAGTCAGTATTTGAGCTCTGCCTGCATGCATGAGCCATGGGAAAGCCACTTGTTTTACTACACAGTGGTACCTGGAACAGAAAAGCATGCTTTATGAGAAGAACTGATAAAGATCTGTACAGCTAGAAAAAACAAGTGAATGACAGACAGCAGGTGTGAGCTTATAGAGCTTTGCCCCAACCCTTCTCCCCACAAAAAATCATGTCTGCATGAGCTGCAAAATTCACCTTGTTATAAAAATTGAACTTGTCATAAATGCATGCTAGCTTTTACTGTTCTGGTTGAACTTCATTAACTAAGAAAAATGTAGAACATTACAAGTAGATAATTTAAGTTTATCCATAAGCACTACATATTTGATAAGAATTAACCATTTTATTTTGTCAAGTGAACTGGATGCAAATGCAAAATTTCTTCAGTACAATAGCTCCCAAATCCCTTTATGTAATAATTATTGACTTCTTGTTTATAAGCAGGCCTGAAAGTAATGTCTCTTTTTAATTAGTTTCCCAATGACTTTCTTTTTCTTTTTTAATTAAACAATGCCACAGACAAACTTTTGAAGCTAAAGACACTTTAATGGATATGATCTGTCTAGCTTTCTTTTCCTGACTGTATTCATTATAGACGAATCAATGAAAATTGATAAACTCGTGATGGAAAAAAGGATGCATTTGTATTCATTACAGAGAATTGGAGATAATAATAAAATGAAATGTTGTTATAGTGAGATATAAACCCAACCTACAGAATTGTTCAATATGAGAATAGCTAGATACATTTCATTAACATGATAGGGGGCAGCTCAGAAGCGGAAGCCAATAATTTGAAAAGTCTTGAACACAAGGGTTATGCTGACTATACAGTTCAATACGTTAATTGACAATAAATCCTGCTTGCTTCTAAACGGCACTTGACTAGTCATTTTCAAGATGGTCATGATTTTTTATGATGCGGAACTTTTAATTTACAGGGATGATAAAAATAGATTTACTTTCAGCCACTTGTATTTGATTTAATTACCTAATCAACTATAAATCATCTACTATTGAAAAAGTAATTTAACACAGATGATATTCAGCTGTCATATTTTTGGGTTACTGCTGGGTAGTTTGGTGAGTAGAAAGAGTCTATGGTAAATCATTTTCACTTTTCTCTAAGTCTGAAAGAAGTCTACAGAGCTGAAATCTTGCTTGGCGCACCTTTTGAAGGCATTCACTTATCATTTTATTATTTGTTTCTTAAGTAGACTCATCTTGAAGAAGAATAGTGTCATGATAGTGGCTAAAACTAGGACTAGATAAATTTTTTAGCATTTTTCCAGTTCTTTTATACTGTCGTATTGAGCCTAGTCATAAGTTTGACGTGAATCTAAGGTGGTAGCTAAGATTGACTGTGGAAAAATGGAGTCTCAGCTCAGCAGAACCTGTGGGATTAAATGCCTGATTGATAGATGGTGGTTATTTATGATTAAAGAAAAAAGGCGTGGTTTCCTGGAATAATTGGAGGCTCTAAAACCCCGGTGTCAAAAACCCTCTTAGAAAGTCTCTTCCCTGGCTAGGTCAGATAACTCAGACACTCTCCTTTTCTCTTAGCCTTTCCAGGAAATCAAAGTCTGTGACATTTTTGTGACCATATGCTGATTACTATTCATTTGCTTCTAAAAGACAATTGTCTTGTCACTTGGCTACTCAAAATTTTCTATGGTTTCCCCTCCTACTCAGGATAAAATCTAATATTTAAGACAAAGAAAAAACTTAACTCTTCCCCTATTTGACACTTTGCCAATAAAAACCCCGTGCAATATATTTGTTCCAAACATTCTGAAGGTCTTTCAGTTCCTGTAAAATTATGATTTACTGGCCGACTTGCTGAGTAGATGGATGAATAAGTGATTGAATAAATGGATGGATGGATGGATGGATGGATGGATAGATAGTGATCGAATAAATGGATGGATAGATACCAAGTGGGTAGATAGATGAGTAGATGAATGAATAGATAAAGTAATGACTGAATTCCTTTTCCACTTATTTAGCTATTGCCTTCAGAATGTCTCTTTTGGTCGAAGTCATTCTTCACCTGCATCTGATCTGTCAGATCACAATTACTTCAAGTGCTGAGGTGGTCATCCCCTTTGATGAAGTATGATCTGACTCATGATCCCAACCTGTTGGTTTAGCCTGTTGGTTCCTGAGATTCAGGTGGTAGACACCACTGGGCTTAGTTCATGTTATACTTAATTATCTCCTCCTCACAATCATGCATGGAATTTCCAGCTTCCTTCTGTCCTTATCCTTATTAGCCCTTAACATCTGCCCATTAACGAGAGGGCTGCAGATCGAGGCTTATAGGGAGGATCAAGGGAAATAATAGATTTTGAGCTGAGTCAGTCAAGAGATTTTCAACTTTTAACACAAGAGCAAATTTTCACCATGTTTGGTGATGATCTTTAAGCTTAAGTTTTCCCAAACATCACATTACTTTTGCAATAATAAAAATGCATTATGCAAAATAGTTAATTTTTGAAGATGTATAAAGGAGACAATGGACTCATTTTTCTATTCTATTTGCATGGGCACATAGAATTTATTCTTTTATTTGGTTGAGCTCTATATATTAAAATGAGCAAAGGTATGAAAGTAATGATACCTAAAATATGTGTGTGTATATTTACACCTATTATTGAGAAGAAGATATAATAGCCCAATTATTTCAAACAGATATATTATCCAAAACACAATTATTTCCATTTCTATATGCTCTACTCCACTTTCTGAGAATAGACCCATATTTTATAGAACAACATTAATATGGCCTCATTCATTTTGTGCTCTGGTTTATTCATTTTATAATTTATTAAAACCATTTCCATATATCTATATGGTGTTCATAGTGATAAGTTTTAGTATATGTGCATAATATTTTATCATGTTGATAGAATATCATTTAGTCCATCTTCCCCTATGGATGGACATGTTTATTATTTTTATGCTTTTGTTGCTGATGTTGTCATTGGAGATGATACTATAAAGACCAATAAAAGATATTGAATTCAGAAAGTCTGATTAAAATTTTTCATCCAATTTTCCCTTTCCCTAAAATTATTTATTTTATTATCTCAGAACTCATTATATCCTTAATTTCTATTTTCTTTTTTTCATGGTTTTTGTCTTGTAATCTTCCTTCCTATTTTGTAATCCCTTCTTCTCTAGCTTTAGCCATATATATATATAGCTATTGGCACAGTGACACAGATTTGCTGTAGACCAACCTGAATTCATGGGCTCCTCCCAACCACTTGAGAGCTATGAGAACATAGGAAGATGATGAACCCATTTCTAAACTACTATATTTTCATATGTAAAATGAGAGTAATACTGGCCTTAGAGATTTATTAGAGAGAAACTTTAAGGAAATTTTCACTGATACACTTAACTTACATTATTTCATTTGAAGTTTTTTTAAAAAAATTAGCCTCAGGAAGAGTAGGACTAGATCTAAAAACTGTAGTAGAGAATTCTTTTTGATATGGTGTGCTTGTCTGCTTGTTTTCTTTCTGCTTTTCCATTTTCAATAACCAAAAAATACTGTGCTGGCCACAGACCAAGTTTAGCAAGCCCATGCCTAACTAGCCTTAATAATCTTTCTTTGAGACATCTTTCCAAAATGCTACTTAAAATTCATAAAAGTGAAGTTTAAAGTAAGTGTCAACTTATCCAATGAGAGTATTCCTCATTTTTTGTAATTGAAATGATTCATTGAAATGGTCTTGAAGTTTTCACTATGGTGAACAATGTGGTAGTAACTTTGAGTGGAAATATTTTCTTTGAATGAAGATTATTTCCTTAGGAGGAATGCTTGCATTCGGAATACCTGTTCAGACTATTTAAACATCCTTAACTTGACTCATTCTGAGGTTATACTTTTTCTATTATGTTGCACCAGTTGGACCTCACGGCACAAGCTTGTAACCACAGCACTTTGGAAGGTTGAAGAAAAAGAACTGAACCACAAATTCAAGACTTGCCCAGGCAACTTAGCAGTTTAGCAAGACCCTGTCTCAAAATTTAAAAAAAAAGAAAAAAAAGAAAAAGATCTTAGCATGCAACTCAGTGGAATGGTCCTGGATTCAATCGTCAGTACTTGTGTGTGTGTGTGTGTGTGTGTGTGTGAGAGAGAGAGAGAGAGAGACCAATATTTTGCATAGCTTCTCACTCTTCTTTGGTTCACTAATATGATACTACAGGAAAGAGAAAAGAGAACTTGAGGACAGGAGCTCAGCAGGCTCAGGGATACAAGATTCCTGTTCTGGGAAACATCTTATGTGTGTATGTGTCTATTTACATTTTGTCATTTCAGATCACGCTTGTATATCAAATAACCCAAAAAGTGTTGTTTCTGTACTAAAAAAAGTGTAGCTTCTGGTTACCTACATATAAGTAAGACTTAGAAGTTAATCTGCTAACGGTTTACAATAGAGCAAAGGCTGAAAAGCATATTTACTTCACTAAAAACTCATAGATCCGGCTAAAATACACTAAATCTTGCTCATATTTAGCCTAATTTTGTCTTCTTTTATGCATTTCACACATGCCAGCTAAAGAGTTAATTGCTTAAAATGATATTCTGTATTTAAACTTTTTGGCTCATGAAAATATTTGCTTCTGGTTTTTGTTATTAAGTAATAGTAATTTTGGGCCAGCGGTGGTGGCACTCTCCTGTAATCCCAACACTCGGGAGGCTCAGGCATGAGGATCACAGCAAGTTCGAGGCCAGCCAAGATATAAAGTGAGTTCAGTGCCAGACTGAACAGTATAGCGAGACCCTGTCTCAAAGAGATAAAAAAAAAAAAATGGAAATAGTAATTTTCCTTTACTCTTTTTGATGAAGTTCTTCTAAACTAAAATGTCAAACAGTGGGATTGTCTAAACTTAGAATTCTTCCAGCATCTTCCACATTCTTTCTCCCTCTCCCTGTCCACCTCTCTCTGCACCTCTTTCCAGCTCCTCCTCTCACTTTCTCCTCTCTACCCAGGCAGATCACTCCTATTCTGTCAGATGTTCACTCACCTTTGCTAATGAGCAGTTAATGGATTTTGGCATCAGTGGAGGCAGGAGGTGGAGAGGGCTGTTAGATTGTGGAATGCCCTGGTGTGCTGCGATTGTGCATATGGGATCCTCAAATCCAGCCCTAGAGCCATTTCCTAGTTCCTCCGTTTCCTGGAGCATAGAGTGTTTAGAAATACAGCTCTATTTTAAAACCTCAGATTCACCACTTTATCTGGCTATATCCTCCCCTCTTGGAATTGATAACGTGTTGACTCTGAGTCATAATGGTAACTTCCTCATGAACATCTGATGTTGTGAAATTAACAAAGATGAGAACTCCCCAACAGTTGAAGCCAAGAAATGAATTATAAAAATGTTCTTCAGTCACAATCCCAGAGAGAATCGGTTATGAATTAGTAACAGATGGGAAAATACTATTCACTTCCAGTTTTACATAAATGTCTATAATGCTTGTTCTGATCATAAGTTTTTATTTCTTCCAGAGCTTCATTATGATTCCAGCAAGATTCACCATTAAAAAAATAATTTAGAAAAAGCTTGGGTTGTGTAGATGCAATTTCTCTTTCTTTTCTCTCTGCTTGTTATATAAAAGAGTAAATAATCCTGGTAAAAGATACACATACCATTTCATTGCTTACCTTTTTTAACTCACAAAATAAATTATTATAAATTATCCTAAGCCACATAGTCGAGGATATTTACTGTTGGTTGATAGATTACAATCTATGAAAAAAGTGCAAATTAATAGAATCTGCCACCTCCTTTCACCTTACACTAACTTAGAAAGTAAAATATCTTTATTATTTACAGCAAAGAATGTAAGAAACTCTATCAACACTATACTTGATACATAAGACATCATACATAAAATATAAACCTTTGGGTTTCCTTGACAGCCTCCTTCTTTTAGAAAGAACCACTCACCTTTGAACCCCTTGGCAGCCATACTTCCAGGAACACTTTCCAACCTCACTAAATTGCTTGAGGTCAAGCCCTGAGCCTGTTTGACCTTCATTCCCAATCTTTGTGGCATGTTGAGAGTCCTCCCTTAATTTCTGGTCTTGGACAGAAGGTCACACCATGAGGTACAGGATCCAAAGACCTGAGGATGTTCAAGGGCAGACAATTTAACCTTGAAGTATGAGGGGATCTGTTCCCTATGGCATGAGACTTGACTGAAGGAACCAGGCAATAAAAGGAGCTGGGAAATACCCTCCTCATCCTTTCTCCTTTATGGAGACATTTCCTAGGTAAAATTCTTTTTGCAACACTACCTGAGAAAAGCCCATCCGTGAAGTCACCACGCTCACTGAGCAGACCTGAGGTGCCTCTTTACTGTCTCTTAGGACACGGAGGCCCACATTGAAATGCAGTGCAGAGCATTCTCTCAGAGGTTTTCTTGCCTCAGCTTCATTTCTTCTTCACCTTCCTTGTCCTGGACCTTTAGCTCTCGAGTAAAGTATCAACACTTTAATCCTTGCCTCAAGCTCTGCTTTCTAGATATGCACCATCCACTTCAGATAATATAATTATTAGCATTGCTCCTTTTCACTTCCCAAAGTTATAGGATCAATTTCTTGGTAGAAGGGAACTCTTTGGAAAACTAAAATGGAATGTGGTAGGTTGAAAGTGGCCCTGAAAACATATATCCAGATCCTGACCCCAGTACCTCTGAATGTGATCTTATTTAAGAGTAGCGTCCTTGCTGACAGAACTAAATTAAGGATCTTGAGACATGTTAATGCTGTATTTAGGATGTGCCCATGATGAGTGTCCTGACAAGAAGCAAAAGAGAAAGAGAGAGAAGACAGAAATACACAGTCCAAAGGTCTTGTAAGGACAGAGGCAGAGATTGGAGGATGACCACTACAAACCAAGCAATTGTAAAGATTAAGTCAGTCACCAGAAGACAGAAGAGAAGCAGGGAACAGATCCTCCCTCAGAGCCTCCCAAAGGAGCCAACCCTGTGTATACCCTGAATTGAGACTTCTGGCCTCCAGAAAAGATAGAATCAATTTCTGTTGTTTGAAGGCACCAAGTTTATGGGAACCTGTTATAGCAACTCTATGAGACTCATACCAGGAGGATGAAAATCTTGAATTGGCTTTTTTCTCTTTTTGTTTTTTGCTGAAAGGAGAGAAATTGGGCTTGACTTGATGCATGCTGTTTCTTAGGATTTGAGGGCGATACACTGTTACCCATTCTAACCACATCCTTTCAGATTCATACAGTTACCCACCCAGCCCCGTATCTGTGAGGGATACATCCCCAAAATCCCCAATGGATGTCTCAAACTGAACAGTCTGAACCATGTATCTACTGTGTTTTTTCTGTACAAACCTATGACAAAAGGTAGTTTGTAAATTAGGCACAATACAAGATTAACAGTAGCTAACAACAAAATATAACAATTATAACATACATGGCAATAGAAGTCTAAATGTCTTCTCTCTCTCTCTCTCTCTCTCTCTCTCTCTCACGCACACACACACACACACACACACACACACACACACACACTTTCAATATTGCTTTATGCAGTGCTCACTCTTCTTGTGATGCTGTGAGATGGAACCGTGTCTCTGTGATGAGACTGTAGAGTGAGGTGAAGGACATGGGCACCGTGACACAGCATCAGGCCCCACTGTGCTTCTGACCACAGAGGACCTTCTGCTTCATTTCTGAGAGGGAGAGCATAAGATTTCATCCCACTACTCAGAATAATAGGCACCTGAAAACTCCTGGGTTGATTACATTTGGGATTCTCTGTCTAACATTTTTCTCCTGTGGTTGACTGTATAACTAAAACTAGAAAGCAAAACTGTGGATAAGAGGGAGACTGTTGTGGGTCTTTTAAGCACTTTCCTTAAGACCCCCATCACTGACTTCTTCCATCTGCTCTTGGAAATGCAGAGAAGACTTCCCAATCAGAGGTCATTCTCCTACCTAGTGAACTCCTATTGATCCCTCCAAAACTAACACCTGTATTGCCACCTCTTCCAAGACACCTTCCTCATATCCCCAGTCATTGCCCACTCCCTCTGTGCGCTTTGAGTACCCAATCTGCTCTTTTTAAAAGCAACTGTTGACCCTCTGCTGCAATTGTCAGTTCAGTTTTTCTGTTTCTTCCATTAAACCAGCATGCATTTTTATGTTCCAGATAGCCTGAACTTTCTCATAAAAAATAAAATGGGGATCTTTTTTGCAAGGCAAGATCTTTTGCTGCAGTGTCTAAGAACAATTCCAAGTTCAGAAATCATATTCTTTGCGTATCTTTTTGCTTCTAACTAAGCTGCTTACTTCTTACAGCCAATCTTCCTTCCTAAAGGCAACACTTTATTTGTAAAAATGCTTTCTAAAGAAAGGAGGATATGGGCATTATTTTAGGGAGACTTTCTAAAGAGCCATAACAAGTCTATTTGAATCTTTTATTTGGTATTAACTAGATATTTTATCATAAGTGAGCAGGGAGTTTCTGGTTCACTAGTCTTTATTGCTTTCTTGAATGCATTTCAACCTTTTCCATAGTTCAAGTCCATATAATCCCCAATCCTTTTTTCCTTCAAATTTTAACTCCTTCGCTATGCTTCTCGTAACTCCTCTTGTTAATGTCTCTAAGAATTCACTGTTGACTTGTCATCTTGAATGAGGATATGCTTTGAACTTGTGGAGAATTTTGCCTTTGAAATTGGACTGTAACAGTTTGAGTACTTCAGCTTTTTTTTTTGCCCTTAGCCAAAAATACTTGCTCTAAGCACTTTTCCCCTTGATTCCAAATGACCTAAGGGAGCCTGGTTCTACAGCAATGAGATCTATAATAGGTTTATGTTTGGAGAAGCCCTCACTCTGATCCAGGCATAATTAAGTAAATGTTCTTGATGTCCTTTCTGAATTCTCACGGAAGGACATGGTATTCACAGCAATTTCCTAGCAGATCTTACAGCCTCTTTTCTTGGTCTCCTTCCTTCCACCTATTCACAGAGAATCCTGTGCTTCTCCACCGCCTCATCTCCTCATACACCTTGACACCTTGACCATTAAGAACTTTTTGCACCTGTCTCTGTATGTCTGGTTATTCTGTCCTTTCTGAATAGAATGACCTTTCTCTTCTTCTGTACCAAGTAAACTTGCCTTTCAGCATTCAAAGGAAAACTTCACTTCACAAGAAGCCAGACTGCTCAGAGCACATTTTTCCTGTCCTGAGATTATCTATTGAGATGTGAGTCTGTTCTTTGTCTTCTTTGCTCTAGAAAACTCTAATAAATGAGACACACATTTTTCTTCTCCATCAAAGAACAGTAGCCAAGACTTTCTCTTCTGAATTCTAGTTGCTAGCCTGTATGGTAGCAGGATTATGGGAGAACTGATACCCTTGGCATTCAACCAAACACATTTTCGTAAACATTGTCTGAAATCATTTTGAGCAGAACAATTGCTTGTGAAAGTCGTCCAGAGAAATATGTACTAATGAGTGCAAGTCTGGGAAGGGATGGCTCCTAATCCCAGAAATTCCTGAGTGGGTGTTCCTGATAAAGCAAAGACTGGTTTGAGGGGAAAACAATATCAGAATATGGAAAAATATGACTTGGACTAGAAGAGGCAAGAAGGCAAAAAGGCAGACAGGATGCTGTACTGAAAAAGAGATGAAGGTACCCCAAATCCACCTGTGGAGATCCTAAGGTCCAAGTCAAAATCTACATTTGTTCAGTCATACAGTACCTTGACAGCTACAAGGTGATGGCTCAGAAACTCACCATTTCCTCAGTGCTTAATTGGTACCCAGCACATATTAGATAATTTGGACACATCATTTCATTTAACAAACATGACAGTACACAGGATGTATTATTATCTGCTTTTTTTCAGAAACAGATACAAAACTCAGAGACATTATGAGAGACATTATCAGAGAATTAAAACTTGAGTTCTATTTCAGTGTCAGCCTGCAGAGACACACTTTCTTATCTTCCAGGTCACATTCCTTTGGGAGATTAGAGTTCTGTTGGTCTCTTTTGGTCATACTTGGCCTCGTAGGGCCACTGGCCCAGTGAGATCAGCTTCTACCCTTGGGACCAAGAACCCAAGAAAAACATAGCCTTCTCACCAGCTAGACATATCACATGGAGTTCTACAAGGCCTGGTCCAGTCCCAAGCTCTAATAAGACTCATTCATTATCAGGGCAAGGAGCAATGCATATAGAAACTTAACTATCAACTCGGGAGTTTCCTTAACCTTCTGCCTCTCTCAGACTTTCTTCTCCCCACAACGGTAGGAACAACCCACTAGTGCTCACTGGCAGAGAACCTCTACCTTCCTCGTAGTACTCGATTTTTGGCTAACCTCTGAGCTTCTACCATGATTATTGGTGTCATTTATGGCTCCTGAAGGAGCTTAGGGCTTATTTTAAGAATCAGCCCAGCCTAAAGTTTCCACAGGAGACCATTGGAGTTTTATGGAAAATTTTCTATCTGTTAAATGACCTTGAGAACCTTCTCAAGCTATGACTGAACAAATGTAGCCGTTGACTTCCTGACACATTGCTCTACCTTCCCAGTCAACTCCTGGAGTAGGAGGGTGTTTTCTCTGACATGATCTGTATCCTGAGGTTCTAACGCCATTGTTGGCATAAAACACTCATTTAATGACAGAATAAACTGGCTTGGAGTCTCTGATTGAGTATTTCACTTCATTGTCACTTAAGGGTGTCTGAATGTGAAGTGTCTGTCCCAATTCTACATACTTTGTGCCTGCCCCCCTCCCTTCTTCAAAATGCACAGAAATGACACCAACATTTGTCCTTTCTTAGAGTTTGAGAAATAGATACCTTGTTCCTGGAGTTAGCTCTTAAGTCCCTGATCATCCATTAAGCTCCACTTGATTGCTCTGCAAATCTCTATGGTTTAAGAACACCTTGCCTTAAAAAAAAAGAATTGATACAAGGGTAGATTTAAAGACTTTCTCGGGTTTTGTGTTATTCTATTAACAACACCAGAAGAAAAACTATGTCTTTATCTATCTAGGATTTACTGTAGAACCTCTGAATAAACGAAAATTTGACTATAAACCCAACATTTCCAACCAGAAATGTCAGAGTTAAGAGAAAGCTAGGTTTATGGGAAATAGTTATAAGTTATAAGTAACAAGGGGAGTAACACAGCAGGACAAGGAGCATGCTGAATTCAACCAGGCTACACTGGCCTGGAACAGCAGTGTTACTGGAAGTAAATATCCAAAATGTGGTATGTGAGTACAGCAGTAGACACCATGCTGTCTGCTTTATATCAAATTATGTCACTTATTCTTTTCAGTGTTTCCATGAATGGAAATCTTATATCCATTTTATAGATGCCAAAACTGAATCTCATGTGGTTATGTATGGCTTTGATTTTTTAGAACTTCAGTGTATGACTTGAGTTGACTTTCTAAAAGCAGGAAGGTTGGCTTGAGATGGTTCGATATTGTTGAGACTAACTAAAAGGATGACTCTGTTACTGAGTCTAATGATCTTTATATTAGCCCAGGGAGTCATTAGGAGTCCCAAGTAAACAGGCCTCAGAACCAGAAGTTTTACATGTGAAGCCTGGCTCAGCCACTTTCAGTGTGGTTTTTCTTGTGTACAAAATGCAAACAATAGTGTTTAGCTCTTGGAAATTTATGGAGAAATAAGTAAGCTAATACTGTAAAATAAATGCTCAGTAGATGTTTTCCTTTCCTTCTCATGGTGTAATATCAAATGTCTATTGCCTCTTTTAGCAAAACATCTCTTACATAACCTTTGAACTTTCACAGATATTTATTTATCCCTATCTTATGGAACTGACACTGCTATCTGCATTAGGCACAGAAAGAAGCGAAAGGACCACACACATAGTAGGAATTCATCACTGAATGCATTGGGTCAGGATACCCAGGTATTAAAGCTAGGTTCATAGGTAGGTAGACAGACAGGGTGAGATGATAGATGATAGATAGATAGATAGATAGATAGATAGATAGATAGATGATAGATAGATTTATTTTAAGGAATTAGCACTTACAATTATGGAGTCTGATGGGTTCCAAGGCCTACAGAATGAATCAGCACACTGCAGAAGGAGGAGATTCTATGGTATGGTTTAAGAACCAAGGCCAGTGGGCTTAAGAACCAAGGAAGGCCAATGTTTCAGTCTAGTGTGAAGGCATGAGAAAAAACAACACCTCATGTCAAAGGTACTTAGGCAGGAGAAAATTGAGATATGATCAGACTGTCCTATATTCAGGCCATCAATTAATTAGATGAGGTCCACCTGCTTTATAAAGGGCAATTTGCTTTATTCAGTCTATGAATTTCAAGTTAACCTCATTGAAAAATACCTGCAGAGAAAGTCTCAGAATAAGGTTTTTATCAAAGGTCTGGGCTCCCTGTAAGCCACTCAAGTTGACACATAAAATTAACCATGAAAATAAATAAGGGAACTTCCTCAACTCTTTTAACTGAAAGCAAGTTCATCTTTCCCCACCTGTGTGCTTCCTGGGCCGTATTGATGGTTCCTGGCCTCCTCCAGCAGTTTCTTGCAGTAAAATTCAAAGTACAGGTTTCAAAGGGCTTCAGGAGCTTTTTAGTTACCTGTTCAGAATATTAGGTTTCTTTTTTTTTTTTTTTTTTCAGTACCAGGAATCAAACTCACAACCTTGCACTTGCCAGGCAGGCGCTGTGCCGCTGAGCTAAACCCCCAGCTGCTCAGAATATTAGGTTTCTGATTTCCCGGTTTCTGTGTTCTCCAGGTTTCCCAGCCAACCTCACTGTACCTGCCTGGAGATCGTGCTGCATCTAGAACTTACCTTTTGCTATTCTCTACAGAACCTCCAAATCCCATACACTTAACGCTTCATGTTTTCTTTAAAGATAATCAGCATTGTAAAGGAGACACCACTCAGTATACAGGTGCAGCACGGGCATTGCCAACAGCAGTCTACAACACTACACAGCTAAGAAACGGTACAGCCAGGATTTGGTGAAACTGTATTTCCCTTCCCTGCACTGGGACTTCTCTTTAGGATAGTACAGAAGCTAGTGTCAGAAGCTGCAGTGATATCCCAAAGAAAGAAAGCAAAACACCAGTGACAATTACAATAGAATCAAGGGGTTCCTTCTCCAAGAAGTCTCTGGTTTGAACATGAAAAAATACGTATTATTTCTGTGTGCGTAGTAGTAGTAGTATATTTCTAAAGCATCAATTGGGTAGCACTGTTAAATCAAGATGGGCAAATCTCTGTGGATTTTGAGCCTCTCTGAGCTCAAGAATTTTAACACCTTAAGCTGGCTTGTGCTGGGTCCTTCCAATACTGTCAAGCTACAAAGAGATGAGGCTGCATCCTCCACTCTGCCCCCACAATGCTCATTTTATTGAATCAACCACAGTGACAAATAGCCCTGCATTTGGACGGCTGTCCCAGCTCTGGCCACAGCTGAAACTCTCTGTCACTGTTGACACATGTGCACTGTGAGAGTTTGAGTGCAATTGGCCATCTGTCCAGGAGGCTGAAGCCATCCTCTGCACTGAAATAAAAATCAGAAGAGTCAGCTCTGCTCTAGCAGACATCTGGAGCCTTAGGCTCCCAGATAAGTCCTCACCTGAGCCAACATAGAGTTGAGAAGGTCCCTAGCTCCATGGTAGGTGAAGGAAGAGACCATGCAAAACATATGTGAGCTCATACCCACCACATCCGAATAGGCCCAAGAAAAAATAATTCCCTAAGCATAAGAGCTTCCAAAAGCAAAAGTCATGCTTTTTTAATTAAGGCAAACCTGGGGTTGAATCTTTACTCCTTCTCATACAGGATATGTGACTTTGAACAAATCACTCCTCTTACAGACTTGGTTTCTTTTTTATTATTATTTTAAAGAGAAAAGAACAAAAGCATAATAATAAAAACAAAGACAAAAACAAAACAACACAAAAACTGACAGAAATGATACAGAATTTCAAAACAAGATGATAGGAAATCAACAACAGTTATATTACTTATTGTTACCTTCAAAGTAGGTGCTCAGATTATACAAGATTGATCAAATAATTAAACATTAACTGTTCCTTTCAATAAACCAATAGAAATTAGTAGTATAATTATCTTAGCTATAGTGTGTGTGTGTGTGTGTGTGTGTGTGTGTGTATAGATAGATAGATAGATAGATAGATAGATAGATAGATAGATAGAGGTATATTTCCCTTCCCTCATCCTTTCTTCCTTCTCTTTTCCCTCATTCCAGCTGTTCTTTCCTATTAAACTGTTTCTTTCCCTTTAACAATATTGATTGTACCTTTCAATTTTATTTACTCTTTCAGTTTCTTACACTGGGGAGACAATATGGTGTTTATACATGCAGGTCTGATTTATTTCACTTATGAGTATGGTCTCTAGTTTCTTTAACTGGAAAATAGTGAGAGTTTGTTCTCTTCCTCCTTTTCAGACCATTAACAGAATAAGCAGAGATGAACTTGCCGGAGTGATATGCTGTGGTAAGGACTACTTCCTCCCCGTGTTCGGTCATAGCCCATCTGCACAATATGGGTTTTGTCATGTGTAGAAGAGAATGAGAGGGGAGAACCAGAGAGTTGCCACAACCCATGCAGCCAGTGGGGTCCTGAGATGGGGTGAAGGGAGATTAAGAAAAAACTATAGACATATATTAAAAGGAAAGCTGGAACTGGGTGGGACCTGACCTCTCTGATGGAAAGGCAGTGACAACTCACCATGGTCTGCCTCGTTATTTATATAGTGTAAAAGGGAGTAAAGCACATGACAAGGCCAAAATGCAAGGTCTCAGTGTTTTTCTGAGAACACTGCAAGTGAAACATTATCCAAGGTATCTGTGCTGTAGTCTACAGAGAGGAACACCAAGGCCAGACACCTGCTGGACTGGCCTTGCTCTAGTCCCAACAGTTTGTTTATATGGCTCACCTCTGGAGCTCTGTGTTTTAAGGGCTTGCCTTGCTGTAGCTCAGCCACTCCCCATATGTAGTGTGGCTCAAACTCATTTTAAGGTAGAAGCAAAAATAGAAAAGAAAAAAGTATGAACTGAAAGATGTTGATGGAGGCACATATGAAAAAGGCAAGTGAAGACCTCAACTTTTCATTGAAAATGTGACATGTGAACAGGGAAAATGTAATTAGGATGAAGAACATATAATAAGAACTAAGTCCCTTTCTTCCTCCTCCTCTTTTCCTATCAGAATCCCCCCCCCTTTCTTAGGAAACCAATGGTGCTAGTTTCTAGTATGTCCTTTGAGATATAGTGTATATGCAAGAAGAACATTCACAAAAGGGACTTTTACTTCAGTTTTTAGCACTTTTTGTATCCTGGTCCATAAGAAGACATGTCATAACTTACATATCTCTTCCTCCTTTATGTGTCTTTGCAGTATTTCATGTAATGGATGCACCGCCATTTATTTTACTAGCTTCCTCTCCCATGACTAAAATTATTTTGCTACTAGAACCAATGCAAAAAGAAGAAAATATTAATAACTCATTTTTGCATATGTATATAGGTAAATATTTGGCTACAAGCATGCTGGGTCATGAGGTACATCCATGTGTTCTTGATTTGCAAAACCAAGCAGCCATGCAGCCTGATATTTATACATGTCTCTTACACAGAGCAGCACCCATACAACACACTGAGAGACTTCACTTCTTCACTTTCTCCTTGACAGACTTAGCCCATATATCCGTGTGTGTGTGTGTGTGTGTGTGTGTGTGTGTGTGTGCATGCATATATATATATGTATATACACACACA
>NW_004955442.1:9931636-10014512 GCF_000276665.1 Chinchilla lanigera | reverse complement strand
ATATATAGTGTTGCTGTTGTTATTATTGCAAGTCTTTTTGGTAAGTTTTATGTTAAGAGAAATGAGCCATGAAATCCAATTTAAAAGACCTGCAGATCAAAGGCCCCAGGAGTATTGCTTCTACCCCAAGGGCACCTTGCCACAGTACCTGCCAACAGCCTGCACTTACGCAGCTGCCTCTTCAAGAAAGCTTCTTGCATTTCCATCTTTGCAAATACTCAGCAGGGAGGTAAGGGGCTGCCTCTGCTCACTCAGCTTTCTTCCAGAAGAAAGGACATGACAGGAAGAGGACAGAAGGTGGTATAACAGAGATCCCTTCAACTTACATAGGTAAAGAGTCTATGCCCTGAAACTGCCAGGGAAATAATGCAAAAATCTGTCACCCGTTACAGGCATAAGGCCTTACAAAAAGCCCACTTGAGCAGAGAAGGGAAGTTGCTTCCTGCACACTGGGATGAAAATGAGATAAATAGTGAGCTCCTTGAAGGTAATTTATCCGCCCTTTGCTACTTGCCTTCCCAGCTCTGCAGACAACCCTGTGTTTGCCACAAGCAGAGAAGAAAGGTGAGATCGGTTGCAATCCCTTTGAGGCTGCCCCAGGTCAACTTTATCAAAATGATAAAATGTTTTGGGTCTTGGCAGCCCCCTGGGCTGACTGCAGGCTGGACTTCCTGAGGTATTAAGGGGTGAAGGAGGTGAGCACACGGCTCTTCCTGGCATGTCCCAGTGGCATCTCTTGTGTCACTGCTGATAGAAGTTTTATCAAGATAAATCTAGTGCTTCTCGGGAAGGATATTAATAAATTATCCAGTAATGAAAAATGTGAGAGGAACCATACTCTTACATCAGGCCTGTGATGATTACTTTGATAGATGCACTAGCAAGATTTCCTCGACAAGGCAGAAATGAGAGACACGACACAGAAACCTTTAAGGGTGACCTCAGAGGAAAACAGAAGTTGCTGAATGATACAGAAGCAGAATGGGGGAAAATAGAGCTCTGAGGCTTAGCTTGTCAGCGCCGGATGGATGGTCTCTGCGGATCAGCTGATCAGTGAGTTTGGTGCTGGATGCAGAAAGAAAAGGAGAGCAGAGACGTGGAGGTGGACGTGGAAATGGAGCAAAGACACATTAGATTTGAGTATTATGCAAACATGGATTCTATATTAGCATACCTGTGGAATAGAATTGAAGCTCTTTCTTGAAATTTGCCAAAACATCTTGTGCCTCAGTTTCCTCTTCTCTGAGTGAAGATAATAATCATAGTGCTAAAATTTCAGATTTGTGAGGATTGCCTAATTTAAGAAATTTTAAGCCCTTTGAAGCAGTAGTTGCTCAAAAATGGTCTTATTATCAGTAGAAGAGTTAGGGTCTGCTTGAACAATACTAAATGTGGTTGTGGTTCCAAGACAGGGTGTAATGCTTACTTGCTATTATTATCATTTTTCTGAGACAAGATCTTGCTATGTAGCCCAGGATGGACTGGACTGGACTCTCAGTCCTCCTGCCCTGGCCTCCCAAATGCTGACACTGCAGACCTGCATCACCATGCCTGGCTCAAAATGAGGTTATTATAGACAGGAACCCTAAGAAGGTTTTCTCAACATTCCCTGACACAACTTAATTGAGTTCCTGATGCTGTTCAATTCTGAAGATGCTGAGATTCGGCAAAGCTACACCCCATAAGGGACAAAAAGTCTACCGTGGGAGACAAGTTTGTGCACAAGGAATCAAAAACAGCATGGTAAGAGGTAAGCAAAAGGTAAGCATATGGGAATTTTATAAGGTAGTCTTTACATCAGACTGAGGGAAAGTGTGTTTGAAGAGGTGTGCTTGAAACAGAATGTTGCAAAATAAAGAAGAATGAATGGAGGGATGAAAGTGAAATGCTAACACCGTTGTAGAGTAGTAGAAAAATTCCTGGAAAACCCAAGTGATTTTGGCGCAATTGGAGTGGAGGACGAAGACTGGGGACAATGCAGAAGGTACTGGGAAGGTAAACTTGGGCCAGATTAATAGAAATCTTTTTGTTAACATGCATGGAGCACTATAATAATGGGCTGAGGAATTACTGGCTTTTCAGAGTCTTTTTCTCCCCTAGGTTAGCAACTGCTCTTTTATTTACTTTCAGACTCTGCTCTCGCATCCCCACTGATTTTCGAGCTGCAAGATGGCGCAGAAGGCTGGGGGCAGGGCAGCAGGAGGGGTGGAGTCTCCCGGGACACACGTGCCTGCGGATTCTTTCCACCTGACCCTTCTGCGAGTGCAGAGTGCAGCTCGCTGAGGGCTGGGGCACAAGGACTAAGGGACATCTTCAAAAACTTGAAAATATGCAGGTGGGCAGAGAAAGCTCTCCAAAATGCAAAGAGCTGGAGACTTGATAGTGAAGCAGAGAGAGATCTAAGAAGGCTTGCTGGGACTCAGATCCCAGCCCTGCAGAAGGAGTATCTTGATCTTACCTTCAAAACATTTAAAACCAATGGCGAACTGAAGCAGACTGAACTGCAACTCACCCAAATCCAGGAAAATAAGGGTTAAATTAAAGAGACTAAATCTACTCAACCCAGTGTGATAAGCAAGGAATAAGCAAATCTTTTCCCAGGGTGAATATTATTCAATTCAAATCTATTCTTAGATATTTTGAAATGGAAAATGTGACTCTTAAATTGGAGAAAAATTGATTGAAAAACCTTAGATCATCCAAGTGTGAATGTTAACCCAAGGGCACTTTAACTACTACTAATGTGTTAAAGCACCTAATGACAAAATTGAACAATACGCATGAGGAGAAGACACATTTTAACAGGGAAATTAAAACACTACCAGAAAAACAAATGGAAGTGCTATGAGGAAATGATACACTATCTTTGAAGGAAGAGTTAATCAAATAAGTTTAATTATAGGTTGGGATACAAAAAGTTTCATAAAAATCAAAGTCAATATAATGATTCAGAATGACTCATCAAGACATAAAAAGAAGATACAGCACCACAGACCTGTACGACAAAATCAAACAATATAATATGCATATAATTGGAGCCCCCGCACACAATGAATTTTAAAATAATGTGCAGGAAATATTTAAAAAGATTACAGATGGGAAGTATCCAATTTAAAATAAAGTATAGGTTCACAAATCCAGGAAGCTTAACCAACCAGCAAGATGACTATAAATAAGATCACCTGTAGACACATTGTGGTCTAATTGAAGAAAACACAAAAGATCCTTTGAAAATCTTGAAATTATCCAGAAAAAAAAAATACAACAGTAAAGAATCAAAAAGAGAATTGGCTGATTACTTAGTCAGAAACAAGGTAACCCAAAGACATTAGAATAGCAAACATCTTTGAAGTTATAGCTTTTCATCAATTAACTAATTAGCACAATCATCAGCCTTAAAGTTTCTACACTGTGAAATTGTCTTCTTTGAAAGAGTGAATTTAAAATTGATAAAAGGCCATGTGTTCTCTTCTGAATGGTGACCCACCCTCACACTGAAGGGTGTACTTATTTTCCTATTTTTATTTGGCCCAAACTCGCTCTGCAGAGCCTGTTTCTTTAGTCTCTTTCTTTCTTTCTTTCTCCTTTCTTTCTTTCTCCTTTCTTTCTTTCTTTCTTTCTTTCTTTCTTTCTTTCTTTCTTTCTTTCTTTCTTTTTTTCTTTCTTTCTTTCTTTCCTTTGTGTTAGTTTTTTGTTTTCCTGTTTGGATATTATCATCTTTTATTAAAATCAATTTTATTGGTGTGATTTTACATAATGATTATATTCATCATAGATAATTTGTGCCTGTACATAATGTACCTTGATTCTTGTTATTTCCCCCATCCCCTCCTCCCTTCACCCTTCTTCCCTTTCTTATTTACAAAAGTTTTGTTTGCACTTTTCCCTTCTAGTCTCTTCTTTTCTTTTCCTTTCATTTCCCCCTCCCCACTACCCCTGCCTTTTTCCTTTTCCCATCTGACCATTTTCTTCCTATCTCAGAATATTTATTGTAGATTTGGTCCTTATTTACCCTTCTGTTTTCCCACACCAGAGAAGTAATCCAGCATTTAAACATGAATGTCCAATTTATTTCACTTAAGAGTATGGTCTCAAAGTACATTCATTTACCTAAATGTCTTGAGTTGATCCATCTTTATGGCAGAGTAGTACTCCAATGTATTAAAAAAAAAAAAAAAGACACATCTTTATCCATTCATCTGTTGATGGGCATTTGGGCTGTTTCCAAAATTTAGCTATTAGAAATTGTACTGCTATAAACATGGGCATATATCACTATGGTATGATGCTTTTAATTCCTTTGGGAAAAATCCAAGAAGGGAAATAGCTGGGTCAAATCAAACCTCCAGTTTTCATTTTTTGAGGAATCTCTACACTGATTTCCTTAGTGGTTGCCCCAGTCTACACTTCCACCAACAGTGGAGAAGGGTGCTTTTTTACCCACAACCCCACCATGTCTTAGTTACTTTTCTCTCGTTGCTGGGACAAAATACTTTACGCCCAAAATTAAGAAAGGAAAGGTTTATTTCGTTTACAGTCCGTGGAGGTTTCAGTCCATACTTGGCAGGTTACAAGGTAGAGTGGCACATGGCAGAGGGCTACAGCTCATGGTGGCAGAACACAGCTGAATCAACAAACACACACAAGGGAGGAATGGCCTCAAGCAGCCACTTCCTCTCCCTTACATATGCAAACTATCCACCCCAGGGTGGGTACAGCTCTCACACCCATAATCAATCAAACTCTAAAAGCCCACCCCATGACCACATGAGGCTTTGGGGGCACACCCAGACACAAACCATAACATGCCAGCATTTATCATCGGTTGATTTCTTCATAGTAACCATTCTTTCTGGATTGAGATGGAAATTCAATGTTATATTAACTTGCATCTCTCAAATGACCAGTGATGCAATCTTGATCAAAATACCAACAGAGTACCTCACAGAATTAGAGAAAAAAGCCCTAAAATTCACTTCGAACCAGAAGAGACCTAGAATAGCAAAAACAACTCTGCACAACAAAAGCAAGGCAGAGGGCATCACAATCCCTGATTTGAAATTATACTACAAAGCTATCATGAAAAAAAGAGCAGGATACCAGCAAAAATCAAAAAAGCAGACTTGAGGATCAATAAAACAGATTAGAAGATGCAGAAACAACTCCAAACACATTGAACCACCTTATCTTTGACAAGGGGCCAAACACCTTCACTGAAAGAAAGGTAGCCTCTTTAAAAAATGGGGCTGGAAAAACTGGCTTTCCACATGGCAAAAATTAAATCAAGACCCATATCTTTCATCAGGCACTAAATTAAAATCAAAATAGGTCAAAGATCTAAATATTAAAACAGAAACACTCAATCTACTGGAAGATAAGGTAGGTAGAAATCTTGTAGATGTAGGTGTAGACAAAGACTTTATGAACAAAAACTCCAGTTGCATAGGAGCTATCATAAATAATCAACAACTGAGATCTCATCTTACTAAAAAGCTTTTGCAGAAAAAAAAAACAAAAAAAAACCACTAAACAGGGCAGAGCCCATTTCTTTCCCTATATTTAATAAAAGTTTGCTACCATTTACCAAAAATGTTAAGCAAGATGCACACTGCCAGAAATGGTAAAGTCTGAAGGGAATTAACACCAGAGGAAAGCCCATTCTGTAGGTACAAATGAAGTGTCCAAAAAGTAAATATGAAGGTAAATAAAAGAAACTATTTATTTTTATGTTTATTGTTTTGTATTTTTAGTAATGAATTCAACATTGTTTTATAGTGATTGACAAATAGCTATTGAATGTATAAAGAAAACAATTCTAGCTTTTTGAGATAGAAATAATACAGATGAAAACCGTAGCACAAGAGCATAGGGCAAAGGGTGTAGCATGACTGGAAACTTCTGATTGTGTCTGTGTAATAGCGTAGCAGCATTGAAAGGCAGATAATTAAGCTAATAATGCATATCATAAACACAAGAACGTCATTAAATTAAATGAAGAGGGGCCATGGATATAGCTCAGTGGTACAAGTGCCTGCCTGGCAAGTGCAAGGTTCTGAGTTCAAGTCCTAGTATCAGAAAAAAAGAATAAACACTGAAACATAAATGAAGAGATGTGTCTAGTTAATAGCAAAGATAAGTGATATAATTATTGATTAATAAAATAAGGCATGAAAAGAAACAAAAATCAGATGAAATATATGAAAAAAACAAGATAGCAGACTAAGAATTCTAGATCACTAATCACAATATATACAAATGAATTAAAATTCCAATTAAAACATATAAACCATCATATTAGAATGGGAATTCAGACTAGGCTTTTTAGAAAATAGGCACCATAAGATATAATACAGATATGTAGAAAGTAAATGAAGGAGAAAAGATTTATTAAGGGACCACTTACAAGAAGAAAGCCAATTTGCCTGTATGAATAACAGACAAAGTAGATTCTGTAGAACTATAATGCAAAATAAAGTCAGTGCAAATGTCAAACAGATAAATTGACCAAGAAGACAGAATAATCCTAAATACATACAGATTTAATATTGGCAAACAGGAGTGCACATAAGAGTAAATCTCCTATATGAATGAGTAAAAGAAGCCATACTTAAGAGCGTATGCACTCAGGGTTCCATTAAATTATGTGGTTAAAAATCAGGGTGGAGGCTGCTTCTAGGGGTGCAGGATTGCCCAGAAAGGGGCACAAGGGTACTCTGGGATGAGGCTAATGTTCCACATCCTTATTAGTGTACCAATTACCTGGGTGAAAGGTTTTGCTGAAGTTCACTTGCACAGTTTAAAGCCATACATTGTTAACAATTTAAAGTTTAAAAGATGAACCTAGAGAGGAGACCTTCCACGGAGGGATGGAACATGAGTTTGATGTGACCTCAAAGGCCACAGTGGTACCATGCTGGCTGTGGGTCTCTATGTACTCTGGTTTCTCTTCAGATTGCATAAATCTGGTTGTGTGTCTCTCACTTTAGATTTCCAGAATTACCCCTTTAGGGGGCTTCCTCTATAACAGAACCTGCTTGGAAAGCCATGAAGAGACCTCTGCAGAGAATTAATTATACCCACGCTGTGACTAGCACTGTTATGGTCTGTGTGTAGATGCCCCCCACCCAAAGCCTCATGCAATCGTAGAGCTGTTTTTGGAGGTGGCTGAATCTAGAGTGTGATTGATTCATAGTTCGATGCTGGATTAAGGGTTCTGGGATTAGGGTAGGTGACTGCTGGATCAATCCACTGATTGGATTGGCACTGCCCCAGTCCCGGTGAGTGGATACAATACAAGGGAGAGAAAGAGGCCTTTCTCTCACCCCTCGCTTGTTACTATTGCTGTCTTCCACCTCTATGAAAAGCTGCCCTTCTGCCATGTGCCACCCTGCCATGGCGCTAGGAGAATATGGACTGAAATCTCCACAAACTGTGAGCTAAGTAAACCTTTCCTCCATTAAATTTAGGTGTCCAGTATTTTGTCTCAGCAAGGAGAAAGGTAACTAAGACGAGTACACACCATCTCTCTCATGTTAGGTGTTTCATTCATTAATAACACTTGGAACAGTTTTGAATTGTTATCTTCAATCATGTTGTTATCTTTCCCTTTAAATAATTTTCATGAGAAAAAAAAAATCTATGTTTCTGAGCACTGTGCTACTGTGCTTCCAGGTCCCACAGCAGTGTCTGAGCACTCACTCAGCAGAGGCCCGGGGCTAACCGCTCACTGTGTTAGGCCTCCCAGTGTTGCTCAGAAGCACAGTTCTGAGTGCCTGAACACACATGCAAAGAGCTTTATCTACACTGTCTCATCTGACTCTCTCCATCTCTTGGTTTCAGAGAGCAAGAAGTTCAAGTCTTGACTATACCTTACTATCCAGAAAAGAACCAGGCAGGTAGAGTTGGCATCCTACTGACAGACCAAGTTCCAAATAAAGCAGTGGCTATGTCTTTTTAAACTGACCTTGAAAAAAGAATCACTTCTCATCCTTCGGTTTTGCCATCTCTAAAGTGAGTAAACCAGTCTGGCCCATCTCTAAGGCTGTGCTACCTATGAATGACCCTAAGAACTGAGAATGCTCACCCTACACAGGTTCCTGCCCTGAGTTCTCCACTCCTATCCAAACTCCAGGTTTAGGAGTGGCCAGCAGAGACTCAGCAGAGAGGAGTCCTGAGATAAGAAGCAGGAAGTAAAAGAGCACAGCCCTCCTCCCTGAGCCTAGAGACCAGTGTCCTTGGTAATAAAGGCAAATCATTATTTAAGCTGTCTTATTATTTTGTAGCTTAGCCTCCATCTACTTTCATCTCACTGATGGGTAAAATTTGCTTCTCAGACTGTTGTCTTGTCCTGCTCTGTCCCCTCTGTCTTTCAGGAAGACAGTTTCCCCTCTCCCTCAGCCCCAGACCTTGTGATATGTTCTCCTTCTTATCTTTAAAAACCTTGGTAGAGAATAATCCCTACCACAGAGTAAGTGCTCACCAAAAACTCAGTCTATGCTGCAAACCTTCTTCTTTAAGCATTTGTCCAATTGGTAAAAGCTCAATATAAATCTAAATGTTCCCTTTGTGTGCACTGGGGATACCCACCAATGACTACTCCAGAACGCTTACAATGTTAGCCTATAAGTTCAAGGAGTTCCTGCTACAGAGGAGAGGGGGAACTCAACTGGACATGGGCAGGTTATTGATATATAGTCACAGAAAAGCTTTCCAGGATGAATCATTAAGAAGCATGAGCAGATTTTTTAGACAGAGTCAAAATGTAAGACAAAATGAGGAAGAGACTTGAGCTTGAGGAAGTGAAGGAGTCGTAGCTCTGATGGAGAGGATCAGACTGTCACATCAACAAAGGAAAGGGACAATTTTAAGGAGTTCCTGGGGTGTGGTAGGAATTGATTGCTCATTATTTTAGTTCTAGTTTTGAAAGGTGGCTCTGGAGAAATCCCTATAGCTTGAAGGAGCAATTTAGTCTCTATGAGATGATTACTTCTGTTTGAAGCATCTCAGTTTTGTGGAGGGTCTGCTGGAACCCGAGTTAACTGTAGGTTTAGGGTAATGACTGAGACTTCTAGGCACTCATTGGTGGTTGAATGTCCCTGTAAATCTCCTATCTCTTTGTCCTCATTCTTAAAGAGGGATGAGATACGTTATGTTAACTTATGGCTAATCTAGATTTAATAACCAAATTCAGTAGCATAGTTGGTTACAAAACACTCAAAAATCAATAGCATTCCTGTACACAAACAACAAACTCACTGAGAGAAAAATTATGAAAACCATACCCTTCACAATAGTATCCAAACAAATGAAATACCTAGGAATCAATCTAACATAGGAAATAAAGGATCTATATATTAAAAATAACAGTAGTCTGAAAAAGACCAAAAGAAGATATCAGAAATTAGACATCCCTTGTTCATGGATAGGAAGAACCAATATAGTGAAAATGACCATACCCCAATACTGTCATACAGATTTAGTGCAATCCTCATCAAAATACCATTAGCATACCTCACAGAAATAGAAAAAACATTCCTAAAATTCATCTGGTACCACAAGAGACCTAAATAGCAAAAGCAATCCTGGGCAGTAAAAGCAAGGCAGGAGGTATCACAATGCCTGACTTGAAATTATACTAAAAAGCTACTGTGATAAAATCAGCATAGTACTGGCAAAAAAACACAGACCTGAGGATCAGTGGAACAGATTAGAACATGTAGACACAACTACAAATCCACTCAGCTACCTTATCTTTGACAAAGATGTTCACTAGAAGAAAGATAGCCTCTTTAATAAATGGTGCTGGAAAAACTGGCTTTCTACATGCTGAAGACTAAAATTAGAACCATGTCAATCACCATGCAGTAAACTAAGATCAAAATGGATCAAAGATCTCAATAGTAAACAGAAACACTAAATGTACTGAAAGAGAAAATAGGTAGAAATATTTTTTTTAAAGTTTTTATTTATTTATTTGTTTTTGTTTTGTTTTGTTTTGTTTTTTTCTGGTACCGGGAATCGAACTCACAACCTTGCACTTGCCAGGCAGGTGCTGTGCTGCTGAGCTAAATCCCCAGCCCCCAGAAATCTTGAAGACATAGGTGTAGGTAGAGGTTTCATGAACAAAATCCAGACTGCAAGAGAAATACTGCAAAGAATGAACTGGGAGCTCATCTTATTAAAAAGCTTTTGCACAGCAAAAGAAATCACCAACAGGGTGAAAAGACAACCCCAGAGAGTGGGAAAATATTTTAGCCAACTGGCCCTCATACAAAGGACTTCAATCTAGAATGTATAAAAAATTGAAAAAATCAGGCGCCCCAAATTCAAAGACCCAATAAAAAAATGGGCATCTGAGAATACATACTTCTCAGATGAGGAAATACAGACAGCA
Organism: Chinchilla lanigera; assembly: GCF_000276665.1. NCBI lineage: Eukaryota > Metazoa > Chordata > Mammalia > Rodentia > Chinchillidae > Chinchilla > Chinchilla lanigera. Next base: position 10,004,119 of record NW_004955442.1, on the reverse strand, counting down.
AATACATATATGAAAAAAATGTTCAGCATCACTGGTCACTCAAGAGATGCCAGTTGAAACAACACTGAGATTCCGTTTCACCCTGGAAAGAATGGCAATCATCAAGAAATCAGCCAATAGCAAATGCTGGCAGGGATATGGGGAAAAAGATACCCTTCTCCACAGTTGTAGACTGTGTACAAGTGTAGACTGGTACAAACACTATGGAAATCAACATGGAGATTCCTCCGAAACTAGTATTAGAGGTCCCATGCAACCCAGCTATTCCTCTTCTGGGTATCTTCCCAGAATTAAAAACATCAGGCCACAGCGATATATGTGCACTCATATTTCTAGCAGCATAATTTGTCATAGCTAAATCTTGGAAACAACCCAATGCCCATCAATTGAAGAATGTATAAAGAAGGTGTGATATTTTTATGCAATGGAGTACTACTCAGCCATAAGGAGGGATAAACTTGAGACTTTTATAGGTAAATGGATGCAACTAGAAACTATACTCATAAGTGAAATAAATCAAACTTACATGTATAAACATTGTACTGTCATAAGAAATTGAAAAGAGTAAAGAAGTTCTAAAATGTACAATAGATATTGTGAAATAGGAAGAAATTGTTCAAAAGGAAATAGGATCTAGGATGGGTGAAAGGTGAAAGGACAGTAGGGAAAAGAGAAAAAATGCAAGTCAGTTGTACTATTATTGTCTCTTAGTTAATTAAAAAGGAAGGTTTGTGTTAATATCAACTGGAGAAATTTTTATGCCTATATCTTGTACCCTGAGCAACTGCTTTAAACATAACTGCATGTAATGTACTAACTATTGTTATTCTCCTATTATTTTGTTAGGAAATTTTGTTTTACCTTCTTTCCATAAAATAGAAAAAGGAAAACATTCATGGGTAATCAACTTTATATTGACAGCTTTTAGGCAATCTTTAAATGATTAATGTTGATAGGAAAAGCTGAGCAAAGCTGAGCTTTGTGATCTGCTGCAAAATTTTTACTGTAATAAAAAAGACATACACAAAATGAAGGTCAAGTTTTGTTTCACTTTTATTTACCCATTGGGCATTTAATAGGCTAAAGTGAAGAGTCATTGTTTTCCAGTAAAAACCATTTTAAAGTCTCTGCCACATTAAAAAAACACACAAATCATCAACAGGCTGTGACTCAGGAATTTGTTTGTCCTCAATATAGTGATCTCTGATTTTCTCAGCACCATGATAATACCTTGCACAGTGAAAGTAAAGGTGCTAGAGTCTGACCATCAGGGCTCACATCATGACTTTACCACTCCTTGATTGGAACTCTGTCTCCCTACAGTTGTTTCCTCACCTATGATATAAAGGTGAAGACCATTATGCTGTCCCACCTGTCTCCTTGTGCACTTTAGAAATGAATGAGCTACTCCACATAAAGTGGCCAAAACATGGACTGACAGACATACTATGCTTCAATCAATTCCAACTGCTGTCATTTTATGATTAGGTGCTTTCACCTTCTTATAAGGTAAAAATTTCATCCCTTGGACTTTATATCCTACTGGGTTCCCTTACCACCATGAAAGGGAAAAATAGAATAATCTAAACTCATCTGACTAAGTTTGCTAAAGTCAGGATTTCACACCAGAAAGAAAACTTTGAGTGGGGTTTTTCAAATTGAGTCCCCTGGGCCACTTAAAACAGACTTACTGTGGTTACCTATTAAAATGGAGAATCTCTTGAGCCCTGTAATCCAAATCTGGTAAATTGCATTCTCTGCGTGGGTCCCAAGAATCTATCTGTACCTGTGGACAAATTGTTGATTCTGAGAAACATTTTCAGAAAACCATAATGACCACTGTACCCCTTAGTAGTCACAGACAAGGGAAGTTGATAGAATGTTTGATAGGTGAAGAACTGTGAGGCCCAGGCAAAGTATGTTGGTGGGAGTGAGAGAGAGCAGGGGACACTCTGCAGTCTCCAATACGGAAGGGTGCAGGGTGGGGTGGGGTGTGGACTAAGCTTTTGCTGCTAAAGTGATTAGGGTGGAGCCCATGTTTTCATCTTTCAGTATATTCTACACACTTATTCATTATTATCTCACTGAGCCTTCATGGTGCCCCATGAGGTTTTAGCATTTTAATTGCAGTGATGTACTGGAAACACCTAATTTTGCATTCAAAAATATTCCATTGATAGTCTGAAGTCAGACATGGGGATATTTGCACCACGGAAATTGGCAAATATTCTTTTGCAAATCAGGGCCTTTCCATGGAGGCCGATTTTTTGAACATTAATAGTGCATCACTAAATATAAGCTCCACCATAACAGATATATTAATTTTTTAATCTTTTGCTATCTATTGCCCTGGCATCATGGGCAGTGTTCTGCAGAAAATAAATGTTTAACAAATATTTTAATGGGTAACCTTAGTACAGTTTGATTATTCCAAATGTGAAAATCCAAAATACTTCCAAATCCAAGACTAGCACAATACTTATAAAGTTATGGATGTAGGACTGTTCAGATTTCAGAGTTTTGGATTGGAGATGCTCAGCTAGTGAGGTCTATGCAATTATTTCACAGTCTGAAAAACCCTGCAATCAGAAACACTTCTGGTCACAAGCATTTTGGAGAAGGCCTACTCAACCTACACCACGGCATTGTAAAGCTGAGAAAAACAGAGGCTCAGCAAAGTTTCCGCTCCACAGAGAAATAACCTCAGACATTTCAAGCATCCTCTAGATCAGTGAGGGTGTGACTATGGTGGATTGTTTGCACCTTTTAGAGTTCTAGAAAGTTCACCATCACTGCTCTTGAAGGACTCTGAGAGTGCATTACCACCATGGTTGCATCATAAACACACACGGTGGCTCAAGGAGTGACAGGCCCCAAAGGACCACCTGGATTAATATGCATTGTTGATGCATTCACTTCCATGCTATGTGTTGGACAAAAATAAATTCGCTCTCATCTTACATCTACCTAATTAGGCTGTCCCCAAATATCTCCAAATTTCAGATTAACAGTGGAAGCAGATTAAAACCATTCACAGCCATCAGGAAGGGGCAGGGTAGCCACCGGCACTGTGTCCCCCTTGTTCAACATCCTGAGTCTCACCCCAAATCTGCATTATTTTTCCAAAAGGACAGTCATGATTAAAGGATTCCTATGACAGCTGAGGCTCAGTGATAAGGGCTCTTAGTTCAGACACTTCTAAGCTACAAAAAGAAAATAACTCATCAGTTTGCATCAAGTTAGCTTTTGGATGTGTTATTTTTACTGGAGGCTTTGGGGTGGAGACAAAGTAGTTTCGGAATATTGGATTTCTTTAATTAAAAAAGCATGTGCCTAATTTGATTGATGAGTTTTTTGAAGGGGAGGGTCAGTATCATTACATACAGTATCATTAATTAATCCCCTTCCTGTGAGACACACCCACCAATGTTCCAGGAAAGAAGCAGGTATTTATTAAGCCCTACTGGGTAGAAGGCGTAAGGCAATGTGACCTAAACATTATTTCTCATTCACATAAAAATCAGTAAATGTTGGTGCTGCTAATTCTACTTCATAGTAAGAAAACTGCACATGGGGGAGTTTGGCACCTTCCCAAGGTAACATAGCTAGAGAGCACTAGGACTGATTGACAGCCCAGGCATTGCTAATCCACAGCTCACATGATTTCATCTAGTCATTGCCCCTTTCCAAAGACGTGGTCTAGAATCTCAGGCCAGGGTTTCTCTGTACAGAATCCGGAGGAAGCAACATTAGATGTTGCTGTGCAGTGGTCTTCAACAGGAAGGACATCACCGTGCCCCTTCGCCAGCCAATGGATTCCTAAGATTATCTGTATGAATTGTTGGTTGTCAAAACTGAATGAGAGTAGTTGCTATGGCGTCTAGTGGGTAGAAGTCAGGAAGACTGCTAAGCAAGACACTCTGCACAAGACATCCCCTACAACAAAGAATGATCTAGCCTAAATGTCAATAGTGTCCAGGTTGATTAAGCCTGGTCTGTAGTGACCACATGTGCTTTTCTTCCCAGAAATAATTTCCCTAGAGAGAAGACTCAATCTACTATGGTGGAGTTGCAGTCACAAACTGGAGAAATATTCCAGCATATCAGAATCTGACTTTGGCCCACACATAACCCTTTAAAAGTGGCTGCCAAGTCTGTTTTCTGTGCCCAACACCAGTTCCCATCTTGTCCACAGTTACTAATTAAAAATTCTTACAAATCTTAGGGCTTAAAAAATTATATGCAACGTTCTCTACGAACTTGTTAGAATTGCCTGGCTTCTCCAGTTTTATTAAGTGTTAAAACAAAGCAATCTTTCAAAAACAAAAAGAAAACAAAACTTTCATGTTTTTATTACCAAAGTAATATGCACTTGTTGCTGAGAATTTAGAAACTACAGGCAAATAGAAGCCAATAAAATTCTATGGCCAATCCATCACCAAGAAATAACTGTTTATGATATTTTGGAAAATGGACTTCTCATCTTTTTTTCTATATAAACACATGTAAATGAAATTATTCAAATAGGCTCTGCAATAATCAGAAAGGCATGTGCAATCTGGTAAATAATCATAATAAACAATAGCAGCAACAGCAGCAGAAATAAAAGCTAACACTGATACAGTATAGATACCATGCCAGATGCTTTGCTAAGCTCTTTGCAGTTAGGAACTCATTTAATCCTTCCCACAAGTATACGAGGTGGGAAACACTCTTATTCCCATTTTTAAGATAAGAACACAGAGACAATGTAGGCCATTATCAGAATTGACTTAGTTTACCTGCAGTTGCTTAGGAAGTCACCTGAGCCTAGAAGATGACCCAGAGCTTCCTCTCTTTCCTCACAGTCCCTTTTCAGTCTATTCCTATTTCCCAGTTCCAAAAGCTCTGTGGGTGCTATGGCTGCTGTACCAAATTGCAAAATGAGTGGTTTAAACCAATATAAGTTTATTTTCCCACGTGCTGGAGTCCAGAAGTCAAAATCAAGGTGTTAGCAGAATTACATTTCTCAGAGTCTGGGAGCAGGAGGCTTTCCTTGCCTCTTCCACCTTGGCATAGCAGTTGCCTCCATCCATTCCTTGGTTTGTTGCTGCTTCTTTCTCTGCTACATCTTCGACTTACCTTTTCCTCTAAGAGATCCTGAAGATCTTCCCACCATCCATCTTTCTTCTGTCCTGAATTTCCTCTTTCCCTCCAGCGTCTTAGCCTCCTCTCCGCTTCTAGTTCTTGAGCCCAGAAACTGCATTCCCTGTGTTCATGCTGCAATACACAAGATCTCATTGGTTGTCTCTGAATATGAAAAATCTTCAAAGCATGAGTCTTAGAGACAAATCCAGATTTCTCTTGCTAATTTGGTTGCTTCTCAGTGTGTAAGCAAAGGCTCCTTCCTTGTCCAAAGTGAATCTGGGGAGCAATGGGTGGAGAATGTAAAGGGAAGCAGAGAAATCTGGCTTTATTCTTCCCACAATGACTAGCTATTTTTCTACCAATCAACTCAGTTGGCCAACAGAAAAGTCACAAAACAGCTTAATACCTCTTATAGGGATCCTGTTATCCTCATCTCCCCTTTAGCACTTCTGGGGAGAAGAAATGATTCTTCAAAGCAAGAAAACACACTTTGAAAGAACAGATCCTTATAAAAATTTCTCCTTCCTAAAGCTTTCTAATTCATCTTTCCTCAAACTTCAGAGATCCATGGACCAGGAAGTACCTGGTTTTTAAAGTCATTGCCATGGGTCCTTTAATTCAGGAAAACAAAATCAGAATTACATATGAGTCCAGAATGGAATGACATAGCCATTCTTGATTTCGGGTTGTGGGTATTTTCAATGACATAAACTGGCAGAGCAGGTTACTAAAAAACAAAGCAGAAGCTATTGAGAAGACACTGTGGCCAACACAGTGGGCCAAGCCTGGAGTTTGTAGCAAATGGAGACAACTTTGCTCCATAAAATACATACCCTTGAATTTCACTTTATTGTAAAAGAGGCCCAATCTCCATTAAGTATTTCATATGTACACATAGGGTTTTGTACTTTGAAAATGAGAATATATTCATAATCTTAACCGATATTAAGTGTACAGTGTTGGAGTTTTCATTTGCATAATAAAATGCTATGCAACAGGAGATGAGGGTTAATCAAAGGGTTTTATCACTCTTTTTAATTATCTTCATTATGCTGGAACAAGATGTAAATTTTAATTTTACCTTGTTAGCTAGCAGATTCCACCAAACTTTGGATATCCTAATCATCTGTCATTTTTAATAGACACAGATGCCAGTGATTTCAGCAAACTAAATGCCCTAAATATTGTAAGCTTTATTAATTTGATTGATATATCATTTAATATAATTTTGTAATTATTAATGTTACACATAAGGTCTATATGAGTAGTCCAAACAGAGGCCCCTGTGGACCTCGAATGTGTCGCCTTTGTTTTCTTTCCTCACTGTGTTCTTTATCATTCTGTGTTTGGAATTCCTCCTTATTCACACAGTCCTTCTTTGTATCTTCTTCTGTGCAATCAAATCTTAGCTGCAGCTTGCAATTTGTGTGTGGTTCTTTTTCATTGACCCATACACTCTCTAAGCTTCTGAAAGGATAATTAGCCCATGAAGGTAAGAAAGGTTTTCATGGGGTGGGTGGTGGAGGGTGTCTATGTAGGTGTTGGGCTTATCTGTTAGATTCATCCTAGAGAAGTCAAATGCAGTCTTCATCCCTACCTGAACAGCCAAAGGCAGAGCCTACAGATCACACTGAAAGGAATGCATTGCAGAGGAATAAACACCAAAGGTAACATTTCCAGGATGCCAGAAGAAGGTGGTAACACAGAAAAAAAAAAAAAAAGAAGTGACTGCTTTATTTGCTGCTTCTGAGCAGTAAGTTGATGGGAGGTGGGTTGCGAGGCCAGTTGCACAGCCTGAGGAAGTAACTAAAGCCTCACTGGTCAAACAGGATAGTTTAATAGACCTTTCTCATAGTCCTAAGTTTGAGGTGGAGAAGGTGTGCAAGATGGTGTGACATAAATTAATCATGGGATTTGACATCATAGCTACAGGATGTCAATTTAGATCTCTCCCCAGCTCTCTTCTCTCATCAGAAAATCATTTACCCTCTCTGAGCCTGTTTTCTCAAACATGAGAAAGAGATGGATCATAATGATCTTGAGTTTTATATAACATGAACCATATGAACACCGAGCTTAGATTATGGTAGAGAGTGTATTTGCGTGTGATTTTAATAGAATTAAAATTAATTATAGAGAGAATTGATCCATTAGAAAATTGGAAACGTAATCCCCCTTCAGATGTAGGAACACCATGGCAGCACTCTTCAATAGAAATTTACGTGACAAAAAATATTCTACACCTGCATCATCCAATATGGTAGCTACTAGTCAAATGGAGTTACTGAGGGCTTATGATGTGACTAGTACATGCAGAGGAACTGAATGCTAAATTTCATTCAGTTTTGACTAACAAATTTAATTTTAAAAATATCTATAGTTGAACTTGGCTGATATTTGCTTTACTGGACCATGTCACCCTATATTCACCCCAGCCTACAACTGAGACAGATGATAAGGGAGTTCTTATCCTATACAGAAAGTGGACTTTGTTACTTGCTTAGCTCAGTGAGTTCCAAACTTCTTCCAATGCCCAGGAGATTGCAATATTGGTTGCATTGGTTCTTTATTTCCTTAATTTATCTGTTAGTGATTAAGTATCTGTTATGGTTTGTGTCTAGATGTCTACCCAAAACCTCATTCAGTCTTGGAGGCTGGCTTCTAGAGATTGTGATTGATTCATGATCCAATCCTGGGATTATGGGTGTGAGAGCTACACTCACTGTAGAGTGGGTAATCTGCATACAATATAAGGGAGGGAAAGAGGCTTGCTCTCTCACTCCTCCCTTTTTGCACTTGTTGCTTTTGTTATTTCCACCACCATGAACTGTTTCCCTCTGCCATGTGCCACTCTGCCTTGGAGCCAGCTGAGTATGGACTGAAGCCTGCACAAACTGTGAGCTAAATAAACCTTTCCTTCTTTAACTTTGGGCATTGGGTATTTCATCTCAGCAATGACAGAAAAGTAGCCAAGACAATATCTCTTATGCACCCAGTCATGTGCAAGGTATAAAGAGGTAAAATATTGCAATGGCCTTGAAAGCTTGCAGTGGGAAAGATAGGGTATGAAAAGGTTGATCAACCACAGCTCAGGAATTCCAGCAGAGACAAGAAACAATGGTGTCTAGAGAGAAGCAATGACGGTCTCCTAATTTCCCCCTCACCTCAAGAAGGAGCAGTGAGAAGAGGTTACTGGGACAAGGAAGGTGAAGAGGAAGTAGCCAGGGTAGGAGGAGATGACACGAAGGGTGGGCCAGGCAAGTAAAAGGCGGCCTACAGAAATGCAAGTGATACCAAGTTTATATTTGCAAATATCATGCATAAATGCAAGAAAAAATAGTCCTTACAAAGTTTTTGTGGATATGATTTCCATCCCATTAGGATAGGGAAAATTAACTTCTGTTATCAATCTGCTTTTCTATAATCATCCAAAGTCAAGCAAAATTTCAGGATTTTTACATGGTCTAGTTCAGAACCTCTGACAAAGGCTGTCCTGTGTATTGATTGCTACACTGTTATCTTGAAGATGCTTATTTACTCTGCAACTTCCTATTGCAATGCCCAGGGTCAAATTTCCCTTATTGGACTTTGCAGACACCCCCTGAGAACCACCTGCTCCTGAGGCTGCATAGGCAGTAACACTTTTTCACTGACATTTGGTACCCCTGCCTTAGCATCCTGTCCTAGGGAAACTGTACCTCATCTTTTCCATCTTCCTCACTCTGTCTACTATAAGCTTTCAGTCTAGAATAAGGTACATTATTCCTTATCAGCTGACCCTTCAATAGCTAATAGTGGTAGTAGGGGTGGGAAGATGAGAGGCTCAAGTTAGCAATTTTTTCTTAGTGATTCATGTGCCAGAAAATATTACAGAAATGGTATGCAGTTCATGATAGTAGGCCAGTAGGTAACTAATCCTGAAGTGTTGGACTCTTAGGACACTGTCATAATGGTTATTCTCAGATTTTTGTTTAGTATGTTTTGGCTACCTACATCTGAACTCCTTTGTGTGTATCAAGGACTCACCACTGTGTGAAAGTCTCATAGCCACTGTAGCCTGCCTACTATCAAATTACTGAAAGGTTAATGTTATGGGTTGAATTTTGTCCCCCAGAAAGATATTCAAAATCCTAATACTTCACCACAGAATGTGACCTTCTTAGAAGTAGGGTCTTTGCAAATGTAGTCAAGCTAAGATGGCATTATTAGGATGGTGCCTAATACTTTATGCATTTATAAGAAAGAGGAAATTATACAGACAAACATGCACAGAGAGAAGATAATGTGAAAAGACAGACAGTAGGCAGCCATCTTCCAGTGAAAGAATGCCAAGATTTTCAGCAGGTAGAAGATAGACCCCTCCCTAACACCTTCAGGTAAATATGGCCAGGCCTCTTCACCTTGACTTTGGCCTCCAGATCTGTGAAGCAACACATTTGTGTTGTTCTAAGTCACCCAGTTTATGGTACTTTATTAGAGCTACTGTAAGGAACAGTTATAGTTGCTGTAGGGATTTAAGGTAGCCAGTTACTCCCCTCCTCAGATTCCCTTCCAGCTATATTAGTGACACGTGACCAAAGATTAGCCAATCAGGTGCATTCAGGCCTTGAGTCAACCACGGGGCACAGCAGTAACATCCTCTCTAGTTGAAACTTGTGCCAGCTGAGGCAACATGTGGTAGTGCTGCCTGAACCAGACAGGCGCATGACAGGAACCTTTCAGGGTTCTGCTATGTTGCCTTCCTCTATTCCCACCTGCTTCCTGAGGCTGGCCATTCTACATACCAATGGAAAGCCTTTCAGGGCATCTCCTCTTGCTGCTTATGAGAGGAATAGTTTCTTTTGCTTGCAACTGATGTGCTTGGTGATACAGATGTGAGCTGTAGAGAGTTGACATGTTTCCTTTCAGCGGTGGACAAGGGTAAAGTTCACCCTGTCACTGTGGTGTTACTAGGTCATTCCAGGTTGGAGAGGACTGGGCTCCAGGTGGGTACTGGGAATATGAGAGAGCCTGACAGAGAAGGAGAAGGGTATCCAGAGAGTAAAGTGTGTGTGTGTGTGTGTGTGTGTGAGAGAGAGAGAGAGAGAGAGAGAGAGAGAGAGAGAGAGAGAGAGAGAGAGAGAGGAGGAGGAATATGTGCATATATATTTCAACATCCTGAGCCACAGACCCTCCAAAGGGCCAGCTTCTGGCCATGCCCATGGGGGTGAACTTGAGTCGCCTGGCGGAGCTCACTAAACAACGCATTCAAGCTTCACCAGTGCTGAGCCCAGGCGACGACAGTTTCCAAGTTTGAAAAATGAGCCGCTTCACTCGCCTGGTGCTAATGGCTTTTTCGAAGAAACTTACATCTTGGAAATGTCATGACACATTGCAATCACGGAGAACACAGCCACAGTAATTGGGAGTGTTTCTTCAAGAGCAGAGCGTGTCGAAGAAGATACATGGCTCGCAGCATAATTTCCCGCAACAATAGTGGTATGGGGTGGGGGCGGGAAAAGCTCCCTTTGCAATAAACCCTGGCAGGAGCTCCAGCAGCTGAGTGTTTCCTAGGTAATGGTACTGCTTTGGACATCAAGAGAGCACAGAACTAGGACTGCCCAGATGCAGACTAGGTGTGTGACTTTGGCCATGCCTATGAATTCTGTCACAACTTAATTTCCCATTTTTCAGATGGGGATGATACATTTTATTTCTTATAGTATTGTGGGGCAACAAAAGGTCCAAAAACTAGTAGTAATTAAGAATGAGCAAGCACACAGTGCTACCTTCTAGATACTAAATCTCTTCATATATTAACTCAAATAAAACACACAAGAGCCCATCAGGTTGACACCAAATCATCGCAGAGAATATTGAGGTACAAAAGAGCTAAATATCTTTCTCAAGATCTTGAAGCTAGATCGTGGCGATGTGAAGATTTAGGCCAAGGTAGTCTGCTGTGGCATCCAAATTCATGACCACCACCATGACTCACCTTTTCCAATGGATGCCATTGTAGAAAGCACAAGAGTGCCAGTAAATACACTGTGTGTTATTACCTACAACATGTAGACATTGCAGTGAGTCCACTTCTACCTGCAACGGTTTTGAATAAATTGTGATAATAATAGCAAATATCATTGTAACAGTTCCTACTACGCTCCAGGCAGTAGAGAGTTTCAATGAATGGTCCTCATTTACACCCCCATAGCTGAGTATATAAGGAGAAATGTTTCCACTTTCACAGTTGAGAGACTTGAAGCCCAGAGAATCTAACAGTCCCAAGATTTTACAGTGAAACAAATGGCCCTGATCAGACTTTAACTCCAAGTGGACAGATTATGGGCTCTGTGCTCTTTCCTCTATAGAATGGCACGACTAGTTTCTCTCCAAAGAACATCCACTTAAAATATTTGCACCTTTGGGCTCATTTCTCAGAGAAGGAGAAAAGCATAAAGATGTTAACAAGATAATGTAAATATTAACATTCACTTTAAGAGATTAAATGACCTGGAAGTCTCATTTCTAAAGGCCAGCCTTTCTGGTCTTCATTCACCAAAAGCACTATAACCTTTTCCATGAGAACATTATGCAACCAGTTCTTGCTTTGTCCAGAGCTCAGGATTTCTGGCTGTCATCTGGGGAACAAGGAGAAAGAAGAAAATTACTCCCTCCTGTTCACCACCTGCTTGAGTCAGACCTGAGGATGTGCATGTGGTCTAGCCTTTCTGCTCCGGTTAGCTCACCATGCACATGTGACAATGGATGTTGGAAAAGAAGATCTGGAATTTCTTGATAGAACTAGAGATTATCAAGAGCATCACACAATGTGCTACCGAGGGACTTCTGAAGAAGTGCTGCTTTTTAAAATAAATCACCAGATTTGATTTGTGATAAAAACGATCAATGTTGATTCATAAATATTAAAAGTTGCAAGCATGCTCAGAAGTACATGAGTTGGTTGTCTTTGGTGATTTTCTCTAATATGTGTAGCATTCCCACTGGCTGCCTTCAGGGAAAAGGGCTGAGAGAAGTAAGAGAACGAACACACTAGTGGTTTTGATGTTCTGTATACATGATTTTGATATCCAATCCTGACATGCACAAGTTGTGTGGCATTGAACAAATCCCTTTATTTTTGGAATACCTACCTCTTTTGCAAATCGCAGGAATGGTTCCTACAACTTGTTTCCTTTGTTTATGTTTCTTTTACATCACTACACCCAGCGAGTAGGCATAGTAAATGTTCAGTTAATGAATTGTAAACAATAGGGATTGCTGTGTTTATTACATAAAATAACTTACTTTGAAAAGGGGTTAGCTGAATCCCTGGTAAATACTAGGTGCCTGATAAGTGGCTATTTCTTAGCCTACCATCTGTAGCTTTTCATTTTTGCCTCAGTAATGCTTTCCTACACTTTGCCTTTCAAGTGCTATGAGTGCATTGAACACAGTTTTGGAATTTAAAATTTTAAATGTAATTTAAAATGACATTTGGAATTTAAAATTCAAATGTAAACTGAACCAAAGTGGACCCGTAGTCCCTTTCCAAAATTCTTTATTTAATATCTCCATCTCAAGAGATAGTAATGCCATCATTCTAGTTGCTAAGAACAAAAATAAAAGGGCAAAACACAAAGTAAGCAGATAAAAAAAATTTTTGATCCAGTTATGTATTGTTATTTGGTACATAATCACAGCCCTTATATTTTTACTGTAGATTGTGTGCCTTATCCGTAGAAAGTGATACTGCATTTTATGAACTTTGTTTTGTGTGTTACCATATCTAAAAACAGCCCAGTTCTCAACTCCTTCTTCTTGCTTCTTTTTCTCAGATATAATTTGACTTATCTTATTGATTTTAATGTTTTATGTCATTTTGCGTTATAGTAAGTTGGATTTCTGTGTTTGATTTCTTTTTTTAAACTTATCTTCTTTTAACTTATCTATTTGTAAATAATGGAGTTTAAGCCATGAATATTTATCTTAAATAATACATTTACTCATTTTATCTTATATTTGCTACTTGTTTGGTCTTCTTAGAGCTTCCCTGAAATTCTTTTCACTTTCCTGACCTTTCCCATAGGATACTATTTGGTTACCCTTTGCCTCTCCAATGATGTGAAAGATATGCATCTGATCTTTCCCTCTATTATTTGCTAATATTAATGTTCTCAAAACTATCATTTACTACACACTATGTGTGACTTGTCCTTACAACTATATACATTTTAACATCTTCATAGTCAGTTTTACCATGTAAGACTTTTTCATTATGATTTCCCCAACAGGTACAATTTGCATATGGCACATGAGGTCAGGTACTGTTCCTTGCCCAGCAAAAAGCAAGGAACACTGTGCCCAACACATACTCCTAACTTTTTTTTGATTAAAGGAATGAGTATACCTTTTCTTTTTCTAAACCTCATAGAGCTGTTATAAGGATTAAATACACAAGGAGCTGTTAAGCTACCAATAGTGGCACTGGCTCTTTCTCTAAACCATTGCTGGCCACATGGCTGAGGATCATCTTCTGGACAGGTGTTGAGCAGAGCAAAGAACCAGGAGTTTCAGCTTCCTGATTTGTTCTGTGATTTTGTACATTTCCTCCCCTCTTCTCTGGAACTCTGTTTATTCATCTGCAAAATGAGTGGGCTAAAATAGCAAAAGTTTTCATTTTTTGGGTGCCCATTCTGAAAGGTTGGCTTGGTCTCTCTGGTGATTTGTACAGAGACAGAATTCAGTGGTGCAGGGGAGTCAGTTCCCAAAGGCTCATGACTGCTGATGTGTACATCACTTACCAACTCTGTGTTCAGTGACACCACGTGGTAGCTTGATGTCAGCCACGATGGGAGTCCTTACACTGTGGGTATCTGCGAGGGCTGCAAACCAAGGCTCCTCTTGCCCTCACTACAAGCAGACTGGTGAGCATCTCCTATCTCACTTCTCATTCCAAAGCCTCAGAAGAAATGGACAGTCATCCTGTGAAATGCCTGCCAAAACCCCAGGAAGAGAATCAGAGGGATGAGTGACTAATGCACATTTTCTCTCTGGTCCGTTGACTCCTATTATCTTTCTTGCACTGATACTCAGAATTTCTGTATTTTTAGGAGAAAAAACTCTCACTGGGTTAAGGGAAAGTTTGGGAGCATAGGCTGTGTTTCTGAACTACAAGTCATCCTCAGCCTACTTCATCATCTGCTGACCATGTTCTCTCATCTCTGTTTCTTACAAATGTCCATCAGTCTAAGAATTACACAATCCTCAGACAGCCTTCTTATAAACATTGGGCTACTTTTCCTTTGTCCAACCAGATAGAATGCAATTTGACCAACAAGTCAGTGCCAGATGACTTCTATATGACTATTTTCATAAGATAAAACTTTTCATTTAAAGATTATATTTGGCACTTACTGAACAACACCCTAAATTTCACTACCTGTAATTCCACTTTTTGGCAAGAATGTGTTCCCTTATATGCAGGAAAAAATGCCCAGTCTTGGATGTCATAGTTCCCTCCATAAGATCTGTGAAAAAAGAGGTATAAGGTAAAATTGCTTGAGGTGATTATAAGCAACATGGAAGTTTAACCACCTACATACTGAGTGGTTCAATGCAAATAGACAGTAATTCAGCATTGACTCTTTACCGGATACCAACCCAAGTATAGGTGTAGTAATATGAATAAAACTTCACTCAACAAACATGAACTGACTCCCTGCTACAGGACAGGCATGATGCAAGAAGCAGGGACGTGGCAATGATCACACAGGCACATTTCATGCCATAGAACCATCCCCAACCTAACTGCACCTCATGTCCAATCGCCACACACAAAGTATGAAATCCTGGTTTTCTTTTTAAAAGAAATCTTTTTGGAGCAGATAAAATAACAACAAAAAAGTTACAGAAATTCCAGAAAGTTCTAAAATCTTTTCGCTAGAAACTGGATAAAAGATATTTTCAGCCAAGTGCTCAGGTACATCATTTTGAAAGACAAATTACCAGTAATCCAGTTAAATTTTAAATAGCATTATCTAAATGAAAAATATCAAAGTATGAGATATCCCAGCAAGAATAGCTCCAATTTCCTGCCTGGATGCTAAATAAGGAATAGACTGTTTAATATCATCTTGATAACATTTTTATAGGTTCATGTTGGCCCATCAGATTGCAATTTGTCACCTGCTCTCTAACAATTTTCTAATTCTTCATCACTTTGCAATGTAAAATAATAGGCACAGAACTGCAAAGCTTTTTTAATAATAGAAAGACAGAGTGGGAGTTGGGGACCTTATTTCTACCATACTTTTTTTCTGGTTAGAATAAGAATGGTTGTCAATAATTCAAACACAGTATAGCACTGAGCTCATTTTACTTTTTCCACTGAATCAATCTGTGAAAGATAACACAATATGAATAAGCAAGTCCTTAAATCTCTTTTCCCTTACTTTCTACTTCTTCCAAAAGTTGGGAGTGGGATGGTAATGAAGATGGTAATGGTAAGAAGACACCCACTTGTCTTTTACTCGGTCATTTCAATTGTAGTGTATGCTATACTCCCCGATTTGAATGTTTAACCATAAAATGTCTGTTTTGATAGAGGAAAGCGAAGATTTACCTGTTTTGCCTTCAATCATCAGCAAGTGATAGAAAGAGGGGAAATTAACAACTGGGGAACTTCAGAGAGCCTCTGATTTGCTTACTGTGTACTGTGGCCCCAGGGATATTACTACTTGGGACTAGAAAGGCACCAGCTAAGGAATAGGAATCATATATCTGTTCCATATTTTTTAAAATACCATCTATTAATAGCTATTAGCTAAGAACCAGGACATTCCCCTAATAACAGCTGATTATTTACTAGGAGAAACTGCACGATAGATGAATCCCTTGGGATATTCTAAATACTAGTGTGTTTGTACACAGCTGTGAGGGAGATGCGGGGGTTACTTTTACAAAACAGTTTATGAAATGATTTCATCTGATTCTCAGAGTAATATCAAGATAAAAAGAGAGTACCTATCATTATATCTATATCATGCATGACCTCTTTACTCTGTATTATATAATTTTTTCTATAGCATATGTCACCTCTGATATAGCACTGATCATACTTGTTCACTACATGGATTGTTATCTTTTTCTCTTCTGCTAAAATGAGAGGATAAATCTTTATTTAGAGAACTTATTAATCCCAAATATACAATAGTTCCTAGCACATATCTGCTAAGTGAATGAATGTGAGTGCATCAGTCAAGTGCATATCAACCTCTACATAATGGTCACCATCCAAAGTAACTTCTTCTGGATCACAGTGATGTTATTCCCTATGCATGATATTCATTTCTAGGACATCTTTCCTCTTCTTAATATCCAAGCCTTGGTTAAGGGTTTGATGTTCCTGAACACTTGATAAAATCAATTATTCATGAGAAAATAAAAGCTGTTGAGCCATCATTTCTCTGCTATTGTCTGTCCAGAGCTCAGAGCTAGCCAATTATCATCCCCCTCCTCTCTATCCATGGCCTTTATATTATGTGACTATGTGTTTCCATAATAAACTCATTTCATTTTTCAAAATTAAATACAGATGAGAAAATTAAATTTATATTAAAAAACAAAAATCAATAGCATTCCTATACACCAATAATTCCTCAAACCCACTAAGAAAGAAATCAGAAAAAATTCTAGTTACAGTAGGTTCAAAAATTAAATACTTAGCATTAACTTAACCAGTGAAATGAAAGATTTCTGTAATGAAAACTATCACACTCTGAGAAAAAGAGATGGAGGAGATTAGAAAATGGAAAGGCATCCCCTGTTCCTGGATAGAGAGAAATGATATTGTTAACATGGTCACATTTTCTTTGTCCATTCATCTGTTGACAGGAATACAGGCCACTTGCATAATTTACCTAACATGAATTGCGCTGTTATAAACATGAGTATATATGTATCACTGTTATATGACCAAAAATGATATACAGAAGTAATGAACTCTCAATTAAAATACCAATGCATTCATCACAGAACTAGAAAAAATTCTTAAAATGTATATAAAACCAGAAGAGATCCAAAATCATAAATGTAATACTGAGCAAAAAGAGCAAAGGAGGCATTACAATCCCCTTCAAGTAGGACCTCAAAGCAACAGTAATAAAAACAGCATGGCATTGGCTCAAAAACAGACATGTTGAGCAGTGGCATAGAATTTAGGATACAGAAACAACCCCATATACCTTCAGTCATCTGAATTTTGAAAATGGAACCACAAATATACACTGGAGAAAAAAGAGCCTATTAAAAAATGATCCTGGGAAAACTGTATATCCACATGTTGAAGTATTAATCTAGACCCATATCTTTCACCATACACTAAAATAAATCAAAATGGGTCAAAGACCTAGATATATAAACACTGAGTCCTCTGGAAGATAAAATAGGCAAAATCCTTGAAATTATAGGTATAAGCAAGACCTTTCTGGATACACTAATTGCACAAGAAATTATACTAAGAATGAACAAATGGGATTTTATCAAATTAGAAAGTTTCTACACAGCAAAGGAAAAGACCAAAAGAGTGAAGAGACAAGCTACACAATGATAAAATATTTTGCTAGCTACTTCTCAGACAAGATAATTAAAAAGTGCAAAAAGTTAGACTTCTCAAATAAAAGACTCAATAAAAAGAATTGCCAATTGACTAGACAACTCTCAAAAGAAGAACAAACATCCAATAAATACATGAAAAAATGCCCTGCATCTTTGGCCATTAAAAATGTACATCAAGGGTTGAATATAGATCTCAGTGGTATGGAGCCTGCCTGGCAAGCGCAAGGTCCTGAGTTAAATTCCCAGCACAAAAAAATAAAGAAAGAAAATAAAAATGTATATCAAAACAACACTAAGGTTCCATTTTATTCCAGTAAGAATAGATATCATCCAGGATTCAAAAAACAACAAAAGCCAGCAAGATTATTGAGGATAAGAAACACTTTTGTTGGTGGTGGGAATGTAAACTAGTACAACAACTATGGAAAACAGTTTGAAGAGTTCTCAAAAAACTAAAAGTAAAAATTCTACTTGAAGCACATATACCCCTTTTGAGTATCTTCTCAAAAAATATAAATTTATAGTGTAATAGTGATACATGTGTACTCATGTTTACAGCAGCATAATTCATGATAGGTAAATTATAGGAGTGGCCTATATTCCTGTCAACAGATGAATGAATAAAGAAAATGTGGTATACATACACAGTGCACTACTTAGAAATAAAGAAGAACAAATTTGAGTCACTTGTAAATATATGAATGTATCTTGAGACCATAATGCTAAGTGAAATAAGTTAGACTCACAAGTTTAAATATCTCTTATTTGAGAAACCCCAAATACAAATAATTTAAAGAGCAAAATAAAAGATAGATAGTAGGTAAAAAAGGAAATTTTAAAATAGCAGAGTATAGATGGACAGTAAAATATCACCTGTCCAGGACCTGGAGTCAGGATATTTAGAAAATAACAACTTGGTAAGGAAAAGAAGTAGATCTCCAGGAATCAAGAAGAAGCTGACAAGAAAACTAGAAGCTACAAAGAAACTGGAGAAACTGAGCACAAAGCAGAGAAAAGAATGAGGCAATTTGAAACAGTAAACTCATCTCCCTGAAAGGGGAACTTGTATTCTCTAACACAAGGTAAGCCCAGACAGGGTGGTCAGCTTCAGGGGCAAACAATGGGTCAGACTGGTAGTGCTAGCTTCAAGTAAAGCCCAGTTACTGTAAACTGCAGAAACAGTGCAAGATTTTAATCTAAAAGTAACTCCTACATGGCACGCTAGAGTTGAGAACAAACTCCTGCGTAGTACCCACCATATTTGAGAATGTTTAATTGGGAGCCATTTGGGAGAGGGTCAATTGTTTAAAACTGAGCTACAGAACAACTACACTTCAAAGTTTCTGGGGTAATTGGGAGCAAAAAAGCCACAAGAGACAGTCATGGAGAAGGCATTGGCTAGGCATATGCCCCTCTCAAGAAGTTTAACCTCAGATCAGAGAGGTCATAGGAGCCTTGTTCTCATGATAAGAAGCCAGGCAAATCGAGTGTGGCTTTCAGAGGCACCTAGGTCTGACAGGTCTGGTGTTAAATCCAGCAGATTGGTTGACCCCCCCAACACACACACACACACTCGCTGCCTGTATCCAGTAAAGAAGCCAGTAGTCTGTGTGCTTTCCTGATCTGTAAGTATGATCAAGGATATGCCTTAGCTTGTATGGGTGCCAGAGGCTGGGGAGTACAAACAGAGGGGCCTCTGGGGCAGAGGCATTGCACCTCACAATTCCACAGAATCAGAGCAAATATTAATGAAACGGAGACTAAGAAATACAAAGTCAGTGAATCAGTGAGGTGGTTCTCTGAAAGAATAAACAAAATAGAACAACACTTAGCCAATCTTTTCCCCAAAAGGAAAGATCCAAATTAATCAATTAGAAAAGAAAACGGTAAAATCACAATGAAAAGAGCTGAAATCCAAATTATTAGTAACTACTTCAAAAACCTGTACCTTAATAAAATAGAGACTCCAGAAGAAATGGATAAATTCCTAGATAGACACAAAGCACCAAAACTGAACCAAGAAGATATAAAAACTGAATAATCTAATAAGAAACAATGAAACTGAAGCAGTAATTTAAAAAATTATTGGCTAAGAAAAGCTCAGGACCCAGTGGATTCACAACGGAGTACTACAAGACCTTCTTGAAAGATCTAACACCAACCCCACCTCAAGCTTCTTAATGGAATTAAAAGAGAAGTAGTATTCCCAAAGCCATTTTAGGAAACTGGTATTATTCTGATTCCAAAGCCAGAAAAGAACCCACCCAAAAAAAGAGCTATAGTCCAATTTCTTTAATGAACATAGATGCAAAAATCCTCAACAAGATACTGGCAAACAGAATTATCAAAAAAATCACATATCATAAGCAAGTAGGTTTCATCCTAGGGATGTAGGCATGGCTTAATCTATGCAAACCAATAAATATAATATATCACATAAACAGAAGCCAGGACAAAAACCACATGATCATATCAATTGATCCAGAAACAGCCTTTGACAAAATCTAACACTTACTCATCCTAAAACTCTGCATAAAATAGATATAGAAGTAACTTACCTCAATCTGATAAAAAGCCATTCATGACAAAGTTACTGTCAACTTCATATTAAGTGAGGAAAAATGGAAAGCCTTTTCTTTAACATCAGGAAGATAACAAAGATGTCCACTATCACTCCCCTCTTCAACATCATGATGAAGTCTTTAGCCAGAACAATTAGGCAAGAGAAAGAAATAAAAAGGATACATATCAGAAAGAAAGAACTCAAAATATCCTCATTCCCAAATAATATCATCCTTTATAGAAAATAAATTCCATCAAAAGACTCCTAGACCTAATAAATTCAGCAAAGTCATTGAATATAAAGTCAACACAAAACAATGAAATTCCTGTACATCAATAATGAACTCAATGACAAATGATAAAAATAATAGCATTCACAATAGCACAAAAAAATTAAATACTTTAGAGTTAACCTAACCAAGGTAGTGAAAAACCTCTACAATGAAACTATAGTACTGTACTCTGAAAAAGAAGATCAAAGAGGATATAAGAAAATTGAAAGATATCCCCTGTGCCTGGATAAGAAGAACCAATATTGTCAAAATGACCATAAATCCAAAACTGTCATACAGATTTATTTTTTTGTTCCAATGATTTTATTGCTCTGTAACAAAATAAATCAAGCTATTGATTTCAAGGTCACTGAGAGTTGAAGTTTAAACGTAGTCACAACTGCTAGGATGCAAGTTTGAATGCAAGGAGGAGGCTTGAGGAAGCAGACATCACAGTATCATGTTTTTGTTGACATTAGTACAAGTACAGAGGAATAGAGATTCCCCTAGATGTGGCTAAGTAGGCTCCAAGTTGCCCTGCTTTCAGGAGGATGAACCATTAAGGATTCTTTTCCATGTTATAACTGCTAGAGTATAATATACTTCCCTAAAGAAGAATAGATTCCAATTTGGTTACATTTCTTCTAAGATGTTGTTGGTGGTTACCCTCCATGTTCCTGGTTGCCTACAAGGTGTGTCCAACTCCTAAAATACACTCCTACATGATGCCATAAAGGAGAATGCTGCTCTCAGCAGAGACAATATAAAATGAGGTTGGAGGCTTTTTGCCACATTCTCTTTCCCAGCTCAATTTCCTTGAGGAAAAATTTTTATATCAATAAATAAGGGCTCTTTGCCCCTTCTTACTGTTAATCACCCCACCTCCCCCACTTAGAGACCTATGCCCATATCCTGTTCTGTTATCTCTGCTGGTAACCACGGCAGCAAGAATTGCCTCTTTGCAGTATTACGGCAGGTTAGACCTTGGAAGTTGGTGCCACGTCAGCTGAGCCCTCACATTTAATACATATTACTGAGACTTATTTGAAGAACTGACGAGAAGGAAAGAACAAGCAGTAGAGCAAAGTAAGCAGAGCCTGGAGGTGAGCCCTGGACTGTTTAACTGGGAAAGAGGTCACCTTGATTCTCCGCAGAGAGAATACTTGGATTCTGAAATGTGATGATGTTGATTGGTTGACTAGGGATAAATGCCTGAATCAGAACAACACTTAGCTACACAGATCTGAACCTAGTACTGGGGCCACATCACGAACTGGAACACAGTCCAGTGGGCTAACTTACAGCACACAGACAGGGAAACGTCAAGTCCTAGAGGCAGCTGTAGCTTACAGTCCTGCTACTGTCACTGGGTTTGCACCCAGCTCTTCCAGTTCACTCTCAGTTTGGTTGTTCCCTCAGGCAGGCTGAATATGCTATGTGATGGGTCCTCTGACTGTGGCTGTGACCCCACAGTCTTCAGTAATCTAGTCCATTCCATTTCCTGGGGATCCTGGTCAGTATTACAGCTTACCTAGAGGATGAGCTCCTTGGGCAGCCCATCAGTCATCTCTGCAGGCAACGCAAGGGGATCATTATGGCCAGGTGGACAGTGTTGGCTCCAAGAGAAACAGCAAGGCTTACCTTTCTCCTGTGCACCCTGCCTGCAGCCTACTGGGTTGTTCAGATCCAGGTCCTGGGGACTCCCATCCTGAGTGAGGTACTGATTTGGTTGCCCACTGATATACAAATGTAATCCCAATCAAAATACCAACAGCATTCTCACAGAACTACAGAAAACAATCCTAAAATTCATATGGAACAAGAAGAGATCAGAACAACAAAAGCAGTCCTGGGCAACAAGAGCAAAGCAAAGGCCATCCAATTCCAGGTTTCAAGTTATATTACAAAACTACAGTTTAAAAAAAAAAAACAGCATGGCACTAGCATAAAAACAAACATGTAGATCAGTGGAAAAGCATAGAAAGTGCAAAGATAAACAGAGGCATACTCAAGTATTTCACTAAAAAACAAACCAAAACATACACTGGAAGAAAGGTAGCATCTTCAGCAAATGGTACTGGGAAAACTGGCTAGGCAGATGCATGATTAAATCTGTGAGTATATTGACCCATATCTCTCACCAGGTATAAAATAAGATCAAAATGGATCAAAGACCTAAATACTGAAAGAGAAACACTTAATCCGCTGGAACATAAAAATAGGTAGGACTCTTAAAGGCATAGACATTGGCAAGAACTTCCTGAACAGAATCCTAATTGCATAAGAAATGACATCAAGAATCACCAATGGGATTACATCAAATGAAAAGTTTCTGCACAGCAAAAGAAACAGCCAACAGAGTGAAGAAACCTACAGAATAAGGAAAAAAATGCCAGCTATTCCTTGAACATAGGACTACTATCTAGAATATGCCAAGAACTAAAAAATGTAGCCTCCCCAAATAAAAGACCCAATCAAAACATGGGAAACTGAGAAAATAGATACTTCTCAGAAGTACAAATGGCCAATAAATACATGAAAAAGTTTTGTACATGTCTGGTCACTAGAGAAATGTAAATTCAAATACTAAGTTTTCATCTTACTCCAGAAAGAATGGCTATCCTCAGAAAATCAAATAATCACAAATGCTGGTAAGGCTACAGCAGGAAAAAGGAACTCTCCTACATCTTTGAGAGGAATGAAAACTAGTACAACCACTATGGAAATCAATATGGAGACTACTCAAAATATTAAAACTAGAAATTCCTTTCAGCCCAGCTTTTCCTCTACTAGTTACCTTCATGAATGAGTTAAAGACATCATATTACAGTTTATAGCAGCACAATTCATAATAGCTAAATCTTGGAAGCAGCCTGTATGTCCATCAACAGATGAATGGATAAATGAAATGTGGTATTTATATATAATAAAGTACTACTCTGTGATAAAGGAGGATAAATTCGAGTTGTTTGTAGGAAAATGGATGTACCTTGAGACAATAGTGCTAAATGAAATCAATCAGACACACAAGCCTACATATTGTATGGGTTTTTTTTCTATGACAAACCCAAAATATAAATAAATGAGAGATAGGTATTAGGTAACCCAGAGTTAGATATTCTGCAACTAAGAAGGGGACCAAGAGGTGGGGGATGTACAAATAATTAATATTTGAAGATGACAATAAACAATGTATTAACTGTTGATATTCTCTTATTATTTTGTTATGAAATTCTTGTTTTGTTTCTTAAATTAAAAATGTATTCTGTACATGTACCAACTCTCCATGATGAATATAATCACTACATACTACAAACATATACAAATAAAAATTAAAAATTTTTAAAAAGATGATAGGAAGCCGGGAAGTATACTTGGTTAAGACAGAAAGGGGAACTGGGAAAGTGGGAAGAGAGAGGAAGGAAACAGGGAGTTAAACATGATCAAGATTCACGATGTATATATACCAATTCCCCAAGGGAAATGTAAATATTATATGTGGCAAGCATATATGAGCAGTAAAACACTGTAGATTAAGTACAGGGTAAAATATTCCCGAAATGTTCTCTGTATACCAAATCGTTATGTTCAAAGCGCAATCCTAAATAGGTAGCAATTTACTGAATGTTTCATACTGTATCAGAAACACCACTACCCTTTATTTCATAAATCCAGACCCATTTTTTCAATTTATGAGGTCCTCCTGGCTTTTGAGAGTATTGGCAACTTAAGTTCCTGACCGGGACAGCAAATAACATTTGAGACTTGCTTGCATAGGCTGGGGAGGTGTTGGGGGCAATGCCTCTTTTAGACTCAAAGGCAGATAATACATTGTGATAAATGTAGGAACTCTCTAAGACCTTAAAAAGCCATCTGGTATGTGCTCCTCTCTGTGCCCCTGCCCCACACATACTCCTACTCAGTCAGCTCTAGAACATTTACATCCTTCTGTGCATTACTTAATTCTCCTTGCCCAAAGCAGGCACTTACCTTCAAAGCACGCAGCTTATTATTGCACCGTGTGCATCTCTAAGATTCCAGTGCTTGTTGAAAGCAAAGATCTGGTGATGGCTGATGCAATGCTTGCTTTCTCCCTGCCTTTGTTATGCAGATGAGCTTCCATTTTATTTCTGGTGTTTCAGTTGAATCCTGAGTGTTTTAATAGTTGTGAAGCTTCACTGAACTCAAGGAGAGCTTAAGATCTGAGATGTTAAACTGGAGCAGCAACAATATCTAGCAGAAAATGAGGGTCTCATGCTCAGTTCTCTTTTTCCTCCTTAATAATGAAGACCTGATTTTTACTATTAATGTGACTCTTACATGAGGAGCTCTGCAGTGGTCTAGGGTAATTCATCATTAATTAATGGGCCATCTTTTTCAACCTGTCCCCATTTAATCATAAGAGCTGGTGAATATTGGAGCCAAGGAGTGGCTGCTGGGTAGAATAATAGAAGAAAAATTTTAACTCTTAGCATTTTTCAAAGTGGGAATTATTTTTACCGAGGAAAATTGTGAGGATGCAAAAAATTGTTTGTAAGCACTGGGTCTCGTGGCTCCATTATCTGTGCTCTGCTGCTATCACATCCAGCTTCTCAGAAACTTTTCAGTAAGTAACCTCAGAATTCATATTTTGATTCCTTCCTCATGGGCCCTTCTTGAATATTAAATGAAAATCTTCACTTTAGAGTTTTTTTTAAAATGTGCAAATATGCATAACAGAAAATTTGCCATTTTAACCATTAAGTTCATTCACATTGTTGGCATCCGTTACCACGAGCTCCCAATCTTAGTCATCATCCCAGAATGAAATTCTGTACCTGTCACACCACGGTTCTCCGTTCTCTTCTTACTTGATTTCAGTAGCCACTATTTTTCCTGTCTCCATGAATTTGATTGTTCTAGGTACTTCATATAAGTAGAACCATGTAATTTTGTCTTTTTATTGTCTGGATGATTTACTTATGTCTGCAGATCCAGTGTCAAAATTCCATTCTTGTGTAAGGCTAAATAATATTATTCTGTGTGTGCACGTGTGTGTGTGTGTGTGTGTGTGTGTGTGTGTACATTTTGTCTATCCATTCCCCTATCAATGAACATTTGGATTATTTCCACTATTTAGCTATTGTGAAAAGGAGGAAAAAGAGAACTGAGCTGCTATGATTTTCATGTACACATATCTCTTTGAATTTTAGTTTCTAATTCTTTCATCTATATACTCAGAAATAGTGAATCATATGGTGATTGTATGTTTAATTTTTTTAGAAACTGCCATGCCACTCTGCATAGCATTCAGACTATGTTTCATTTTCTTTACCAGTTCTCAAGCGCTACACTCTCATCAACACTTGCTTTCTGCTTTTTTTCTGGTTTTGTCTTTGATTTTTTTTTTTGGTAGCCATCCTGATGAGTGTGAAGAGGTATTTCATGGTGGTTTTGATTCAGGTTGCCCTAATGATTAGTGATATTAAGTGTCTGTTAATGTGCTTTTTGGCCAGTTGTGTATTTGCGGGGGAGGAATGAATATTCAAATCTTTTGGTCAATTTCACATTGAGTTGTTTTTGGTTACTATTGAACTATATGAATTCTTTGTATATACTCCATATTAATTCACTAGTTAGTACATGTACATAATTCAGATAGATGATTTGCATCTATTTACTTCTTTCCATGTTGTCTTTTCACTGGTGACATTGTTCTTTGAAGCAAAATATTTAATTTTGAAAAAGTCCTATTTATCTATGTCTTTTCATTTATTGCCTCTACGTGTAGTGTTGCATCTGAAAAATTATTCTAAATTCAATGCCATCAAGCTTCTCCCCTAAATTTTCTTTGAAAAGCCTTACACTTTTAACACTTAAATTTAGGTCTTTAATCCATTTTGAACCCATTATTATACATGGATAAAAGTGAATTGAACTTTATTATTTTGCAGGTGGATAATAGAAATTCCTAATGCTACTTATTGAGTGAATATTCTTTTATTATTATCAAAAATCATTAGACTGTATACACAAAGGTCAGTTTAGAATTTTAAGAAATTTTTGGCAGCATAATGCACTGGGAAAATGCATAGGCTATAGAGTCAGGCAAACCTAAATGTGAATATCTGTTTCCCTACCCATTAAGTGAGAAAATTTGGGTAAGTTATTCTGACTCCCTGAGGTTAATTTTCTCATCTGTAAAATGGCCAGTGGAAGGGCCTGTCTGTTAAACTTGCTATAAAAAGGAATAGATGAAATTAAAATGTTAGCACATGGCAAGTATCCTCTAAATTATCATTGCATTCAAAACTTCACTAAGCTTTGCTTCCTATCAGCATAATAAGGGAATTAACACTTACTACAAAAAACCTAGCTCATTGTTAGCAGAGAAAAGAGAGAGAAGAAAATCATCTGCTAAGATGCCAGCACTAAGAATATTTGGTGCATTGTCATGAATAATTTGGGCAGGAATATTTTATATATCTTAAAGCACAACTTTTAAATTTTTGTTCCTTTATTTTATTGATAAACATCATACATGACTGACAACTGTATTCCATCCCTGAGATTTACCCCATACTTTGCCCAAACTGAAACTTTCTGTATCAAATTGGCAAAGATAAAATTCAAAGGTGTCTTTTGTCCCTATTGTATAACAAAATGGTCTTTCCCATTTTCTTGTGACTACCCAAATATGTTTGTACTGATTGGCATAATCAAAGCCTTCTCATCAATTAAAAATCAAACAAAGCTCTGTATCATTTCTAATGTTTTTTATTATTTTTATTCTCTTTAATGGTTTGATCAATCTTGCATTCTTACATCTGGTAATCTGAGCAACTTCACTGAAGATAACAATATGTAATATATTAACCACTGTTAATTCCTAACATTCTGTTTTGAAACCCTGTATCATTTTTTTTTGCCTTATTTTTGTCTATGTTGTTGTTACTTTGTTATTTTTTAAATTCTCTTTAAAATAAAAGAATCAAACAAAAATTTTAGGTAAAAATGATGATGTGGATGATGGGAATCAAAATGGCGCTACCACTTTGGAAATGAGTTTGGCATTTTCTTACAAAATTGAACACATACTTACCATATGGCCCATCAGCCCTACTCTTACCTATCTTAGAGAAATAAAAACTTAGATTCACAGAAAGACCTACATAAAAATGTTAATGGCAGTTTGATTCATTACTGCAAAAAACCTGAAAATGGTGCAAATGCCCTACAACTAGTGAACAAATAAACTGTAGTAAATCCCTGTAGCAGAATGGAACTTAACAGTAAAAAGAATAAATGTTAACACATTCATGTATGCTGCAATATTCTGAATGCATTGCAAGTGCATTCTGCTAAAGAAAAGAAGTCAGACCCAAAAAGCTCTCCATGTATGATTGCATTTATAATGGCATTCCAGAAGACACAAAAATTAGGAATGAAGAACAAGTCATTGGTTTCCAATACAGGGAGGGTGAGTTGGTGGAATCAGAGAGAAATGGGAAAAAATGAGTGGATTCTTGGTTTTGTTAATGGTTACCTAACTTCAGGCATTTTAGTTAGTACATAGTACCATATATCATAAACTAATTTTACAGTGTATAAATGATGCCTCAATTAAAAAGCAATGAAAAATAATCTAGTTGATGTTCAAGAATATGTAAAGCACGGAACGAATCCTAGGTGCTCATCCTGAGGTGTACATTATTCCCATCTAGATGGTGTCCTTTTTCTCCAATCCATGTTGAGCCTGTGGGAATTTTGGAGAAATTTTGTGTTGAATCTATCACATTTATAAGGTGCTGGGGCCCAATATTTCAAGAAGCATAGTTTATTAAATGTTTGCCAATCCTTTATGTCTGTGAACTACTAAGTGTGACTGGTGACTCCAACAGTTACAATTTGTCAACCACTCTTTCCAGCATCTTTACTTCATTTTAAGTGTTGCACATTTCATTATGAATGGTGAGCTAAACGCATCTATAACTTTGATAACTCAATTCACTTTGTTAGTAATGGCTTCCCAAGCAGTTATCACATAACAATAACCACGCTGGAGATAAATATTTCATAAAGAATATATTGTTATTTATTTATCATTTATAACATGTGTTCCAAAAGCATTACAGAATATTTATTAAACATTTATAGATAATTTTATGCTACTACTAGCATATGATATAAATACATTATTAATTCTTTTGAATTGTTGATGCATTGAGCTCAAAATAAAATTGTGCCAACTGGGGTTATTGCACATAAAGTGGAGGGGGGAGAAATTGACTGCATTTGAAATTTTGAGAAGCACATTATTGCCCCCTGCTAAAAGTTTATTTATTCATTGTGGTTGTGGGTTCCAGAAATCTGTTAGCCAACAAGAAGAGAGAGATGTGGATTAGAGAAATCTCTACATTTAAAGTGGCCACTATTTAATTACTGTGGCTTTGGAAACTGCCTACAGTTGCACAGTTAGTCCTTCAGCTTGAATTCATAGCAGGTGACTTAGTAGTTCAGGGAGCAGATTTCCTCAAAGCAGGCATTAAATATCAGAGATGTTCCTCCCTGGCATTCCTTCTCTTTGACCTTGAGTGTACCCCTGTTCCAAACTTTTGGAGAACCTACTCTGTTTCCTTTATTAAGTGAAGCTGTTTGAAATGTCAAAGCCAATGTCAAAGTCCCTTCCCCATGAACAGCCATGTCCCTGAGGTGAGAATGTTTTGTCTAACTGACCCTGCTTTTCTACTGCCCTTAACTGGGTCAGAAGACTTGTGGTATATACAAGAAATAAATTATTTCTCATCATTTCTGAAGCTGCTGTACTGAGAGGTTTTTAAATTTTTTTCCCTTTTTCCTTGCAACTGTTCTTGATATAGCCATGAGGATTTACATCTTTCAAAAAAATGCAAAGGAGCTTTAGATAGATTTCCAAGGTCTTAGGTCAGCACAGAAAAGCCATGTTTTTTACAAAAACAAGTGACCACAGTAAAAAAGGTACTACTCTTCACTAACAGAATGTGTAATGACTCAAGCTTGTCCTGCAATCTGTAAATGATCGAGCTAGACTTGCTCTCTGATTTTTTTTCTGGTTTATTTCTGACAAGGCTAATATTGACACTAGGCAATTTTAAAAAATAAAACTCAGTATGTTCAGCAACAGTTTAAATGGACAGACACACTTTGATAATGTTCACAGCTAAATAGCTGTCTGTGGTCATACGCATTGCCAGATGGGAATCCTACTATTTGTGCTTCAGATTACTTTATCACTTTAAAAACTTTAAATGCTACAGATGAAAGAGTAATGTCAAGGTGGCTTTTTAGAGTAATTTATGAAGAGAAAATCAAATTTATGGAGCTTCTAAGGATTAAAAAAAAACACTGCCTTTTCTAGATGGAGTAATCTCCAAACCAACAAGTTGCTGCCAGTTGCAGAGGCACCGATCAAACCTTACATTATATAATCTGAAAGCCAAAGTCAGTGTTGCCCAGGCAATATGGCACATGGGTGCTAATGTCAAGAGTATAATGACGTGGTCAGCCCTCCTCTCCTGGATATGTACATAAAGGAAATGAAATCACTACCTTGTAAAAACAATTGCATTCCCATATTCACTGAAGCACCATTCACGATAGCTGAGATGTAGAATGAACCAAAATACGTATAAAGAAATTGTGATACACATATATGTGTACATACATATATGTGTATATATATATATATAGGAATATCATTGAGCTTAAAAAATGACTACCATCTACTATAACATAAATGAATCTTGAGGACATTAAACTAAACAACATATGTCAGTCACAGAAAGTAAACGTGATGATTAAGTTTACTTTTTAACTTGATTGGCTTGGAAGTTGCCTGAGAGATTAGTAAAGTATAACTCTGGGTATGTCCAGGTGTATTATGGAGGCATGACCTTGCGTCCTGTATCTGTCCTCTGGTCCTGTCTTCTCTGATATTGTTTCTCTGCTCTGATTCCTGCTGTTATGTACTAAGCATCTTTGCTCCACCACACTCTTCTGACCTGATATTCTTGTGTTGGAGACAGCTGGCCATGGACTGGACCCTCTGAAACTTTGAGCCATATAAACGATTTCCTCCTTTGAGTTGTGGGTGTCAGATATTTGGCCCAAGCAACATGCAAGTTGATAAATATGGTAAAATACTACTTAATTGCACTTCCATGTGGAATCTTTTTAAAAAGTCAAATACACAGGAAGAAGTGGTAGATTTCAGAGTGGAGGAGGAGAGGATATGAAAATTGTAGGTCAGAGGACTCAAAGTAATAAATATGCAGGATGTACAAGTCTAGAGACTGAAGAACAACATAAGAACTATTCTTACATCTTTTTTTTTTTTTGGTACTGGGAATTGGACTCAGGATCTTGTGCTTGCCAAGCAGGTGCTGTGCTGCTGAGCTATACCCCAGCCCCCAAACTATTCTTAATAACATTTTATTGTGCTTGGCATTCTTGCTAAGAATGTAGTTTTAGGTGCTCTTTACCCACACACACACACACACAACTGTGAACTGATGGATATGTTAATTTGCTTGGATATAGTGACTATTTCACTACCTATATGTACATCAACATTTTATTTTTTACACGTTAAATGTGTACAATAAAAAGATTAAAAACAAAAAATGAACGTGGAAAGTTGATTCTACTGAATTTAGTTTAACCACTAATTTACAACTACCTATTGCATCCTAGATAGTGATAAGACAAAGGCAAATAAGGAAGTCCTTTCCTCCCAAGGAGTTGCTCCCTAATAGATTTGTTTAGTCTCCTGTATTATGGTAGATCCTGGGAAACCACAGCTAAACTTTAAATAGAACACTAATATTATGTTCTAGGAAGTCCAGCCCAAGAAGAGAAATTTGTCATTAAGCAGCCATCATTGATCTCTTCAAAGCTAACCCTTGTAGTATTGTTCCCTTTATGGTTTAGCAATCTTTTGTATGTGTTGCTTGTATGGCATTTTATTTCAGAGCCTTGGCCACAGAGCCTCGAATTAATTAAGATTTGGTCCAGGAGCCGCTTAATTGCTTGTGCTTAGAATGTGGGAATTCAGGGGAGAGATGGAAATGACGAGGCAAGTCATGCATAATACATCCCCCATGCCCCTCACTGAGTGACCATTACACTGATGGGTGTTATTTAGCTTTTTTTTTTTTTTAATCAGTGCATAGTGCCAAGAACCTGGCATTTTCAAATACTCATTAGTGCTATCCTCTGGGGCTTACAATAGCAGTTATTAAAGAATGAAGTCTTGAGAGACAGACTGATACCGCAGTGGCTAACAATGACAGAAGTTCAGGTATATCAACCCTCGTCACTTACGGAGGAATTGCATGGCTAAATTAGCTTTCAAAGTCTTAATCCGAACATGTAAGGCCCACAAATGTCATGTGGTATATTCTCCGGAGGTTAAATTTAGGTTTTCCCTGGCTCCCGCTGCCAATTTGAAAGAAAGGAAAATGTCAGCAGGCGTGGAGTTGAACTTGAGGATGGGAGGCTGCTGAAGTGGAATCCACCAACACTGACATTAAACTGCCTCTGGAAATCCAAGCCCGGGACCAGCGTCAGCTGTCCCCCAATTTCCCAATTGCTCATTAGAGCTCCAGTTTGCTCCAACGCAACAACAATTTGCTCCAGTTGACTTGCTTGGCCAGGGCTTTCCAACTACCCATTTGCCATGCTGTTAATCAAGTGTGTGTAGATGCAGCAGATAATCTGCTGGTCTGGCATTAGAAAGAGCAAGGTAAGAAAGAAATGCTACTTACTCATTGGCCACCGGCACGCCATAGAAGAAATGGGCATGCTGATTCCACAGTCTAAGGACGCTGGAAGAGAAAACTACAGATCAAGGAAAAGCTTACCTTCCAACCCTGTCCTCTTTTGAAATCATCTCTAATAACCAAAGAAGTGGAGATCTGAACATGTCTCTCCCATCTATGAAAGTTGAAGGTCTTAGCGGTAGACCAATATAAAGAAACCTAAGTTATACTCTTTGATCAATTATGATTATGCTTGGATGCATTTGACAGACAAGCCAAGAAGATAAGAGCTTAGATGAGGTAAAGTTTTGTTTCTCCTTAATCAGACATGAAGTTTAAAGGTAGGCAGCTTAGGACTAGGAAAGTGGCTTGGGGATTTCATCTTGATTACTTCATGGTCAAAAGGGGCTACTGGAACTCCAGCTATCATTGCCTTTTTCCAGGCATCACTAAGAGAGAAGAGCAAGATGAATCTACTTCCCAGCCAAGTCAGCTCCTTCTAAAACATTCTCTCATAAGTCCTGTACATTTTTGCTTATTTCATTTATATGTAATTCAAGGCAATGGATTCCCATAGCCCTGCCTTGCTACAAAGAAAGCTGGTCATATACTATTGCTTCTGAGCCCTTTGCCACACATCTAATCAGAGTTTTGCTACTAAGTAACAAGGGGAGAATAGATGTTAGGTAGGCAACAGCAGTCTCTGCAATTTCCATAAACATTAACATCTGTTATACAGCATCTAGAGAACCAGGTCTTCAAACGACTTTTTTAACAGACCCCATGGTACAAAGGGAAGCATCCTGGATCAGGAGCACAATTGTCTCTGATGTTAGCTCACTGTGTGACTTTCAGGAGTATACTGAAGTTCTCTATGACTCTTTTTCCTCACTGCAAAGTGAATCTCTCAGCCCAGTTCACTACCTAGGAAAGTATGTGCTTAGATAACAAATGTGAAAATGGAATGTCAAACCGTGAAGTGTCAAGTAGATGCCAGGGACTAATTAACATCATTATGATTAATCCAGGCCTTTGTATTCTTTAAGAAAACTGGTTCACAAACCCCTCATTATTCATAGAACTATTATTTATATTATTATTTGTTATAATGATAGCACCTCCCATGTATACAACATCTTACAACACATAAATCAGTTTTATACATGAATTTTCCTTCATCCCCATGGCACTCCCTATAATCAACAAGGAGGAGGGATCGCCATTTACCCAGCTTTGCTCGTGATAAACTGAAGTTAGAGAGCCACGTAGCTTGTCCAATCTCACACAGAGGTGCCTGTGACAGTAATGTCAAGTGTTAGAAATTACTAGCTTTTTAAAAATGAAGTTAGGAATGAAATGGGTCATTCATTGTGGCCACCTAAACTTGGCACCAGCTCCCTGCAGCTCCCGGACCACTCATCTCGACGTATCCAAGTTGAAATCCATTTTCTTCTTGTTTCTCATGTACCCTCCTCCTGGGAGCTCCCTCTCTGCAAGTAGGGCCACTTTCTCTCTCTCAGCCAAATCAGAGGTCCAAGGCCACCCTGATCACTCCAGGTCCTTTACACTCACTCCCCACCCACCCATCCTCAGTCACCATATGGTCTATGTCTTTTTATTTCCAACTCTGCATCTTCACAATCTGGAAAGACAGCTATTTTCTCATCCAGGTTTTCTACATCCTTCCTTCCTTCCTTCCTTCCCCTTCTTTTCTTCCCTCTCCTTTTCCCTATCCTTCATGACTCTCTTTTTTCTTTCTTTCTTTTTTCTTTCTTTCTTTCTTTCTTTCTTTCTTTCTTTCTTTCTTTCTTTCTTTCTTCCTCTCTCTCTTCTTGTCCCTAAATTATTCACATTACGTGGCCATAGAGAGCTTTATAAAGTACAATTCCAATTATTTCATTCTTCCACTTAGAATTCCTCAAAGGCTCCTCAATATCCCCCAGTTAAAGCCCAGTTCTTTAAAACTCAACTGCAAGAGGCTCTCTGTGGTTGGCCCTCTGCCTGCTGCCTAAGGTCCAATCCACTCCTGTCTCATAGAGTCCTGAACTAACCTCTCAAGGCCTTCAACTCCTTCCCTCAAGTGGGATGTTTCGTTCCTCCATCCAGATTACGTGTCTCTTCATTGCCTGCGTCACTCCCTCTTATCCTTAAGATAGCACCTTCTTGAGGAAAATACTGCTGCCCTGAGCGGGGTCCACAAGCCAATTGTTCCAGAAGTACCTGGTGTTTCTCCACACCTAAGTGTTTGCTGTGCTGAATCTTCATTTTATGTTTGAGTGTCAGCTGTCTCCATACTAGGCTGTAACTCTTCTGAGGTAGGGATAACAATTTATTGAGCTCTCATCTATGCTTAATGTTCCACGTCTCCCACATGAATGAACTCACACATTCCTGCCAGATATCCCAAGACCTGTTGTTTTCTTGCCTCTTATGGAGACTAGAACACTGACACTTACTCGTCCAGCTCTGAGCGCAAGGTCCCATAGCCAAGGCCAGAGCTGAGGTCTAGATACTTTGAAAATAACTCCAGAGGTCTAGGTCCTCCCTCCACTGTGTTTTCTGTTGCTATTTAGATGTAGCTCACATGCCATAAAATGTACCCTTTTAAAGTGTATAGTTCAGCGGTTTTTAATATAGTCAGAAAGTTATGTGATCATCACCACTGTCTAATTTTGGAATATTTTTAATGACCCTAAAAGAAACTCCATGCCAATTAGAAGTCAGCCCTCCTTCCTCCCTAGTTCTGGTCCCTTGTGACAAGTCATCTACTTTCAGCCTCTATGTGTTCACCTTCTTATGGACATTGCCTTAAAGCGGAATTAAGCATATGCACCTTTTATCTGAGTTCTTTTACTGAGCAAGTAAGTCATGGCAGTATTAGAGCCTCAGTCTTTTATAGATGAATAAAATTTCACTTCCTCTATACACACCAGGGTGTTTATTCATCTGTTGTGAGGTTCCTGAGCAGCTTCCATTTTCTGCTACCTTGAATTTGCTGTTGTGTAATTCATGTTGAAGTTTTTGTGAATATACAAATATAGTTTATCCATTCCCTTAGTCATAAATACTTGGAAGTGAAATCACTAGTCCCATGATAATTCTATATCTAATTTTTTTCTATGTCTAATTTTTAGGAAAACTGCCATATTGATTTGCAAAGCATCTGTACCATTCTACATTCTTACTAGCAATAGACTCCCATTTTCCTACATCTTTGCCAAAACTTGTCATTATCTTTCTTTACCACGCATGAAGTGATATCTCATTGTGATTTTGACCTGTGTTTCCCTAAGGACTAATGACATTGAATATTTTATCATGTGCTTATTGGTCACTTGTATATCTTTTAGAAACATGTCTATTCAAGGTGTTTTCCATTTTTAACTGGGTATTTGCCTTTTTTTAATGTTGAATTGTGACATTATTGCTATGTTCTGGATCCTAGCCTTTTATCAGATATATGCTTTGCAAATGTTTTCTCCCATTTGTGGGTCATCTTTTCACTTTCTGAAACTTTTGAAGAGCAAAAGTTTTTAGCTGTGATGAAGTCCAACATATCAATTTTTTTCTTTTGTTGCTATATTCTAAATGTCTTATCTCAGAAATCATTGGTTAAGCCAAAATTACAATTACTTATACCAATGTTTCTCCTAAAAGTGTTATTGTTTTAGCTTTTAATTTCGGTCTTTGATACACTTTGAGTTAATTTTGTATATAATGTGAAGAAAGGATTCAACTTCATTCTTTTGCATGCAGATATCAGACAATTCTTTTCTCACTGATCTCTGGCATATCATCAAAAATCAGCTGACCATGTATGTGATGGTTTATTTCTGGGATTTCTAATGTAGACAACTGACCTACATGTCTGTCTTTATAATGATACAACATGATCTTGATTACCGTATAGAGTTAGGTTAAATGGGAAGTGTGAGATGACCAACTTCATCCTTTAGTGTCAAGATGGTTTTAGCTCACCGAGGTCCCTTGCATGGATTTTAAATTCAACTTGCCAATTTCTTTAAAAAGGCAGAGTAGGGCCAGGCATATAGCTCAGTGGCACAGCACCTGCCTGGCAGGCATGAGGTCCTGAGTTTGATTCTCAGTACCAAATAAATAAATAAGTAAATAAATAAAAAGGCAGCATATCTAGAATTTTGATAAGAATTGTATTGATTATGGAGATTAGTTGAGGGAGCACTACTGTTTAAACACTGTTAAATCTCATAATCTATGAATGTGGGGTTGCTTTCTATTTAAATCATCTTTCTCTTCTTCCAACAATAAATTGTAATTTTTGGTGTGAAGTCTAGCGCTTCTTTCCTTAATTTATTTCTAAATATTTTAGCGTTCTTGACAGTGTTGCAAATGAAATTATTTTCTTAATTTAATTTTGAGATTATTCATTGATAGTGTGTGGAAGTACAACTAATTGTTATAGATTGATGTTGTATCCAGCACACTTGTTCTAGTAGCTTGGTGATTGGTTTGGGGGTGTGAATTCCTTAATATTTTCTTTATAGAAGACCATGTCCCCTTCAGTTAAAAGAAGTTTGACTCTTTTCTTTGCTACCTAGATAACTTTTATTTCTTTTTCTTGACTACCTACATTATATTTTCTTTAAAGAATTTATCACACTTGTCATTTTACATGATTGACTAAGCTTGATCTCCCCCTCTAGATTATAGCTTCTATAAAAATAGTAAGTATGTCATTTTGATGTTACCATAATCCCAAAGCCTACTGAGTGCTGCACATGATAGGTCTTCCACAAAAAGTTTCCAAGGCAGACAATTAAATGGGAGGGAGAATGAATGTTTTAAGGATTTTACTCTGGTAGAAGCACAACTAGATTTAAACATTGGAAAGTTTATCATTCTTGCAAGAGCCAGAGAAACCTGTTAGAAGGCTGTAGGGATTACTCAGGCGGGGCAAGGTCAGGAAGAAGCGACTCAGGAAATATTCTGGGATGTGGGAACTGAGATGTAAGAACAGAACAGAGGGAGAGCAAGAGAGAAGGGGGAGAGAGAGAGACGGAGAGACAGAGAGACAGAGAGAAAGAAGGCAGTAAAGGCTCCCAGGTTTCCAGTTTGTATGAATCTGATGTCCCTCACTGAGAGAAAATCAGGCAGAGAACTAAACTGGAAAGAGGGGAAAAGATGACTCTGGATCCTCATTACTCTGTCCTGGCTGGAGTGGTTCCCAGTGTCATGGTCACTCTGGAAGACTTAAGCACACAAGGAACACTCACTCCACACAGTTGTTGGGTTTCCTCATCTGTAACCAAGGAGTCACTCTCAAGACTCACTCTGCTTGGGCACATCTGGCTGAGCCTCGTTAGTCAGGGACACAGGGAAAGTTCAATACATTCCCTGTTTATTCCCTGGTTCTTCTAAGCATAGTCAGAATGTCCAGTCAGGTTGACTTCCCCTGGCCAACACAGTGTGAGCAGAAGTGTATCAAATACTATTGTGTCATTCACCAGGTAGCACTTTCCCTCCCACAGCAATGCTCCAGATAGAGATTACTCCCAAAATAAAGAAGACATAAATTAGAAAGTCACTTGACCCATGATGAGCAAGTGGTGTGTTGAGGGGATGTCTTTATTATTACAAACCACTGAGATGTGTGGGGCCACTTGTCACACAAGCAGTATTTAGTGTATCTTGCATGGGCTTGGTGTGGGAAGTCAGTGACATGAAACAATGTTTACAGTACAACCTAACACACAGTAGGCTTCCATAAATATTGATTGTTCCTTTTAAGTCAGTGCTCTGAATGTTTCTATCATAAGAAAATGAATTATGATGAGATAGACTTATGTACACACAATGATATAGAAATACATACAGATATACATATATGTATAATGTATAGTAACATATTCAGCACACAGTAGGTGTACATCACACATTTGATGTCTTCTTTTCTTGCATTTTGCTATCTCACTAAACTCTTCTTTTTAGAGAATGTCTTCCAAGAAAACACATTCATCTCCTTATTTCCAGAGTACTTGTTACTCTTCGGTTGTGAAGCATAGCATCTTTTGAGGCACGCTTTATCTCCTTTTTGCATAAATAATAGCCCCAGATTTGAGGGGCAATATGTATGTGATGGTCCCAGGGCTGGCACAGCAATTAGATCAGCTCTTAATATTCAGCATGGTGAAAAGGGGTGTCAGGTTGGGAGAGAAACCTCATCTAACATAGTTTGGGCCACTTACATTCATCTGAGAGGAGAGGAGGGATGCATTTGGACTGCAATTCTGCACCTTATAAATAGACATATATAGCTCTGCATACATTATTAATATGGGCTTTATTGCTAGCTTTATTGAATCCACGATGGTGCTTCTCTCGGGAAGCACAGAACATAGGAAGATTGCACAGATGCCGGCATTAACTAGGACCACGATAGACCAAGCAAATAAGGCTGTGCAAACAGCAGTATTCATGCAAGTGGCATCCTACAATTCAAATAACATAATAACAAATAATGTGCTCAAGCAAGCCCCACAGCTGCTATTCAAAGTATATTATGCATTTCTTATACACGTTGCTCATGCCAGCTCAACAGTAGACAGAGAAAATGTATTTTGATGAAGCTCCTTAGCATGACCTGCAGAGCTCTACAGGAAGGGCCCCTGCTTCCCTCTAGCACCTGAATTCTTACCCTTAGTCATTGCATCAGATAGCCTGGGCCTGCTCTGAACAGGAGAAGTGATTTCCAATCTCCAGGACTTTTTCTTTGTATATGTGTATCCGAGGTGCATACACACACATTCACACACTCATGTACTCTCTCACTCTCATATAACTGTCTTCTGTGTCCTTCTGGCCTCAAGTCAGATGCCTCCTCCTGGGAGAACCCTTCTTTGACCACCTGTCCCAAAGTAACCACTTCCATTCACTTTCCAAACCTTCCTTCGTTACCAATAGCAGTTATTTCTAGATGCTACTTTATTTATCTCTTTACGTCTTTGCCCCATCTCCCCCACTAGAACAAAAACTTCATGGAAGCAGGAATCCTATCTGCCTCATTCATTACTAGACCTCCATTACTGATTTTAGTCATTGGTACATAGTAAGTCTGCAGTAAATATTTGTTGTGTGAATGAATGATGGATCACAGAATTTAAGGCTCAATGTACAATAAGTTCCTTCATCTTCTTGTCTACTGTGAATTTCTCCTGTACTTAAACTTCATGAAGGGCAACGTTCTGTCCTATCTGTGCCAGGAACTGAGAATCGTTCTTAGTAAATCTCTACTGAATTGAAGAGAACTGAAATCTGTTCTAGAAAATTCAGCTTGTCCCAGTGTGGTAGTAGTGGCTCAACAGAGTTTCATCCCATGGATTCCTTCTCACTCCACCCAGCATGAGGAAGAAAATGGAGTTTTGAATAGTATAGCTTTTCTCATCTTCCTTTAACTAGAAAACTACTCCCCTGTAAAAGTGGGCCAGGAAATCCTCCATGCTTTGTTGATGACAATGACTCACTGAATTTAAATCACCCCCTACATGCAGAATTGATGGAGTGAAGAGACATTTTTGGGTTAAGACTCTTGTTATGTGAAAATGCCCAATAAGAGCATCCACTCCCCTTTCCTCCACTGATAAATGACCACTATTATAAACCAATCACTGTTGAAAAGTTCCCCTTTGCCAGAAATTGGTTTAGCAGAGGGCATGTTATCCAATTCTGGCCAATAAGAAATGAAGAAAAATCAGCTAAAAGTAAGCTTCCAGCAACCGCTTCCAGCAACTGCTTCTAGCAACTGCTTCCAGCAAAA
Organism: Chinchilla lanigera; assembly: GCF_000276665.1. Lineage (NCBI taxonomy): Eukaryota > Metazoa > Chordata > Mammalia > Rodentia > Chinchillidae > Chinchilla > Chinchilla lanigera. The sequence goes on along the minus strand of NW_004955442.1, from coordinate 9,963,992 downwards.
TAAGAAAAATTGCACTTGTAGAAAATGTCCTTTGGACCCTCTGCATCCCTCTTGCTGCCTCCTTTGGAAGTCACCATGTAAGGATATGATCCCTAGAACTGAGACACCTGCCTCCCAGTACACAGGTAGAAAAATTAGTGGGATAATGAAATCTGCATAGATGTCTGCTGACACTAGCCTTATGACTCTCTCCCCATAACATACCATATAAATAAACAGGGGATGGTCCTTTGGTCTAAGTCAACCGTAGGCCAAAGTTCTGTTAACTGTAGCCAAACTAACCCTACGTGTTACACATATTCCACACCAGATGCTGTGCTTATTTGGGAGGGAGGATGAATAAGACAGAATATCCAATTCTTCCAAGTCTAGAAGCATTGAGAAGAAAATTCACAGTTGCAAAAAAGATGTAGTCAGGGCCAGAAGAGGAAGAGGTACACAAAGTTGTTGAAACATGGGGAAGAAACATACGAATCTACCTGGGGAGGTTATAGGAGAATACATCGAAAAGCACAACCCCTGCACTGAGCTTGTAAGAATACATAGGAGTTAGGGAGAAGGTAACATTCCATTAAAATGGGCCCTGCGTAGAGGACCTTGAAGTTTTAAGGAAGCTGAATGAGGTCACAAACGTCCAGCATGAAGATAGAGGCTGTACATGCAGAGGTTTCTATGCTGCTTGTCATATAGGAATACAACAATGACTGAATCCTGCCATTTATCTCTATGTGATGAGTTTCTCAAAAGCAAATCTTTATCCTAATGTCACACATAATCACTATATTCCTTTGTCAATAGTTCAACCAAGGTCTACCTTGGCACAGCTCTGGTCAGAGCAAAGATGAGGAGATATGCAACACCTTCCCTTTTGAATCTATGAAATTTGAAACTACTGGAAGGACTATGCCTTGATTTTCTTACCAGTCAGGAGGACAGGACATGGAACTGAACAAGGAAGGGAGATGGGGATATGCTCTGACTATCTGGTATACCTCACCACATTGCTAAAAGCATGAGAAACTATCTACAAGGACAAACAACCAGGGCTCTCACTAGTATTTCATCATCCCACACTTAGAACTATCTCAAAAAGGTGCTCAGAGAGAGATATGGATATGTCAGAGAAAGACCGAAATTTCCTTCCTGAGTCCAGGAAGAAGTAAATGGACTTCATAATGAAACATTCTGATGAGATGCTCAAGAATTTGAATATATTGGGGCTGGGGATTTAGCTCAGCGGCAAAAGCACTTGCCTGGCAAGCGCAAGGTCGTGAGTTCGGTTCCTGGTACCTGAGAAAAAAACCAAAAAAAAAAAAAAAAAGAATTTGAATATAGTCAAGAGCCTATGGAGCCATGCAGGGAGTTTCAGCAAATGGGAGGAGCCAGAGACAATCAAAAGTTCCTTTGAGTATCAGTGTAGAGAAGAAGCTAAAGAAGGTCATTTGTACAGAGCTTTTTGGGTCTCCAGTGTGAAAGCAAAGCACACTCAGATGGATGTGGCTTGCTCATCAGGTCTTTCCTCTTCTGAACCAAACATTGTCCTTGGATCTCAGCTGTTCTACATTCTATAGGACTTCAGAATCAGAGTTCCACAAAGTCAGAACCTCTATAAAAAATAAGGATTGTGATGAATAGTAGGAACTTTGGGTGTGATTTGGCCAGTTTCCTAGAAGAGGTTGGATAATAATTATTTCATGCTTTGTAGGCCATATGATGGTTATTACAACCTAAGTCTGCCATTAGAGCATATAAGTAGACAGTATACATATGAGTGGGCTTGACTGTATCCAAATACAACTTTATTTACAAAAATAAGGGGAAGGCCAGAGTTCGTTTGTATGGTGGGATGTTGGTAGTTTACAGACCTCTACTTCCAAACTACATTTCAGCCCTGCTCCCACTTCTACCTATCCATGTTCCCTAGGAAGAATTATATATTTTACTGAGCTCCTGTGTCCTTTCTGCAAATTGCACATAATTCCCACTACACAGCACTGTTGGGAGAAGCATTAAGAGGATGCTAGTAAAACATTTACACAAAGCCTCACATGCAGCAAGTTGAGGGTGATGTTGCTTCTCCGTTGCTGCAGTTACTGCTTTTCCTATGTCTATCAGGTGAGATTGCAAGGGAAATCCAAACTATAAGCCTTCCACATAGAGAGAAAATGCTCACCAGAGCAGATTAGCAGGGGAAAGATTCTCTGTCTGGCTATGTTTTTCTTTATCTGTGGCTGAGGCTGCCTCCAATTCCTGAAAGACTTGTGCCATTTAAGTGGATTTGATTGGCATTAATTATTAAGTACAATCATTTATTAATAAACAAGAGCTCTATGAATGCCTTGCACTTGTTCAGTGCTTTATAGTTTTCTTTTATTTTTGCTTTATTCTTTTCAAAGGGCTTCTAAACTGGGGCACACAGTGTACCAGGAGGCATATGAAAATATAGGGGAGGGGTGAAACATCTTTCAATTTAGGAGGGAAACAACATTCTCTTACATTAAAGCAAACTTCAATACATTATGGAACTAAATGCAGAATGTGTGTGAATTTTTTTAAAGATAAAATTTGAGACTTCAAAGCTATTTCAAGTTGGACACTGCCACTTTGGGCTGTGCCCCTGATGACATGATACATAGTTATGTCTTTCCCTACAGCCCTTGCACAATCCAAAGGGAAGGAATCTGTACAAATTTGGCAGATAAAGCAACACCACACAAAGCTGACCCACAGCCCAGCTCTGGAGTGAGTCCTTAACCCCCAGCCTTCTAGTTACCAGGTCCTCTCCCCATGCAGGTGAGGAGATGTAATTTGGCAGAGATTCAAGGAAGCCTGGACCACACAATGTGCCAGCCACTGTGCTAAGTACCAAGGGGGTACAAAATGATTAAGGAAATCTAGAAAGGCATAACAACCCTTGAGTTCAACTTCTAGTAGTCTCGGGAAAATGCCCAGCCCTGAGCTGGCTACATTCCTAAGCCAGCAAGTCACATCTCTTATTAACACTCTTTCCCCTACTGCCATAACAATCCGCCTTAGTTTCTGCTTCCGTTTTCCCACATAGAAACAGAATTTCCCTCTTCTCTTTAAGCTCTGCGATGACCACTGGCTTATCTCTGGCGTGACTCCTTGCCTAAAGGAAAAGCTTCTACTGCTATATACACAAATTCAGTAAACCCCTGTTCCCTCACCTGTTACCAGATCTCTGATTGCAACTCACAGTGTATCTGCATTTCTCCACACTGCATCCAGAGTAATCTGACCCATCAGGATCCCAGTTTGCATTTTAATTCCTTATGATCTAGTGGTTTTTTCTCTTTATCTTCACAAGGGCCAGTATTAACAGTGCACTTAATCTCCCAGTTCCCACCCCATGTCCTGATAAGTCGATTACAAGAAGTATGGAAACTTAAACATAAATCTTCCCCACCACTTAGTACCTTCATGAGCTCTGGAACCTTCTTCAGCTTTGTCAGAATACTTAATGTGTCACCTATAAAACAGGAACAGGGTGCCCTAACTAGTCTGAGAGGGAGAATGGAACTAGCTCTTGAGTGCTGCTGTGTATAGGGGTTGATACACAAGGGTTATGCAGGGTACCTTGGTCCCTGCAGCAAACCCGCTCACTCCCAGAGAACTGAGAGCCAATGGGCCTTCACTTTGGACCTATTTTGCTCTTCAAAAGACCTGGCATTGGGGTGTACCAGGGGAACAGGGAGCTGACGCCCCCATAAGCCTTGTGCTTCAGGAACTCTAGGATAGTTGCCTTTAACTTTTAGCTCCAAATAAAACACAGTTGTAGGAACCCGTGACCCGATTTCTGGCTCAGAGCCTCTCCACTCTGCTCTTAGCAGACTCCCCTCTAATATCCTGCCCCAGCCTTCTGAGCAGATCTATTTATAGCAGGCATCATTAACTCTCCCTTTCCAGTCCAGGGAGCTTCACCTGTCCCCCTCTCCTCCCACAGAAGCTGACTTCAGAGGGTTTTCTGAGAGTTCTTTGTAATATTAGTTAACATGTACAGGAAAGCCCCAAGGTCATGTTCCACTCTTGGCACCTTTCACTTTAGATTTGAGAAATCCCCTAAAACTCTCATTAGCGGAGGCTGCCTCACACCCATGAAACTTTAAAAATATCTAGCTAATCAGCCACTTTGCACACCTCCACGCAGGCAGAGAGAGTGCCTCTGCTTCCTCCCTCATCCCTTCCCCTGGCATCCCATTTGTGCTGAGGAAAGCTGTCAAAATCTGACTTCCTATGGTATTTAAAATACAATGGAGGGAACTTCTAATCTGAAACCAGCATTACCACTTAAAGAGAAGCCCAACCGGGAGGGAGAAGCACAAAGTAGAGGGAGGAGGGGAGGTCTTATTCTGGAGGATCATCCTTGTTTCCACTCAATTTTCACTAGGGCCCGATCAGTGGAATTTAAAGGGGTATTAACCGTAATAACATGAGCAGGAGTTACCACTTATCAAGGGCCTACTCCATGCTGGGCATCATGGTAACTACTCAATTACATTATCACTGCCCCCACCAAACACCCTCAAAGTAAATTGCAGTTTATGAACCAAAATTTAATGCTACAAAAAGGGATATGTATTATTCTGAAATTATTGCTATCATTTTGTGGTTAAGTGCTAGTCTCCTCACAGTTTGTTTGTCTCTAAATTCTGTACCAAAATACATGTCATTTCCCTCTCCACTCCAGATGAAGGATGGCTTTTCAAAAAAGAATATGGTCCAACCCACATGGAGGGAGCTACTACTGGGGATTTATCTTGTTGTCTGTCCTTCACTAGAGGTACAGCCAGTCAGTATCCCACAGTGACATGTTTGAGCACATGAGCCATACAACACTGACATCAGAATTATTTGGATGCATTTAACAAACATAGATTCTTGGAACTCCACCCTGTCTTGGTTACTTTTCTCTCATTCTGAGACAAAAACCCCAACTCCCAAAATGAAAGAAGGAATGGTTTATTTAGCTTACAGTTTGTGGAAGTTTCAGTCTATACTTGGCTGGCTCCAAGACAGGGTGGCACATGCCAGAGGGCAACAGTTCATGGCAGCAGAACAGCAAAGCAACAAGAGCAAAAAGGAGGAGTGGCAGAGAGAGCAAGCCTCTTTCCCTCCCTTATTTTGTAAGCAGGCTACCACCACCCAGGGAGAGTGTACCTCTCACATAATCTCCATGTCCTCCTCTTGCACAGGCTCAGAATGTATACAATGTAAGCACCCTGACTCCCTGCTGAGTCACACAGTTAACCTTCTAAACTTGTCAAATTGACACAATGCATAACATCCCAGAAGGGTAAGGGCATGTCCTTTTCACCCCAGGATGCAGAACTGCTGAGTCAATTAGCCAAACCTCTAGACTCCCCAAGTTGACACAGTGTATCAACCATAACACACCCCCAGAGAAATACTGAGTTTGAATCTCAGAAGGGGATCACAAGATCTGGTCTCACTGAGGATTTTCAGATGGCTTTTGTCTTTGCTTATGTTTTAGAGCCAGTGTTCTGTGTCTGAGGTGGTTTGAAGAAATCCTGCAAACTGCTGGTAACCCTACATGTCTGGCAGAAAATGGAAGACTCCCTTCTCCACAGACTGCACAGAGAAGTATCAGAGTGAAGGCAGAGATACCCTCAACCTGTGAGTAGATGAATCAGTCCATTCCAAAAGGTGCCCAGACGTGAATTAGGAAAACAAAGGGAAGGGACTCAAGAAATGATCACTGAGCACCTGCCTGGCAGGCCTGAGTTCAAAAAAAAAAAATGTTTGGGCTGGGGATATAGCTCAGTGGCACAAGAGCCTGCCTGGCAAGTGCAAGGTCCTGAGTTCAATTCCTGGTACTCCCAAAAAAATAAAAAAGAAAGAAATGGTCACTGTGAGACTCACAAGAATCTGTCTCTCAAGTGAAACTGCCTCAGAAGCTAATAGTAATGTGAAAAACTGGAAGCTCGGATGTGAACCTGGTAGAGTGGAGAAAGGGGAGTGATGGAATTGGAGGAAGGACCCTTACTTAGTCAGAGGAAGGGACTTGAGAAGATATCCCAGATGTTAAATGGTCCAGGAGGAAGAAATTTACCCAGAAACTCAGGTAGGTAGGTAACCAGCCGGTCTGAATCTTTGCAGGCTTCCTTCCAGGACAGACAGTAACAGGGAGGAGATGTGGGATCCCCAAAGGGCAAAATGATGAGGTAGTAAGCAATGAGTGGCATTGCAGTACATAAAACCTAATGAGATGCCTTCAGCCATAAACTCCATCGTCAAACCAGCTACTTTGAGCCTGGCTTTATCCTGCATGCTAGAGATCCAGAGAAAGCAAGACACAGTCTTTGTCCTGACACAGAATGAGTTAAACATCACAGTCTGGTGGGGGCACAGACACATGAACATGAGCTAATAAGCCACAAACAGATGGAAAAGGCCATGAAGAACACCAGAGCTGCCCTGCCGCAGTGCAGGTAAATCCAGAAGAACTTCTGAAGGGGGTACAGTCTTAGTGATCTCTTTTTAGATTAGAGTTAGGTGAGAAGAAAAAAAGACAGATGGAAAATCCCCACAAGGTGTTAAAAGCAAGGCTTTTAGAAATCTCTATCTTTAGACAAAATTGGCTCAGGTATCCTGGAGAGGGAGAGTGAGAAGGGGAATGCCCAACTGGACCCATATAAGAGGAAATTGAGAAAAGAGTGATTCAAACACTGAAATTATAATAATTACCTAAATAGTGTGAATGGCATGTGCTTTGGGGCTCAGAAAAGAGTAATGGCAGGAAAGAATGGCCAGCCAATATGGACCAGATAGAACTTGGGTAAGGGGATAGCTGTTACACTGGTAAGACTCTATAAACCAAAAGACAGTGTCATCGGTGAAACAATGGATCAGTGCTGGATCCTGTTCTCATGTCACACTTGGCCTCCATTGGAGGGGTTGACTTGAGGATGGATTAGACACAGGAAAAAAAATATCACTTAAGCAGTGACTATTGCTATGTAGCCCAAGGGTTGGTTTGTGCATGGAAACCCTGTAGCAGGGTGTTGTGGTTTTGGGGTCTTTGCAAGGGGAAACAATATAATACAGGACACATATTTTCTAAGATTATTTATAATGGTCACCCAAAAAATCATATATAAGAGGAAATCTGTCCACACACTAAAGGCCAAAGAATATAGCTGAGGACCTGGATCCCACAATAATGTCCTTCATGAGTTCAGCTGAAGACTTACAGCCCATGACAATGACTCCCATAAGTCCAAGTGGAGGCCTACAGACCACGACAATGTCTCATGCAGGCCTGTTTTATGTATCTGCACTGGGAAGGCCCAAAGATCGGTGGTGGAAGCTAGAAAGTCTGTGCCAGCAGGATGAAGGATCTGTGCCAGCAGGCTGAGGGTTCTGAACTGAAGCCAGGAAGTGACGCTCAAAGAAGCAGAACTCCTCTGAAAGGTACCACAGCCATCCTCAGCAACAGTGAGGTCCCAAGCTCCTCCAGTGATCAGTACAGTTGAATTCCCATCAGGAAGACCAACGTGACAAGCTTCTCCAGAAAACTGAGCAGTGCACCATCTTCCCTGCCAGAGCCAGGAAGTGATGCTCACAGTGAGGACCAGAGACCCCCAAAGCGAACGAAAGCTACTCTCAGCAACAAGGATGGTGAGATGATGAAAATAGCTGAGTCCGTCAGGAAAGCCAGCATGACAAGCTCCTCCAAAAGAACCAGCAGCTCCTTCTAGCTTCTAACAGCACCCAACAGCCTCTCTCAGCTCCCAACAGCCTCTCCTTCTTCTTCTCCAGTTATGCCTCTTATGCTGCTGGCAACAATCCTCAGGTGGGCCTCCCACACCCAACACCATACTTCTTCAGTTCAGCTTGGGGTTACAAGTTACCCACCAGTTGTCAGTCCACCACATAGGGTCACATACTGCCTCATGACATTTAATCAAAAAAATCTTCCAGTTCTGATTGGATCATTTAACTTATCCATTTGATCTGTCTATTCTATCAGGACTTTAGAGAAGATGTCTTTCATTTATAATTTTTGTTCTAGATTACATAAGTGTGATAGATACATTTCAGTCTCCCATATTGAATGAGAATAGAAGATAGATGTTCAGATGAATTTCATTTTTTTTTTATTTTGGTAGAGTTCTCCATCCAAGTTGAGCCATATGTAGAGCATACAGAAAAATTTCTTAATCCACAGATGCCTAGAAGGTTCATGAAACTCTTGAAATTTTTATAGTATTTTGAGTACATATACATTTGTTTTCCCTGGGGAATGAATCCATTGAATTAAAGATATTTCAAAGATGCAAGTCATATACACCCATGGAAATATATTCACACACAGAGACACACACAGTGAAAATCTCTGCATGTAAGGAGATGGATTTCAGCAAGGCATTTTGTACTGACAGGACAACAAAGCCTTCCTGATCCAAAATGAAATGTCTTCTCCAGAACCAGGCCTTACGGCCCCTTATCTAAACTGAGGTTATTTTCTCAGTTTCTTTTGGGTAATTTGGACTTGATAACAAGTTATGATGAAGGGAAGGGTCAGCCTCATGCCACATCCAAGTGTTATAGAGACACATAAGTTTGATAATTGCCCCGTAGGGAAGAGGCTCACGAGACAGCACCGTTTGGCAGGGAGACCTAATGGAGCTCCTTCTGTGTAGGAAATAGAATTAAGTAGAAATGAATTGAAATGCAAATGTTTGATTTGCATTGGACAGAACAGAAAGGACCCTTTATGTGCACTTAATACCCATGTCCACATTGGTGGTGATGGCAAACACATTTGGCATTTGCCCACTTGATGTTTGCAAAAATGGAGGCATTCCCATTTTGCAAACAGCCCACAGATACATTAAATAACCCATTTTATGATGGACATCTGGACTCCTTAAACCTGCCAAAAGTGGATAGGCTCACGGCCTCCTTCCAACTTTATGGCAGGCAATGGCTCCCTTCAAACGCAAAGGCCATCACTCTGCAGCAGTGTGGCAGGCTGGGGTCTCATCTGCCCAAACACAGCGCATACATTCATTTTGATTTTAGCTGTGTCTGAACCACCGGCTGCATTAGCAGTGTCTCACACACCTTAGCAGAAAGAAAGCATTTGTTAATTAAAGCAGTCTTCTAGAAGGTCACCTGACATCTGATTCTTCCACAGTGACCACCTGAATAGGCTGAACTCAGTGGGATACATGGGTAGGTAGCAATATCTGGAAGAAATCTTTAATTTAATATCATATTTAGAAATTCTTTAGAAAAGGAAAATCAGGCTTAGCAGAGCGTAATGAAACCCACACAGCGCCGTGGAAAGCAAAAATTATTTACTATGGATTTAGTTCAAGCATCATTCTCAGCCTTTCCCGTTAAAGAAATGATAAAGTCCATGACCATACATGGTCGGGATAGTGCACGCTAACTTGTTCCAGTCTATATTCCATTTCTTGTCGATCATCTTTTGTGTGTGCTAAACCGATCAGATCAGTGTGATCGAGCAGTGTCTTACAGCAAAAGCTGTGAGAGTTTCCGTTCGCCACCTAGTGGCCAGTGAGATAGGTATTCAAACGCTCCTTTTGTCCTATCTGTAGGTGACTATGCAAGCTATTCTTGAGTCATTGCAACTCCGGGGCTCAAGTATCAATGTTTGCTTCCAAAGTTCAGTTTAAATGGAAAGATTAAAAAAATCTACAAGTGGTAATCAAGGTCATTGCACTTAATGCTTGCTATACCAATGTAAAGCAAAACTCACACCAGAAAAGGAACAAAATATGTTACTTTCAAAGCTCCACCGTGCAAAAAAAGTAGGCATAGATGTGCAAGCAACTTTGCAAATTTTACAGATGCAAAATCTTTGGGACTGGAAATAAGTTTCCAACTTTCCTACCTTATAAATATGATTTGAATTGTTTTTGTTTCCTTGTTTTTTTACATCTTTTATTGTTTGTACATATTTTTCATACATAATAATTACATTCATTTTTGGGGATTGGTAAATACACATATCACATCTCGAATTATGACTTTAATTTCTCTGCACAAATGATTGGTCATCAATGTATGTCCTGCAATAACCATGAAATTAGGATAAGGTAGAGTGTATAGGATACCTGACATGTGCCTGGAATGCTAGGTAATTTTCATGTTATTCTTTTGATTGTGTAGGATTCAGTCTTACTGGAGACCTTAATGCTGGTACTGCCCAAACTTTCTACCCAAAAGTGAAAATTCTCTATCTGGTGCATCTAAAACTAACTATGGTTAGTAAAGTCCTTTTTATGCATCTCCAGACCAATGTGGTTTTTTTAAAAAAGTAAGTTCTTAGTAGAGTAAAATTAAATTTATAAGCCTAAATTACTTCAATTATTTTATTATTCAGCTCAATAAATGTGAAATTCATCAAATTGCTACAGGACCTTATAATGTTTGCTCTAAATATCTTTATTAATTTAGTTGCAGCCCAGTAACAATGTGTGAAACCGGAATCAGTGCTCAGACCACACAGTGAATAGTATTGAGAAGCTTTGCCAGGCATCCTACACCTTCTGCTTGTTCATCTTCTACAACAGAGGCCACCTACCTTTTAAGAAATCCTCTCTTTTGCTAGACCAGTCTGATGGCCAGAAACTTGTATCTGCTTTTCTATATTCACTGCCTATGTTCCAAACTCCCACCCACCTTTAGCAAGATCCATCTTTCATTGCAATCAAAATATATAATGATAATTGCTTTGTGACCAGTTTGCGAGCTCCCTTCTGCTTCCACATACCTGAGTTCGCAATAGAGCTTTTAGAGTGGCCTTCAGGACTAACTATGGAAAAAGATAATAATAGACACTTCCATTTCATTGGCTTGGTTTTCCATCACCTAATATCTGACTTCCTTGGGAGAGGACAGATCCATGATCTGATAGTTCAGGATGCAGATACTCTTTGGCCATGTTTGCGGTGAACTAGGTCACTTTGGAGTTTCCGGGTTATACAACCAGAAGTGATTCTTTCATTTGTTTTAGTTCTCCCATGTCAATAGAAAGTGAAAGAATCAGGGGCTGCTGGACTTCACCAGACATTTAGGATGTTTATTCTTTTCTCACATAAACTTAAATACCATTGCTTTAAGTTTGTGTATACTGTAGCTGATCAGATATGAGAATACCCTCAACTCCTTCATATTTGTGTTTAAAATGTAAGCATAGAACTTTGTCTGGGCTTCCAGCTGAAGCTAGAAGCTTCACAACAGCTCTCCTATGTCTACTTTATGGAGAACTTTTGGCCTAGATCTAGATAGTTGCAAATTTCTACTTGGATATTCATTTGCTTTGCCTATTCCTTTGTGACGATGCTACAGTTTACTCAACATCTCTGAGCCTTACTTTCCTCCTCTGGGAAAAATATGGAGATAATAAAATATATTTAATAGGGAAGCTATGAGGATTAAATGGGATTTAAAAAGATTATACATTCAATGCACTTTAGAAGAGCTCTTCAAACTTTATAAGTAATTGCTTATTATGATTTTGGTTTTTTATGTATGTCTATTGACTTATAGTTTTCTAGGAAACTTTGAGAAGAGGTGTTGAGTAGGTAAGAAATGAATATCTCTGAAACTTCTAGTTAAAGACTATAAAATGCTACCACAATGTGACCTCCTGAAAAATCAGAGTATATGCAGCAAGGTATAACTATCCAAAAATAGAAAGCAGGATTTACCTCACTGATTCTGGAAATATCCTTTCTGTTAACTTGTGTGAAATATACCAGTTTAGTACGGTAGTGGTGGTCTTCCCAGTGGCTGGCAGTTGCTTTGATTTGTTGTCTTATGGTACCATCATGTTCTTAACTCATCTTGAGGTTTTCCCAGCTGAAACCCGTTGGTAGTTTGCTTTTGTGTTTTCCTCAGGACATTTCTTCCATCCTTTACTTGAAAAATATTCTTTGGGGATTCAGAGTAGAATCTTGTGTGTATTCCTGTTCATTTTTATTTCAGATTTGGCCCACTGCTTCCAAATATCATAATTAGTAGTAAACAAAGACATCATATAGTCCAGTTTTGCACACCCTATTACAGATTTTTAGCCATAAGACTTTTTGTTGAATTCACATCCTATGTAAAATCCAAAAGTTTACACAGATTCCAATGGAACCTTCTGGAAGAAGTAGCAGGAGGGTCTTGCCACTGGACTTTCCCCAAAACCACTGGAAGCACTTGATTAAGAATCTCTCCAATTTAAGAAGCAAAATTGTAAAGATAGTTCCTTAGCCTAATTCTGTTATTTTACCAGTGAAGAAACATACAGCCAATCAGTGGCATAGCTGGGTCTATTTGGTCTCTATTAGGAAAATGGAAAACTGGAATGTTATCTTTCTTGGGACAAAGTCTTAAATGTCAGGATCTATCAGCTTTGAAGATTTATCTGTGAACATGGGGTCAAAGCTGGACTCTGAAAGGTTAAGCCTTTAATCAAATCATGGAATTGATCCCTCCGCAGGTCAAGTGGATTCCTATAAACTATGCTCATGCATAATTAACCACCTATCCAATTTTGTATATGTGCAGAACTGGTCATTTAAATGGGATTTGGTAAAAAAGAAAATGTTGCAGAGCACAATGGCTGAGGGTGGGATATCAGTGCCACAGTGATGTTTTCTCAGGGTTTATTTCTTACTCATAAAATTTTTCTCACTTCAGAGGGTCTGCCCTTGACCACATGTCTACTACTTCTCAGTGTGCTTGCCAAACTATAAATGAGATGGTTTGCAGCGGACTGGAGGAGGAGCTAACATTTAGCAAAAAATTATCAAATTTTAGGCCACTGCCCTATAAGCTTTATATTATTTAGTTCATACAATACCCACAACCGACACCCTACATTTGAGGCTAAAAAGCATATCCAGTATCCAATATTGATATCTTTGTCACATAGAGAGAGAGATGCATAGAAACATATGCATATAGGTAGATACAGATATAAAGTAGCTGTTCAAATTCATATAGTTTATAAGCAACAGAGGCAGAGTTTGATTTTAGAAATTCCATTTCCTAGAATGTGAGATTAGTTACCATGTTATGAGCTTGCTAACAATTATGCCAAGCATTTTCATCCACAATATTCCATCTCAAACACACACACACACACACACACACACACACACACACACACACTCAGAATCAGGTTATCTATGAAGCCTGGTGAGCAGTGCCTAAGATTCACAGTAATTTTCAGGATCCATTAAAAGTTTTCAATTTCTTTTTAAAAAGCAGAAGAAAATAATGAACTTTAGGTTAAAGAAAATATCTTCATATGTAATATCTGCATCTTTGTCTTATGTTAAATAATTTGCTATTTAATGTTTGTTTATAGAGAAGGGGTGATGATAGCCAGAAATGTGGACCCTCGTGTACCAAAACCACTCCACAGTGAAAGTTATCACTACCATTTTGCAGGAAAAAAGCTGAGGATCAGACAGGTAAGTTCACAAGTTCCAGTTTACTCAGAACACAGCAAACAGATTGTATACGAACACTGAGATCTGTGAGTTCCAGAGCCAATGGTGTTTGCTGAAAATGCCTCTTAGACCCAGCAGAAAGGTCTTGGCTTTGGAATTCTCTTTCAAGAGGCATGAATAAACATATTCACTACAGCTCAAAACTAAAGAATTCCAGGTACCATCTGCTCACAAATTCTTGGGGTAAAGAAGCAAGCATCCACAGCTAATGCTTCCCTTTTACAATATGGAAAAGCAGGAAGAAGAGAGTAAGCAAGAGAGACTATAGTTAGCACGAAGCCTGGAGCTGAGCAAGCAATACCCATCTTCAGGGTCTTTGTTTTTCTCATGGAAAAAAAAGTATTCTCGGCCCGCACTCTAGCCCAGCTGTCTACAATGATAAATGATGGGTCTTTCTTTAAATTTCCTTTCTGCTCAGCATAAGGACTGGCCAGACTGGATATGCACTCGACACGGATAAATGGCTTTGGCAAGCCCACCAGATTGTCCACGTGGCAACAGATGGTCCAGCTCAAAGCTTTTGTTGTGCTAATGTTGGAACTTGCTGCTACCTGAAGCGGTTATCATTTCATAAACAATGATGCTGCCTCCGCTCTGTGGATAAATTGTCCTTTATACTTTTCAGAGCCCGCTATGCGTGTTGACAGCTCCGTGATGGTAAGAAAAGAACCTCCAGTTATTCAGGTGTAATGGCACCCAAAGAGACACTTCGTGTGGGATGGAGAAGGGAGACATGGGTGCAATATTTGGCTTCTCTTCATGTGCAGTATGCATGTCCAGACACCATCCTAAACAATGATCAGTGAGAAGAAAGAAGTTTCCACTTTGTTTAAGGGTCACAATGAGGCCTGAGGAAAAATTGTTCCCCTGAAATCTTTACTTTGTCACAGTTTCACTGTAGAAACTATAGTAAAAAATAAATAAGGAAGGAATTAAGACTTCTCAAGAACCTACTATGCTCAAAGTGTTATAATGATATTATTTCATTACTGGTGATAGTAGTAGTAATAATATAGAAGCAACAGTAGAAATGTTTTTAACGAGAAGAGTCTTAAATGTGAGGCATTGTGCTGAGACCTTTACATAAGTTGTCTGTTTATGATTCTTACAAGAAACAGGAAGAAGCTGAGGAGTAGTGTGCTAGCAAGCTAGTTTTCTGAACAGGAAGTGGTGGGTGGAGCTCTACCTTTTAGTGTTTGCTGATTTCTGTGGTGTAACTGCTCCCACCAGAGCCAGCTCTAAGCTGCCAACAGTTTAAAAACCTGCTCACAAAACTCCTGAATATTTAACATCAGACCCATCCAGGCCAGTTCTAGCACATCACTGAACTCAGGTACAGAGAAGTTGTTTGAGTGAGATCATCCAGTTATTAAGAGGCAGGATTGGGATCTCCACCCAGGGACATGATCCCCTCTTCCTCTCACTCCACCTGTCATCATAACTTCTCAAATCCTATAGACCCATTAGCTATTTTAAGCCACGAAACAACTCTGTGAAGTACACATGACAAGAGACCTCTGACTCTTAGGACTTCCGGAGTCTACACAGCGTGAACTACCTGCTAGATTGTGGGACCAGAATTCAGACCCGGCCTGTCTGAGCCCACAGTAAAGGCCTCATTCCAGTATATTTTGCCTCTAGCCCAGCCAATTACAAAGGGGAAAAATAGTTTTTTCTATCTTCATTTTTTTCCCAAATGACAGCAACAAAAGTAATAAATGCCCATAATGAACTTCCTTCTGTGGTTGGAATTCCAAGACTGGTCTTCGTGGGTGATATATTTGGGGAAAGCGGCCCTTCTGAGCTCCTCAAATCACACCATAGTATTAGGGATAGAGGATCTCACCTGTTTACTAGGTTAAATACTTTCCCTTTTAGGATGTTATTCAACCTAAAAGTTACTCAGAATCTTCAAAGTGCTTCAGGTGAAGGGTGTTGGATGGCAAAGAGCATTTCCAATGGGACAGTTACGGTAAAACAGCATCTCCTTGAAAATTACAGAAACCCACCAATGCATATAAACCTCACTGTAGCCAGAAGCTGAGATCCTACGATGTGCCCGCAACCCACTCCCAACTCATGACAGCCTCTGTGACTAGGGAGCAGAACCTGGCAGAGCAAAGAATAGAAAAATCCAGGTGGGTGAGCCCAGCAGGTATTAAAGCTTGTTTTCAGTGGCTCCCTGTCTCCCTCATCAAATCATAAGCTCTGCAATCTAATTAACACATGATAAATACTGAATGAAAGAATGAATGAGTTGCAGAAAATGTCATTAAGAGGAGTCAAGAAACAGGTCAGAAATTAAATGACCATATTTGTTGGCTGTATAAGAAGCAGAGGTATAGGAAATACTTATTCTCATTTTACAAGGCCTTTCGGAGGGAAGAAGAGAGCGTAATCCATTTCATCAATCCCATTTGTTAAATTATCTTCAGTTGCATTTGTAATGAAACCTTTTTGCTTATGCTAATACAATTATGTTTATACTGAAACAAAACAAATTTCCTTCTGCCGTTAAAAACCAAATAATTATTTCATATCTGTTTCATTCTCTGTAATCCATCCATAATTTAAGTATCTTAGATAAAGAACATTTAGGTACTTTAAGAAATGCACCAAAAATCTTGCAAATGCAGTATCAATTCCTTAAGGGATATTCCAGCCCTAAAACCCTCTGATTATATGAGATTCTTTTCCCTCGTAGGACAGTAAAGATTTCCCCAAACATAAGGTTAACAGTTTGGGTTGGTTTTGTTAGTTTTGTTCTGTCTCCCTACCCCCGATCACTACTGTGAAAGAAGGTGCCTTTTTCTATGCACATGTTTCTATCTATAACTGCAACACTCTCCTCCCCAGTTCCCAATGTACAGAGCCACTGCTACAGACAAACAAGGAATCTGAAGTAGAGAGAGTGGGGGTTAGAAATGAGACCCCCCCTGGAGGACAGTTCTACATGATCCCAGCCACACGATGCAGTGCTATCAGCAACCAGCAGGCTGCATGGCTGGCTGGTGAGTTATTGCCCGGTCACCAGTCCTCCTTTCTGTAGCATCCTGCATGTGTAGGTGATAAATCTTAGAGACCCGAGGGAACACAAAAGGCTTCTATCCTCTGCCACATTATTTTTCTTCTACATCATTTAGGAGAGTGTAGGTGTAGACCTTTTTAATTTTTTTTAAATATTGAAACATGAATTTTTATTTTCAGCTCCACGTCACATTTCCTCCTGTGTGTTCAATTTTCACAACTGGGTGTTTTTAAAGCCCACCTCAATAGAAAATGAGAGAACAGAAACCTAAAGTAGGATACAAGAAAGATGAGACAAATTCATGCATTTGCTCTCTCTACAAATATCATTGTGGAGGTCCAGGTAAGTCACACACAGCTTCTGCTTGCAAAAGGAGCAGAAGAGAAGGGAACCTGCTTCTACTAAGAACACGCTTTGGACCAAGTTCTAACCTATGATCTTCAAAGGCTAAGGCATGTGATGAAGGTCAAACACACTAAACTGTGAGTCGGGGTTCTTGGGTTCAAATACCATTTGATGCACTTAGGTCTCTTGGGCAGATGACTCAGTTTCTTCCTCTCTTAAAATAGGCATAATGCTAATCCCTATGCATAGAATTTTTGTTGTTGTTTAGGTGAAATTCATATAACCTCTTATTATAAGTTTTTAAAAATACAATTAGGTAGCATTTAGTACATTCAGAATGTTGTTCAACATCACCTTTATTACTTCCAAAACATTTTCACTACCCTAAAAGGAAATTCTTTTCACATTGAGCCATCATTTCCCATTTTCCCCCACCCCAATGTCATTCAAACGTTACTCTACTTTCTCTATATAGATTTGCTTCTTCTGGATGTTTCATATAAATCCCATCATACAAAATATGACTTTTTGCATCAGGCTTCTCTCACTATCATGGCTTATATCCAGTTGACTCCTTAAAGCCTCATATGCTCATAGATGGGGCTTTTTGGAGCTGGCTGGATCTAGGGTGTGTGACACTGGGATTAAGCATATGTGGTACTAAATTAGCCAACTGATTAGTTTAGCCTAGTTCTAGGTGTGAGTAATAAAAAAGGCCCACCTTGAGTGTGAGTTGTACCACCCAGAAGGCTGATAATCTAGATTGGATAAAAGGGAAAGACAGGCTTGAGGATAAAAGGGAAAGAGAGGCTTGAGGATTGCTGTTCACTGTCTTCTGCTTGCCCTGCCATGGACTGTTTCTCCTCTGTGAAATAGGCCTTCAAATTTCAGAAATATGCCTTCACAGCATGCCTCTGTGCCATGCTTCCCTGCCATGAAATCAGGCAACTACAGCCTGAAACATCTGCAAACTGTGAGCTAAATAAACCCTTCCTCATTTAACTTTGGTCCTCAGTTATTTCGTCTCAGCAGTGATAAAAGTAACTAAGACACTCACCATCATGTTTCTTAGTTCATCAGTACTGTAGTATATATAGTACTTTATTTCATTGTATGACTGAGTAATATTCCATTCTATAGATGTACCACATTCTATTTATCTAGTCATCTGTTGATAGCTGTTTGGGTGTTTTCCCCGCTTCAGCTATCACGAATACTGCTATTGTGAACATTATTGCACGTGTATTTGAATTCCTCATTGAAATTCTTTTGGAGATGGCTGTGATTTGAATATAGTTTGTCCCCTCTAAAATTTATGTTGGAGTATAACACCTATTGCAAGGTATTGAGAGAGGAGAAACTTAATCCAACTGTAGTGTGTTATAAGTAGGGGCTTTGTGAAGTGATTAGGTTAGATAAAGCCATCAGGGCAGAGATCTTATGATTGACTACTGCTGATTTTATAAGAAGAGAGGGACCAAAACACACACTCTCTCTCTCCCTCCCCCCTCTTTCCCTCCCTCTACCTTTCCCTTCCTTTTCCCTCCCCTTCCCCCACTCCTTCTTTCTCCCTCTCCTACTCTTTCTCACTCTTGTCCTCTCCCTTTTCTCTCCTTTTCCCTCTCCCTCACCCACTTTCCCTCCCTCTTTCTCTACACCTCCACAATGTGATGCCCTGTGCCATGGCAGGGACTCTGTCACCAAATGCAGCCCCTTGACCTTGGGCCACCACAACCATTAGACAAAGTAAACTTTTCTCTAAAACTTGCCCAGTCTGTGTAACTGTGCCTTTTGCAACAGAAAACACACTAGTAGAGGTAATGTTCAGCCAAGTCTCATTATTTCCAGTAGTTATGTTCCATAAAGTCACTGAAAACTCTGAATTACCAAGTACTAAATCCTAGTTCCTTCACCAAAACATATGTCTCCATATCTTATGGAGATTGTTACCCTAAATCCAAAAAGTCATCCTGATAGAACCTACATTATTTTATAAAAGAGAAAACAAGATTCAGAAGTATTTGAATGATATTCTTGAGGGCACCTCACCAACAGATACCAGGAGTGGGGTTTAAATACTACCCAGCTGGTCCCAGCACTGGTTTTTTGCACTACCTACATTATTCCCTATATCCTCTGCTCATTTTGAGACCTGAAATATGAAAGCAGACCTGCACCTTGGATCTCAACTACGAACATGTGTGTCAGGCAATTCAATCCTTGTGTCACTGTGTACATCCATGAGAATAGCTCCCAAGGCATCACAAACATTGACTTGGGGATTGCAGATGATTTTTATGGATGAAGTTGCTAATACAGAATTCAGGTATAAGGGGAATCACTGTTCCTAGGAATACAGTTATTCTGTCATATGGTGATACTATGTTTAACTTTCTGAAGACTGGCCAACCTATTTTCCACAGAGGTTGCACCATTTTATGACCTCACAATATGACAGATAAATAAGTTGATAATTGTTGGGCACTTAGAGCAGTGTTGGGAAATAGTGTTAGCTATTGTTAATTAAATTAATTATTTAGGTAATGTTGCCAGTGTTAGCTGCCAACTTCAATTCTTTGCCACTCACAGGAGAGAGCAGCTCACAGTGAGATCATGTAGGTAAAGTAAGGATGCCAATAGGTCTAATTCAAAAGAGAAAATGTTAAATATTCTGCCACACCAATATGACACAAATCCAGAGAAGAATGTGTCACTTATTTTCACACTTACACACTCATACCCAGTGCCAGCCACACAGTGCCTACTCAAGAAGTGAATATATCACCTGTTTAAAATTTCATCATTTTCTTTATGATGTACTTGAACAGGTTCATTGCAGAAATTTAGGGGAACATACACAAGTAGAACACAATAATGTGACTTACATATAACGCCACACTCTTGCTTCCCCATTTTACTTCCTTTCTCTGTTTCATGAAATTAAGAGGGTACCATTTGCAGTTTTCAACCTATATATTCCACACAGCATTCTATTAGTATGAAACTTCATATCCCCAAAGAGTCCTGAGAATCCTGATTTCAAATCCTGCACGGGGTTTCATTGTGTATCTATATCATACTTTAAATATTCTCCCATTGATGAGAACTGGCTCCAGATTTGTATTATTATTATTAACAACACAAAAATTAAAAGACCTTATGCTTAAAGATGTATACAAATCAGTGGTTATTTCCACAAATAGAATCAAATGTACCTGCTTAATCAAAATTTTATTTTTTTAAATTTTTTTTGCATAGCACTACTTTTGTGGGGAAGTAGTTTTCTGATGGGGTGGGGTTGGCTCTGTGTGTGTGTGTATTTTAAGTTTTTCAAATTTTATTTTACCCAGTCTAGAACAGGTTTCCCTGTTATACCTACATTTAGTGCATACCTTTATTTTCCTAACAGCTCTTATCTTTGTTTGTCATTCTGCATTCACTAGTGAAACTATTTGATTGATGCTTTTCTTCCCCAATCCCCAAAGATAGTAACTGGGCTTGTGCATATTTCTAGGCCTCAACATGCAATAGTGATATACAGTATGCTCAGGTAACATTAGAGGCATTCATGGATGAATTTCATCAACTTTTTAACAATTGTCACTGTATTACTACAGATGAAAATGCATTGTAATCAGCCATCCCCTTTGCCTGAAGCAACCTCACTTTGCCCCTTTGTAGGGTAGATAGTATGCTAGAAAAATAAAGTTGTTGCTTTGATCAGTGAAAACTGATGTCCGATTTATTTTATTTCATTTTATTTTATTTTATGTTTCCTTGATTCCTAGGGACATTAAAAGTTTTCCACTTCTTTTTTAAATATTTGCACTGGATATTAATTTCTTTGCTAAATACTATTTCACATCCTTGCCCAATTTATTTTGGTTTTCTGCCCAATTTATGTACCACAAGTGTGTGAACATTGACAAGAGTATTTCTATAATGGGCCCCACTTTCCCTTAACATTTTTATTGTCTTTCATGAAAACCCTCCTTTAGCTGCACATGCATAGGATGCAAGCATAATTTTTCATGGGGTTGGCATAGGGAGGTTCTATCAATCTCCTCTCTGTTTCTCAATTATTCATTCCATAGTGGGGGACCAGCTAAGAGAACACACACAAGTGGTATTCTGCAATCCTTGGAGAGTCACACTCTTGGGTTGAAAAGGATAAAGTTGGAAGGAGAAGGCTAACTGCACCCAGCCATGACAGACTCCAGTCTGATCTGGGTTCAAATCCCACCTGCACCTCTCATGAGCTGCAAGACTTAAACTAAGGCTGGCCATCTCTCAGCACTTGATTCTCTTCATTTGAAAAATGTAGGATAATATTAGCAGGCAATTCACAAGCTGTTATGAAAATTACCTGAGATAAGATAGGAAAAATAAGGGAAGGCAGGGAAGGGATGGAGAGAGGGAGAGAAGATGGGAGAGAGAGCTTATTTCCCTCTTGGTTGGTGTGAAGGCTCTTTGTTTAAACACTGTGCTCACCAAGCACCTGTCCTCGCTTCCAGGGCAGTCTGTAATCCATCACTGTTGCCTTCCTTGGAAGCTCTTATGGGAGTTTTAACAGGCTCTGTTCTCTGTTGGCTGGAAGCTGATGGAAGAACTCTCCTTGTCTTCAATATTAGAACTTGTAGAAAATCGATGCGAGAGTATAACATCCTTCACCATCATACTTGATAATAAAGCCTAAGTTGAAAATGAGCACAATGGTGAGTCTTAGAAAGCAACCCCATATATCTAGGAGCGAGTTGCCCCCATTGATCAAGGCATATAAAGAAGAAGGTGATACGTGTCAGCTCTCATTAAAAATGGAAAAATTTTCCGCAACCTCTAACTTGAAAAACTGGCAATGTACAGGGCAAAAGTATAGGATTTGCCTGGATTTGGCTTTTGCTTTTCTTTCTTCTTGCATCTTTAAGAAACCTGCTATAAAGACAGTGCTCTTAATGCCAGCAGAAGGCCATACAGTTCTGAGCCTTTTATAAATGGCATTTGTCCGATAGTATGATTTACTAAGCATGATTGAAAACAACAATCAGGCCAAAAGTGATACCCAGGAAAAAAAAAAAAAAATACAACAACAAAAGCATTAAGAAACGAGACAGCTTTCCAAGGCAATGAAAACTTATCCAAAAGGAAATATATCACTCAAATATTTACAAAATTGCTGGTGCAATTCAGCCTTCTCAGTAGCAACGATTTTTATGTCCTAAAGAGAGTTTGTATCTAGAGGTAATTGTGTTCTGTAGCAGTTCGTAAGCCTGGGCATTTATGCTGGCAATTCCAGATTTATAGGAATAGAAGAAATTTCCGTGCATGATATACTGTACAAATTGTATGTAATAACCACAATAAAAAATTTCATTAGGCCTGCTATCACCAACCACCAATTCCCTGGGGAGAATTTATGTGCAAACTTCAGTTCCGCTTACCATCTGGGATATTCTTGGGAGGATGGGTAGCCCTGGGTTCCCCAGGAAAGATGAGAGGGCGCATATATCCTCTTCGTCTCTTGTCTTGAGGACTAGAATTTTAGAGAAAGAAGGCCTTTGTGTCTGGGAGAGCAGCAATCCACACATACCTTTCTGCATATTTTCTCCCATCTCCTACCTAGCCCAAGATCATTTTAGCAGCTGTCCTTAAATTTTGCAGCTCTCAAATCTGAGCACTAAGTCCTGTTGCATATTTTATGCAGCCCATCACTGAGATGCGGATGCAGATTTCCATAGTTATAGGAGAGGAAGCAGAAATGGAAAAGACAAATTGGGTCATCTTATAGTTTGCAGCTGTGAAATCCATTTCAAAATTGCATCTTGCAGGCCTGAGAGGCTTCCCTGGACTCGATGGAGATATTATCGTGGTGTCACCAAGGAATAGCATTCAGGCCTGGCTATGCTTCTGGGCGAGCAGCATATGTCCCTATAAAAGCCTCCGCTTTATCACCAGAGCTTCTGTGCATATGCTGCAAACAGAGACAACCTGGATCTTGCCTTTGGTGAGGGATCAGGAAATTAAACATTTCAGCACTACCACTACTTTTCAAAATGGAAAATGATATTTAATAAGCAGGGCCTATTCCCCATAGCATCACCTACCAGGCCTCCCCTCTGCTGCTGAGCCTTACTGGTGGGCACACACCAGGGTTTAGCATCGTCCAGCTGCTGAGCCTACAGAGTGGGACAAGCATATCTCTAGTTTGTCCTTGATGGGCTCAAGATTGGGAAGGGTGGTGAGGACTGGGGCTTTGTGAAAGCAATGGGACTCTTCTCATAGTCTGATAACAGTCAGTCAGCTCCATCCAACTGTTACAATTTGTTTACCAGGCCCTAGGTCCTTATATATAATTATCACTATGCACATATGACCTCAAAGCCAGCTAGGAGCCCATATGGTAAATATGGTCCACCTACTTTCAAAGCCAGGAACCCAAAGTTTAAAAGATTCCTGAAGATTATTGAGTGTTTACTTTAAGCTAGGTGCTATCCTGGGTGGGAGGGGTACAGATATAGCCAGGAAAGGACCTCAAAGCATAACCAGTGTAATGATATCAGATGTAAGCATCCCCCAAATCAGAAACTATAAACATGCATTATCATTTATAGATTCTATTTACATGGCACTACTTTATGTTGTGCACTATATGGGAGCTTTTCATTCCTCTCCATTCTGTACCCGCACAACTTCACAGTTCTTATCTCCATTTTGCAAATAACCAAGCCAAGACTCAAGATGCTTCTGTGGCTTGACAAATGTCACAGTGCTAGAAAGGGACAAGGGCATGATTTGAAGCTCAGACTCCCAGCAGGACATTCCTTCCTATGCCGTCTCAAATAGTCTTCTTCTCTTGGTGTGTCAAGGTCCAGCTTTGATTGGGATGGACCATGAAGATTTGAAAATAGTATAAAAACAATATTTCTTTTTGGGAAAAGCCATAAATTCCTCAGTGCTGAAGCCACATGAAGAAAAGATGACAAAGATTCTGGCATCAAATGGCCTGGCTTCCAATCTGAACTCTGCTGTGTGTCATTGTGCAAGTTATTTGATTTCTCTGGATTTTATTTCCTGTCCACAGAATAAAATTAATGACAGCTTTTAGTACTACCATGTGTGTTTGATGTACATTTTTGATACACAACAATGTAAATTATTTTGAAACCTATTAATTTTGGTTAACCAAGAGGCTTTTGACTTCTGGAAACAGAACTAACATTTAAAGGTCCAACCTAAACAATAACAACAAAAAATGGCTTTCTACTACAGCCCTAAAACATTAAATATGAGTGAAGAGAAACAGAGACAAATTGGATTTCTCAGAAGCTCAATCAAATATGAGGTTTATTTACCAGGAATCTGAGCATGTTCAGTGTATAATGAAAATACTTCTCTAAATACAGAACTTGGTTTTAATTCAGCTCGCAGCTGTTTACAGAGCACCTGCCACTATCTGAATCATGATGCACTTTGAGGAAAATAAAAGTGAAATAAGATACTGCCCCCTTCCTGTTTAATGAGGCTCACCGTCAAGGAGAGAGGACATAAACATCATGAGTCATCAGAGCCTAGGCAGCATGGGCTTGGCCAAGAGAAAGCCCAGGTTGTCCTTGAAGAAGGGGAGTGTGTAAACCAAGGTAACACTAGGGGACAGAGGAGGAAAAGTGGGCGGAGGTCATTATCTCAGTTGCAAATTTAGAGAGACATATTGGGGATAAAACCCAAAAGGCACTGAAGGGCATGCTGAAAGATTTCAGTTTCATCCTGTAGATGAATATGGTTAAAGAGTTGAAGTGCTTCATACTCTATGTATCGAAAGTACAGAATATTCACTAAGATTCCATTGCAAGTGGTAAGAAACTTAGCCAAGAAGAAAGAGAATGAAGAGAGAGCCAAGGAGATCAAGGGAAAGAGAAAGAGGATAACAGGAGATGAACGAGGAAGAGGAGGAGGGGGGGAGGAGGAGGAGGAGGGAGGGAAGAGGAGGAGGGGAGGAGGAGGAGAAGAAGAAAGAGAAGAAGAAGGAGATGAGGAAGAAGGAAAAGAAGGGGAAGGAGGAGAAGTAGGAGAAGGAGGGGAGGGGAAGGAGGAAGGGAAAGGGAAGAGAAGAGAAGGAGTAGGAGAAAAAGAAGAGGGAGGAGAAGGGGAAAGGGAAGGCAAAGGTGGAGTGGAGGAGAAATAAGAAGAGGACAAGTAGGAGGAAGAGAAGGAAGTCATTGATTAATATTAGTGAAATCTGATCCAAAGCAAAAGAATTCCAAAGCAAAAGTATCCTGAATTATTAAATAATATCATCATGAATCTGTCCCTCTTCATATTTCTGTTCTTGCTTCCCTGGGTGGTTTTTATTCCCAGAAGAGATTTTCCCAAGTGGTGGTCAACATGGCCACCAGTCTTTCTATGCTCACGTGAGGTCTTGGCTCTTCTCTTATTGAGGAGACACAATACTGGACACCTTAGGGACTTCTCTTCAAAGAGAAGTTTATTTTAGCTCACTCTTCAGTCCATAGCTAACTGGCTCCAAGGCAAAACAGCATGGCACAGAAGAACTGCTCACAGCATGCTAGAGAGTAGGCGGAGTGCAAAAGGCGGATCTGGGGAGGGAGATAAACTCTTCTAAGCCACACGCCCAGTGACCATCTCTTCTGATCAGGCTCAAGCTCCTGACAGCAAGTCACCTAAAAGCCCCGTCATCCAATATCTGCTTGGTATTGATTCTCACTCCCTGGCTTGGATCATGTGTCTATTTTTGAACCAAAATTCAAGGGTGAAGATCTGAATGTTTTGCTTGTTCAATATAGGGCCATGTGATCAGCTTTAAAATGGAAAAGGAGAAATAGCTGTTTGTTGTTTACCAACCACATAGAAAAGGAGTGGCAGGAACCCAGTTCTACAAAGAGGAAATGCATGAAAGTGTATGGATTAGATAAGATGGGTTAGGCTTCTGTACCAAATAACCTCACAATCTAAGTTAGGAAAAGCACAACTCTTGTTTTTCATCACACTGCGTATTCACTGTGGTCAGAATGTAGAGGGGCTGCCTTGCATGAACTTCACACAAGCCTGAGGAGAATATCCTTCCGACACACCAAGTGTGCTGAGCTAGGAAAAGTGAGTGAGGTGAGTTTCACACTGGCTGCTGAACGTTTCTCTTTGAGAGCCATACACACCACTCTTCAGTTTCTCTCCAAGGCAAGTCTCCAGGCCACATCTAAGTTCATAGGGAAGTAAAGTTCATCCAGGAGTGGAGAAAGATTGGAAATCTTTTGCTAAACAGCATTAAAGTGAACAAAGGCAAAGATAGAGGGAGTGAGGGAGGGAAAGAGAGAGAGAGAGGGAACACATGAAGTACAACTGAAAATACAGTGTGTAAATTTTTTTAAAAGACATCTCGGCTTGGATCATTTGGCTGTTTCTGAGTCAAAATCATTACAGTAAAAGACATCTTTCCCTTAATCACCCTCAACATGCTCCCCTTACCTTAAACACATTTATCTCATCGTTCTTGTCACTTTCTGAAGCAGTTCTGGAAGTCTTCTTTCCCGAGTGTCTTCAGTTGTGCCTTGAAGAGATGACCCTGTCGTCCTTTTCAGCTTATTCATACCTTGACAGTGTGAGTCTACTGACAACATAAAACTTCATCCGACAACATAGAAATTCATCAGATTATTGGAACTTTTTGAGCAACTTTACTTTAGAGAGACAAGAATATTGCAGCAATGATTCATTAAGAAAAAGCAATTAACTAGGAAAATTTCCCTCTCTAAAAATAACATGAATAATAGCAACAACAAGTTGATTCTCTTTCTGAGAAACAAAATTTGCTTACCACAGTAAACAAGAAGAGAAAGAAAACAAAATTCATTTGACATTAGATTTGTTTTGAAAATCTTATGTTCTGTCTCCACTTCAGAGCTATTTAAATGTAAGCATTGCATACTGTTCTTTATCTCATCAACCATAGTGAAATAGAGAGAGGGTGAGTGAATACTCACCTTGAAGATTGTGAAATTCATTTTCACTAGAAACTTTTCTAGTAGATAAAACTACTTCATCCTTAATCTGCTTAGGACCCTATAATTTAAATAATGATATTAAAGTTGGAAATAGCTTTCATGTCTTTGCAATTCTTAATACGTTAGTGACATACAGTTAAGAAATCAGATCGAAATGTATACATGACAAGTTTTATCAGTTGAAGTACTCTGTAAGGCCTTCAGATCTTCCTTTCAGTCCTACTTTTAACTTGCAGTCAGGATCCTCACCCACAGAGTCTATACAATGATACATTACAGTCACACTGCAGCCCATCAAGGAAGACTCTATTTCCTGTCTGAGTCCTGCTGTTTCCTGTAAAATTCCACACTAAGTCTTGGCAGAGTCCTTTGGAACTACAAAATCCAAAATGGTGCTCCATCCATCACACTCTTTACCCCTATCTCCTGGAAAGTCATCGAAATAACTATAGAAATCTGTAACCACCGTAGGGTAAATGAGACCCCGGGGGCTGAGCTATGCTTAATTTGCCCAAACAGAAACAGGCACTCCTGGTGTTATCTTGGACACCCTTCTGTGGGGCAGGGAAGATGGTTTTGGTTTCCCCATGAAGAAGTCAACCGTATTCCCATTACTCTGCAGCTCAACCACCATGAGTTCCAGCCCATTTGAGACCCCAATCTCTGGCATCTAATTCACGTTTCAGTGCTGACCGTGACTTCAAATACAGCTGACCTACAGTGGTGCTCAAGTTCAAAGATCCTACTGAGTAGCTGCTTTGCCTTTGTCAGTGAATAAATGAATGACTTGGAGGATGAACACTACTGGGATGAGTGAGTAGGTGTGAATGAGCAAGTACTTAAGTAAGAGAGTGTGCATCTGTGATGTATACGTGCATGGAAACATCACAGTGAATCCCACTGACTTGTACAAGCAATTTGGATTGACAATTATTATCTCTTTAGAGAGTGTGTCTGTGTGAAGGATTGAGCAAGCTTTGATCCAGGCACACCAGTTCAACACTCCATAGGATTCCAGCCTCACTTCTTAGACCATTTGCTTCTACCCTACTTCTATTATTTTCATCTGGCTTCCATATTTCCTGTGATTCCTTTACTAGCTTTATTGAGGCCCCAACCTGCTGTTTGCACTCTTGAGCCCAACTGTGCTCTGGTCAGCAATGGCAGAACCCTAGGTCTAATGGCAGCATGCTGCCCCTCTCTGGAAGAAATTCATACTACAGGCAGTCTCCAAAATGATTTGCTTGTTAATTAACTCTTTAGGTTATAACAACTTTCCCTTGGTAGAAAGGATCTCTTGAGTGAGCCTGGTATTTTTCTTGGTGGTGGTGGGGGTGCCAGGAATCAAACTCAAGACCTTCCACTTACAAGGCAGGCACTTGTGCTGCTGAGCTATATCCCTGGCCCAAGTCTGGTATTAAAGGGCAGTAAATTGTAAGATGAAGACTTAATGAACCGAGGAGGGCTATAGTTGGGGAGATAAGCCAGCCCTTTATGTTTGGGGGTCTGAATGCAGGGGAGGAATCAGATCAAATAAAAGCTAAACCTAGGACTTTAAATCAGTGGTTCATTTCTGCTCACTTCTCCTGTTAAAATACTGAGGCAGGAAAGGTCAAAACAAAGTTTCTAAATATTAATACTAAAGGCTGAAGCTTGACAAACTCGTGCTGGAAGGAATGTGGCTGGACCTCTAGGGCCCTGACATACTCAATAAGATGCTCCAATTGCCCCTCCCTTGACAGGTACTGGCCATTTTATAAAAGTAACAACATCAAGCATTTTATCAAAGTGAGCATTTTCAGTGGTATAGTGCCTGCCTGACAGCCGTGCAACCCTGAGTTCAATTCCTGGTACCAAAGGAAAAATGTAGTGAACATTTTATGAAAATAACAACTATTTCATGTAAGTGACTTCACAGGTCTTCCAGCCAGCCAATGGGGAACAACTGTTGTTTCATTTTCAGATGAGAACATGGTAGTTTTAAAGATGTTAGAAAGTTATCCAATTTCACACTTTTAGCAAATGACAGCACGGAGGGTCAAACTAGTTCTGTCTAGCCCAAAACTTGGTCTTTAATCTGTAATTATGGAAAACATGGTACTATTTAAACAAGACCTCAAATCTTGAGGCACCACTGGCATATCCCTATTTTTCCCTTTTGTTGAAAATAAAATGACCTAATTTGAAGGTCTACTGCTCTACCATAGAGAGGGATAAAACCTGTCTGACCTTGGAAAGATAAACTGCACATTTGCACATAGAGAAGATATTATACAAAAATAAAGTTAAGGAGAAAACCTGTAACCTCTCTGATTATGGACCTTGCATTTAGAATCACGCTTGCTTGCTGTTTTCTATTTAAATCTCACTTCTTTGTCTCAGAGGAGGAAATGACTCACTTTTTACTTCCAAAACAAGGTGAAGAAAAGTTGTGTTTAGTGTCAAGTTGGACTCTTGACTTCTACCCTGGGAGAGATAATAAACAAGATAAAAATCACCGTGCATTTACTGAACAGATGCAAAGTTTTTTTAAATGGGATCTAACTCTGGGCTACGGCATATTCCCAATGCCAATAAGCTGCAACACATACCGGGTCTACACAGCCCGGACTATCAAAGATTACTGTCCGCAGATGTCGCTAGTGAGGCTGGGAGTGCTCAACCCAGTCTCTGATTGACAATGAAAAAAGACAGGAGCCTGTTGCTTTAGCTCTGTCTTCATGTTCTGCACTGTCATTTCATCATAATTTGAAAAAAAAATAATCACTTTGCCAAATTGGGATTTTTCTACCCTATGCAGACCTGAAAACAACTTTATTCACTGTATGAGAAGCAGTATTTTCAGCCAAGGTATTTAGCAAGTAACTTGTTCTATAAATATTGAATCCTTGGCCAATTTTTTTCTAGATTCCTAAGAGCTGGCTTTAGGAAAGACAAGGGAAATAAAATGAGGAAATTCAGGGAAAATAATTTTGAATTACTGTCTTTGGCATTTGGCAAATGAATACCCTTGGGATGATGACTTGGCTACCTGTGAGGAAGGAGCTGTTGGGGCACCTTTATGAGCATTTCAGGAACTGGGGGGGTGCAGCCAATTTCCTTCCTGCATGAGTTTATCCAACTTCTGCCTTTAATATTTAGAAACTTTGTTTTGAACTTTCCAGGCTCTATGTTTTAATAGGAGATGTAAGCAGTGATGAGCACAGATTTATAGTCCCTGGTCTATTCCCCAGAAGTATTTAGATGCTCTGGCAGTACCTTAAAACACCCTAGTCTTTTTATAGGGTATGTTGCCAGGCAGCCTATCGATTCACTCCCACAGCCCCATTCTTGGGTGGTGTTCACTGGGAGTTTGCTTTCTGTCTTGAGCATTCTAACATAAAACCCACCTAAGAAATTAAGAAGGCTTACAGGGTTTTGTGTTACTGTTCTCACTTGCTAACCAATATACCAGACTTCACACATGAAAGAAGAGATGGGAATGCAAACATAATCTCACTATTTCAAGAAGTTCCAAAAAAGTGTTGTCTGGCTTGATAAGACTAGTATTTATATATTTGACTTTTTTGCTTATTTTTTGTTTCATTGTTTTTAGATAGACAGTCAGAACTATCCTATCTCAGGGCTACTTAAATCGCATCCAGGCCTTTCCTGTCTTTGCTAGGAGCAGCAGACCGCTACTTGACTTTCCTGTACAAGACCCACATCAAGAAGCTGGGAACTTCCGGTCAATCATATCATTCTCTAGAAATAGGTATGGTCTGATCCTTTGAAAACGCTTTCTTCTACTGTTCTTTGGAGTGAGGAAAAAAGAGAAAGAGAGGAAGAAAACTGAGAAGATCTTTTCCCCAAATCATTTACTCCTTACTTCCAGTTGTATCCTGTGGAAAACTAAAACAAAATGAAGCAAAACAAAATATTCACCTTACCTATACATAATTTCCTTTCAGCTAGCTAAAGAGTTCAGTCAGGCTCCATTCCTTAGTCTTTGTTCTTTCTTACTCTAAGAATCTGAGGCTTCTTGGACCATGAAAAACAAATAGCTTGCTTGGGGGCCACAGAAGTGGTTTAGATTTTGTTTATTTCATGGAAAGACTAAATTCAAATCTTATCTTTGTTGTTTACAAGGTATGAGTTTTTGGGCAAGTTAAGCAACATTTTTGCATTTTCCTGTAAAACTGAGATAAGCTGCCATGTTGGGATCATGAAGAACCAAGTGTCCAGAATTATGCTACATCAATAACTGGTAGCTAAATTAGTCAAGGTTGGCTAACTGCTGCTACAAAGCAACCCCCAAAATGTCACTGGCTCAACATAATAAAAGTTTAATGTTTTCTCACATAGCAGCCAACTGTGTTTCTGCTTGGATGAGTTCCTCCACGTGGTAAATCGACACTCAGCTTCTACAGTTTTGTTCCACTGTCCTCTGGCTCAATGTCCTCTTTTCAGTTTTCAAGGGAGAAATCAGATGAAGGCATGCACAGAGGGAGTCACAGGCCAGGCAGTAGAGCCTACACCATTTCCACCACATATCATTGCTCAGAACATGGTCAACTGGCCCCACATACCTGCAGAGGAGATGAGGAAACGAGTTTCAGCTGTATGTCCAGGAAGAAACAAGAAGTGGCGGGTGCTCCACAAGCAGACTCGCCACCTTTGTCAGGTTGAGCTTACTCATCAGAGGTGATTCCTCTCACCACAGGACAACAAGGTAAGTTCTCTCCGCAATTTACATAGTCAGGATGTTCATATGTGTATTTACCATACTGAGTGCTGCAGGAGCAAATGCTCCTGTCCTCATGTAATTTAAAATCTAATTAGGTGGCAAAGATCAAAAATTGAAATAACTGAAGATCATTCATATTGTGAGCCAATCCCTGATTTAACCTGGAAAAAAAGACTTTTGTAGTCTGGTGTGGTCCAGCCTTAGAGGATCCATACTTTTAAAACATATCATATAGAATCTACAGGATTAGGTATGTGGAGATAAGGAGGAAAGATGTTTAAGGAAGTCTAAGGGATCATCTTAACATTTAAAACAGGTCACTCTCCTGCCTAAAACTCTTTTGTGCTCCCCAAGGGATACAAACAAAATCTGACCTCTTACCATGATCTTTAAACCCAATTGCCCTATTCCCTTCACATTCTTGTGAATTCAACTCCCACTACTCTTTGCCTTTTTACATGCCTTGCTCAGCTCAGGTGGTCAAAATAAAAAGTCATAGATTGGGCCACTTAAACAACAGACGTTTATGCCTGATGGTTCTGGCCAGGCTCTGGTGAGGACTCTCTTCCTACCTTGCAGCTGTATCTTCTCACTAAGCCTTCATGTGGCATTTTCTCAGTATATGCATTGAAGAAGATCTCATCCTTCTTTTCTTCTTCTTCTTCTTCTTCTTCTTCTTCTTCTTCTTCTTCTTCTTCTTCTTCTTCTTCTTCTTCTTCTT
>NW_004955442.1:9925278-9931536 GCF_000276665.1 Chinchilla lanigera | reverse complement strand
CTTCTTCTTCTTCTTCTTCTTCTTCTTCTTCTTCTTCTTCTTCTTCTTTCTTCCTCTTCTTCTTCTTCTTCTTCCTCTTCTTCTTCTCCTCCTCCTCCTTCTCCTCCTCCTCCTCCTTCTTCATCTTTCTCTTCTCCTTCTTCTTCTCCTCCTTCTCCACCTACTCCTTCTTCTTCTTTGAAGCCTCCAAATCCTATTGGTTTAGGACCCCACTGTTATAAATTCATTTACCCTTAGTTACTCCCTAACCACCTTGCTCTATGCACAGATACAATGGAAATTAGGGTTTCAGCAGATGAACTTGTGCATGATCCAATCTCCCACACAGTGATTGGTGAACCTGTGGCACATATGTTGCAGAAGGCATGCAGAGCCACATTGTCAGCATGAGAGCCAAGTCGTCCCAGCATCACCCCAGCAGCTAAGCGGCAGATATTCAGGTTTAATTGCAGCGTGGGCACTTTTCAACAAGTGAGTTTGGGGTTACACTTTGGGCACTTAGTCTCTAAAAAGTTCACCATCACTGCCCTAGCACGACTCCTCTGCCTTTCCTTTGAACACACCTGCTCTTTCCTTTCTCAGTGTTTTTGCATCCACGTTCCCAGAACGTTCTTTCCTTTCTAGCTCCACATCCTCCGGACCCCAGCTAAAATGCTACCTTCTCAGACAAGCTCCCTCATCCTTGCAGGCAGGAGAGACCCCCATCTGCCATCTGCACTATGAGGCAAAGCAGATCTCTGAGCCCTACTTTGCCTGTTTATAAACTGATGCTCTATTTAGCAGTGTACATATAAAAACAAAGGAATATATGGCTGGCAGGTTTATAGTCAATGAGCCTTGAGGGATTATCAGAATCACTTTGGGAACTTCTCAAATATATGCCCAGACTGCTCCCTATTCTATGAGATTAGAATCTCTCAAGCTCCACCCAGGGAATGCCTATTTCTAAAACACCCTGAAAATTATTCTTATGCACCTCAACAAAGAATCTGCAACTGGGAAGCTCCCTACAAACTCATCTCTGAAGTCTCTTCCTGCCAAACATGTTAGGAATTCAAACTTCCCTCTGAAAAAGACCTTCAGGCTCTGCAAAGAACTCATCTATTCAAGGTGCCTTTATTCATTTGATCTGGAAAAGGAGTCTGTCTTTAAATATGGGTTCTCCTTCTCAGATTTATGTGTTCTTGGATCAGTAAGATTCCTTTCAGCTGCAAATATTAGAAATTTGGATGTAACTGAGAAACTCACCACAGAAATATGTTATTTCCTGTGACAATTAAGATTGTCAACTTGACCGGCCTGGGAACTTCCCAGGGGATTGGTGAAGCACATTTTTGGGTGTGTCTTGCTAGGTCATAGAGGGGCAACTTTGGGCATAATATATGGTGCCAGGCCCATTCCTCTCTGGCTTTGTTTCCCTCTTTCCCAGCCACTATGAATTAAGTATCTTTGTTCTACTATGTCCTTCCACCATGCTGTTTCTGCCTTGAAGACAGCTAACCATGGACTGAATCCTCTGAAACTACAGGCCAAATTAAACCTCTCCCCTTTTAAGTTGTGGGTGTTTGGTATTGTGTCTCTGTGATGGGAAAGGTGATTAAGACACCCACCATCTTGGGTGGTGGAACCTACAGATATAAAGTAGGTTCGTTGACTGACATCTTGGCAATGACCCTGGAAACCCAAGTTATGTTCATATGTCTGCTTCGCCATCCTCAGAACTGGCTGAGGGGGGAGCTTGTGCAGAGAAGACAGCATGCAGGGGAAGAAAAAACCTTTTCTGCTGTTTTTCTCTCCAACACAATTCCCAGGCCTCCTTTAGCTGGAGTTAGAAAATCTAATTGTCCTTGCACTGCCTACTTGTAAAAGGTTCAGGAGGCCCATAGGCCACTGTGGTCCACCTGAGACTGGAATGAGACTTATTGGGAAGCATCTGTTGCATAGTGGGGAGGAGAAGATGCTGGGACAGACTCAGACTCAGTTTCTGTTGAAGAAGAAAGGAGCTGGATACTGTCCACCCCAAGCTCTGGTCTAAGAGAGAGAGCATAATTAAAACTATGATTGCCATCACCCAAGGGAAGAAGGGTGTGAGGAAATAGTTATATTTAAAACAAAATAAAAGCTTGCAATGATTTCTCCAGCTCCAGCTGCTCTTTATTACATAATGGTGATCATAAAAGGCCTTAATAGGCACAATTCTCGGAGTTTCCACTCCCTCTTAGGAACGGGGCTGGGGAGGTCTTTGCATGCCAATGAGCAGATAATTAAAGCTGCAAAGAAGGAAAAGGGTGCAGTGACTTCCTACCTTAGCTCTCAGATGGGAGAAAAACCTAACGAAAGTTCTAGAAATGCCCAGGCTCCTGCTGGTTGGAAGTGTGGACCCACAATGAGTGAGATGTCAAGCTCTCCAGGGTGTTAGCCCCTCGGGGTTATTGTTTTATCTTCAACCACCAATCTTCCCATTGTTCCTTCATCATTAATTCAACAACCTCCACGGAGCTCTGCTGAACTAGTGACTGTTCTAGGCACCAGGAATATCCCCTATCACTCCGTGTCCTCCCTCCTTTAGGTCACCATATAAAAAGAAAGAAAAAGAAGAAAACATAGTGACAACTTCACTGGGTTGCTATCGAGATTAAATGAGGTCATGCAATTAGTGCATGCAGTTGAGTGTTCCCTGAAAACAGTAGTTGCTCAATATATGCTTGCCATTGTTAGTTATAATTGTTACAGTTATGAAGTCATATCCCTGCCCTTCAGAGAGCTCTCAGCTTACATCTAACATTGTAGGAAAATATCCATGACTAAAACATTTGAACTGTCAGTCAATTGCCCTTTCTTTTTGAGGTGGGCTCTCTGAGACTCAAAATTTAAGTAAAAGATACTATTTATTAAGCAGCTGTACTCTGCCAATATCTGGGTGCTTGGGAATGGGGGGTATATTTAAACATCATGGTCAGTCAGTTGAGTAGAGCTTTACTATGACCCTTATTTTACAGATGGGGAAACTAAGGCACAAGGCAGCTGAACCTCCCACCAGGAGCTGTACAGTTTTGCTCCCAATAAGGTATAGAAAGAAGCTTCATCTTTGGAGGGTTTATCTAAATCTGAACTCTGTGTGCTCTTTTCTTCCAACTTGCATTTTTCACTCTTTATATTTGAGAGAAAAAGTCCCCCTCTCCCTTCCCTTCTACATTTATCTCTGCTGTCTATAGATATTCATATAGCTCCATTGTCTTTACTATTGTTTTCTTTTTCCTGTGAGGCAAAACAAAAACATGAAATCACCATCATCTTTACTGCTAAAACTTCTATAAATTCTGTGCTAATTGTTTTTTCACTTGGGAAACATCAAAATCATGAGCATTTCCTTGAAATAACACTTCTATCTTTAGAATAGCAGCAATTCTCCTCCACAAAATGCAGCGAGTGTTTGAGTTCCAGAAGATGAGGTTAGACTATCGCCACCAGAAGAAGATGAATTGAATCTCCAAAGGATTAAAATTTTCTGCTTCCTGCAGGGATTATGCTATTGCAAATCTTCCAGTACTGCGGGTTCCTGGCTACATTCACTTGAATGGAATATTGACCAGACCTCATGGGGAGGAAGAGAATAACTTGTCAGGATCCCTTCTTCCCTGTTTCTCATGGAGCCTATGTGATAGACGACATAACATAGGAGGTCTGAGGCCTGCCACCTCACTATCTTCACTACTACTAGATGCTGATAACTTAATCTGGGTTTGAAGCAAAGGGAGCTCATTTGAGATGACCACAAGAGAATCACAATGGGCTGACTTCTCCCTTTTATTCCAGACTCACATTACCACAGCCTATTAGCCATCCCCAGCTAGACAAATAATTCCAACCCAGCAAACCTAGTCTGAGTTCTCCACCTCATCTCCCATCTGTTCAAACTCCAGTACTCCCCTCTCCACAGAGAATCAATACCATGCACCCGCCATGCCCGTCCTCACAGCAAGACCGAGGAGACATCTGCTTTCCTCTCCTTGACCACCTAAACTGAAATCTCATCCATTTCCTACACTGCTAATTGCTAAGAACTAGAGTGTGGATTAAGGGTTCTGAGGAGTTTCTATGGGCATGAAAGTTTATGAGTACCATGTAAAATAAAAAGCTTAATAACCGAGGACCCACAGAAATGGGATGCACCATACACCAAGGTAGTGAGAACATAAACAGAGATTCTCACGTACAAGGTCCTATGGTTTGAATATGGATAGCCTTCCAAAGGCCAATGTATTAAAGGCTTAGGCCCTTGGGGATGGTACTAGGAGACAGTGCAGCCTTAAGGAAGTGGGGTCTAGTGGGAGGTCACTGGGACTGTGCCCTACGAACTGTGAGACCCTGGTCTCTCCATGTCTCTGCTTTCTGGCTTAAAATGTAAGCAATTTCTTCCACCATGTACTCCTACCATGATGTGCCATTCTTGCCAGAGATCCAAAGAATGGCGCTTCCCAATATTGCACTGAAAACTCCAGAGCTGAATAAACCTTTTCTGTTTATCAGATATTTTGTTATAGTAATATGCATTTGACTAGCAGACTGGTGTTGATTAGAAATGGCAGAGATGCACTCCAGTGTCATGTTGTGTCATTGGGGATGTCGGTCCTGTGCAGGTGACAGGCCAGGTGAGTTGCACAAGGCATCTATCAACCTCCAGGGACTGACAATGATTGTGTAACTTGAATGAGGGTGAATTCCCTGTATCCTACAGCCTGTGGGTGTAGCTTGATCACAGTATTTAGGAGAGAGGATCGCGGCACCTTACTTGCCTATGTCAATAACTAGACTATGAGCAACTAGAAGGCAGGAGCTGTGTCTCTCCCTGCAGTGGTTAGACTTGGTGCAGTTTTGAACACTTAGTCTCTTAGTGAGTGCATTCATACCCTCTTGCTGCCATAACAAGCTACTCCACACTGGGACACTTCAAACAGCAGAAATTCACTCTTAGTTCTGACACCTGAGCGAGGCTGTTCCACCCAAGGCCACAGGAGCTCTTGCTGCAGAGGCAGCCTCCACCTTCAGTTCAGCTGGCGCTCTCTGGAGCTAGTTGAGTTTATTTAATCATATTATACAGTGTGCGTGTTTTACATGATCAATATATGTCACCCTAAGTGAACATGTCACCCAGCCTAATGGCTTCTACAGGAACAGCTTATTGGGGTTGGCGTTCTCCTTTTTAGATTCCTGCTCCTGTGAGGGTAGCAACAATGGGCTGGGGACCCCCACTGCCACTTGCTCCCCTGTGTAGTTTTGTGCCAAATGAAATATGACAGGAGAGTGGCTTCCGGTAATTGTGATAATTGACTGTAGAAAGTCCATGATTATGTCATTAGCTTCTCTCTGGGTAACATATCATGATTATGGCTATATTTCTCTGCTTTGTAGAACATCAGAAATGCATAAAGGATCGCCCAGAATACTTTGGGGCTTCCCCACCCCTTCTCTCCATCACATCCAGGCCTTCTCATCTTAGTGGTATGTTTCAAAAGTAAAGACTGCAGCAAGAAGAACTAGGCTAGATCCAGCCTGAGCATTTGTTAACTATTGGTAAAACTCTTTAACTTTGAGGTCTCTAAACTTCAACTCTCTGTACTGGGAGGGAATAGAGATTGTTGGGATAGTCTCTTTCTATGACCCACGTAAACTTTGTACACACTACTAATGGCATAGAATTTATATTATAGTGTTTGCATTCTATCTGGTTGGACAAAGGAAAAGTAGCCCAATGTTTATAAGGAGGCTTCTGAGGATTGTCTAATTCTTAGACTTGTGGACATTTGTAAGAAACAGAGACAAGAGAATATGGTCAGCAGGTGATGAAGTAGGCTGAGGAGGACTTATAGTTCAGAAACACAGCTTATGCTTCCAAACTTTCCCTTACCCAAGTGAAATTTTTTTCTTCTAAAAATACAGAAATTCTGAATATCAGTGCAAGAAAGATAATAGAAGTCAACGGACCAGAGATAGAAAATGTGCATTAGTCACTCATCCCTCTGATTCTCTTCCTGGGGTTTTGGCAGGCATTTCACAGGATGACTGTCCATTTCTTGTGAGGCTTTGGAATGAGAAGTGAGATAGGAGATGCTCACCAGTCTGCTTGTAGTGAGGGCAAGAGGAGCCTTGGTTTGCAGCCCTCGCAGATACCCACAGTGTAAGGACTCCCATCGTGGCTGACATCAAGCTACCACGTGGTGTCACTGAACACAGAGTTGGTAAGTGATGTACACATCA
>NW_004955442.1:9912778-9922778 GCF_000276665.1 Chinchilla lanigera | reverse complement strand
GTCTCAACCAGCTGCTATAAGAATAGTTGGTAACAGGAGCCAGAATTGCTGAACCCAAATCTCATTGTACAATAGAGCCATAGCTGAACCCCAAATAAGTTCTTGCAAGAGTCTCAGATTCCCTTGCTTTTCTCCCGAAGCTTTCATCTCCCCTGTGTTCTGACCTGCTCTGAGTTGTTTTCCCATGTCTTTTCTCAGTTAATCCCTGAAAGTGTTAAACTGCTCACTTGAGTGTAAACTGATTTAAAAAAAGATGCTAGCTAAACAAACTAAACATTACCAGGGAGTGGTACATTTTAGATAGACACTCCAAGACAGAAAAGCCCTGCACCTCCAATAAAGCCGTAATTGTTGCCTGCAAGAAAGAGGGAAGAGCTGAAATTCTGATTTTGCCAATTGACTCATTCTTGCGTGCACTTACTCACAAGATATGTGTTGAAAGTTGCCTGTACCAGGCACTGGACAGGGTGTTAAGAATAGCACAATGAATAAAACACACAGCCACAACCCTGTCACAGTGGACCTAATCATGCTAGAGAATCACTGTGTGATCATAAATTATAACAAAGCTATGATGGAAAAGAACAAGATAGTGTAATAGACCACATTTAGAAGACCCTAATGCAGACCAATATTCAAGGATGTTCTCTTTGTAGAAGTAAACTTCAAGGGTGAGACATAGAGAGGTCTGCCAATAGAGCAAGGAGGGGGACATTATGGCAAAGTGACACATTTGCAAATAGACTAAGGAGAAAAAGAGCTCAATTTGTTCAAGGAGCTGGAAGGAATCAATGTGGATGAAGTCAACTGAGTGAGGAAGGGAGAGAGCATCACAAAATAAAGGTAATGTATTGGTTATCTCTGCACACCCATGCTGCATAACAAGCAGCAAAAGCCCTAGTGGAACATGACAGTGTGTTTATTGTTTATATGTCTGAGGCCAGCTTGAGATCATCTCTCAGTTCTATTCCTCCTCCTCCAGCAAGCCTAGTCCGGTCATGTTCATGGCAACAGCAAAGGCCAAGTATGCAAAAAAGCATGCACTAAACTTGAGACTTGGGCTCAGAGCTGTCACACTACTGTTCTACTAGCCAAAGCCAGTCATTCACCTAAGCCCAGAGTCAGGCTGAGAGGGCACTGAATGAATATTTACATGTCAAAGGACTGCTTATCCAGTAGGGTAGAGAACTTGGGCCATTTCTCCAACCCTTCATAAGAAGAGACAAATAGAAACAAGTTCAATTAAGTCCTTGAAGGCTAATGTATGAAAGGTTGTATTGTACTACAGGAAGTTATTGGGCTGGTCATTTATTGACCATATGATCATGGGCAAGTTATTTTCCCTTCTGACTATTATCTCTTCATTTATACAATATGAATAAATTGGGGATAACATATGGATCTATTCTTGAGTAAGATATTCAAACTCCTTGAACCTTATAATATTTATGCATAAAAAACATACATATATATGCACTTACATATATATAATAGAATTATTGTGAGATTTAAATGAGATAATGAATATGGAAGTGATTTTAAACTGTAAAATGCTCTATATTCATCACTTCATGCACTGTTTATAGCAATTCTGCAAAGTTAGCAACAGGATTATTATTCATAGACAAAGAAGCTGAAACTTAGGGATGTTAAATAACTTGTATTTCATTACACAGCGAAGCAAGAGAGGGGGAGCTGGGAGTGAAATCCTCATCCATCTGATTCCAAGGCTCCAAGCCTTCAATTAAGTATAAATTAAATAAGTTGCTTCCCTGGATGAGGAATTGGCTGTGGTAGCGCCTTTAACAGAGATTATTGGCTTTGCAGGAAGTGATGGGTGTGATTTAGACCTTTCCCAGCAGCTGCTGAGCTCAGCAGTAGTTCCTTATCCCAGGCAGGCCAGTGGCTAATTCACCAGGGGCCATCCTCGCTGATTGGTTCATCAATAACCCATTATCTCTGCCATTGTAAATATCTCAGGGAGAATGTGACTTTCGGGGAAGAATACCCAAGCACACTCAGGCTGCTGCTTGCTCATAGCCTGAATCCCTAAGAAAGTTAAAAAAAAAAAACCAAAAAAAAACTTTCTCATTGGCAAAAATTACAAAATCTCCCTGAATTATTGGAGAAGAGGTACCTGGTTGCAACCATCTGAACATAGGTCCATCCACAAGGAATATGACTCTAGGACTTGAAAGATGAAGAGGGTAGTGCATAAACCAGTGGCTTCCATGTACCAGGTCACAGAGCAGTTGCAGGCTGGATGCATATGAACCAGGTGGTGACCTTGCCTAAAAGCTGACTCTCAGAACTCATGCCTAGAGATTCTGACTTAAGAGATATGGAGCCAAGCCCAGAAATGAGGGACTGTATTCAAACCCAGTGATGCTGATGTTCTGATACTGCATCAATTTGGTGACCGCTGATGAATGCACTATTTCCATTTAACAAACCCACCCTGAGCACCTATAGTGAGCCAGACCCTCTTGTTGAGTGCTATGAAAGACAGAACAAAACACAGCCCCTGACAAAAAAATCTAGCCAGTCAGTTATGTTGACATACAGCTGTGGTGACATGTGACAGCCATCTGAGATTTCCTAGATTTTTTAAACCAACAAGACCCCCCTTATATGTACAGAAAGATGAGGGATCTGCTTCCCCTCATAATCCCCAATGCACTCAGTTTTTGTTATCATTATCTGCTTTCCCTCTATAGCTTTGCCTTCCTCCACCCCGCTGGTTTTATGGCTCTGATGACAGGTTCTCATGTTGATGGCAAGTGGAAATTTCCATTCTCCTGTCTCCCTTTGGCTGACTAGGAAAGGTAACTGCTCAATTGTAATCAATATAGAGAAATGTTCTGCCCCCACACTCTCCACTCCCATTGCTAGGGGTGGAGAAAGTCCTTTGATACCCTTGTATGGGAATAAATATCATTGAAACACAAAACAGGAACTGGCTTATTTTGCTTTACCAGAAAGGGAGAAAGCTGTGATCTCTCTCAACAAAAATAGGATTATGAACCTGAGCAGAATAATACCAAGGAGGTAAAAAAAAAAGATGGTAATAATCATCTACTTTACTGAGTAAAAAGAGCCTTTGTTGTATCCAAGCTGGAGAGATAAGATTGAAATTTTTCCTTAAATTAAACTGACTTCCATTCTTTGTATTAAGGATTCCCAAAAGCAAGGCTTTTTACAACCATATATATAAGCTCCTCATCAAGGGCCACTAGGCCCTAGAAGGAAGCCTCTAGATGAAAGAGTGATACCCTAAAAAAGGACCCAGACATTGAAAAATACAACAGGAAATAATTCAGAGAGAAGAAAGAAAATTACAAATACATAACTTGGGGAAATAACAGATAAGAGTGACAAAAAACAGGGTAGCAGAAACAAAAAAATACAAATAAGCTGAAAATGCTTAAAATGCTATAGCAATTTTGTTTTAGAAATCAAGCATCTTTAAAGAACAGACTTGAATAAATTTCCAGAACATGGAATGAAAAGAAAAAGAAATAGCCTGAGTTATTATATTCCTTTTAAATCAGAAGTTCTCATATCCAAGTAATAGATGTTTCAAAAATGAGAAACAGGTAATAGAAATGGGAAGAAATTGTTGAAAAATAATAACAAAACCCCTTTTCTAGAACTAATAGTGTTTTCATATCACAAGCATCCATCACAAGCTAAAGAAGAAAAGGAAGAAGAAAGGAAAAGAGGAAAAGAAAACAAGGGAGGGAGAAAAAGACACTTTCATGTCAAGATGCACTACTGTGGAATTTTCAAGCATCTAAAGCAAAGACAGCATAGTCACTGAAAGATTTTAGTGAGGGGATAAAAGTGTGGAAAGGTGCAACATGTCACATACAAGGGAACAAGGATCAGAATAGCATTAGACATCTGGACATCAAAAGTTTGACTGTGGATCAGGATCATCAACATTTTGAATAAAAATGATTTTCTGTGCCTGGCCCAGCCATCAATCAAGTAAAGATAAAATAAAAATATTCAGATATGCAAATATGAAAAAATGGTTCATACACCTCACATAGAAAATTACATCAAGATGAGTTTTAACAAAGGGAGTTGTGAATGAAGAAAAATAAATATGTTGAACCCAATAAACAAGAGACTCAACAAAAGGTAGAAAAAGGAAAAGATAGGTAATGGTAAATGTGTCACAAATTAGAGAGAGTGAGAAAGAGAGAGAGGGAGAGAGAAAGGTGTTGAGGGGCTATTTTTTGTGCATTTGTATTATTATTTATTGTTGAAATGTTGATTGTAACATACATCAGAAATCATGACAATCACCAGTATTATATTATTTTATTAGCATGGGCTGTAATTTTTATATGATTTACTATTATTATGAAATTGTTATTATTCATTTTGTTATTAAGTTGTTATGTCACTAGCAGAAAACATGTGTATTTCTATCAAATTTGTAAAAATTTTGTAAAAATTTGTAAAAAAATTGTAAAAATACAAGCCATTAAATCTCCAGGAATTTTACTTTGTGAGCCAAGAGCAAGACATTGCTGAAACTGACGTACCATGAAAGATGTGACTGCTAGTCAGGAGAGACAGGTTAGGAGGGGAAAGACAATGGAAATAAATGGACTTCACAGGTGGGCCCTTCACAAACAGACCAGGAAAGGCAGTTCAGATATGCAAACTGATTCATGGTTGTGCCCATTCCCATAAGAGAAATTTAAGCCTGTTGAGCAACACAGGGATTGATTGTGCAGTGAAAGCTTGTGGTCTTTCCAGCAAAGCCAGGTGTCCCTGCCCACAAAGAGCTTGGATGGCGGGAAACAGAAATAGAAGGCTGTCATTCTGGCAAGGACAAGGAAAGAAAAGCACGTAAAACTGCACTCTCCAAAGAGAGCCAGTGTTCTCTCCCTGAAGAACCTAAATCTTTCTATCAAAAGAGTTTCCTGGGAAGAGTAGAAAGTGGCCAGCAGAGAGGAGTGAAATGGCCCTCTGGACAGAGAGAAGTGCAAACCCAAAAAAGTATATTGACAGAACAGGAGAGGAAAGAAGTAGAAGTGACAATCGCACTACAGGTAGCAGGGAAGGGATCCTGATTTTTCCATGTTTCATAATGATAGCTGCTAACGTTTATTCCAATGTTTGCACATGGCAGACACTACGTTGATCACCTAAATCATTTTATTTAATAATGCCTCTGAGTCCAGTACTTATGACCAGTCTACTGAGCGGGAAAATACAATGAAGTTG
Source organism: Chinchilla lanigera (assembly GCF_000276665.1). Taxonomy (NCBI): domain Eukaryota; kingdom Metazoa; phylum Chordata; class Mammalia; order Rodentia; family Chinchillidae; genus Chinchilla; species Chinchilla lanigera. The sequence goes on along the minus strand of NW_004955442.1, from coordinate 9,917,534 downwards.
GAACAAATACATATTCTGTAAGTGGAGAGTTAGCTGGAACAGTTCCTGAGTGCAAGATGTGTTATTCTGGAGAATAGGGAACATTTGGAATTTGAAAATGGATTTCAAGGAGGACAATTGTACCCACACCACCTCTCTCAGAAGCAGAGTGTAGGCATGTGTGTCTAGTGTGGCAGGACATTCATCAGCCTAATACTTGTTAATTACTGTGCAAGTTCATGTCATCTTACTCCCCAACACAGGAAAAAGACAGGGGAAGTTCACATGGCTCTGTTTCACCAGCATCATCTCAATTCTAGCTTTCCAGCAGATCATGCAGTACAAGAAGCAGAGTGGATAGATTGACTTTCTGAGCTGTTGGAGCTGGAGAAAGTTCAATAAGTAAACTGTCAGCCTAGGGTCCCTTGCAGGCTCAGGAATTTCAATTTCAAAGTACAAGAGATTGAAGTCTCAAAACACAAGATCATCAAATGCTAATGATTCCTGAGTTCTGTTAGGGGCATGGAGACAGGTAAGGGACAGTGGCTTTTGGAAGGATGTACACAGCTGGGAGCACCTAAATCATTTTATTTAATATCAGCTCTGAGCTCAGTGCTTATGAATTGGGTTAATTCTGCAGGTATTTCAAGGAGAGAAGGAGCCCAAATGTGAAGAAGTGGTCCCTGAGATACTTCAAAGGCATAAGGAAGCCCTCATACTCATTCCTACTCTGATCTCCATTGCCCCTTGGCAGGAGAATCTCCAAGGATAAAGCCGAATCACTGAAAAGACTTGTAACCCTCCACAGGTATAGAGCTCAAGCTGTATATTAAAGAACAAAGCCTTATTTCATGGGATGGGTTTTCCAGATACTGTACCTCTGTATGGTTCAGATTTGAGGTTTCAATTCCCTGAATGAAAGGTGAACACTTATACCCAGTCCCAAGGATACTCTTTTCCACGTGCCGTACCTAGTTTGTTTCACTAATATGAATTTCTGAGATTCTTCCATCTTACTGAAAGTAGTTCATTCTTTGTTATTTTGACATAAATACAAGTAAAAGTTCATTTTACATGCTTTCATTTAGATGAAATTTATTGATTTATTGTGATAGAAATCAGAAAAGTCATCCCTTTTGTGGGGATAAAGAAGGTGGCTAGAGACCAGGAAGGGTCAGGAAGAAAATTTCTAGGACAGTTAGGACTTTTTTTCTGTATTGCTCCAGATCATGGTTATGTGGGTGGATGCACACACAAAATACGTCAAGATGTGCAACTGAGATTTGCCCATTTTTCAATAGAAATTTTACTTTAATAAAAAGTGTCATGGTTTGGGCAATAAAATATACGGCCACTTAAAGGAGTATCTTTTCCATCAGAATTCTAAGTAGACAGACATTGTGCTTCCTAGCTATTTCTCTACCCTGGAGGGTAGAGTGTTACCCATTCTCTATTTTATGGGCTGTGCAGAACTTCCAGGGTCTATAAAGAGGGACCTCAGTTCCAGCTTGCCTGGGGCATTCTCTGATTTTTGCATTCAAGTTACTTAATCAAGTAGGTATAAATTTCTATATGTAAGATCTACTGCTTTTCCAAAAAACTTGCAGAAAGGATTTTTCATTTTCTCCTTTAGGGAATGTACCTGATAGTATAACACCAACCCCATGGCCAGGCCTTCCTAATCTTTCTTTTCCCCGAGGGCTGAGAAGAGGATGCAGGTATCCAGCAGCCCAGGGTTCCACATCTGAAAGCAGAATACTATCAGGGACTCATGTCTGGACTGAATGTGTCCAAAACGTTATCTATTATTCTTTTGTGGAAGAGCTGACATCTCCCCAGATCAGAGGTGGCTGTTGAAATGGGCATAAGAATGAGTTTCAGTGGATATTTAGGTCACTTGAGTGTTAAGAAAGTGCTGGCTACTCCGTTTTCCAATCTCACGTTATACCTCACCTGTGCAGATGACAGGTGCCATCATCACTTCCAGTCAAGGTATATCCAGGTGTTGGAACAAAACAGAGACCCACACTATCACTACAGGGAGAGAACTGCCAATCTCCAAGACTCTGAAACTTTTGTGCCAATGTGGTGGCAGAGGGGAAAAGATTAGCAAATTTTCAAGAAAGAGGGAGATGAACACAGAAGAAAGGCAGGACTGCTTATGGTACAGGAGCAGGGGAGGAAAGGGTTGAAAAAGAAGATGCATCCTCTCAAAGAGGTTAAAAGCTGAGGGAGACTAGCAGATTGAAAGCAGGCCAGACTGTGTGCATCCATTTAAGTTTGGGAGTCTGCTAAGTTAGTTAAGAAAGTCATCCTTAGGCATTGGAAAATTCAATTTTCATTGCAGGCCCTGATGACATTTCCTTTAAACACCAGATTCCACAAGGAGATACACCTTCAGGGGAAAAAAATTCTCTATAGTAAAAAGGCCAGATAAGAAAACAAGTTAAAAGCTCTTTTTCCTGCTATGCAAATATTCTCCAGTAACACTAACAAGATGAATATATTCTGTGAGATACCAAGTTTTCACAGTCATGATTTTATTTGTGAAAGTTTCTATCCTTTCTGCCTGGAAACTGAACACCTTGTGGCTGGAATTTTTAAAGCCCTTTTTTTTTTGTAATGCAAAGGTCTATGTTTGATGTTAAAAATCCAAGTAAGGGCATTCTGTTGGTGACTCAGCTCCCTTTTGTGTCCACAGAACTAGATGAACTGGAAATATCATGCCAAAGTCTCCCAGAGATGAATGAATATGAGTAAATATCACTTTATCCACACCCTCTACTCAGGTAGATAAAGAGACTAAGGCCAAGAAAATAAGTAACTACAAAAGGTCACCCTCAGGGAACACTATCTGATTATCCATCATCCATGCCTACAAAATCCTTGCACTGTGCCATGAGTCAATGACAAAGGAAATATTGAGGACTCACACCTTGGTAAATGTCAGGTCTTGAGCAAACCACTAAGGACTGAGATTTCCTATTACAGTGTAGTCCTATGAGCATATAATTCAGGAGTCACAGAGACTCAGCTCTGGAACTTCCCTCTCTGAGTCCCAGCTTCTTCATGCCCATAATAGAGACACTAACTCCTGACTCCTCAGGCAATTGTGCATGTAAAGCTCATGCTAGAGTTGGAGAACAGAGCACAGTGCCAGGAACGTAAGAAGCACTTGTTATTTGCTACTTGTATGAGTTTCCTATTGCTGTTGTGACACATTACTACAAATTTAGGGCTTTAAAACAGCATAGATTTATCACCTGACAGTTCTACAGGTCAGAAATGTGCAATGGGCTTTACTAGGCTAACACTAAGGTGTCAGCAGGGCCATGGTCCTTCCAGGGGCCTCAGGGAGGGTCCATTTTATTGCCTTGTCCAGCTTGCAGAGGTCACCAGCTTCCCTTCACTTCTAGCTCCACTTCCATCTTCAAAGCAATGGTCACACACACACACACACACGCACACGCACACGCACACATGCACTCCTCTAGTTTCACCGTCACTTCTTTTTATCCTGCTTCCTCCTGATGAGGCTCCTGTGATTAACTAGATGCACCCAGATAATTCAAGATTACCTCTCCACCTCAAGATCCTTAATCTGGTCACATCTGCAGAGTCTCTTTTGCTATGTAAAGTTATACATTCAAGAGTTCCAGGCATTAGGACACAGCTGCATCTGAGGGGGCCACCATTTATTCTACCATAATGATTATTGCTCTTATTGGATTGTTGACATTACCCAACTAACATTATTCAAGATACCCAGATTCAATAAGTTAGGGTTACTTTCTCGTATTGTTACATTTTATTTCCACTTATCCATTAACTTATCATTTTTAGCTCTTTGATATGCTGCCTGGCCCACAGATGTCTGTGCACGATATGTCAAGGGAATGTGTGTATGAGCTGCTGCTATTCACAATGGAGAGAATGTTCACCGCCCACAGCCCTTGGCACTCCATCTGTTCGTGTTAGGAGAGAGACATCAGTGACCTAACAGAGTAATGGTGAAGAGATGGCAATAAAGTGGACCCAGGCAGGAAGAGCCGCTGAGAAAAGAAACCAGAAATCTCAGATCCAAGAGAGAATTCTTGTCAAAAACCAATCATTTGGTCACAAACAATTTGAAGTGCCACATTTCACCTGATTGCTTAGTTGACCTAAAGGAGTTTCTAATAAAGGACTGTAATAACCCCTCACTGCCATCCTCCATATTGAGTTTGGGGAAGAGAAAATTAGCTCTGCCAGGAAGACTCCCTGAAACCCTTTCCTATTCTATTTGGAGCTTCCAAAGGTAATTTCCCGAGGACAGCCTCAAACCAGGAGAAAACAATTACGTTTGTCTGGGGCTGTGTTTCCTCTAGTGGGTTTGGACCCTCATCCCTATTTCCCACTTCTTTGGAGAACTATACATGGGCATCTAATTCTTTACTAAAAAAAAAAAACAAAAACTACAACACTGACAAAATAAGACCATAAAGAATACTTAAATGTTGAAATCCAGAGAACAAAGGGCCTTTGCGACAGTAGCCTCCTCTTTTAAACTGGGATTTGGCAATTTACTTTTCATCAAGTCTTAGATGGTAAATGTTGTAGAAGTTAATAATCACATAGGCTTTATCACAACCTGAGCCTGCCATTGCAAGCTGGGAAGATTGCAACCTGGGAATGCCACATACAATATGTAAATGAGTGAGCATGACTGTGAACCAATAAAACTTTATTTACAAAAATGAACAGCCTGTGCATGAGACCTGCAAGCTATTGTTTTCCT
>NW_004955442.1:9819272-9912678 GCF_000276665.1 Chinchilla lanigera | reverse complement strand
ATGAAGAGGAAAGGAGGCAAGAAAAACAAAAGTACGGAAGAGAGGAAGAGATCCAAGCCAAAGAAAAAGTGGGACATTACTTGGCCTCCTAGGAACCACTAGAAGTGAATGGAAAATGGATAGATTTGATTCTTTTCCTTTTAGCTGAAGGCTGGCTCCAAGTAGAGAGAAAGTAGGATCAGCTCACTTCTGCCTCTGATTTCTGCTCTCCATAGCACGCTGTATGACCTGAGTCTCATGGAGTTCCCAGAAGGAGCTCAAATTCATTTCTACCCCAATGACTCTGTCATCTTTAACAGCTGGTGTTGTGGTTTGGTTCTGGATGTCCTTCCAAAGCTTCATGCAGCCATGGTGCAGGCTTCTAGAGTTTATGATTGATTCATGGGTGTGAGTGCTACACCCACCCTGGGACAGATAGTTTGTGTATGTAAGGGAGAGAAAGAGGCTGCTTGCCACCACTCCTCCCTTTTGCTCTTGCTGCTTTTGCTGTCTTCCACCACCATGAGCTGTTGCCCTCTGCCATGTGCCACTCTGCCTTGGAGCCAGTCAAGTATGCCCTGAAACCTACACAGACTGTGAGCTAAATAAACCTTTCCTTCCTTAATGCTGGGTGTCAGGTATTTTGTCCCAGCAATGAGAGAAAAGTAACCAAGACAGCTGGCCACTTAGCCACATCATGGACACTCCAAGTGATGGGGGTCTCATGGAGGGAAAGAATCCTGACTCTGTAACTACTCATCCCATCACTAGACCCATCCCTTTAACCAGGGACTCCAAACTTCTCACAAACTGAATCCTAACAAAATGCCTTAAACACAATTAATCTCCAAAAATAACTAGTTTTTATAGTGGATACAATTCTAATTTCAAAAACAATAGCAGAGAGGGAAAAAATAAAACTAGGGTCACTCTCAGAACTTGACAAAGTAATTCTAGTACTCATATAAAATGCTAAAGTTTCAAAAATCACCAGAATAACAGACACAGGAGATTCATCCCACTGGGTTTGAAGAATTAGGACAAACTTAAAACACTTCTACCCTTTATAAAATCTAAGATGCTATTGATTGTAAGACATATACTAGTTTACATGCCATAACAAGAGGAAAAAATACCATGATGTTGCATTGGTAGTAGTATTCATTACCTTGGAACCAATGACACATAGTAAAAACAGTGTGAAAGACAAAAAACTAGATCCATAATTCCCACCACATAAAAATCATATTTTGTATGGATTAAAGGCCTATCCATGAAAAGAAATATCTTTAAGATATTTGTATGACAAAAAATACAATACTGAAAGAAAAGTTAAAAGACAAAGCACAGCTTGGAGAAGATATTTGCAACACATAAAACGAAGAGTGGATTCGTTCCCAGAATATAAAGAAGTCCAATAGATCAATAAGAAAAGATGAACAACCCAACATGAGAAGAGGCAAATCACAGAGGGGGAGTCCTGAGTGGCCAGTAAATTTGTGGAAAGAAATATACTCTGCTTTGTACACAGAAAAATGCAGACGAAAAAAATAACATATCCACCCATCCGAATGAGTGGCAAAATAATACCAAGTGTTGGCAAGAACGTGTTGGAACGAAACTTCTGCATACTTTGAGAGTGTAAACCACAGAATCACTTTGGAGACAAATTTAACAATGACGGCTTGGAATATTTGAAAATAAGCATTCCATACTGTCTAGTATCCAGTGCTTCTAGAAATGGGCTTTAGAGATGTTTTTAACCATGCACATTGGGGCTCAGGTCAAAAGAAGCTTGGTTTTAGCATCATTTGAACCTGAAAAATTGAAATCAACCTGTCAACTAAATAATTAATAAATATCTGATGGTAATTCTAACAATGAAATACGACGTAGCTGGCAAAAGAAATGAGAACTAAATCTGTATAGCGGTGATGATCACACAATGAGGTGATGGAATTAGTGCCATTGAACTGCACACCTGTAAATACTATTTGTATTTTGCCTGTACTTTGCTGACTACATAAAATATTCTCAAATGTAAAAAGAATCACTTAAAAAGTCAAAGGGTGAAAAGAATGCAAATTCCAGAGCCAGATGGTTAGTTTCACTCTTGATCTTACTATGCTGTCACTATGTCACCTTGTTAAGCCTTGGTCTCTTCTTCAATTAAGTAAGGGAAATGATAGTTCTCATATGATAGTTTCACTATGTGGATGTAACGAGATGATATGGATGCAGTTCTTAGCATACTGATGGTCATAACCAGAATACACCATATATAGGAGCTAGCATATTTAGTTTTGGTCTTCTTCAACCTTCAGGTATTTTGATTCCTGGAAGGAAATTTCATCTTTTAGTCCTCTCAATCTTCTCATGTCATATACCACCTCTTACATATTAGTCTGAGTCACAATTTTTTGCAGATATGTATAAATATATGTATACATAAACACATATAAAACAATATCAAGAACTATATATGAGTGTTCATATATAGCCACTTAGCAAGTATATGAGCCCTCCAATGTGCAAGGCCGTGTTCTGGGTTTATATGTACACAGTTATCCCAGTGAAGCTGAAATTAATGTGAATATGATCACTTTAAACAAGGGCATATAGAGGTAATGGAATCACAACCCTCACAAGTCAGGAATGCTTTCCCAGTGCAAAATACGGCTGATTCAAGGATGAGGATATAGCTCAGTGGTGCATCCCCTACCTGGCAAGTGTGAGGTCCTGAGTTCAATTCCCAGTGCAAAATCAAACAAACAAACAAGCCCACAACTGATCCAAGTGTTGATCAATGAGTAGAAATTATCCAAGTGAAAAACATCAGGCATTTTCTGAAAAAATAAAAGATCATGATTTGGGGGTGACTGAAATGTAGAATGCAGCTAGGGGAAATGGACATAAGGTATAAGTGTAGAACTCACAGGGAAAGAAAATGGATAATAAGGCAGGACCAGAACACAGAGCTCTGGAATGACAGACAAAAATATGATTTAATCTTCCAGAAAGGGGGCTAGGGATTTAGCTCAGTGGCACAGCACCTGCTTGGCAAGCACAAGGTCATGAGTTCGATTCCTGGTACTGGAAAACAAACAAACAAACAAACAAACAAAAAATAATAATAATCTTCCAGAAAGAGGAAACCTCTGAAGGATAGAGGTGAAGGAGAGACTCGGTAAGATGAAGAACAGGAGCATGTGATCTCTGCAAGCTGCTGCTTGGGAAGGAGTGGTCCTTTTGCTAGGTTCCCAGCCAGGAAAAAAGAATGAAACATGTTCGTTACTCAGCAGCCTTCACCTAGCATTTTCATGAGGCTGAGGCCCAGGACAGGTGAGGAGCTATAAAGATGGATATCGGCTTTATCAATACTTTACCAGCTCTGTGCAGGTGCTCAGATCTCAATGGTAAAAAATGGAGTTGGAACAGGAGCCTCCAGCTCTCCCTGCTCGGTGGACTCAGGAAAATGGATGTACAATGTGATGTCCAACGCACCCAGATGTGCTAGACCCCGACACAGTGCAAATAGAAAATGATGCCACCTGACGCATGAACACTAACACCATCCCCTACTAGAATGAGGCTTGTCACCTGCCCTGAACTTTCACTAAACATTCTTTTGGAAAAAGGCGTAAGGGGAAGCAGATGCAGGACCTAGACAGAAGCAGACTTGTTGTGGGGAGAAGGTTTTTTTCTGCCCCTGTAGAATGAGGTAGACAACAGAACTGTTGGCTTCTTGGAAAGAATGGGTTGCTCCTTGCAGAAGTTGAAGGCGTGCTTTACCTCCTTCCTGCCCCACTCCCAAGTGTCCTGCAGACTCCTGCTGCACAGTCCTGGGACAGCAGGAACAAGGAACAACACAGTGCCCGTGAGCAAACCAAAAATAACTCATCCCCCTCCCAATCAGCTGGGGACAAATCACACAGAAAGCCCTGGGGTAGAGAGGAATTTCCAAACCAAATACACCAACCCCTCCCTCTGTTGACTTTTTCTGCCTTCTAACTAACTAAACAGCATCCACCTGCCTTGGAATCCTCACCACCTGCTTTTCTCTCCAATCAGCACTGGATCCAAGTCTTTCTCCACAGCCCTCTCCCCACCTTTGTTGTTTTATATCCTAAAAAAATCCTACTCTTTGATTATGGTTATTTTATCTGGGGTCAGTGCTCAGTCAACTGTTAAATAAATTGCAAATTCTACAAAACACAGCCAGCCACAACCATTTCTAACTGTAATGCCACAACTTTGAGCAAAATTACATCTGGCTACAATACTATTCATATGCATAAATTATACCTCCTCTGATTATCTTAAGGAAAATTCAGCCATTAAACTTATTTTATGGGCATAGAACCAGGGGGAGTGCCAGGAAGAATCTGTATCTCCTAAAAATCATGGGGAAAGCAGAAAGAAACAAAACATAATTGGCAAACCGTATCCGCCTGCAGTTGTGTCTAATGGGCTCTGTCTCCCCTGATTTTTCCATCACCACCCACCACTGACATACACACCACAGCAGGGGAAAGAGGGAGCTGGGAGGGAGGAGGGGGTGGCATCGGGCTGCATGTGGTTAGGACAGATTGAGGATGTATTCCAGCTCCACACGTGCTCCCAGAGGGGAAAAGCTCTCTGGGTGTACATCAACAGGAAACACAGACTTAGCATAGGCATAAATCCAAACCCTGCCCAGGAGGATGGCCAAGATGGTTTCTGATGCTGATGCAGAAGCTCTTGCAAAAAGAGCTAAAATGTGTTGTAACTTATTCCACAGAGGTGCTGTTCTCAGCTATGTTGCTTCAACAGTAGAAAATTAAAAAATAAGAACAATAGTTAAATGGCTGCTATTGATTGCTTATCACGCACCATATTTATCCTATTCAACCAGAAAAATAATCCAATGAGGTAGGAATTTCCATCACATGCTTTATATATGGGAGAACACTGAGGAACGGAGAAATCAGGTTACTTTCTTAAGGATACATAGGTAGAGAACGGTAGAATTTAGACTAAAACCCAGGCAGTTCAATATTAAAGCTTGTGATCTTAACCTCCTTGTTGTTGTACTATTATTAAAATTATAAAATTCTAAGCTACTCTTGGAATTCTGAGTATAACCTTATTATTTAACCCTAAATCTCAATCCTCCATTTTTTTGCTAGGAGTTGAGTTCACGTTAGGGGTGGACAGCTGAACTCAGTGAACCAAGTAGATCTTTATTCCTGGGCATCTGGGATGGGATCTCTTACCCTAGGTGTTGGTGTGGGTACCACTTTGGAACAATTATAATGGGTCATACTAATGGAACAGAAATGGAACTAGCTAATATTCCAAAACAAGAGAATAAAGCACATGAAATAAATATAAGCAATATGATTGCGATCGAGGGAGAGAGCGCATCCTGATTCCAGCATAGATTGTGGTTTTCAGATTTGACCACTGTTAAAATATGGCAGCACTTCCTGTTCTTAAATTCTGTCTACGCATGATCCCTATTCCTGATTCTTTATGACAATGCTCTGTCTACTGCAGCCCACTCTGTGGGTTTTGTGCAACCAAGCTAAGCTAAGCCTGAATAAGTGTTTGCTGTATGCCAGGCACCAAGCTAAATACTTGGCAGCATTAGCTCTTCTAACTTTCAGGCATTCTACAAAGATTGTCATATCATTATCCCCATTTTGAAGATAAGAAGGTTCACAGAGATGACGTAACTCACCTAAACTCATATGGTGGCAAATCTGAATTTGAACCCAAGCAGATGGGCACTAAAGACTCCCCTATAAACTCTGTGCTTTTTTAGCTTCCACTTTTCCCTCGCCCTGTTCTCTGCTTTGCAGAAGGACAGACAGCCCTTATTTTATTATACCTGCTGGCTGGCTTTACCCGCTGCCCCCCTCAAGCCCTTGCCATCCACCTTACTCTGTCTCTGTCTCTCCCACTCTTCAACAATATTAAAGATGATAAATCTAAGTTGAAAACATGCATTTTTTTGTGAGACTGTAGACTTTATCCCTTTTTGTAGAGACAGACACGACAATTTATAAACTGTGACGGGGCTCTGATGGAATGGAATAAGGCCTTTTCAACCCGCCTTATGGTGGACAGCCTATCACCCCATTTTTTGACCTCTAGTATGTGATTTAGGAGGAAATTGGGTTGGGGGGGGGAATCCTCTAGTGGGTGATTAGAAAAACTCTTTCTCAAATTCTGTAAGCAGTGGATTAGATTTTATCAGCCCTCCTCCACCCCTCCCCACGCTTCACACCAGGGAGTGCGTCCTGGGTGAGGGAAGGCTAAGACTGTCAATTTGTTAGTTGAAAACAGTTTTAAAATCCATTTCTCCCTGTGAAATGTGTCAGCCACAGAGAAGTTTCTCTCTGCTTTGACGTTGCTGTATGTATGTCATTTAAGATAACAATGAAAGATGCTCCAGCAGAGAGATTGGTTGTTCTTTCAAGGGACTAATGCAAAATGGGGAAGATCTGTTTCTTATTTTTCACTTTGTGATCACTCTCCTGCCCTCCGCCTGAGCACTATCCCAATTTGATAATGGAGCTCACTTTGCAGAATATGTGTTTCTCAAAGTATTGGCCATGATTATTCATTTTCCTACAAGCAATCCTGATGGTATTATTCCTGAAGAGCTTAGGTATCTGACATTATCCCAGATTGGATGCTACGGTTTGAATATGGTTTGTCTTCATCAAAACTCAGGCTGCAGTGTAGTTCCCAGTGTGGAAGTAATGGGAGGAGGCACCCTCGAGTGTTGTAGTCAGGGTTTGCAAGAGAATAGATTTAATACAAGACAATAATTTATAAGGGTATCTTAAAATATTCCCCCAAAAAGTCAAATGCAGAAGAGTGCAAGAGATCTATCTGCATGCTAGAGACTTGTAGAATCCAGCCAAGGCCCTGGGTCCCAAGGCAATGTCCCATGGGAGTCCAGAAAGAAGCCTGAAGCCCAAAGCAATGTGTCATACAAGTTCTATCAAAGGTCTACACTAGGAATGCCCAAAGGTCAATGGTGGAAGCTAGAAAGTCTGTGCCGGGGTGGGGGTGGGGATGTAAAACATATGTACACAAGGCTAAGGGATCTGCATTAGAGCCAGGAAAGAATGCTCAAGGTGAAGACCAAAACTTTCTCGAAGAGAGCAGCAGCCATCCCATGCAATATCAAAGACCTGAGCTCCTCTGATGGTGAGGACAGCTGAGTTCATATCAGGAACACCAGCAGCAGAAAGTTTCTCCAGGAGAATTAACAGCACAAAATCTCCCCCTTCAGTTCTCCTTTTATGCTTTTGACAACAATCCCCAGGTGAGTCTCCCACCCCCAGAACAATGCTGACTCAGTTCAACAGGGTGGTTCCTCTTAAGTTAATCACTAGTTAATACACCACAGGGAATTCAAGTAAGATTAAGACTTGTTTCTAGAGAGTAAATTCTTGTTTTAGAAAGACTAGATTAATTACTTGCGTTTTGAGAAAGTGAACCTAGAACACACCTGCACTTTCTTATACACACCCAATCCCATTTCCACTTATCCACAATGTTATGGTACAACCAGAGGACTCCTCATTGAAATTTCTACCCACCAGAATTGTGAGCCAAGCAAACCTCTTTTCTTTGTATCAGAATACCAATGTCAGGTATTCTGTTATAGCAATAGAATATTGCTATAATATTTTAAATATTTTCCATGTAGATCCCTTCAATGAAGGACTCCTTAAACAAAGTGTGAGCATTTTTTTCTTTTCAGGAAGCATTTGTCAAACCAATAAGCCTATCAGAAATGCACACTAAATCTATCAGCTAATTGTCCCATGTTTCTCCTTTCCTTTGAGGCTTCTTTGAGCCCACAGAAGACAACCTTCAAGGGTTCTCCTGGCCCATTTACATCTTTCTCTTTCTCTCCTCTCTTTCTCCATGTCAGGGAATGGCTACTTCACTACCATATACCAAGAGAGCAAACCTAGGACAGACTTGACTCCAGAGGTATGGTTCTCACTAAGGGTATGGTTCTCACTAAGGATGGAGCTTCTCATGAGGCTCACTAGGAGTATGTTTGGGTCCTTCAGATGCACAGTGGGAAAGGCTACTAGCAAAGTTTTCTTTCCAAATCTGACCACCTTTCATCATATGATTATGTATCATAAGTCAAAGGCCCTTCCTCTTCTTCACCAACCTGTCCAGAGTTAAGCTGCTTTGCATTGCACAGGAGTACATGCCATTTGTGTCATGCCTCTTTTGCAGATGAGCAAACTGAGACTCTGAAGGTTTAGGAGACTCATTCAAGATCCTGGAGTGAAACAGTGGAAGAATTAAGAGAATTCAGGATGTCAGACTCCATAGTACAGTACCTAGCAACACATTCGTTTATTTACCATACATTAAGTACCCACTATGTGTTACCCTTTGTGTCAGGAATGCAGTGAATTGTTTTTCTAATGCCCAAAGCGCTTGCAGATAAACAGAAGAATCAGGCAATCACAGACAATCGACTTTAACTGTCTAATAAATGAAGAATGAATGAATGAGCAAGTGAACTCTGTGACAAATGATTTGAAATGCCATGGAAGAGCACAGAGGAAGGGACCTAGCACTGGTCACATTCAGGAGATCATTAAATGCCAACTTCCTCCACCACATAGAATGCATGAGGCTTGAATGATTTGCTCAAAGTTGCAGGTGCACTGAGCATCATCCCTGCTACCCCAGGGCTCTTCGGGGCTCTTTTGTGTGCTTACCACAGTCCTCCCAGTATTGAAAAAGATTTAGGGCCTTTTGCTTCCAAACTGATAATGAAGAAGAGTCAAACCTAATCCCTGGGAACAATCTCTATTGACAGAGAGTTTACCTCAGAACTGGAGGGGTCAAGGAAATAAATTAAACAGTGAAGACACCACTTAAGAAAACAGTGAGATCAGCCAGGCTGATCAGAGTGGCAGTGAGATGATGAGCCGCGTCAGTTCAGCACAGCAAGGACAAGTGGAACCCTGGAGTCTGCAGATAACAGCGCAGGATAAGGCCTTGCTGGGAGCAAGTGGGACACCATGCCTGCCAAAGCCCGAGATGGGCTTTGGGGTATAAAAGAAGGGGTGCTTCAAGCTGTGCAAAATCCACCTGCCTCTCCCAGGCACTTTTTCCTGCTGCTGCAGGTAGGAGACAGTGGCTAGGAATTCAGAGCCCTGGCTCACAGCTTCAAGGCAGAAACAGTAATGGCAGACGGGCACTGCACATGGAAAGTTATCCATTCCATAGTGCCCTGAAAGAGAGAGAGAAAGGGAGGAAGATAAAACCTTCCAGGTCGTATCAAGAGTGACCCACCTCTTCTGACCAGACTGCACCTCCTGATAGCACATTCAGCTCTGAACGCTTCAGAGAATAAATCCACTGGCTCCCATACTCTAATCACCTTCCAAAAGGTCCATCTCTGGGCATATGACGCTTGGGGGGGCATTCCAGATCCAAACTATGACAGCCTTCAATACCTATTTGTTGAACAAATTTATCCTACTGGGTTTTTAGAAAACATCCACTCTAACTCTCGTGTGGTTTAGATGGAAAAGCAGAAGCTGGGAAAATAGGAGTCCCAAGCTAGATCCAAGACCCATAGCTGCCACAGGACCCAGTCTGCCTGGCTTCCGGTCCAAACCTTCCTCCAGAACTCCAGGTTCATCCTGAGCTATCTCTGAGGACCACCCCAATGCCACAGTCCCTCCAAAGCAGTGGAGGTGGGGGAGGCCTCCCTGACTGTGGTGACCTGATGTGATTACACCACTGATTGTTCTAAGCATCTCCGGCTGTGTGTTTCCACATCACTGGCTCGTGGAGCGACCTTGAGCAAATTGCTTACCCCTGCTGTGTCCAGGGTTTTCATCAACAGAGCGAGTCTCGTGTGAAGATCAAAGGATGTCATGACTGGAAAAGCTGTTGAAAAGAATAAAGGGGACGCATGTTTTCTGGATTTCATTTGGGTAACTCACATCAATTTAAAGCAGAATTACACAACATATCACAACAGTCCTGAATCCAGGACCACCTTCCATCCATCTTTGGAGAAAAGGTATCATGAAAATGGTTAAAGTCAAGCTCAGAGTCAGATCATGAAGTTCAAATCCCAACACTGCTTCTTCTTAAATGTGTGACCTATTCATGCCTCTTTACTTCCTAAAACCCCAATTTCTTCATGAAGAAACAAAGATGATGAGTGTGTCTAGGGTGTTGCATTCCTGTGTAACTATAGTGCCTAATGCTAAGAATTTCTCACTTCATCTTAATTGTTCTTTCATTCATCCATTTGTTTAATTTTTTTAACCACTTGATGTGTGTCAGAAACTTCTGCAGATACAAGGAATAAAGACATAAGCAAGACAGACATGTGTTCTACTTGTAGAAAAATACAGTCTGCTTTGGGAGTAGATACTGTGTGTTATGGCTTGTATGTAGATGTTCACCAAAACCTCATGCAATCAAGGGACGCCCTTTCCCCTTGGTGTAGGTGGCACCAATCAACCTAAGAAACTGCACAACTACACTGTGATAGATGAAGGAACTAGGCAACAAGTGGCAAAGGAATAGCATCAGATATAGCACAGATTTTGAGAAATTGATAGGACTAACAGGGAACATTTTTAAAAATAAGGCAGAAATACAAATGTGTAGGGAAAGACAATACGGTAAGAACATAAAGAAAAATAATACCTTTATAAATTCTTTCTACAAGACAGACACTGAGCTAAGCACATGGAAAAACTTTCTTATTTAACTCTCAGGTCTTTCCCACAAAGTGATAGTATCATGGTTTTCCAGAGAAGAAAATTGAGTCTTACTAAGTAAGCATTTTTTCCATGGTCCTTAGGTCTGTATGTGGTAGGTGCGGTCAGATTACAATTAGGATCCAACTTTTTTCTAAAATATCTGCAACATTCCAGTTACTGCAAGTCAGACACATACACATAAAATTTATTTGAAATAAAACTAAGAGATCAATCCTAATGGACATGCAGGTGATACTTAAATAGAGATAATGAGAAATGCAATGTTGAGGACCATACTGTGACAGTCAAGCTAAAAAGTTTCAGTTTGTCCTACTTGTAATTAGGAACCATTAAAAGTTGTTAAAGATTAGCATCCAATAGCCTTCATTCCACATTACCAAGGTTATCACAGATGGTGATCAGCCCCTGAAACTTAGCAGTATCCCCAAAATATAAGATGAGTTAAGAAACAAGAAGGGTCACTAGGACTCTACAATAAAAAATTATTTTTTGCCTTAATATTGGGAACTAGTCTCAGCCATTCATCCCTAGATAAGGTTCCTCTTACTGACAAGGCTTTTCAGACAGGGGAAAGCTAGCTTTGCACAGAATATCTGAAGTCCTGTTGATTAGTCATTGAATACTAGGCTTTGCTAACCTCCCTGGCCAGTTATACATCACCGTGGTAGACACAAAGCTTGCCTAAGGCTCCTCATGCTGGAGCTACATGTCAAAAATGCTTTTACAAGATATATATGACTTTTAATTTGCAGGAGGTAGAGTGTATGTATGTGTGCATGTGTAATGTGTTGGGGAAGGATTTATGGTGCAGAATTCCAAGCTGGAAAACAGTGTGAATTTCTATGCATAAATCTATTCAGCTGTTTTCAAGGGAGCTGTTTCTTGTGGGACCAATAGACAACTGTATTATGTTTTTGTTCCCACAAAAGCCCTAATCATCAGCCAAAAGTTAGTGCCCAAGAAAGGATGGAGAAAGAAGAACACTTAATGAACACCAGCTATTTTCAATGCTCTCTCTTTGATATTTTGCATATATTTTACAGCTAAGTAAGTCCCCTTATTATGTAGACTGTGATGAACACACAAAGGGCCTTTCCAGGATTCTATGGAAGAAAAGCCAGCATCACTGTCTTTGACTACTAACAAGGGCAATTTGCCCCAGTCCAGTCACTACTAACAGTCATTACCTTGCCATGAACAAACTTTAGAATAGGCAGATTCTGAGCAGAGTGGAAAAGAGAGAATCAGGGTCCTCAGTCCCATGTATTGGTATTCTAATCCACAGGCCCTGAGGTCTGACCTTCCTCTTGACCTCCACTTAGTAAAAGGATAAGTATTTGTCATGTGAAAGCCAGTTTGAGGTCATTTTCTGTTACTTGCAGCTCAAAGCATCCTTCTAATGCAAGAAATCATCAGGACAATTTGACCTTGGTCAAGACCAGGGTTTCCCAACCTTGCACCACTGGCATTATGGATTGAAGATTTCTTTATTGTGAGTGCTAGGATATACATTGCAGAAAGTTTAGCTATACCCTTGCTCCTGTTCTCTAGATGCCAGTGACATCTCTTCTCCTATTTGAACCAGTGGTAATATTCATATATTACCAAATAGCTTTACTAGGATAAAATCCAAGGCCAAACTTCCAGCTACTCATCAATTACATCCTCTTGGAGCCATGATATTCTCAATCCATCAGGAAGCAACAAGCATCTACATGACATGCAGTCTGTGCTCAGTGAAGTCAGGTTACCATCACAGTGCTTGTGCCCAGCATGAGCCTTAGGATCATCAGAGAAAGATGCAATAATGCCACTGGAGTCTTCTAAAACTAACTATGATTATGAGCCTGGGATCGTTTTACAAATTACAAGGCATTTGGTAGGCTACGAAGTGTTCGGTAATGTTAAAAGGGCTTTATAAAATCCCAAATACTTTGTACATGATAAAACAGCTTTACAAAGGAAAGAGCAAACAAGAAAGTGCTTTGTAAACTGTTAGGCACCTTGGAACAGGTACAGCAATATGTAAGCTATAAAGTCTATTGTAAACTATGGTTATCAACTGTTAAGTGCTTTGCCAAATGTGAAGTCCTTTATAAACTACAAAAATATTTAGGATGGAAATGTTCTCAATAGGTATTCCTCAGACTGAAAATTTACCTGGACATTTTAGGAAAATTTTAAATTTAATAATAAAGATGGCCTTTTACTTAGTACCTAGGGTCTTCCCTTTGCCCTTTGCCCTGTATTGAATTTGGCAGAACTTGTCTTACTTAAAGAAGAGAGAGAGAGAGAGAATAGATAAATGATAGATAGATGATAGAAGATAGATAGATAGATAGATAGATAGATAGATAGATGAATGATAGCAGATGATACAGAAACATCCAGCTACTGGAAGATTCAAATGCTGCATTTTTGTGGTTTCCTTTAGAAAATAATCTGCCTGAGAACTTACCGGAATATGGGATTGATAAACATTAATTAGTCAGCTTTTAGCAGGTGCAACATGCTTCTTTTCATTCTAAATTTATGAAATAATTATTCACATGAATTCATGTTTGGAGTTTTAGTAGTTTCCAAGACTCTCTTCTTTTGTTTTTTGTGTTTTATCTCAGCCTATAAGGGTAATGTACCTTGTGGTGACTCTAAACCGTCCTAACTTTGAAACGTGGCATTTCTCAGGAAAACCCACACACCACTGTCTTGTGAGAAAGAACACCCCAGCATTTCCAGCCCCAACTCATTGTTTCAGGAGCAGGGCAGCCTCAGAACCACCGGGCATTCACAGTGGAAGGTGCCCAGCTGCGTGATCATCAGTGTGCTCCCTGCAGCCCTACCAGGGCAACTTAGAAGGTAGAGAATAAATGACAAAAAAGAAGCACTGCTTCTGCCTTTTATTCATACTGTAGAATTCAGTTGTACAAAAAAAGTTTTCTGAAATGAAGTACTTTGCAGAAATAAGTGCAAGCTAAAAGTAACTTATTGCTACAGACGGGAAAACTGAAGTCGAGAGTTGTTACCGGCTTTGCTGAAGGTAACACAGATTTTAAGGACATGAAGGCGGAGCCTGGGTCCCTACCTCCAATGTTTCCTGCAGTACTCTTGTCCTTTTCCCACTGGGGGAACCCATGATGAAGGCATGGAAGATTCAAGCTCTCATAGTCACAGCCACACCCCTTAGAGTTGGCAAAAACTGTAAGTGGCTTTGTGATTTCCACAATTTCTCTCTTTTTCCTACTCCCCTTCTGTATTTGAGAAATTTGATCTAGCATAGTTACAGGAACCTACAGAAATATTCAGAATCAGTAAAAGACGAGTGTCCATATCTAGCAACTCATCTTGAATTGTGGAACCCAGAAAGGATAGAAAGTTTGTGCTCCAGGGAAAAGAAATAAGAACAGCACACTGCTTTATTCATTCAGCCTCACGGGGGTGTGCGCCTGCCCCCACTCACCCGAGGTTTTCATCTTGCTTCTGTGGCATGCTGTCAGCCAGCTAGGATATGTTTTAAATGGGACTGCTGTCTTCCCACCAATCCAGTGACAGATATGAACGAATAATATAAATTCTCTAGCCATTCCTTGGCATTTATTTCAATGTAAGTGTATTTTTTCCCAAGTATAAAGCCCAATAGTAATTTATCAAGAGACAAATCATTTTTTCTTGGCAGTGAAGTCTGCAAAATTCCCATTTTTAAGGCCTTAAATCTCCCTATTTTGACAGGCGTAAGAAAGCATTAGAAGCTTTGATTTAGCAGGATCATACAAAATAGTTTCTCATAATTATCCTTTCAGATGATATATGCGTGTCTTTTTCCCCTTCTTATTAAACCCGAGGTCTCCATTTTTCACCCAACTGTATTACTAAATTAAATTGCCTTTTGTCGTATTCAAGTTAAGCACTTTGCCGAAAGCTTTTCTTGTTCCGGAAAATAACATTTACCCAATATGTGCCCATGTTTTACTGCTTGAATTTACTGTTCACAATTGTTTAGTTTGCCGGGTAATTTGAGGATATTGTTTGTTTTAATAGGAATAATGAATCACTGTAATTTAGTATAGTTTCTTGAAGTACAGTATCAAGGAGGTAGAAAAAGGGATGTTGAAGACCCATCACACCGAGAGAATGATTTTTCCCACTGCCAAAGCAGATGGGGAAAAGGTTAGAAAAAGTTACTGGAAGACATAAACAGCTGTGAAGATGTTCTGTAGTCTTGCTTATTTTTTCTCAAGTGGAAAACAAGCTTAGAATGGGATGGGTTAGTGTTGAACCCATCGACATCAGATCAAGCTTTTGAAATCTGCTTAATGAGATTCCCTCCTGCCTCTACTTTCACGCAGCAAATCATGTTCTGCTCTAAAGTCCCTGAGAATGAGAATTTAGATGCCCTGCAATCGAGCTGGGCACAGTGGCACATACCTGTAATTCCAGCTACCTGGGAAGCTGAAGTAGGAAGCTCACAAGTTCAAGAGCAACCTGGGCAATTTAGAGAAGGCCTGTCTCAAAATAAAAAGTAAAAAGAGATGAGAATGTAGCTCAGTGGTAGAGCATTTGCCTAGCATGGGCAAGGCTCTAGGTTCCACCCCCAGTATTGCAAAAAATAAAAATAAACTAAACCCTAAATGCCCTGAGATGGAGTACAGAAGCTGCTGCTCCATCAGAATGTGTACTTGTTATTTCTTTCTCAGGGTCTTAGTGTCCCCACCCTAAATTTGGGATAAAAGTCTCTACTCATCTCAGATAGTTCTTAAAGGACCCAAAGGAAATGGCATGCCTGTATGTGCCTGAAAGAGAGTCCACCTCACCTTAAGAGACTTCAGAATCAGTGTTAGCCCACTACATCAAGTGCCTCCCACACATAAAGAGGAGAATCTAAATCAGAGTGCTTTGGTTTCTCTCCCAGGTCTGATTTGCTCTGAGAGAATGATTGCATATGGTCTTTGAGGAGCCCATTCTGAGAATACACCACCCTTGCCATGACTTCTGTCTTTACTCAGCAGTGAGAATGTGTAGTCAAAATCTGATCACTATGCCTCATAGGCGCCCCTCCAGTCTTCTGAACAAAGGAAAAGATTTCCTTGGTATTCTCTTCTCATTTGGCTTCCTTATTTTTCATTTTTTGTATGGTAGTTGGATATACTTAGGTTTAAGTTTCAGTTTCACCACTTAGGAGGTGGAGAAATTGGATTACTCTAATGGGTTAGATCTAGAATGTCTCCCAAACATCTTATGCATTCATAGGTAAGGCTTTTGGGAGGTATTGGATCATGGAGCAATATAATTGTCAGTGGAATTCCACTGATGAGTTCAGAGCCAAATGTGTGGGTAGGGGGTGAGGGCTGTTTGGAAGAGGTGTATTGCTAGGGGCGTGTCTGGAAGGGTATACATCTCCCTCCCTGGCCTCCCCATTCTTTCTCTTTGCTTCCCGGCTGCCATAGATTGAGGCGCTTTCCCCCACTGTGCTCTTTCACCATGCTGTTTCTGCTTTGGGTCCAGCTGATCATGGACTGATCCCCAAATCATAAGCCAAATTAAACCTCCCCTCCTTTATGTGTGTCAGGTGTGGGAAAGTTATGGCAGCCTTCTGCAGTTGAACATTTCTATTGTAACTATCACAAAAGAAAAGAGATATGGATTTTGTAAGATGCTCAGAACTTAGGGGCCCAATTTAAATTAAGCTATTTGGATCTAAATAAAGTGAATGATCTCTACTATATGGGATATGAAATTCTATCTTTCTGCCTTTCTTTAAGAAGTAAGGCTCACTCAGTGAATTCCCAAAAAGCATAAAAACTTAGGTAATAGCCACGAAAATACATTTCTTAATTTAAAAAAAAAAAAAAAACTAATATGAATCCTAGGTTCATTCTATTCAGTATAGGAGAGACATTTCTACACCTTGGTTCCACTGTTTCCTTATAAATGGTTAGAGGTAGTTCATGCCTCACAGACCACTGTGGGGCCAAACAAGGTAATGTCTATGATCCACCCAGCATGCTGCACCCCCTAGCAGAGTCTCCACAAATGATCATGTTAGTATGGCAAGCAGAGGCATAGAGCAATTTACTCTGGGCTTTGGAGTCAGATAGAATTAAACCTGAACCTCAGAGTCTTATTCTATGAGTCTTAGACAAATAACTTTGCATCATTGTTTCTTTTTAAAATCTCATAATCA
Source organism: Chinchilla lanigera (assembly GCF_000276665.1). Classification (NCBI taxonomy): domain Eukaryota; kingdom Metazoa; phylum Chordata; class Mammalia; order Rodentia; family Chinchillidae; genus Chinchilla; species Chinchilla lanigera. The sequence goes on along the minus strand of NW_004955442.1, from coordinate 9,895,737 downwards.
ATCAAAAAACAGAGCCTATATGCTTGTCCTGTGGGTTTGCAAAGAATAAATATGGTAAAACAAGTGTTTACAGTGGGCCATCCACAGATGCTCTGTTACCTTCTTCCTGCCCAGGGAACAAACTGGGCTCAGGTATCAGGACAGGACCAAAAGCCCTGAGACTGATTCTCATCTATACCGGCAGAGAACGAGGCCTGAGGGCAGATGTCAGAGTACTTCCTGGGAGAGTGTGAGTCAAGCCCTAGCAGGACTAATCCCACCATATTAGAAGAAAGGCAGAAAATCAATGCTCTTCTATATAAGGAAGCTAGAAAAGGAAGAGAAAGTTAAGTACAAAATAAGCAGAAGAAATTTTAAAAAACAAAGAAAAAATTAAACATAATCAATAAAATAGAAAACACAGCAACAGGTGATCAACACAGCCCAAAATTGATCTTTTAAAAGATCAATAAAAATTGATACATCTATTGTAAGCCTGATCAAGAGTAAAGAAAGAAAATGCAAATTATCAATATCAGGGAAAATAATGGAAAACAAAATGAAAGACTAAAAAAGGAACTCAAAAATAAGACAAAATATAAAAACTTGCCTACTTAATTTTTTTAAAAGAAATAAATATTTTAGGGGGAAAGGAAGGAAGGGAAGAGAAAAAAAGAAAGAACAGAAGGAAACAAAGCTTTTGTAAGTGAGGAGAGGAGGAGGAGTTAAACAGAAGGGAGGGAGATGGGAAAAAAAGAAGAATCAAGATAAGTCATGAGCAGGTACAAATTCCCTATGATGAATTATGTACTTTTAAAATGTACCAATAAGATTAATTTTTAAAAAGAAATTTAAGAAAGAAAGAAATATCATTTTAAATAGTGATCAGATTAAGGAAATGCAAGTCCCACACAAAAATCCATGACATAGTCACTAAAAGAAAAATGCATAAGTAAATGAATTTATTAAGATAACAAACACTGGAAATAGGTATACTAGGGGCCAGGGATGTAGCTCAGCGTCACAGCACCTGCCTGGCAAGTGCAAGGTTGTGAGTTCAATTCCTGCTACCAAAAAAAACAAAAAAAAAAAAAGAGGAAATAGGTATACTAATGTATAATTCAAAGAAATAAAAGGAGAATCTCTAGATAAATATAATACAATTTTATAGTCAGGAACTATCAAAGCAAAACACACACACACACACAAAATTTTGATCAACAGTGTAAAGATTGGTTCTTTAAAAGCTCAAATTAAGCAATTATTTGGAGCCTGACTCGGGAATAGAGAGATTACAGAAGTAAACATTAGAAACAAGGAAAGGAATGTAACCCTAAATCTAGAGAATGTAAACATCATTGACAGGATAAAATGAATAAATATATACAAGAAAAATTGGATTCTAGATGAAAACCTTTGTTTTAAAATTGAAAATGGCTATGATTCCCTTAAAAAGAAACACAAAAACTAAAAATATAAAATGTAAATGATTGTGAAAGAACCACTCCAACAAAAAAATCTCCAGACTCTATTAATAATGTCACTATTCTTTGCCCATTAAAATTCACATACATTTTATATTCTGCTTCAGAATACGGTTGATTAAACATTTTGATTAGCTATAAAGTTATGTTGAAAAGTATTTAACTCACATATAATTATTCATGTTTTAGGAGGACACGTTGTTCTTATTTGGAGTCTTACATGATCTAGGGTAAAACTCCAGCCACCCCTCAAGGACACGCAGATTCGACATCACCGGGATGATGTACAAATGTTCTTAAGGAAGTTCAACCCCTCAGGCCTCGCTAATTCCTTAAGAGTCCCCAGACAGGCCTCCTGGTCTCTGCATCAGGAAATGTGCTTCCAGGGTGTGCCTTTACCTGTGAGGCTGTGGCAAACACAGTGGAATCAAGCTTGTTTATTCTGAAAGGTGACCCTAAAAACTGAATGTCAAAGCTAACTCTAGAAAAGCAAAATCATTGTTAAATGGAGTTTACATGGCACAATTCCAGAGAAAGATGCATCTCACCAACATTAGATGCTCTTACCAACATTAGACCCTGAGCAGACATTTCTGTCATCCACATGTCACCAGCAGGCTTGGCTCAAGACTGGGTAAGGTATTTGATGGGTGCTGTTGTGTGTCTGGCATTTTCCTCGGAAGTGATTTTATATGCATAGGTAAGGCTTCATTTGCCATACATAGTGGAGGAAAGTGTGGGCAGGTGGTATGTATCCATGTATATCCAGAGATGTGTGTCCAAGTGTGTACCTGTTTCAAATATACACAGGCCCGTGCTGTGCATGTGCCTATGTGTCTGTGACAGATGTTCAGGCTTTGCAGAAGCAGATGCCCGGTCATTCCAGATCGATGCTGACTGATGCCATCACTGACAGGGTGCCTGCCTTCTCCCCATCACTATCTATCTCCCAGAGATCTCGCAGGGCTGTGGCCCTCCCTTTGTCCTGATGCTGACAGATGAATCCCCCAAGAACATGTTTTATAGCCTCAGTGAGATCAGTGGACGATTCTGCGGCAAGCTGCAGGAAAAACCGGGCTCCTCGCAGCAGGTCCGTGGCTTCTACAAGCTGATGAGCTGACACTCAGAGGTGTTGACTTAAAAATCAGCACATTTTTATATCTCACGATGTGTTTGGGCTTTATCAATGTCTCCTCGCCCCTTTGTTCTTGATGTTTCATTATGCTGGAGATCAGTCCTGACAGCCTAAACAGAACTTGATCCAGACATTTATTCTTTAAATGAATGATCCTTACATCTTCTGACATCCTTTACATCCTCCCTGAAATGTGCTCTTCAACATCTGGCAGGGCCAGTTGTAGCTGCCAGAACTTTCTTAACCCAATAATCAAAACAGGTGCCAAAAAAGTAAATCTATGACTGTTAATTTTGCAAGCCCCGGTCTTCCTTTCTGTCCACTTAAATTGTTTGGAAATGAATGTCAAATTCAGCTCTCTGCTTGGCTCATTAGAGAATTCAAAAAAAGCGAGAAAGAAAGAAAAAACAAAACAAAAAAAAAAGATAGTGATAAGGAAAGAGGAACTCATAATTTCATATTTGGGAGGAATATTTTAAAATTTCTTACAGCTATGAAGCTTGGCTTGCTTTCTTTCTTTGTTTAAATGAGTTCAGGAAAAAAAAATTTAGTTTTTATAAAGACTATGATTCTCAGAGCCTGTTGGAAATTTCTCCTGCAACAGAATTACTAGAAAAAAATTTAAATTATGTAATCCCAGGATCTGGTATAAATGTACTAATTCAAAACTTGGGTTGGGGCAGTGAAAATGTGTATTTTTTACTGGCTCCCTGGGTGATCTAGAAATAGTGAAGTTTGAGGTCAACTGATCTAAAGATTTTTACCCAAAAGAAGCAAACAAAATCTAACAGGAGTCACTTATAAAAGGCAATTCAATTTAGTCTCCCCTTCTCTCCTGCTTTGAGGAATGTAAAACAGTCAAATGACTTGCTTTAAAATTAGGATTGGGAACCATAAAACTTTATTCAGTAAAAACAATAAATCCTGAAAAATAAGTTCCAGTTTATTTTATGTCCAGTTAGGGAGTGACTGAAAAAGAATAGAAGAGAAATTGTAAAGAAAAAAAGAAAAAGAGGACAGAGAGGAAAAGAACAGAATTACCTTTTTGACTAATTTCTATGTGGCATGTTCTATTCTAAATATTATACTTGGGCTATGGTGTTTATCCAAAGAAGCAAGCGACGGAGGGGTGGGGGGGGACAGGACTGGGGATGTGGATGGGGGTGGGGATGGGAATAGAAATGAGGATGGGGAGGGGAATGGGAATGGGAAGAAATAAAAGAGAGAAAATAAAGAATGCAGTAAACAAATATACAGAGAGCTAAAGGGGACAGAGAAAGAAACAGAGACAGAGTCAGAGTGACCATAACGTTAAATGAAATCAATCAGACACACAAGTATAAATATCACATGGTTTCTCTTATATGAGATAAATTAAAGATAAATATAGAGCAAAATAAAAGATAGATGACAGGAACTAGGGAGATAGATAGATGTTTTGCAGAAGAGAAGGGGACCGAGAGATGGAGGGAGTGAGGCGGAGGGGAAGGGAAGGGAATGAAAGAAAAGATGAAGATGTGTTATGTGGAACATACCAACTCCCCATCGAGAATGTAATCATTATGCACTGCAGATCTGAACTAAGGAAAATTAAAATTTAAAAAATAAAACACCAAAAGATACAGAAAGTGGCCCAGAGAAAGGGTAAGCCATAGAAGTCCAAAGAGTTTGGAGAAAAGTTGCATTCACCTGGTATCTGTCAAGGGATGAATTGTACACACACACACACACACACACACACACACACACACACACAAACTCTTGTGTTGGAGCCCCAGCTCCCAACATCTGACTAAAGTAGCAACAACAGAGGTGCCAATAAAATTGGAAGTATCCAGAGATACTTTAAAAAATGACAGTAAGAATGTTGTAGAAAAATCACTTTAAAAATAGGTGATAGAATGAGATAATACCAACCTACTTAGCTTTTCTAAACACTTTTTCTTTAACACTTGAACTCAGACCTCTAGAGTCACAGAACTTCCTTCAACTTCTTTATACCTTATTCTGACATCTGTGATTTGGAGAAGGACAGCTGAATTTAATTCCACTCTTGCAGCATTGCTGTACCAGAAGAAAGCCACAAATACAATGAATGTGAGGGGAAAGAAAGAGTGCAATAGCTTATGGTCCAACATGGAGATCAGGAGAGCTCAACAGACTGCCTCTTGACACCCTAAGGATATAAAGAAAATAAATCATGGACAATGGCGATGAGAGAAGCATGGTAGCCTAGGGTGTTCTGTGTGAAGCCACTGGCACACAGGAAGTGGTCCCGAGCCACTCCTTTGAACACTGGGCTCATGGACTCTGGTCTTGGGAAATTCCCCTCATGAGCTATCTTGTGTCTGTCTAGACTGAAGATAATGATGTTTAGGAAAGCTATGGTAGGTTGGTGTTAGCTCACTCCAACACCTATTGTAAGGACGTCACCTGCCACATTTCTAGCCTCTTGGGCAACTCTAGCTAATGCTAATTTTCTTATTACTACTATTGCTGCTACCATCATAGTAACCATTAATCTTAATAACCATTGTCATTTCAAAAATAATAGCGAACATTACAATGTGTGAGACATTGCATTCATTGTTTTGCCTGCATTCCTCATTGAATTCTCAAAATAAAACTAAGAACTACTTATCATTACCCCCTTCACTGATACTATTTGGAGCCTGGGAGGGGATGGATAAGTTGAGCACAGGTCACATGGCTAACGGAGGACAGCATTGGATTTCCAGTCCAGGTATGCCCGATTCCAAGCACAGTGTCCATCCCACGGTGCCTGGGTGTGGCCCTGCTTCACATTAAACATTGAACTGAAAGTCTGTGGATCAAGAAAATGCACAGCCCAGAAGGCTACTTTGAATTATGCAAACTTTTAAGTGACTTTCCATATTGCTATTCACAGCAACAACTGTGTGCACCTATCCATGCGGCGTATTTGCTGGGGCTAAACCAACACTGAAAGGACAAATAGTGGCAGCGGAATTCAGAAAACTGTTTCAGTGGTGCCAGCGCCACTCTGAGACCTGCTGCCTGCGCTTTCAAGTGGGCTAGTGCATACCATTGGCTAGAGATGAATTTTAATTATTTATTTCTTATTTTATGAAGGTATGCTTTTGTTTATTTCATTATAAAGAGAATAAAAAATAATAAAATAACAACAACCTAGACAAAAACAAAACAAAGCAAAAACAATAAAATGACATAGGGTTTCAAGATAAAATGTTAGGAATTAGCAAGTTTTATTTATTTAAAATGTAGAATTTGCTAATTTCATATGCACGTACATTGTGAAATAATTACCACAGTCGAGGTAATGAACATATCCATCACTTCAGATGGTTGCCATTTTCATTTACATTTCTTTCTGTCTGTGTGTAGTGAGAATATCTAAGATTTATTCTCTTAGCAAATCTCAAGTACACATTAAAGAATAGTTAACTGCATTCAGTACCATTCAACTAATCCAATCCCCATACTATCACCAGAGATAACTAGACCAGCGAGGCAAAAAGAACTAGTCAAGGCCACATAACAAATTAATGGTGGTGCAGCCTTTGGAAGATGACTTCCTGATTCTGACTTCAATATTTTTTTCTAGTATATCACAGCTGATCAAATTTGCAGTTTATGTTTTAGGCTCCTAAGTACTCAGTGTCCTCATCCATATCTGTCTCGTTCATATTGCTAAGGGTCAAGGCGAGCAAAGGATAGCCCAAAGGCCAAATCCAGCCTGCCACCCCTTTTGGAAATAAAGCTTTAATGGCACTGCCACACCCATTCATGGGCACATCGTTTATGGCTGCCTCCTCACTCTAATGGCACAGTTGCATAGCTCCTTCAGAGACCAACATCTGCAAAGCTGAAAGTATTTGACATGTGACTCCATATGAAATGTTTGCTGACCAGTGACTTCAAATGTTGTAAAAAATCTGCCCTTGTATCACCTAGTAGCTCAGCAAACATCCTGGAGCAGGCTATTGCTTTGGATACTCTCAACAGAAGAGCATTCAGAGTCTCCGTGAAAGTTAAGAAGGATGAAAGTGAACTTCTAAGGATGAAGATGAGGAAGAGGGTCTCATGCTGCCTGAATACCATGCAGGGAATTTTCAAGGGTCTTGGAAGCTGTAAGCCCCCCATTTCCCCTTCTCTGCATCCCCAGCTCCACTAGTTTCCATAACTTCTCCATTAAGGAAGCTTTCTATGTTCTAACCACCAATTGAATTACATGAAGTGACAAGTCCTTAAGAAATGAAGAAAATCATTCAATATTATGTTGCCCTGTAATCCTATAGTGTCAGGATTTACCAGACACCATTGGGAGGACAAGATATGGAAGGAGTTTTGGACTTAAGAGGCAAAGTCTCAGCGAAGAAACTACAGGTTCACTACTTTGCTGTGTGACTTTGTGTGAGTCCTTCAACCTCTCTGAAATTTCTCATCTGCATTGTCCCTGCCCAGAATATTCTTGCTGGAGCCATCTAGTTCTTTCCAGCAGTTTGAAGAGCCATCTACCTCTTTTAGCAGCCATTACTGCTCCCTGTTCATGGTTCGAATATTCACTCAAGTGTCCTCTCATCAGAGAGGCAGTTACAGCCCTCACCCTCCAATCAACCATGCTCCACTCACTGACTGTCATCTCACAACACCCATCTCACTCGCAGCATCCACTGCGCCACTGCAGAGAGTTAGCTCTCATTTGCTTGTTTTTATTGTCTGCCTTCCCCTCACGTAGAGTGTCAGTTCCACAAGAACAAGCATCTTTTCCATTACATGCACCCTAATCCTCGAGTTTAAGACTATGCCTGGCATGCGGTAGGCGCGCAAAGAACACTTGTTCAGTAAACGAATGAATGCATGCATTGATACAGCACTTACCTCACAAGGCTGTCAAGAACACGTTACAAGGAAATGCTTCGGGAACCATTACAGCCATGTATTCAGCAAGTGGTGATTTTTATCCCGGTCCCCGTTTTAGTACTGAATATTCCTACCCAAGCAAAAGACATTACAAAGAAAATAGCCCCTAGTTCTTAAAGATGGTGATACAAGCACTCTTCATCTGTTGTTTTGTTTCCTTCCACTGACAAAGATGATTCTGAAAATGTAATTTATGAGTATATATTCAAAGACTCCTTGTCTCTCTCTCTCTCTTACACACCACACACGCACACAGAGAGAGAGAGAAAGAGAGAGAAGGAGAGAGAGAGAGAGAGGGAGGGAGAGAGAGGGAGAGAGGGAGGGAGAGAGAGGTATCTTGGCTTTAGCCTACACAATTACACTAAATTACCTGCCTGTTATTCACAGACAGGGAAGAGCTAATTGATGGCAGACATCTTTGCACATCTTGAGTACAAATGTGTCTCTCCTTACACATATCTGATTTGTAAGTGAAAGAAGATTACCATTGTGCCAGTAAACCTAATGTTTCTGTTTGTGCTCAGAGTTCCTACCATGAACATTTCCTCTACTTATATTACTTTTCCTCAGCCCTGACCCCCATCATCTAACCCTTATTCATTACATGTCAGCTAAAGTCCAGTGATCAGAAAGCCTTTTTTGGCCCCGCTCCCAAACTGGGTCAGAGCCTTCATTATACGTAATTTGTCTGCTGTACTTGTGAGGATTCTCCAGAGAAGCAAAACTAATAGAAGATATCTAGATAGATAGATAGATAGATAGATAGATAGATAGATAGATAGATGAGATTCATCAACTTATTAGAGAGATCCAAAAGTCCCAGAACATGTGATTTGCAACCTGGGGAACCAGAAAAGCTAATGGTATAATTCAGACCAGTTCTGGAAGCTCAAGATCCAGGAGCTCTGGTGTGCAAGGTCAGGAAAAGATAGATTCCCCAGTTCAAGAAGAGAGAAGTAGAATTCACGGTTCTTCCACCCTTTTCTTCCATTTGAGCCTTCCACAGAGTGGGTGACAGCCTGACATGGTTGGCAGTGATCTTCTTTATTCAGTCTACCAACAAAAATGGTAATTGCTCTCAAAACCTTCTCATGCACACACCCAAAAATATCATTCTAAGTTATTGCCCCACTGGTATTCCCCCACCCAGTTAAATCAACACATAAAAGAAGCATCAAGCCTGCCTATCAAGCTTCAAAACAGTGATTAATTTAGTGGTGTATATAACCAGAACATTGGCTAAATATCTTTGTTTCTCCTCAAATATTTGTTTAAATTTAGATGGATCCTAATACCACAATCTACAATGGCCCAAAGTTCCTTCCCCTTGATTTGTGAGAGTTCTCAAGGCCATTTCTAATTGCTTCTCTCTGTTTCTCCCATTTTTGACCTTGAAGACTTACTATTTTTTTCTACACCCATTCCATGAACATCACAGCTAAGTTTTGGACACATGGGAGGTACACAAGGAAAGTCTGTTCACCACCAGTTCTGTTCAAGGTAATGAAAAGACCCTCCATCATCTCCCTTATGATTACCTCAGAGTTACTCCTGTTATCCTGACATGAACAGAAATTCATCCCTTACAGAAAAGGTAATTCTTCCAAGTTGAGTCCTTTCTGCTCCCAAAGCAGTCATCAAGGAATTTTTCTGAGTACACATAGTGCTCATTAATATTTTTATGTCAACAACTCCTTTCAGAGTTTGTCTTGCACTCAGGTTTTGATGTCTTAGAGAAAAGATGGTAATGTATATCTGTGAAAGAGAGTTATTTCCCTACGGTGCCTGGTGAGAGGTCCTCCTGTATAGGAGAACATTGACCTTACAAACCGCATGCCAATACTAAGTGCCTAGTGTTACTCCTGTTGCCCAGTAAGCACTTCAAATCTACATAGGGAAGATAACTGGCCTCTCTCAACCTCAGTTTCCTCATTTGTCAAATGGGAACAGGAATACCAATTTTGTAAGGATTATATTCCTGTTCTTCTTCGCAGGGAACTCATTCTGTTCTTCACCAAAAGACAGATGCTAAAAGTATGAAGTTGGAAGTAGTCCCCAAGAGTTGTGAAGGTCACGTGCCAAGTTGGACCTGACTTTTCCTTGCAAATGTCTTTGACTTGGTGGACAGAGTACAGCAGTTCAGAGCCCAGGAACTTGGGGCGCAGGGGAGATTTGAAAAGACAGTGATGCTGAGGGTGCTAACCTTTAGAAGAAAAAGAAATCATTGCAACATCAAAGTGTCCTGGCCCTCCTTTTTCCTCCGGTGTATCATCATTTGAGCAGGGATGCACATGCTGACTTCTCTATCAGGACCCAGTCACCCAGCACTAAGTCTGAAAAGAATGTCTTTAACCTTCCATTTTAGGTGGTGACTTGGTGCTCACACACAAAATACCATTTTCTTCTGTTTTGAAAAGAGCTAAATGGTGACCATGCTAACTGGGGTTATGGCTCCTTCAGCGCTCCTGGAGAGCCAAGAAAGACCACGTGTTGCCTGCCTGGTGCTCCAGCCACCTTCCCAAGCACCAGCATCAACAGGACGTGTACACTCTTGCTGTCCCTCAGGAAACAGTCTTTCAGCCTCAAGCATGATTTATTAATTTCACTGCTTTGTTGGGGTCATTTATCAAAATTCCCTCAACAGTTCAATTAGGAACGGCCTGCCTCCCAAATTGGGGTTGGTTTTCTCATCTCCCGTAGCCAGCTTGTGGTCTGCAGAGCTGCCTTGACCACCCTGGGTTTGGGGAGGACCAGATGAAATCAATCACACCTCCCACTTATCGACTTCACAATTTTCTCTGCACAAGGCACCACCAAGGAGATGGAGCAGATAAATGTTTTCCCTTTTTCCTGTCACCTGATCACTGCCCCTGAAGAACTGAGGGATGGGCCTTCATCCCTCCACCCACAGCCATCCTCACAAGTCTGCTTCCCAGATCCACCCCCACCTTTGGGAAACAGGAGCGTGGAGAGACTTCATCCTCTCTCTCACCAGTTACTTATAATTATGCCTCCCACCTCCATCTTTCCCCTTCCAAGTCATTCTCCACTCAGTAGCCAGGGGAATAATTAAAAACACTCAAAGCTGTCGATGGCTTCCTATTGCCACAGTGAGAAAGCTTTTAAACATGGGGGTCTAAGAGCCATGATATCCAAGTTCCTAGAAGAGTTCATGGCCAACAGAAACACGTATTTGCAGACCAGACAAATCCGGCTCCTGTTCTCTCCTCAGCCTCACCTCCTTCTCCCTATTTCCCATTCTATTCTGAGAAATACCAGCTGTTATCATTCCTCCCACAAGCCATACTTATTTTCACCTACTGTCTCCCTTTTCCTCTCAGCTTTCCAATCCTTTCATTGTGCTAAAATACTCATAGTACAAGTCTCCATTATAACCACTGTTAAATATATCGTTCAGCAGTATTAAAAACATCTTGTTGTGTGACCATCACTGCCACCCACATCAAGAACTCTTTCATGTTGTAAAACTGAAACTGCACACACTAGATAATAACTCTGCATTGCCCTTGTCCCCAGGCCCTAGAAATCACCATTTTGCTTTCCATATTTACTATTTTGATTACAGTAAGGATCCCATAAAATGCAATATTTTGTTCCTTTGTGTCTGGTTTCTTTCATTTAGCATAATGTTCTCAAGGTTCATGCTTGTCATAGCAGTTGTCAGAATTGCCTTCTTTTTTAAGCCTGAGTAATAGCACATTGTATGGATACAGTCTGTTTTGTTTACCCATTTATCTCTCAATGGACACTTAGGTTGTTTCCATGTTTTGGCAGGTTTGAATAGTGTTGATCTGAATACCTTCCAACCCTGCTTTAAATAAAACCTTCCTGCCTCTTCAACTAGAATTTGCTGATACTTGAGTTCTGATCATCTCCTTTTGTAAGCTTTCCCACATGTTCCCCTACACACCAACCCACTGTATTGAATTAGGCACCCTCATTCTAGGACATTCTCAGCATAGACCAACAGCAGAGTTCTCCAACTGATTCAAGTGCAGAAACCTCCATACTGTATGCATTTCTGTCTCTCCAGAACCTTGAGCATTGCTGATGTACAGAGTGGGTCCCCACACAGATCTCAGGGGCAACCATGAGCCTTTGCTATTCCTCTCTTAGGAGTCAGGGATCATTTCCCGAGTTGCTGCCTCACTGCCCTGCTTTTGCAGAGATGATTGGAGAGAAAAAATGTTTTCTCAAGATTCACTGCTACTGATTTTCATCTCCAAGAGGTAGCCCAGATCCTCCCATGTCACTGTTTTCTGTCTCAGAAGAAATAAGTTGTTTTCCCCAGAAAGAAATGTCCCTTCTGCCACTTTTGACCACAAGTAGCATCAGATTTGACCTACTATTCTAACTCACCATAAAAGTTCATACTTTGTGTCACTTATTCCAGGAGCTTGGAGGCCTTTGGTTCTCCTTTCAAGAGTGTATGAATTAGCTTTCTAGAAATCCTGGATACCTGAACCACAGTTCCCAAATCCCTTCCTTCAGGAGGCAGAATTAGGGTCTTACATGAGCAGGATGATTTGTCCAGGGAACCTCACTTCACGCAAAGGAAGCCTCCTCCATGATAATGATAATAATACTGCATTCTCCCAGCTTGTAGTGTTTATAATTCATTCATCTTTTTAACAACTACTTATTGACATTGACAGTATGGAATCAGCAATTAAACAGTGACAACAGGACCGGTGTATGGACTCACAGTGCTCTGCTATGAGCCAGCTTAAAGTCCTTGGTCTGGAAGCCTGTCTGAATTAGTTTCATCCTGATGCTTGAAGCTATTGACCAATTTATTCTTTCACCTGATTGTCCAGCTCTAGATACACTTTCCATGTGTGAGCTCTGGCTGCATGCACTCTGGTTCATCTCCCTACTCTACATAGGCTAGCCTGTTAGGCCCCACTTTATCCTTTATCCCGATGGTACCACTAAAAAGATACCAAATCTCCAAGAAATCACTGTATAAATTCACGCTAATTAAATAATGAATTGTGCATTTGACTTTTAAATCCCTGTTATCTGCTGGATGGTAGAACGCATGTCTCTCTTATGTACCACCAGAGCCTAGCAATTCATCAAGTAGGACTTCAGTACATATTTACTGAGTGAGTAAGTAATCAAATGAATGAGAGGATATACTTTGAAGCCATCTCTCCCAGGTTGACTCTAGTATATTCTTCTCAGCTAGAGTTTATTCCATTTTGACCCTGACAACAAAGGTCCCCGCAGTTATATCACAGCAGAACGAGGGATGGAGCTGGTGCAAACAGCAGCGACCTGTGTGCTGGCAGTGCCATTGTGCGCTGATGGACTTCCACAGTAATTCAACATTATTATGTGTCAAACATAATTTATGGTTTCATACAATGCCAGTTTTATAACTGCATTATTGCTATATATTTACATCTGGAAAAAAATAAATCACAGTGAAATTTTCTACTTTGAAAGACTTCATCTGGGATTAAGTGCTGAGCCAACCAAGGTTGTTTTCTCAAGCTACTATTGGGAACAGCTCCAGGACTGAAAAACAACCCAAATCAGTTAATTGCTTGCCAATTCAATCGATATTTCACTACCTCTTCACCATCTTCTCATCTTAAGTTTCTTACAGATGCACTGGATATTCACCCTCTACTCTCAGGAATTCAAGAACGTTAGCAGCACTACCCAGAGCCAGCCCCAATTCCTCCAGATATCTGTCTAATATTGTAACTCAGTAAGAAGCACCTCGAAAAGCACATATATGATCTCATACGCATCAGCTGTCTGCATCTTGTTGTTTATCTGCTTATTTTTCCACTAAAAATTTACCAAGACTACATTCTTATCACAATAAATATAGAGCTGTATTATTATAGTGTAGATATCTACACATAGATGCTACCTTTTCCTTATCCCTGTCCCACACTTGTGGGCATTTTAAGTTGTTTCTCATTTCTCATTATAATTAGTACTGCAAAGAAAATCATTAAACAACTCTTTGCACACTTGTTCAATTTTTATTTTATTGAGAAAATCCCTAACTATATTTCATGTTTGAGAAGTAACTTTAAACAAGCATACCATACTTTCCAGCATGATTTGTTGTTACAAAATCTTATACTTGACTTCTGATGTCCAGTCACATGTTGCTTCTTCTGTAAAGTCTTCCTGGATTTCCCTGCTGCTATGGCATGGGCAGAATTGATCATGATTATCACTCAACTACCTCAGTAATTTATGTATGTTTTTGCACAAGCTTTACCCTCCAGTATTTGCACATCTGCCAAGTATTTGGACTATAATCTTTAAGTAAGATGGGCTGTATCTGTTCATCTATGTAATCTCAATATCTGAGGCATGGTAGGTGCTGGATACAAATGCACTGAATCAAAATACCCTTAGGAAATTATTGGAAAAGCTGCTCAAAGTCTGTGTTTAATTGACAATCTTGAAGACTGTGGGAAAACTCTAGAAGTCACTATAAGGCTTTAAGCAGGTTATTCTCAGAAAGAATCTGTGTATGTGGTGGGGACAGGTCCTGTTTCATGGTACACTTAATTATCTCCTCCCTTCTCCCTCTTCCTCTCTCCTATTTCTCTCCCTCTCTGCCTTTGAAAGGTCGTTGTCTCACTGCTTGAAATGAAGAAACCATCCCGAAAAGAAGGAATCCTGGAAAGTAGATCCCAAGGTGGGCCTAGTGTTCCGCAGCAGGAATCATATTCACAGGGTAGACTGCATGACCATGGGGACCAGCGACCCTGGTGATACTGGACACCTGGCAATGAACACTCACCAGAGAGGTCTGGGTGGGAAACAGTAGTTGGACTTATATATAACCCATCACCAAGTGCTCCTGATTTAACCTTAAAACTGCTCAAATCCATCCACTTCTCTTTCACCAGCCCAAACTGCCATCGTCTTTCAAGCTGGCTGTCTTTGATAGGTTCTCAACTGGTGTCCCTGCTTCCACCTCCAATTAGTGACTCAGGATGCAGACAGAGTAAAGGAGAGAGGACAGCAGAGGAGGGTGAAGAAGAGATGAGGAGGAAAAGGGAGGGGAAGGGAGGAGGATGGGGAGCAAAAACAGAGGAGCTGGCAAAAGAACTTTTATAAAAATCTAGCTGTTTACCTACATTTTTGTCATTTCTCCATTTACTCTGTTTAGCCTAGTACATTTCACCCATGGAAAAATATATCATTGCATTTTGGGTTGTTCATTAAATTATTGGTGTAATCCACTGTGATAATTTAAGATATTTTTACTTATTAATAATGTCCAACTTTATAATTATTTTGACCCTGCTATTAAGAATGGAAATGTCCCTAGAAAATTATGCATAGATAAATCCACTTTCCCAACAACTTTTGGCATAAAATTGAAGAGGAATTCTTCATTAGGAATGCAGAAATCTTCAAAAGATGGAGTTGAAAATTGTTATAAGAAAGACTTTGTGATGATGGAGAACTTGAGGATTATGTATCCTCTTTTTACTTCAGGGTCACTCTAAGCCATGTATGGGCGCTTCTCTTTCCTCTGTGAACTAATATCAGGTGTGTTAGTAGGGTCCTGGGAATCCATGGCTAGCTTAGCAATTCTCTTACCATGCCAGGACCTAGAAACACACCAAAAAACCTAAGTTTCATGAACAGTAGAAGTTAGTATTCAGAATCCAGAAAGAATCACTTTGGAGAAGATGGAAGGCAGGAATAGAGGTTGATGTCATAAAGTCAAGATCTGGAGAAAATTAAAGCAGATGGGGCTGAAGAAAGATCTGCTCCTTTGATACAGCTTTGCTGAAATTACACACCAATTTAATGGTCCCTGGGCTGAACAGCTCTCCTGAAAAATTTCCACATTCTATGCTACGAACAGCTTTCTTCCTTCCAGAAATCACAAGCCTAGCAAATAATAATAAAAATCATCTAGCTTCCCTCTAGTCACCTGAACAAGTAAAAATCACACCACATCTTTCAGAAAATGCTCAATGGCTAAACTCCCCATGATTATAGGTTGAGTAGATCTTGTTTGAAATGTTTGGGACCATAAGTGTTTGAGATTTTAGATATTTTCAGATTTGAGAATATTTGTGTGTACATAATGAAATATCTTGTGGACAGGACCAAAGTCCAAACACAAAATTTCCTGAGTTCATATACAATTTATACATATACCCCTCCCCTTTGTCTCATCTCTTTGATAGATATATAATTACCATCGCTAATTGCGAGAAGAGTCGGTCTCGTTTTATGATGAAAAAAGACAGGAAGAGCACTCGTCATTTCACAATTTATGAGGTCGTTGTTGGATTCATTACTTGAAGATCAGTGGGTGTAATTAGTGAGCCAAATTCAAGTAGATAAAACGGTTTGGCCCTTGTTTAAAATCTTGTTTTAAAATTGAGTAATTTCCCCTACTCCAGACACAGTGCCTTTGAGGGTCATATTTAATGATCATGCATCCCAGTGTGAAGTGACCCCAGGAGAATACAGAAGAACTTGGTAAATTGCACTCTAACTAATATGCCCATCAGTTGACGTTTCCTTACTCACCTTGCATGTTATTTTATGAGCTGTTAATGATGATTCCTTTCTATAATACTTTCCCTATGCAAGAAGCTTTTGATTTAAAATTCATGCTTAGTACACAGCATCTAATCAATAAGTGTTTGTTAAAGCTAGCTAAAACGATTTGATTACCATCTCCTTTACTCTTGCCAGCAATGTTCAGTGATAGGAGATACAGCAAAAGCTAAATTCTCTAATTCACATGAAAACGGCACTAGAAGAGTCCTTGGGCTCTTAAATCTTGATTCTTAGATTTTGGTTCGGGCAGTGTGTCTCTTTTTCTCATTGTCTCCTGGGTAGTGAGGTTGAGTTCAGATTATTGAATTTTAGAAGAGGAAAAAAAATATGAAACAATGCTTTCTCCAAAGAAAGAACTTTTATGACCCCTGCACCCAATGTCCTCTGTAGCATAGAAAACTTTTCAAAATAATTTTGACAGTCCATCCAACTATATGGGAAGTGCCCAAGATGATCTCTCCCCAAAACAATCTATAAGCAAGACTGAAAAATAAATTTCTGAGAGATGATGAGAAGACCTTTGGGGGCAGTCACAAATTCATAACATTTCACACCAGAAAGAGAATTGTGATCTTCTAGCTCTTGTCTTCTCAGGTGATAAGTGAAAGTGCTCAGGTCCATCAGAGTTCAATGATTCAGCTAAAATCACATGAGTGAATGCCAAAGTTGGACTAGAATCCTGCCTCAGGGCATACTTTCTATAATATCTTTTCTTTCTCAGATGTACAAGTTATCATTAAAAACTATGGTGAATTTTTAAATTTTTAGTAAAAGACACATTACCATTAACCCTCTGCAAAATATTATCCCTTGTTTCACACACATTTATCCCATCATTCTTGCTACTTTCTGAAGCAGTTCTGGAAGTCCTTTTTCACGAGTGTCTTTACTTGCCCTGTCATGACTGCCTTGATATCCTGAACTGACTCAAACCTTTACCTTTCATGATCATTTTGACATTGAGAAAGTACCACAAGTCACGTGATGCCACATTAAGTGAATAAGGTGGTTAAGGTCATGCTGTGACATTATTATAAGCCTGCCTTTCTACTGGACAGCACTTGGCAGGAGCATGTGTTGCATTTCTTAATCATACCTCATAAAAATATGAAAGGGGGAAAAGTGTGTTTGAAGAGGGGAGCATTTGAGAGGAATTACTGACAATACTTTTTCTATAATTTTTAAAATTTAAACATTCACCATATATATCAATCAACCCTGGTATGTCTAGATTACACTTTTTCAATCTCTGCACTATGGACATTTGAGATCAGAGATTCTGTGTTGTAGAGGCTGCCTTGTGCACTGTAGGACATTTAGCAGCATCTCTTGTCTAAATGACAGTAGCACATGCTTGCAACCACTTTCGACAACTAAAAATGTCTCCAGACACTGCCAAATGTTCCTCAGAGGGAGCGTGATCATGCCCAGCTGAAACCCACTGGGCAGGTCAGAGCTCACCTGGAGGTAAATCCTTTGATTCTGGTCACTAACGCTTCTTAACTTCACCTTTCATGCATCCCCAACAGTGAGTTCTTCGGTAGGTTGACGTACTGTGTGTTTCAGAATTGCAAAGTAAATTTGATTTAGTTTCACAGAAGCCACAACATAGAAATAGCAGAAGTAGGTAACAATGGAGAGGCAAGCTGACTACTACCTAGGCAGGGCTGGGTAATTTTAAATCTGTAATCTCACTTGTGAGGGCACCAGAAAACATCCAGGCTTCTAGCAACTGGACTCTTTGGGGTTCAGTGTAGAAGTCAGATGTCAGTGTATGGTTATTTAAGTAAGAACAAAATTCTCTACTCTTCAGTGCTAAATGCTAATTAATAAGTGAAAATTATAAATCATAATGTCATTTAGAATTACAGAACCCAAGAGGGATAGATTTGCTTATGTCATTGTAATTCCTTGTGTTACTGACCTGTGACCACTTGATATTTCCATTTCCAGTCTGAAGATGAATGCTAGGGCCAAGAAAGGAAACAGACTTGAGAAGGGGAAATAGTGCCTATGTGCTTAATTTTAATGCCCTGGTTTATAGATTTCTTTAAAGCATATTGTGTTAAATTTCTGGTGCATGCCTTAGCTGGTTACCTTCCACCAGAGGGTGGAACTCACTCTCCATCCCTCCATCCATCCCAGGATTTTAGGATGGTAGGCATGCAGCACCCAACATGCCCTGCAATTTGGGAATAAACTGATTAGGGATGCCATGTTCACAAAAGTCTAATCAACTCTAATTGGTCAGAATTGGTCCTTGTAGGACCAATTCTTCCTGTTTATACAAAGTCACCCTGGAACTCTTCTGGTAAATTTTTCTTTTTGAACAGCTATTTTCATAAGGGACCATGCTGTAACAGGTGGTGATTCCTCATAGATCTTTCAAGCATGATATGGCTCAGGAGCTTTGCCTGGACAAGATATCAGACAGACATTGAATCTTTATCAACATCAATAGAGTGAGAAAAACAGGAAGTGCTCCTTAGAGGTTGCCTCCACCAGTATTTTGACCAGGATGCCCAAGAAGCTCTGGAGCCCTTGAATTCTAACTGCCACCTGCAGGCTGTATGCTGTAGGGCACATACACATCCAAGCCAATTCTACAAGGTCAGTGTCACCAAGGTACCTGGCACACAGCACGCGCCCACATGCTGCCTTCTTTCTTTATTAGAGGACAAGATGTCATTTGTGATTCAAGGCCCTGAGTCTCTGAGTGGCACTTTCAGCCATGAGAGAATTACAGGTTTCCCAACTCTGACTCAGCATGAAATGGAGGAAGCACTGAAAAGAGATATTTCATGGGACAGTGTCTTTACGGAAGAAGTATTTAAACTGGACCATCACTTCTCCCTCAATAAGAAAAATGGGAAAACTTAACCCCTCCCTTTACACACTGTGTGGCCTTAGGAAGGCTCCTCAACTCTGCCAGCTTCAGGTTTCTCACTTATTAGTTAGGATAATAATGTGCACCTCACAGAGTGAAGTGAAGGTTCAAGGAGGGCAGACAGTGTCAGGCAATCCTAGTCTCAATCTGTAATCATCCTGCCTGATAAGGGACACTGAGCAAGCAGCTTGTCTTCTCTGAGCCTTATTTTCTTTGAGAATGGAAGCATTTCTATCTGACAAGGATATATGTTGGTAGGTAGATGAATGGATGGATGGCTGGATGGCTGGATGGATATAAAAGAAGGAAAGAAAGAAAGAAAGAAAGAAAGAAAGAAAGAAAGAAAGAAAGAAAGAAAGAAAGAAAGAAAGAAATAGACAGACAGATAGATATGTAAGGGCATAAACATTAGGAAACAAAGCTCATGAGGACAAACTCAGCAGCTGTTTACCACTATACCAGGGAATATGAAAAGGCTCTTGTCACACTGTGAAACCCACTGGGACACCTAGTCGCCAGGAAACAGTTCTTCCTTCTATATCTTCCCATTTTAATTGCATAATTTCCCACTCATAATCACTTCCTGTGGCTCTGGGATAGGGTGAGTGAGGCAGGAGTAGAGAATGTACAGGAAATGGGGGAGTGCTATGAGCTTTGCACGACTGACAAGGGAAAGGTAAGTCCCTTGGTTGTTCGTGTAATACCTCAACATTTCACACTGCATATTTTCTCCAAGCATAACAGCAAGATGGAGTCACCACCTTGGAAAATTAAATTTCATAGCGAACTGGGCATGGCTCCACTTCCCTCTCCCCATGGAAGCAAAAGATGGAAAGATCTCTAATTTGTCACAACTGTTGAATCATTTTTAGACAAGGTTTTAGAGGAACCTGAGTCCTTTCCTTAGAGAGACTTCAAAATGCAAGGCCTTAATGCAGCCAAAATGAGGTCAGAAGCTTTGGGGAGTGAAGTGATAAAATATCCAAGAGATTTATATAAAGTGGAAATAAAGATACACAGAGAGACACACAAGCAAACTGACAGAAGTGAGATGCTCTCCAGAAATTAGGGGCAGATGTTTGCCAGACAGAAATCTCCCCAAGTGAGGAGAGGATTTAGTACCCTGCCCTGCCATGAGCCATCTTCAATGTATTCTTCCATTCCTTTATTGAGATACTCGTAAAGTAAAGGTTAGTCCTATCCTAAGGATATCCTCCACCTTTCCCAAACCACACTATAAAGTTGTATTAGCACCTGGGGTGAAGCCACCCTAACAGGGAGAATCTGTGCTAATGTAGCTTGCCTGGAGGTAAGCTCATTTAAAATCTGGATTACTGTGGAGAAAGTTCCCCAGGCTAAGATAAGGTTAACGAATCTAAATCTCAACAATGAACTCACCTCCCAAGTTACAGAAATAATTAATCCTGAGAAGACATCGTTTGTTCATTCAGTGCATTAACTCTAGCACCTCCCCATCTCAGTAATTTGGATGCTTGAGAAGTGAAAGACAGTTTTCTCCGTTCTGTACACTTGAATAACAAGTGTCCATATCCCTTCAAAGTCATTACAGGCATGTTCAATGCAGAGGGTTGAAGAGTTTTATCCTTAGACTACGCATATGGCCCATGTTCTCATCAGCCCAACAGCATCTCCTCCTTTGGTCACAGTGCTCAGCTCCTCTTTTGGGAATGCCATTTTTGATATTTGACATTGACCTGGGGACAGTGATAATCATGGCATCCTTCTCTGCTCTTCCCTCATCAGAAGGTGGTCACGTGACCCGGGCTAATCAGTCCAGTCCAGATAGAGGTTGGGTGCAGAAAGGCCATAGTCGAGACCAACTGTGTCTCCCTGAAGTTTTTATGTACTAACACTGGGAGAGAAATGCTAAAGCTCCTGCCTCCAGCCCCAGATTTCTCATGTGAGAGTCAACTTCTGTTGATTTCTTAAACTGGCCTGAGTTAGAGTTCTACCACTAGCAATCAAAAGCATCATAACCTGCAGTATGATAAATATTACAGACATTATTAAGTGTGAAGCCTTGGGGGATACTAAGACAAATGACATGGTACCTGCCCTCCTATGGTCCTCAGTCCACATTTCAAGGCTGGTGGTTTCAAGCAAGAACATTGGGGTAAAACAGACCTAAATTTGAATTCCAGTCACAATTTCCTATTGTGTGTCTGTGGTATGCAGGATTCTAAGATAACCCTAAACCTTGCCCCCCATCACACCAACTGAGTTCATTCTCTGTATCACCCCTTCTCCTTGAGTATGGACAGGACCTGTGAATATTACGGGCTGTCACTTCCAGGTTAGGTTACTTTATATGGCAAAGGTAAAGGAATTTTAAACATGTGATTACGTTGGTTGTTTTGGAGTTAATCAATAGGGATGGTGTATTGTGGGTCTGGGCTAATCAGGTGAAATCCTTGAAAAGAGGCATGACCCTTGCCTCCAGAGCAGTTCTTTCTTGAGTAGCCAGAAGCTGTATTGTGAACTACTTAACTTCAATACTGCACCTGCCAAGAACGAGGTGCTGCCAAAAATTTGAAGGAGCTCAGAAAAGAACCCTGAGTCACAACAGATAATATAACTTGGATGGTGCTTTGATTTCAGCTTTGCAAAACCTGGTGGAAATAAAGCTGGCCAGAGTTTTCATAGACTTCTCATGTGCAGAAATTCTGAAATGATAAATGTGTGTTATTTTAGGCCACTAGACTTGTGGTTATTTGTTACACAGCAGTAGAACACTAACTGGATATCCTTGAACAAAATTAAGTTTACTGAGACTGAATTTCCTTCGTTAGTAAATGGTGATAGCAGATGCATATACCTTGTACTGGCTGTGTTGAGAGGATTCATGGGTAGTTGCTGTATGATTCAGTGCCTAATGTATAGTTCAACACGCATTCACTGCTAGACAGACTCTTCACACTGTAGGCATGAGGCATGCATGTGTCCCCATAAGAGATAGTGGACATGTGTTATATCCCTCGGCAAACTGCGGCATCAAGGAAGAGACTGCATCTTTCAGCTCTTGTAACCCAAGCTTTTGCTTCTACAGCAAGTGAAAATAGGGTCTAGAAAGCAAAAGTATAAAATATTTACCTAGAAGCACCAGACTAAAGGAATCCAGGAGTAGCACATCTTGCCTCCCCTAGCTTGGGATTTCTCCTGCAGTTTCTCTTCAGCTGTTGTGTGTGGCTATAGTCATCTGAAAGCCTGACTGAGGCTGGAACCCATGTGCAAGTTCATTTATATGGCTACTGGCAAAAGGACCCATTTCCTTGCCATCTGAGCCTCTCCATGGAGCTTAAATCGTAGAAACCTGTTTCTCCAAAGTGAGTGACAAACAGAGAGAAGATGACCAAGATGGAAGCCGCAGGGTCTTTTATAACCTAATCTCAGAAGTGACAGCCCATCACTTCTACTGAATACTATTGTTTATACAGATCAATCCTAGGATAATATGAAAGGAGATTCCTCAAGAGTGTGGCTAACAGGAGGTATGATCATTAGGGACCATCTCAGAGGTGGCTATACATCTCTCTTTATTATCTAAATAACCACATATCAGAGAGTCTGAAATTAATCCTTGCCTGAGAAAGGTAGGATGACTTTGTCCCAGCCCTTGTGGTTAATGGAAATAGGAGACCGTGACTGCAGTATTCCTGCCAAATAGCAAATGAAAATGGCATTTGAAAACTGCAATTACTACTCCTTTCACTGAGAAGGTCTGTTCTGCTTAATGATCTACATGTCAGTGCATTCCAAGTGGAGGTATTAAATGCCTTAGAACATGCAGACACTGCAACGTTATGGCATCTTGAAAATGTATCAGCAAAACGATCATTACTTGAATTGGCTATAAGCAAAGCTTCAAAATGTCCAAGTGGCTTTAAAATGCAGAACACTGTAGTGGCAAGAGGGGAAGACTGTGGTTTCCAAAAATTTATGCCCCTTAGCATTGACAGGCTTTGCCCAATCTGACCCCAAATTGACTCTCCACCCTCAGCAGCCACCCTTCCCTGTGAAACCCTGTGTCTAATGCAGCTGAAGCATGGTTTCCCTAGGACAAAATCATCACTATGGATGCAGTTTCACAGGAAAGGGGCAGCCTTGTCCTCACTATGCCACCCCAGGCCTGGACATTTAACCAGATCCTGGCTTTGTGGGTAAGAATGGCACAAAAAAGAGATAGAGTGAGAGTTTATATTATTCCAAAATTGATAAAGTACTACTGGAACCTTGATCCAGTCTTCTTGGATTTATTATTGCCTTCTGCCTATTCCCCAAAGTGTTGCCTTAAATAAATTTTTCTGAAACCTAAATCTACTTGAGTCACTCTCCTGCTTTAAAACACTCTGGAGACTTTCCACATCTTCTGGGGGAAGTATAAAACACTTACCTGGAAGCACCAGACTGGAGCTGACACGTCCTTCATCCTCCTTCTTTGGGCGACAGTCACCCTGAGCCTCTTGATTTACCCAGTTCCTTTCTCCTTAGGCTGAGCCCAGTGTTGCTCCTTCGGCTCCATGGCCTGCTCCCTTCCTGTCTCCTGTCCCACCTCCTCATCCCCAATGCGCTTCTCGCCCATCATCTACACCCATCACACATTGATTTCTCCTTCAGTGCACTTGTAATAGTAGCAATGAAACACTTAGCTGTGTTCTTAGTTATGTATTTGTTCTGCACTATTAAACCATAGGAGCCATGAGTACGGGACACTGAAGATGCAAGAACAGCCCTGGAGAACAGTGAAGGCGTTTGAACCCAGGCAATGGCTCCAGAAATAGGGACTTTGGGTGACCAGCCTGAGGTTCACAGAGCTGACTGAAAAACAAAACAAAACAAAAACTTGGGGTTTCTAAATGCCATCCCATGGCCACTGAATGGGTCACTTGGTGGAACCTGGAAATCTATGTTTTAAATGAAATCCCCAGATTTTCACGGTTCTGTGAATTTGAAATATATTAAATAAGGCCACACCATTTCTCTCTACTTTGGTATATGTTACCTAGACCCATAAGAAATATTTAAGGAAGGAAGAGGTTGGAAAATACTCATCTTTGAAATAAGGGTGGAAATGCTGGACCAACTCACACTAGAGAACACAGATTTTCTTCTAGAATTCACTGGAGAAACTATGCATGTTAGAATGAGCACAACGTGCTGGGCTCACCTAAAAGCACTAACTTAATTATGGAAACAACCTTGATCAGTGACAATCTTCACTAAGATAAAAGCAGAAACTCAAAGTGTGCAAGTAATTGTCTAAGAAAAAAGCTAGAAAGTGGCAGAGCTGGGGTTCAAGTGTGGGACTATTATTAGCAAGTCCAGGATTCTTTCCATTGTCCCTCAGTTGACTTTCTCAGTTGACTTTCTCAGGACACTGAAGATGCAAGAACAGCCCTAGAGAACAGTGAAGAGATTTGAACCCAGGCAATGGCTCAAGAAACAGGGACTTTGGGTGACCAGCTGTAGGTTCACAGAGCTGACTGAAAAACAAAACAAAACAAAAAAAACCTTGAGGTTTCTAAATACCATCTCATGTCCACTGAATAGGGTCACTTGGTAGAACCTGGTGGTTCTCTCCTTCCTTCCATCCTTCCTTCCTTCCTCTTTTATTCCTTCCTTTCTTCTTTCCTCCCTCCTTTCCTGCCTTCTTCCCTACCTTTCCTCCTTCTATCCTTTTTTCTCTCTTTCATCAGGATAAGTCAACAGAGAATCTTGGGTCCATTCTCCCAGATGCAGATCTCAAACCAGGAATTCAGGCGTAAATAATTCATTAAGGAAAGAATCCAGGAGTGAACAATAAAGAGTAAAGAAATTAGAATAAGGAGGGAGAAGAGCAACCAAGGGGAATTACAGGTGCCATTCCAAACTCAGCCCCATTTCTTTTCCATCTCTGGACCCAAGATTATCCCCAGTTTGCCAGATCTCCAGGCAAAGGCAATGAACTTTTGTACTTCCTGGTGACTGGCAACAGCAGCCACTGAAGTGAGAGGTGAAACTCCCGGATGCTGCTGGCATGCAGAATGGAATCTTGGGTATCCAGAGCTCATGCACATTCTTCTCTATTGAAACACAAAAATCTTCAATTATTCCTAGGCTAATGTTCTTATCCCAACCTTTGTATATGCTACCTTAGAGCCTAATTCCAGAATGCTGAGGTACTATAGAAGTTAAAATTATAGTAAAATAAAGAAAACTTGTGGGCCAGCAAGGACATCTTATATTACCCTGTCTCCGTCCTCTGCTCTTTACTGAAGACGCGAGGATTGCTCTAAAGCAGAATGCTTTCAGCTACTCATTTGCATACAAATTTTCCTTTTGTTCCTTCCTTAGACTAGCTCTAGCTAGTATTTTAGGACATTCTTGCCTATTCCCCATCACCTTCCTGCTTTTTGTCCTTTATGGCCTTGATGTAGACCTGAATTTCCCTCTGGCCTAGAAAAAAAATTATTCAATGTGGGATGTCAAAGACAATATGCATCAGACAATTAAAGAGATGGTCTCATTCAGGCTATGAAACATCCATTTAAGAGACTGTCTAAACATAAAGGAAAGGGAGTTGGGATTATATACAAATAGGGAGGCAAGAAATCATTCACAGATCTTGTGGAAATCATGGAAAAGGATGGAGATAGTCTTGTCAGAGTCAGTGGGGAAAGGAGCAGGTGGTCTTATTGTGGGATATGCAAGATCATTGTGGTTCTTTGTAGTTAGCCATTTCACCGGGAAGCAAAAGAGTAGGGATATTTCTTAGCTATAACTGTTTTTCAGGGAGTATGGGCTCAGAGAAAATTTAGCACTCTCAAGATCTCCATAAAAATGGTATAGAAAACAGACGTCCAGATTGGGAAATGGTTACAAAAAACATTGAGGAGACTTTTTCCAGGAACATTTATTCCAGGAAATATTTCCATCTAAACATCCAAAGTGCTGTCTACACTGAGGACAAGTGCTCCTGTAACACATGCAAACCGGAGTCAAACTTTCTCCTTTGAGAAAAAAATTAAGTCATCATGTGACATTTCCCCTGGAACCTCTTATCTTGGTGTATTTAGTTTGTATTAGTCACCTTTACACTGTGAGAAAAA
This sequence comes from Chinchilla lanigera, assembly GCF_000276665.1. NCBI lineage: Eukaryota > Metazoa > Chordata > Mammalia > Rodentia > Chinchillidae > Chinchilla > Chinchilla lanigera. Next base: position 9,869,634 of record NW_004955442.1, on the reverse strand, counting down.
TACCTGACATCCACAATTTGAAGAAGGAAGTATTTATTTTGGCACACAGTTCAGAGGTTTCAGTCCATGGTCAGCTGGTTCCAAGGCAGGAACATCATGGTGGGAGGGCATGGTGGAGGACAGCTGCTCCACTCATGGCACCAAGGAAGTAGAAAGCAGTGGAAGACCCAGACAGGAAAGGGCTAGGGGCCTGAAATAGTCCCCAAGATCATTCCTTGGTGACATACCCAGGCACATACAGAAATGTGCCTTTATTAATATCCTAGGTGTGTTGTAGGCCACTCAATTTGACAATCCAGGTAAACAGTCATGCTCCAGTTGTAAGCACCATGATTGTTCTTGAGTAACTTCTAAGTACCAATAGGACCTTCTCATCATCAACTCCAGAACATACCTGACATCCTTGGTATCAGCCTAAGATGAACTAGATATAGGTCAGATTAGATAAAAGTCACTTCTGTCCCGATCACTATATATGCCCTCTTTCTCTGACCCAAATCTCAGGATACCATTGGTCTTGCCAACACCTTTGATCATGATTCTGGCAATGAATCCCTAACAAATTGCCCTCTGCAGTCCTGGATCTGCCTGTCTCTCTCTTTTTTTTTTTATTTCCTTTGGCTTCTTGCAGTTTTTTTTTCCCCAGATACTTAGTAAGGACCATAAAGATCCCAAAATCTTAATAGCTTTGAGATCCAGCTTGGAGCTATAGCTGACCATGGCTAAAGGGAAAGAAGCCCAGGACAGTAAATGAGAAATCATATACGACTGGTCATGAGCACCAACAAAATTTAAGGTGCCATGGTTTGGACTTGCACTTCTCTAAGCAGAAAACATGACCTCTTATTATGGCAGCATATGTTCTAACTGTACAGCATCCTAGACAGGAAGACTCTCCCTGGCAGATAGTAGGGACCGGTGGACCTAGGTTGCTCCTGGCTGATCTTCATTCTATTGTTCACCTTTCCTTCTAATGACAGCTCCTTCTCCTGCTTCTGCAGGATCACAAACTCAGCTCCATGCTTACAATAGTACACAGTTCTGTAACATTCAAGAGTTTTTTTTCCCACCATCCCATCACCCTTCCCAAGCATAGTGAAGAAGAGAATGCCTATTCCACGATGCCTACTTCCACAAAAGAAACCAGAGTAACTTGTCCCATGTCCCACAGCAGGTAAGCGGCACAGTCAGAGGAAAGAGAGGGACATTCCTCACTGTTGCCATGCTCCTCTCTTGAGTACCCCACATTCATAAGTGGAACTTGGAGGGAAAAACACTCTTCTCAGAATGGTGGGTTCATCAACTCCACAAGGGGTGCATCCTGTGCTCCTCAGTTTTCACCTTTGGGAACAAAGAAGAACCCCATATGTTCTTCCAATCCAAAATGGTGCCCTTATCTGGAGAAGATGCTGCCCATGGAGACAATTTCTTTCAATTTTTCCCAAAGGTTAAAGAAAAAAGTTTAATTTGGTTTTCATTTAAATAGCCATGAGAATTGGGAACTCGAGATAACCAATCAGTTATTTGCTAGTGGAATTTTCCTGGGAAGGAGAAAGAGCACTTAGACCCAAAATGTATACATTTCTTCCAAAATGTCATTCAACATCTATCTCTTTCCCAGATAGTGACAAACGCTGCATGTTCCTGTCAAAATGCCAGCTTTCAGCACCAGCCTTAATAATAAAAGCCAGATCCAAAATCCAGCAGAAAAATTGCAACTTTGCCAGTAAAGAGTTTATCATCCCATTTTATTTTAAGATACCAGCCTCTTTTTTTTTTTTCCTTACTGTTCTCTCTTAATTAAAAAAAATCATCGGTTCATTTCATTTGGTTGAGATTTTTCCCTGGAAACCTTTCACTCACATACTTTTTTTTCTTTCTTTAAATATGATTATTTAGAATGTTTCAAAAATAATTTGCTATGAAGAATACCCACACATATCGCTTGCAATTCTAATGTGATGGATGCTGTTAGCAACTGCATGGTACTAAATAATAATAAAAAGGATATAAAAATAGAGAATGGCAATTATTTATTTTAATTTTGAAATAGAAGATTCATTTTCTGAGTTCTTCCCCTGATTTTTCCTTCCATCTCCTCCTCCTCTTCCTTTTCTTCCAATGGGAAAAGGGGACTTTAGACTCCAAAAATACAGCCAGCCAGATTATGTTATGAGCAATCTTCCGTGAGGTTTATTTCAATTACATTTGTGCCTCTCTGAAGAAACTCTAAAGACCCATAGCTATGAGGTCATTGGCAGAATCTACAGTGTGGCATCAGGATAAAATGAGTGTCTTAGGTAAGAACACAAAACAAAGGAAGTGAGAGATTAGGAGGAAAGGAATTTATGTAGAAGATTTAGTGGGAGGATTTCTACATACCATGCATTGTCCCAAGAGCATCACACAAATTAACACATTTAACACCTAAAATACCATAAGCTGGATACCATTTTACAGATGGGAACACTGAGGTGACATGCCAGGATCACTCGGCATAAATGACAGAACTAAGAATTGAATCTGAATAATCTGACTTCAGTGCCCAATCTCAAAAGGATCCAGAGCACTCTGGGATATTCTGAGCCATAGTGCATTCATTCTCAGAAATCTCTGCTCTCTCTGTCATTCTACACAACCCTCCAAGCTCCACCAAGTTTCCAGAAATCCAGTAGTAAGATGGTCCTGCTATGGCAGAAAGTGTCCCATCCTCCTCCCTGACCAGAAGCCAATGGCTGCCTCTGAGAATATAGAGACAGAGACCCTTCTTATGGCTTTTTCAGCTTGCAAGGACCTACTGCCTATTTCTTGGCAATTCTGCATGACCATGCATCCAAGTTTTAATTGCTTAGCACCAGAAATTCTGCAGCTGTTGCTTTGGTACCTCCAGCCTCCTTAACCCCCTTCCCATAGTTATCTAAGACCTGCGCATCAGTCTCCACCTCCACAAACGTCCCACCTGGGCTAGGCATGGTTCTTTTGGTTCACCCCCAAGCTCCTTCTTCAGCCTCCTGCCGTACAGAGTACAAGACCCAAAAACGCCCAACTTGTACTTATGATGGCTGGCCAGGCACCCAGCTGTATCTCCTTCAGTCCCCACATGCTCTGGGAAGAGTGTTAGCTTCCTCCAGGCAGAGAAACACACAAGAAAGCAGGAGGCAGAGCAAGGTGGACCCTAGGGCATCTGTCTCCTGAGACCATACTCTGAACACTGTTATGGGGCTGTTAGGAACAATGGTAAGCTTTTCATAAGCTTTAAAAAAAAAAAGGGAAAATTCACCTCTGTTAGTAGATGAGATCCAAGAGCCCAAGGATCTTTGTACGTCTTGTGCACTGACTTGCCTGAGGTGCCTAGAATTGTGTTCAGCACATGGAAGATGCCCAATAAAGATCTTTAAATGAGTTGTTTGTAAATTCACCTGCTCATTTATTCTTTGAACAAAAGCCTATACTAATTGTTAGGCCCTTGGCCAGGAGCTGGAGTTACAGAGATAAAAAGATGTTTCCAACCCGTGCAGAATTCCATATCCAGTACAGGAGACAGACTAATCTAATATGGGTTTCTAGGCTAGAAAGACCCTTGCCAGGATATATATTATATAAATATCAATACCCTGGACCCCTGGCAATAACAACAAGACACATCTTAGTGGTTCTCAAATTCAACTTTGACTACGAAAGGTAGTCACCCCCTGAGGAAGGCTATCCACCCTTTCATCATGGTTTAAGAGAGGAAGGAGACGTTAGGAATTTTAACTCTATAGGGATGTGCATTTCTCTAGGGCTGTACCAAGTTTATCTGCATGGTGAATGGTTGCACCAGTCAGACTTAATGACTCTGGCAGATTGCTGTTTACAGGCAACCAAGAATTATTCAATGGCTGCAGCCGGCAGCAGCTGATAAACAACCGCGGTTTCTCCAGCTGCAGTACTACGTCAGGGTTGTGCCACCTTACAAATTACACAAGAACAGGCAAATTAGCATAGATGAGGAATAGATACACACAGACCCTGGGTCTTTGCTTTTTTTTGAGTATCTGTACTGGAAGAATTCAGAAGAGAAGACATACCACTGACTCCTAAAATACGAAGAGGGCGACTGGGGAAGAGCATTCCCTGTTTGCAAAATTACTGCAGTGGGGACCTGCTGCCTGGAGAACAGCAGACACTCAGTTTGAGTGGTCAGTGAGAGACTTCTTGTGTCCCTTATGTCCCCAACATGAACCTTATTTTTATCCCTGGATTCAAACAGGTCTTTATTCAGATGTCCATTTATTTACCTGTTGGACAGAGAGCTGTTTTCTGGGTCCCTTTTGAGTCCTGGGCACTGTTCTATATGCTTAAAATGCAGCAGTAGAAATCTCTTGGAACTTACCATGTGGTGAGAGATAGACAAGGAAAATAAAAATTTGCAAACATCAATAACAAGACTAGCAGGTGGTGGTGTGTGCTATGCATGCACACAATGATAAATGACGTGATGTAGAGGACATGAGAGGATAGTGTAGCACTCTTCTGCTTGGAGGGAGAGGGTAGGCTTTCTGAGGGGACAACTTGTAAGCTGAGTTGTCACCCTCCAAACCTACACCATTCAACACAGCCACCACCACCATACCTGGGCACTGAGAACCTGAAATATGGACAGTTCACTTTGGAAATGCCATCAGCATTCAACTCACACCAGACTTCTAAGACCTGATATGAAAGAAAGAATACAAGCTATCTCCTTGACAGTTGTTGATATTGATCAGATGTTGAGAGGACAATATTTTAGAAGTATATTATTAAAGCTAAATATTTAAATACGGGTTCTGCAAACTGTTAAGATTGTCTGTGTGCCAAAACATTGGTGGACACCTTGCATTTCCACCAAGTAGCATTGCTCCAGCTAGGAAAAAAAAAAAAAAAAAAAAAAAAGGAAAGGCTTACATTCTTACAGGAAAGGAAAGTGTTGGTGTCCTGGGTCCAGCATGAACTTGGTAGGCTCAGTGAACCCTTTGGTGTTCAAAAAGTTGTTGATCACATTCTTCTTACACTGGCATTAAAGAATTTGTGAGGCACCTGTTAGAATGGCTGTTACCAAACAGATGAAAGATAACAAGTGCTGGTGAAGATGGGGAAAAGGGAAGCCTAGCACCCTGTTGGGAATATAAATTAACACAGCCATCAGTATGGAAGTTCCCCAAGAAATGAAAAGTAGGGTCACCATACAATCTGGCACTCTACTTAGAGCATTTATACCCAAACAAAGTGAAGTTGGTCTGCTGAAGAGACAGCTGCAATAGGCAACATGTCTAATTAACACAAATGTTGATCAGTGGATGAAGAGATAAAGAAAATGTGGTGATGTACAGAATGTAATAATAGTCAGTCTTTAAAAAAGAAGGAACTCCTAGGGGATGGGGATTTAGCTCAATGGCAAAGCACCTGCCTGGCAAGCTCAAGGTCGTCAGTTCGATTCCTGGTACCAGAAGAAAAACAAAAAAGAAGGAACTCCTATAATTTGTGCCAACATGAATGATCCTAGAGGACATTATGTTAAGTCAGTCACAATAAGTTGGGCACAGAAAGACAAAATGTCACATGATTTCACTTGTATGCGAAATAGAAAAAAGTTAAGCTCATGGAAACAGAGAGAATGGTGGTTACCACAGACCGGAGATGGAAGATCAGGGAGATGTTGGTGAAAGACACAAAATTTCAGTTAGATGGAGGAACAAATTAAAGAAATCTAGTCTGCATAAATCTCAGTGGTAACTACAGTCAATAATACAGTGTATACTTAAAAATTGCTATGTGAGATAATGCTTATCTTAAATAGCTTGATTTAACCATTTCACAATCTATATATATATCAGGTTGTACACCATAAATATACACAATTTTAATTATTAATTACAAATAAATAAAGGAAAGTATGAAATCCTAGTTTACATTAAGGATTGCATCTCACCAACCACATACTAAGGAAATAGTATGTGCATACTGGGAATCCCTGCTTCTGATTCACCCCTTCTTTCTGAAGGTTCAGAAGCTTATCTTAAACCCTCTTCAGGGAATGGGGGCCGTGGCTCAGTCACAGGTCATCGGCATAGTATGTATGAGGCCCTACATTTGATGGCTAGCACCCTCCATCAAAAAACACACTCCACAGGAATTTCTCGGCTGCCATCCCACCTGCTCCTCAGACTTCAGGTGTGTGTGTGTGTGTGTGTGTGTGTGTGTGTGTGTGTGCCCCTTCCCTCCCTCTCCCCTGCACAGGTGCTTACCAGGAGCACACCCTTGCCTTCAACACCAGGACCCCTTCTCAGCTGCTATAGCTCTTGCTAAAAGTGAACTTTCTGAAAAAGAGAAAAACCATTTCCCATTTTCCTCACAGAAACTTGGGAAGTTCTACCACCCTAACATGTCCACCTGTGATCTAAATATGCTTGTCCAATACAACTTGGAAGACCTCATCCAAGCAGACTGAGAGGAAAAAAGACACTTCCCTGGGAGACTTCAGGAGCCTTCTCCATGAGGCAGAGAAAGATGGAGAAACGAGCCCTCTTAGGTGGCTTTTGCTTGGATACAGAAGCAAGTGTACCAGGTCTCCTGCCTCTCTATTCTGTTCAAAAGCTTTAGATGTTTGTGGCATGCTGCAAAGTGAGGATAATAAATAATAAAACTGACAGTATTGTTGTGAATTTCAAATGAGATGATTGAAGGTACCTAATGCACAAAAGATTCTCAATGTTTTATTTTTATTTTAGCAGTATCCTGTCTGTGTTCTCTCACTCAAGCAGTTAGATCCATCTCTGACCAATCTAGGGCATTAACATAACTCCCAGGAGAATTAGTATTATTCTTCCTCGTAACATCATAGATTGTCAGGGCTAAAGGCAACTTGAAAGGTTCTTCCTCCACCTCTACTCCTTATTCACAAAATGCCAAAAACCAAATCTCTCTGATGTCTATTTATGGTGCTTTCTGTGCTTTATAGACATGACCTATTCATTTTTCCATTTGACAGAAGGAGAAACTAAGTCTCCGAGATTATATGACCTGCCAAGTTCCCATAAATAACTAGTTGGCAGAACTGGGACTCCAAAGTTGATATTTTAAACATTCCATTCCTTTCTCTTAGAACTGTGCCAGTGTGGAAGTTTGCTCTGCACTAAATCACTTCCAGTGACAGCAAACTCACTACCTCACAAGATATTTATTAGTTAAATTTTATTGAGTGCTTATTGGACAGCACACTCTCTTATGTACTTCCTGTGTATAAACTCAATCAATCCTGATTTCAGTCCTTTGAGAAAAATACTATTACTATCCCAATTCCCAGGTGAGGTATTGAAGACTTGAGTCACTACTTGGTCCCTGAGCTAATGATTGAAAGACCAGAACCAGATATCAGTGGTAAGTGATACCAAAACCGGAGACCTTCCTTCCTCTTAGGAAGTAAACTACTTATACACTTATAGAGAGTCATGAGAGTTAATGAGTTCACTGGTATCTAGACCTACAACCCTTGGCCTTGGTACTTTGAATAGCTCCACCCACTTTCAGGGCCAGGTGCTCGGGAGACCTGCTTCCTATGGCTGTCACACTGAACATGCCTCAGACTTTCTGTAGACAAGACAAGCCCCAACCTAGAACAAAAGCTGTCTGTGAGTGATCCATCAGCGTTCCTTAAGTAGGCACACGGAGCTATTCACGATCCCCTCCTACCTTCTGTGATGAGTTGTGACATATAGTGTTCATTTACTCTTCCATTTCAGCAGAAATATGGCGGGCACCATCAATTTCCCTGTTTTTTCTCTGACCCACTGTTCCTGGGTTAAGCAAGCTGCTTTGTCTACATTTGTCAGTTGATACAAGCTTCTCCCTGCCATAGGCACCACTATTGATGAATGTCGTCAGAATGTGGAGCCTTGAATAATGTATAAAAGATTCAACATGCAAAGTCTCCCTGCGAAGGGGAGGGCTGGGTGGGGGTGGGGATGGAGCGGATATGTTTTCTCTGTTGGAGCGCCTTCATTTACAAAGCATATTTGTCAAGTCTTTTGCTAAGAGTAATGCCGCAGAGCAGCCTCCCATCATTCTTGTTAATGGGACTGTCTGTGTGTTACAGTAAACAGCTATAACTCTTCTGTTGGAGGCTTTGTGCAGCGGGCGGAGTTTTTTCAGCGTCCAATTAAGGGTGTCTCCAATTTGCCAGGCAGGATCATGAGAACTGTGACTCAGCCATCACAGGCAACCTGGACATCATGAAGGGCCCTTGGAGTGGAGGGTGAGCTGGAAGAGCACAGCTGCCCTTCCTCCATACCTACAAAGATCCAGAGCCTGCCTCTGGTCTTAGACAGTCTTGGCTAATCTTTAAAGGCCACCAAGTCATGCCAGCTACGTATGTATGTCACCCTGGTAACCAAGGCCCTTCCCAGACTCTGATAGAGGTAGAAAAACATGGGAGTTATGAACGTGAGCTCTGGAGGAGTACCATAGGAATTCCAATCTCAGCTCAGCTATATTTCTGTGTGACCTTGGACAAATTATTTAACTTCTCAGAGCCTTGACATTTGATGTGTAAGAAACAATGAATCGTGTCACTGGTTTCATAGAGTTGTGATGCATAATAAGCCACCGTCACCATTATACTATCAACATTATCATTATCATCATCCTTTCCTAGGCTTACTTATATCTCATTCCTCACCTTTCTTTGCCTTGTGTATCCATAACCACATTCCCAGTTCTCTCTCAAACCCCACATCACCATGACCCCATGACTGGAACAAACAAGAGTTCTTCTCTCCATTCATAATCATTACAGCAGGTGGGAGGCTGCTACATACCAGGTCCATTTGTGATTTCTGTAACTATTCTGTTGGAGAGATACCTCTCCCCCTTCCACAGATTTGAAATTGAGGCATGGAGAGTTCCAATACCTTGCTTAGTGATTCATGCTTTTGAAGGGACAAGTGAGGTCTATAAGCCAGAGAGGCATGGATCCAGAACATGCTTCTGACCACTTCTCTTACGCCTCAACAATCCCGAGCTTCCAGAGCTTCATTCATTCACCTTTAATGATTTTCCTTTCACATCTGTTGCTCCAGCTGGGCGTGGGATGCACGCCTGTAATCCCAGCACTCGGGAGACTGAGGCAGGAGGATCATTGCCTGGGCTACAAAGTGAGCTCAAGGCCAGCCTGAACTGCATAGCGAGACTCCATCTCAAAAAGACAAACAAAAAACAAAAACAGAAACATCTATTGTTCCAAAGAGGACTACGAAATCCTCAGGACCACAGAATGTCTACTTTCTATTCTATCATTTTTTAAAAATCTGAGATATCACAAGAACCTGCTAAGACTCTGAGCTATTACTCAAAAATTATTCCCCCTTTAGCAATTGTACCGAGCACTAACATCAGAATGTTAAAGAGAAAGAGATCAGAATGATAAAGAAGACCGACTCCTCACTTTTGCATTTCATGGACCAGGAAGCTTAAGCTTGTGTCAGGAGCTCACAGAAAGTGATTCAGAGTCTACGGGGAAAAGAACACTAGCAGCCAGATCCTGTGATTCACAGGTGAGATGGAATTTACCAACATAACAAGCTTATTGGTCTGTGTTGATTTTTGTGGTTTGGTACAAGAGGATCAGAAGGTCTGAGAATCACTTCCCACCATCTACTGTGCATGCCTTCCCTACAGCCCTATCACCTCCCCATTGCTCTTTCCAGAAACATGGAGAGTGGCTGATACCTTCCTCCAAGAGCAAAATTCCCATTTTCATCTATTCAGTCCTTAGCAAACTGCCAGAGTATCATTTTCTTTACCCCATCTCCCACTGAAAGCTGGGGAGTCAATGATGGAAAAAATACGATCTTTATTTGCATGGTTGTTCAAGCACATTAGGAAGAAAGAATGATAATCCAGTAAAGGATGTATGTTTTAGCTGCCAACAGCATGTATGAAAAACTTAATTTGTAACAGTACTCTTCTGAAAGTTGTAAGAGGAAAGTTTTATCACAATCCATTTACTCAACAAACAGATAAGAGGTCATCATTTGCTATGAACTGAATGTTTATATACTCATCAAAATCCATGTTAAGGTCTTAATTCCAAAATTTATGGAATGTGGAGGTAGAACTTGTGGTATAGGATGAGGTCTCAGTGAGGTGATGAGGGATGGAGTTGGCATCCTTAAAAGGGGGTAAGTGGACCAGAACACATACCCTGTCTTCCCCTCTCCCCTATGTGAAGATACCAAAAAAAATGGCATCTGGACACCAGGAAGGAGCCCTCCCCAGACCCTGACATGCCGGCATGCTGATCTCAAAATTTCCAACCTCAAACACTATGGAAAATAAATGTTGAATGCAACCAGATTATGGTGTCCTGTTCTGGCAGGTTGGGCTGACTTAGATATCATCCTTTTTATCAGATGAGAAAATTGATCCCAGAAAGACTTTTAAATGTTTCCTGCATTCATGGGAGAACAGAAAATGTAACAGGAGCTTGAAGAAAAAGTATCCAAGTTGGAGCAGAATTTCCAGAAAAGGACCTAGTCATACTGCAGATGACTTCTCTAAATGGAAGAAGGCTGCCCAGAAACCGACTAAGCAGTGGTATGAAGCCGGATGAAGGCATGCAGACAATGGCAACAAAAACTCTAACATACTGGGACAGGAGAGCATAGCTTGTTTGGGGAACTACGGTTGTGGCCCTGTACTAGTGTGCCTCATATTGAGGGGAGACACTTTTCAAAGCAGGACCAAGTTGAGAGCATCTCTTAGCATCCCCTTCCTCAGGCCCATTCATCCTTTCAGCAATTTCACTGAACTCTTATGCCAGGTTCTGAGATTAGAGTGATAAAGAAGACTCCTCCTCTATGTGTGAAGAGGGTACAGTCTAGCAGGATGAGCAATGCCGGTAAAGAGAGCAAATACCATGCACGACATATGCCTGGGATGTGGCAACAAAGCAGGTGAAAAGGAGTTAGATCCTGTGCTGTACTTGTGCCACATCTGACCAGGTAAAAACCAGGCAAGCCAGGCATTACCTGTTGTTTGAAGTCAGGAGGCAAGAGAAAAAGATGGAACAGAAAAGAACACAACATGAGGAAAGCTATCCAGATGAGGAAGTCTATCCATAGAGCAACTTCTGCTAGTACAACAGCCACCTCCTCTGAGCTTCCATTCAGATATCAGCCAACAAGAGCGCAGTCCCAACCCTAGGAAGTGAATTGTCCTTTGTTGAGACTCACTGAGCTCAAGTCACTTGGTGATTGGGTTAGGCATGAAATCTGGTTATAATAAATGGGAAGAAATAAAATCCATGGTGGCAGATGGGTCTGGGCAAATATTCTGCCCATGAAAAAAAAACAGGCAAAGAAAAATATAGCTGTGGAGGAGAGGATCCCTAAAGCTGTCTGAGTTTCTTATGATGAAGAGAAGGACATGCTGGGCATTTAAAAGTCATGTACACTCAGAATGGAGACAGAAAGCTGGAAGGACTTTGCATCCTCCCTGAAGTCATAGTGCTTCCAAATTAACCGGCCCTAGAACTATCTATCTCTGGACATCTTATGTGAGATATTAAAGACCTATTTTAAGCCTCCATTGCTTTGAATCATCTCTTCCTTGTAGCCAGAAGTAGAAGAGTGGTGATGAGAAAATCCAAGCAGCAAAATGAGGCTAAAATGTGAGGCAGGGTGGCCGGTGAGCCTGGCAGGGTGGGTCTGGAGTGAGAAGAAGGCACACGTGAAGGAAAGTTTTATCACAAGGTCATCAGGGAGAAGGAGAGAACATGGGGGCGGGGGAGGTGCTGCAGGAAATGGAGGTTTAATGTTTGTGTAAATTGAAAGAAGGAATCTACTTGGAAATGAGAAAAAGCAAGATTAAAATGGAAAACACAGCCCCAAAGCTATTAATACCCAACAGATCCAAATTGAAAAATAAAAGCGATGGGTGAAGCATATAGTTCTCAAAATGAATTCGTGTCATAAACCATTAACATCAGCTCTACCTTATTACCTGTAATTCCAGAGAGAGAGGCCATAAGCAGTGCAGGGAAGATATCTGATTGGAGATCCGTGAGAGCTCTGCTCTCTGGCCAGCCCCGCTCCTTCCTCCTGTGACCATCCACACTGAGCATCCTTCTCACTCCCTATTCAGAGGCCCAATGAGACCCCAGCACTGCCCTTGCCCAGAAAAGACCTTAAACATCAGCAAATGCTATTGCTAAGAAACTCTGAATCAAGAGAATTCTTGGTAAAGTCATAATTTCTTCTCTCCCCCTTTGATAGTCCCTTAGTAGACTTCCAAAAGTACCTTGTTCCTATCAGTGCACAATAATGTTGATGAGAAATGTGTCAGCTGAGTTCTACCCTTGGGTGTCAGTCACCGGAAGTAGTGACTTTAGGGCACGTGCAGGAGAAGTGGCAAGCTAGTGTGAACTGTAATGTCTTTAAACTTCTTCAAGACCTCCCTCCACCAGTGCTACACACTTGACCACATCTGTGTTTGTGCTTCTGGCATGTCACAATGCAGAGCAGTCCTAACGACTTGTCCTTTGGACACTTAAATCCAAGCTCTGCCACTTTTCTGACATAGGACTTAGGGGAGGTCTCAATCCAATGAGGTCTCACCTTCCTTGTCCACAAAATTACAGAATGTAAAAGTGTTTGAGTATGTAGAACAGTAAGTAGCATGTTGTAAGAGCTCAGGCAAGGTTGAGTTTTCAGCAGTGGTCTCCCAAACCCTCATGGCCTTTTTTGAGCTTGCTCTTCCCCTTCTAGGAAGGGCTTGGTGTCTGTAGGGTACATGAAATCTGGTGTTCAGGCTCATCTCCATCCTTAAAAGTATAGGCTCTTCCTAAGTTGAGAGATTTCCCTATAATGAAGCAGCTTCTGAAGTTTGAAGGCCACATGTTGTCGGCACAGGAGACTCAAGGAGGCTGGAAGCACATATATTGACACTTGCCCAGTCTCCAAGGGCTGGTGTTCCCAAAGCCCACACTCATTGCTTGAATCATTCAAGAAATAATTCAGAGTCTGCTTCTGTGGGAGGGACCTTCCCAAGCAGTCTAGCTTCATTAGGCTAACCTTAACCACACTCTTGTCAAATGAGGGATGCTGGACAACTCTTTAGCTGGTCTCTGATTCCACTCTTGCAAACAACAACCAGAATCACACAGTCCAGTCTATTGCCCAAACTCTTCAGGTTCTCCGAAGTGACAGGAAAACCAAGTCCTTAGTTGGCCTTAACATCCTCATGTGATCTCACCCAATCTTCTCTCGCTACTCTTCTTCAGTACATTTCTTCGCCTCTTTAAATTTGTTTCCTCACCTATAAAATAAAGAGGGTAATGCTAATGGAAGATCCAACAGGATAAAACAAAAAAACCTATTGCACCCAGCCAGATTTCCCGTTATACTTGGGCTTTTCAAAATCACTTCCTTGTCCAGCAGATGGGCTTTGTTTTCTGTAGAGGAGTAACTTGTCTTCCCTTCAAATGGAAGTGCTACTGCATTTCTTCGTCTCTATTGCTCTTTAATGTACATGTGCGTGCGCATGCACACACACACACACACACACACACACACACACACTATTAGTTTCACCAGAGTTATACAAAGCATGAACATCGTGTACTAGCAGAAAATACGTTCTCCCTGCACAGAGTTGCAGAGCATAGTAACAGGCTGCCACAGCCCTAAAGCTAGCCTGTATGTCCTCACTTCTAAGGACTTCAGTGGCCCCTGAGGATTGTTACCTTCCTCCACAAGCCCACCCCCAGTGCATAGCCCCACTCCTCAGCTGGCCCCACTCTCTGCCCCAGGACACACACACCCTGAGCTATCTGGTCAACCTCAAGGGACCACAAGAAAGGTCCACTCACCTCTGTGCCTAAATTTGGAGCATGTATGCCTGGTTTTTGTTTTTGTTTTTATTTCATTTCCTTTCATTTTGTTTCATTTTGTTTTGTTTTGCACAACACCCAGGAAATTCTTCAAAAAAGTCACAGTTAGTTCACCATCAATCTTCAGGTGAGAAGAGCTCTTAACTTCTTCTACAACCTCTCCTCCAGATGTGAAAGTCACTTTACTCTTTAAGGAGGATCTCTTCATTGTCAGAGGGATCATTCCAGGTTTGGATATTTCTACTAGTCAACTCTTTCTGTTTTCGTCAGTATTGAGGATTGAACTTAGGGCTTTTGCCCTGAGCTACATTTCCAGGTCTTTTTTTTTAATTAGAGAAGTTTTTAATGGAAATAAAGAGAAGAAGAAAAAAAGGCTCCTAATTTCTCCAGAAGGAGAATCTGAAAAGTGGAATTTGGGCGTGGTCCTTTGCTCAAGAGCTTTTTATGAATAAACATATCCCAAGTAGCTCTGTGCATTTAAAATGACCAATTAGAACTCATGCTCTCTGTTATGATTTGTGTCTAGAAGTCCCCTCAAAGCCTCATGCAGTCATGGGGGTGGGTTTTTTTGGAGGCAGCTCAATATACAGTTTGTGATTAGTTCCTTGTGTGGTGCTAGGATTGGGGGTACGAGTGCTACATCCCTCCGAGGACAGGGTAGCCTGCATACAATATAAGGGAGGAAAAGAGGCTTGCTCTTCACTTTTGCTCTTGTTGCTTCTGCTACTCACCAGGAACTGTTGCTCCTGTGCCACGCCATCCTGCCTTGGAGCCAGCTATGGACTGAACCCTCCACAAACCATGAACTGAATAAGCTTTTCCCCCTTTAATTTTGGGTGTTGGGTATTTTGTGTCAGCAACAAGAAAAGAGTAAATAAGACTCTCTTACTCAGTTACTCAGCATGTAGGAGTTACAGGAAATTTAGATTTTAGAGGAAAACTGATTGTTTTGCATTTTAAGTTCATGCAAACTCAGGAGGTTAGTAGGAACTGGTTGCAACTCCCTTTGGTATGGAGGAGGTGGCATTCCATGTTGCCTGAGGAAGTTCATCCTGGGTCTAAAGTCTTAATTCACTGCCTATTCTTATTTAATTCCTACAAATACGGTTGATCACCCAAATCTACCTCAGGCTCTTCCTCTAGCTAAGTGCCTTATTCAAAAGCTAACTATATAAACTATTTTTACATCTCCCCATACTGAGGAAGTATCCCTAACTTCCATTAGGAGAGAGGGGACAAAGACAGACTCTAGCTACCTCTTGCTGAAAGGGTTCAATGTAGGAGCCGAAAGTCACAAATTCTCTCCAGAGAGTTAATCTAAGGGGACTTTAATAGAAGTCACAGTGAGATTCAGCAGTTATGGACCATCTTCAGAGTTTTTATTTTGAGAGAGTTTCTCACTAAATCATTACATTGCCCAGGCTGGGGACAAATTTGCAATCCTGCCTTAGCCTTCCAGATTGCTGGGATTACAGGTGGAGGCCACCATGTCCAGCTTCTACTAGGCAACTCTTCATCAGCACCCAAAATATATTTCTCACTGGGACAGCAGAACAGATCTCAAGCTGAGTTAGAAGGCCTCTCAGCTCTGAGTCCCAGTGGCCCTGGATGTGTACCTTATGGTATTGCTCCTCATGTGATCTCATTAATTTCTGCCTAGTTCTTGTTGTCTTTCTTACTTCTAGCAGACTTTGAGCTCCTTGAGAACAGGGGTCATGTCTTCTTAATCTAATGCTCCATAGAACAGTTTTTAAAAAAGAAAAAATGTGGACTGTAGGGTTTCACACATGAGAGTTTGCTGATCTGAATTCAAACACATTGGCTGTGAAACCCAGACAAGGGATTTAATTTCTTTCTATCTCCTTTTCTTGTCTATAAAATGAAAGCAATGATCCCTACTATATAATGCTGTTGTGCTTAAGAAAAATAATACACATACAGGAGAAAGGAAAGAAACTAGCAGTGGCTGAGGATTCAAGGCAGAAGTTCTATCAGTGTTCATTGTCCCCCATTTTTTCTCATCCACTCACTCACCCCTGCACAGGGGATGTGCTCAGCGCTCCTCTCATTCAACTCCATTCCTTGGTCTCCTATCAAACCTCATCAATTACACTGAGTGCTGGGATGAAACAAAGAACTGGGTACACTCCTGGTCTTTAAAAGCTTTGCATTCTTCAGTGTCCAAAATGAGGACAGCATGCTGTGCAAGGACAGAGGTCAACTCTTTCCACACTCCAAGTTCAGAGAAAGCATCTGAGAGGAAATAACATCAAAGAAACAATGGAAGGTTGAACCAGACTTTGCCAGATCAACTAAAGGACTGAGACATGTTCAAGGGCGGATATGAAAATGCAGAGATTAGCAGAAACCTAATTGTACCAGACCTTGTAAGGCAGAATAATTGGCCAGAGGTATTTTGCTTGTCTGAGTAAATAACAAAAACTAAACTCTGACTAGGTGAAGACACAAAAAGAAATAATTTGTTTGACCATCTTAGAATGATATACTAAATAGCTGCAAAACTAGAAAAAATAGCCTCAGAATTGGGCTTCAAAGACTGGGACAGTGGCCTAAAGATCCCAGGGCACTTCTCCCCAACATCTTCTATCTTTACCAGCTTCATTATTCAGAATAGCTGTACTGAAGTAGTAGGGGAGATCTGTCCCAGATCTCTAACTCCATTTTCTGTTAGTCTGTCCAGCCCAGTAGGAAAAATATATATATATTTATACACACATACACAGACGCACACACACACACACACACACACATACACACATTACAATCACCATATACCTTGTCCAGGGCAGTATCTGATTGGTTTTGCTTAGGTGACATTCCCTCCCATTGAATCATTTGTTGTGTCCTGAAGAGGACTTGTTCTGCTGGGTCAGTTCTAAGCCATATGCTCACCAGTGGGCAGAGACACTAGAATGGTCAGAGAGCTACCCAACCATGTGAAAGAGTTTATTAAGTATTTAGTGGCTGAATCAAGTTTCTAAAGTCTCTGATAGCTCAAGACATCGTGGCTGAATCACAAAGTTTAAAGAGGGAGAATCGATCATGCAGCTCCGGACTATTCTGAGGTCTAAACACAAAACCTGCTTGCTCTGTGATCTTCATTTACTTTTCTGAAGATATTTTCCTGAGGGGGTTCAGAGCTGGCTGTCTGACCTTAGAAAAATCTAACTTCCCCGAGGTTTTCTGCTGTCATTATTTTGGAAAGTAGAGAGAGGAGGACAAACTGTTCTCCAGCTACCAGAAATTAGGGGACTGGGTCTTCAATCCAGTGATTATCAAAGCTAGGGAAGGACAGGTATGTCACCACAAGATTTCCCTCTCTCTGTGCCAAGAGAAGAAAAGGCATTTATGCTCTACCTTGCCATGTGGCCACATTCCAAGGGCTGCTTGTCACTTTCATAAATTTTTCTTTTCTTTGTTTTTTTTTTTTTTTTCTTTGAGCCATCTGGGGCAGAGAAAAGGAGTCTCACTGAGTTTCAAGTGTTTTTTCCTGAAGGCAAAAATGAGTGCCTTAAGCAAGGACATTGTTCGGTTTTTCAAGGTCATGGAAGGGTGGAATTCAGGGTTACTGTGCCTGGTGGGTGACGGTGCATGGGTTGTCCTTGTACACATGCAGGTGCACGTACAGAAATGGGCAGGGGGTGCTGCATATGCCCCAGTCCCATCCCCGAGCCTTCCTCAACATCCCGATGTCTTCCCCTTACTCTCTTCTGGGCTGGATGATTTTAGACTAAAGTCCAGACATGCAGATTCTAGTCTTCCTCTAAACTGTGGCTTTCAATGAGCCACAATAACCCTCTGGAGACTATTTTCATATCTGCAAAATGAAAAGAAAGAACACCATTCAGCTCTCTTCGTAGTTTCTCTATGACCAAATACTGTACACCATCTCCAGTCATTACACATTTATCAACATCTACTTTGTGCAAGACACGATGGAAAACAATGAGGACCACCAAGCACTGAGATTTACTATGACTCGTGCATTTGGTCCAAAATGACTTACATAGCGCTCCTCAAATTCCCATCAACAAGCAGTGAGGAACACAGGGTCGTTCTCCAACTTTGCGCTCAAGGAAACACGCAGAGTGGCAGAGCCAGGAGTCCACCACAGCACAAGTAGTAAGACTCAATTTAAACATTGCTTATTTGGATCTGGTGTGTAATTACAATCCATTATAAATACCTAAATAGTATATGGGAGAACAAAGCACAGCTTCTGTCCTTGAGCTGCTTTTCCTCTGGGCCACAGGAAGGGTTGGAAACCATCACTGTTCTAATTATGTTTCTGTCTGTGAATGCAGATTGCAGTGGACACTTGTGAGGGGACTGTCCAAGCCTAGGATTCAGAAAATATTTCTTGGGTCAAGTCAGTGACAGGAGAAAAGTTTTCTGTAAGAGGATGAGGCCTGCTTTTCTCTCCTTCAAAGCCATAGGTATCTTTGCTTGCTAAGCATGGGCACAGGTGGCAATGCAGCGAATCTACAGACTCCATGATTTCCTGGGGTGTTGGAGGTTTTTGTTTTCATTTTCCCTAAGTTACTTTCTTGTCATCTTTCAAGGCTCAGGTAAAATTTTGTCTTTCTTTAGTGGTTCTTACTTCACTCCCTCTGACTCCTGAATAGAGTCCCCATTCTCATGATGTGTCTGTCCACGTTGGTCTCACACTGTACCGTGCCTATGCACAGCTTCCTTACAACAGCCGTTTGTCCACTGCAGCACTGATCCATCCATTGTTCCGCCAAACTGTGAGGTCCTCAGTGCATACCTCAGTACTTGGGACGTAGTGGGAGCTTATTAAAAGTCTGTTGAATAAATAATTAAAATTTGAGCAGTAAGTATGTCATTTTATTCAACTCTTACAACTACTATCTGATTGTAAGATTTCAATCAATCAATGAATGGTCAAATCCAGGGAAAAAATTTTTGCATGTTCTTGGCTGTCTGCATATATCCTTGACAGCTCCTGTAACTCAAATTTTTATTCTTAGTCTTTGTGCTAGGCAGAACAATGGCCTCTGCAACATGTCCTCTCCCAATCCCTAAAACCTGTGAATATGTTACTTTATATGAAAAAAATGGCTTTGCATTTGTGACTAAATTAAGGACATTTAGATAGGGATTACCCTGGCTTATCCCAGTAGAGCCAATGTAATCCTAAGCACTTTTATATGTGATAGAGGAAAGCAGGAAAGTCAGAGTCAATACAAGATGAGAAGATGCAATGCCTCTGACATTTTCATATTGAGTTTCATTAATATATAATTGACAAACAAAAACTGGACCTACTTCATGTATACATTTTGATGAATTTGGACATATGTACACACTCAGAAAATCATTATCACAATCAGTGTTTAAAAGGGGGAGTGGGCATTTGGAAACTTCTAGAAGTATCACACTTCTGGCTTTGAAAATGGAGAAAGAGATCATAAGCCAATAAATGCAGGAAACTTCTAGAACCTGGAAAAGGCTAAAAAACAGATTCTCCTCTAGATCTTCCAGAAGGAGTATGACCATGACAATATCTTCACTGTTGCCCAGAAGGCTATTCAGACTCCTCACCACAGGACCTCCATGGCAATAAATTTGTGTCATGTCAAGCCTCTAAGTTTGAGCTAATGTATTACAGTAGCCATTGGACACTGATGCAGTCCTATTTTCAAACTTTATATAAAGGCAGCTTCAATGATCTCCCCTAAAATTCAGCCAGATAGCTCGATATGTTGGTTTCCTTCTCTCTTTTGACTTATTCTCAGTGAGTTTTCCAGGCTCGATTCTCTTGTTGTCATAGAAATTGCAAAGCATTTTATCCCAGATACTGTGCTGTTTATAGAGGAATTATCCATTTTAATTTTGACAAGAACATTCTAGCACAGTGATTACCATCCCATCTAATGGGTGGGGAAGTTGTGGTTCAGCAAAGTCCCAACCCTGCTAAGCTCTTAGAACCCTGGTCTTGCCTGTTAACCTTCAGGCTGCACCTCATCCTCACTTGCTCCTTCCTGTCTTCCACTGCTGCTCACCCCTCAACTTAGCAGAGCTGGATCTACATCTGTTACATGGAGACCTGAGTGCTTTTTTATTCTGGTTCAGATTTTGCAGATGGTGAGATGACAAGGGAGATAACTTAACAGAGCCTTAGTTTGGAGTAATGATACCATGGAAACAGGCAAAAGCTGCATGATTTGTTCTGTTTTGACTCTTTTAATTTGGATGGCTGGGTATAAATCAGTACTACACAGCTGCATTCACAACTATTTGGGATAACCACTATAGAGATTTAGAAAGGTGAAGACATTTGCCCAAAGCCACCAACTTCAGCAAAGGCTGACCAGGGAATTGAATTTAAGTATTCTTGCTTGCAAAACTTCCCTGCTCTGTGGGTTTTATATAACATGTTGGAATCAACATTTGCATTTTTACTTATACCAGTGGTTTTCAAATTTGCATTCTAAAAACCAGCTACATGAGACTTACAGGAGAAGTTTTCAAATGTATGGAGTCCTTAACTCATTTTTTTTTTTTGGTTTTTTGGTTTTTCTCCGGTACCGGGAACCAAACTCACGACCTTGCGCTTGCCAGGCAGGCGCTTTTGCCGCTGAGCTAAATTCCCAGCCCCTGGAGTCCTTAACTCATGCTGAGACTTTGATTCTCTTAGTCTGGATCTATTTTTGAGAATAGGTTGTTGTTGCTGTTCTTGCTGTTGTTTTGGAGCTCCTCAGGAAAGCAGGATGATCAACCATGTTTACAAAATCAGACATAGATGCCAACTCCTATATTCTCAAAAAGGTGAACTGTACAGCTCCCCACCACCACCACTCCCATCTCAAATAGGATGAACAAGTTCTCTTGCAGAAGAGCAAATCCCTGAGAAGGCAAAAAGAAAAAAGAAAAAAAAAGCTGGAAATAGAGCTTATCCCCAACCCAGATGGTGTCATAACGCAGAAGAAGGTGCTGGAATCAGACACAGCCTTGTAGGAGATGTTCTACACCCTCCAGAAGCAAGTGGAGAATCCTCACCCAGGGCAGCCTTGAAAAATCTTCAATCATCCCTTGGAATGAGAGATGTCAAAATTTAAATGTTTGGCATTATCAAGTGTTGATGAGATATGGAAAATAAAAATGACTAAGAAGAAAAGAGATAAAAATTGATGTCACCATTCAGTAGGAAATTTCAGAACATGTCTAAAATGTTAATGCGTATATAACTGTGACCCAGCAAATAAGCTTCTAGATCCCATGCTAGAAGGAAACTTATGTAAGTGCAAACATTCAAGAAAAAATTGGAAACAACCTAAATGACATTCCAGGGCTGATGTGAAAATGTGCCTTAGATGTATTTTTGAGAGAGAAAAGCAAGTTTCAAACTAATACACACATATAGCTATGTATCTGCTGTGTATCTGTATGCACACAAAATGTATAATTTTATTCCTATTCCTTGTATTTACATAAAAAAACATTTTGGAATAGTAGTCATGAAAATGATCACAATCTTTCCCTCTGGGAAGCAAAACGGACCTGAAGATAAGGGTGGTCAGTGCAACCTTTTCTCTGTGTGATATAGATCCTTTTACTGTGATAATATAATCATGTTCACAGTTGCAAGTCATGACCTACTTATCACTGGAGTCTTGTCATCTCTTAAAAGAATCAGAAACCCTGAGCTTATGTGGTCATTCATTATAGTCTGTGCTAACGAGGGCATGCTTTTTATTGACACAAAACTATAGCAAGATTGACAGAGCATAGCTCATGTATCAGGTGACGTAGTAGGTACCAACAGAAATGGATGGAAAGCTACCTTTTTCTTTAAAGAGCTCACTACCTTGGGTGGTGGGAAAGAAGATATTTATACAATTAAATCACCAATTCTATGTGATACAAGTTGTCATTCTTTTTAAAAGAAAAAATAGGCCTTCTTTCAAGAAACATTCCCTAAGCATCTTTAGTGCCAAGGTACTATGCCACACACTGAGGATATATAGATGGTTGAATATTTGTCTGTCCTTCAGAAATTCACCTATAGTGCTCCACTGATGCCTGGCTCAGGGCAAGAACCACATCCCGCTCATCTCTTTATCCCCTGGAGCATTCTGTGCTGTGCTTGGAGCATATCACTGACAGAAGCTTCATTGCCCTGGCGGGAAATAGGTGAATAGAGGAGTGAGCGAAAGAAAAGAGACACAAGCAAGTCTGAAATCTCAACTCTGGCAGCCCAAAGAAAGTTCCACTTTGTTCATTTTTAATTTGAGGGATGCACCAGGTAAAGTTGACAAGTTAGTAGTTAAAAATCTAAGCTTGGGGATCAGCTTGGAGCAAGAAATTGGAAATAATGGTGAGTCATACACTAGGTACAGTGTTGTAATTATGGGAGAGAATATGACTCCTAAGGACTGGGGGGGAGGGATATAGACAAAGCCTTACAGAAGATGGAGTTATATTAAATAAGAAAATGGAAGTAAGATAGAAGAATTGGAAGAACATCCAAAGGAGGTGGAGAAGAAACATTAAAAATTAGCTTTATAAAGCTAAGGGGGAAGGCATCACATTTACAATCAAATACTACATAGAGCTCAGGCACAAATAAAAGGATCGATTGGAAAGATCTGGGGGCAACTTGAACCATGGTTAAAAGTGCACTCTGACATCAGATTATTTATGTTTGACAGCAGTCTCCTGAATCTCAGCTATCCCACCTATCTAATAGGAATGAAGGGAAAACAAAACTTGCAATGTAGAAGCTTCCAAAGATGTAATATCCTAATGTGTACAAAATAACTTGGCACTTAGCCATCAGTAAATGAAATAAAAGTGATCTCCTTATCAATTAGAAGATCTTAGATGACTCTGGCAAAATGAGGTTTAATGAATTAAGAAGAGGGTACCAACACACCTGGGAACTCCCACCTACCTTCCTACCTTTGCATAATCCCCCTTCCTTGGGTGCAGATGAACCTGTAACTTGCTTCCGGCCAATAGAGTCTGGCTTGATTAGCTCCCTTAATCAAGGCAAAGGAGATAGAATGGCATCCTGTGACTACATTTCATTTTATCTGGTAAGACTCCAGCTTACCAGATAAAAGGGAGATGGTTTTCTGTGGGCACTGAGAAAGCCAAAAGAGATTTTATGAACTCTCTCTGGAGAATATCTTGTGGCTAGAACTGCAGTTAGTTTGAGGCTGGTTGTTAACAGCCCATCCAAAGCCCCAGTTGCAGAGCTGCAAGGAAAAGAATCCTGTCAGCAACCTGAATAAACACAGGCACAAATTCCTCCCCACTCAGGCCTTCAGACAAGAACGCAGCCCTAACTGCAGGCTGAGTAGAGACCCACTTGAGTTATGCCATCTTCTGTACTCTCTGGGTTCCAGCATCCCTGAATGCCAAACGGGATCGAGTTCAGGAGTCACACAGGAATCTCCCAAGTGTTGAGAGAATGTGTATTTCCAATATACTTAGATAATGAGGAAGGATGCAACATCCTTTGACTCTGCCCCTAGCCTTCCACCACCCATATTTGGAACGTGATGTGGGAGTTATGGGATGGATTTGTTCCAACCACATAGCCATGAACCAATCACATTAGAGTCTGCTGGGCTAATTATCTTACAATCCAGATGTTGTGGGTTGGTAAATCAAGCATTTTCCCAGAAGTCTACCTTCTTAAAAGGCATCTCCAGTTTTCTATTGCAGTGAGTTGCTGAACATTTTCCTGTTTCTTTGTTTACCAGTATTATAATCTTTCTCAAATCTCAAAGGCTCTCTAAATCACCCAGTTCCTCATCTTCAAAAATGAGAATTACTGTAATTCCTATCCTCACCAACAATCAGTATCTTGTACAAGCTAAGGAAATAATAAATGTGGAATGGACTACTAGGGTTTTAGTTAATAGTTTCATTGTTTTCTTTATCCTGGGAAGACCTGTGTAGACATCACCTCGCCTGAAAGAGATGGTCACAACTTTTGTGTGTTCCACACCCTTCATCTCTAACCTGAAAATCCTCCACCCGCAACCACTGTCCTTGGGAGCCCATAGGAGTCAGTATGTTGCAGCTGGAGTTATTAAGACCTGCCTTGGACTCAGAAATGGAGCACAGGATATATAACCTTGTACACATTACCCTTTGGGGGCCTCTTTTTTCTCAAAAATAGAAGTAAATTTAAACAATTTACCTATTGTCATTACTTTAGGAATTCACTGAGATACTATGTGTGCAGGAAATGTCTTTCACTTCCTTTTAAATGTCAGACTTCCTCTTCCTACTGTTATAGTTGCAAACCCTACAACCATCATCTGACTTAGAGAGCATGACCCCAGCCCAAGGACTTCTCAGCTCAGAGCACCTTTCCTACAGCCCCATTCCAGATCATCAGACTTGTTGAGTTGTAGAACAGGCCTCCCTGAGCTTGCAGCCTGCAGCCCAGCTATTTCTGTGGGCTGCTTGCCAGGCTGGCTCCCAGCAAACTCCCTCAGCTGTCGGAACAACTCTCATTGTCAAAACTTTCTGAGAAGAGTCATTAGTTTCAGAAAGATGGGAAAGGAAGGATGTTTTGCCTGGGGCATCTCTTTGAAAAGGTCTAACTTTCTAAAATGGTAAATAAGCCAGACTTCTTTTCTGGGGGTGCACAAAGGGCAGGAAGAGCTCAGTCAGGGGATGACCCCCGGGAGCCAGCTGCTGTTCGAGACATCATTACTTCCCGAAGTTTTATCCCTTGCTCCTCCACTGTACGTGTGCAGTGCAGCCTGGGAAGCAGCTCTGAGAGGAGCCTGCACAGCTCTGATTACACAGGCAAGCTCTGCACTGAGGATTTTATTAGGTGGAAGGGGGGGAGCCAGAATACTAACTGAGGGGGAGAAAAGCCCTTCTGCCTTTAGATAAAGGCAAAAATTATTTTATAAGCGTCTGGAGCAGCTAAGCTTGTGAAAGGTTACTATACTATTCAGCACCACTCCTAATCTTCGGTTTGCAGTACCCACATTTCTGAGTCAGCGTGTGTAGATGCCAGTGTGATCAGGGGAAGGCAGATTAGGCCTAACAAGATAGAACTGAAAGTCTTAGGTTCGCTGTGACAGCCTCCAAGTTCAGATTCCCTGCCTCTCTGCTCTGAGGTCTAAATTTTAGGGTCTAGTTACTTCTTACTTAAATCCCATGAACTCGTGTTCCCTGGCATTCATCTTTTATCCTCCTTTCTCCAAGAATAAAATGCTCTGGAGCCCAGCAGCTTCCCCCTTTGTGACTTAAGATGAACTACCAGCAAGTAATCGTCTCTCCTTTTAAGAAAGAGCAGCTGGAAGAATGAACGAGGAGGGAGGAAATAAATGGGCAGAGGAATCCTGCCTTGCTAGAACTGTAAAAGCTGCCAGCAGAGCATTGCCTGTGAATTCAGACCTGGTAGGCAGATAACGCACCTCAGCTTCTCACTTCTGTAGGTGTGGGTGCAGCAAGTGCCCACGAGTTGGTTCCACACGGTGACACTTAGATTGATCAGTTCTGCATCCCCGTTTCTCTCACCCACTGCCACCAGTCTCCGAGTTCAATTCACTCAGCTCTCATGTTGTTCCTCAGGCCTGCACTCTTTCCTTCCTTACCGGCAGGGCTCCACTATCCTCCACTGCAACTCCCCACCCCAAGAACTCTAGCTCCTACCCACTATATTCCTACTTCTGTCCTTCCCCCAGGACATCCTTAAGATCATTTTCCCAGAGATGCTGTGGTAGCATCTTCTATCTTCCTCAAATGTTTGTTGAGCACCTACTATGTGCTGGCACCATGCTTGACAATGAGGGCAGTTGAAAGAAAACAGAGTTGTTCTCTGTGAGTGTCTGAATTTTGATACCCTAAAATTCTTGTGTTAAAATCCTAACATCGGGGGCTGGGGATTTAGCTCAGCGGCAAAAGCGCCTGCCTGGCAAGCGCAAGATCGTGAGTTCGGTTCCCGGTACCGGAGGGAAAAAAAAAAAAAAAAAAATCCTAACACCCACTGGCTCCAAAGATGACTGTATTTTGATACAAGATATTTCAAGAGGTATTTAAGGTAAATGAAGGTCATTTGTGTGTGCCCTAATACAATATGACTCTTGTCCTTTGACACAGGTAGGCATAGAGTGATGAGCATTTGAGGACGCAGAGAAAATAGCCATCACAAGCCACTGAGCGAGGCTTCTGAAGGAACCAAGGTCACTAACATCTTGATCTCAGACTTCTAGCTGCCAGAATCATGAGGTTTGGTTATAGCAGCCCAAGAAAACTAGGGCACCATCTCATGAACCTTATGACTCAGTGTGGGAGATAGTTATATGGTCATCAAGTTGCATGCAAAACTAGGCACAGAGAAGTAAAAATGATTAGGATGCAGTATGTATATGTACAATTTCCCAGGATGAATGGAATTATTATTTCTCATACATATACCCTAATAGAGAAGAGTGTCATGGAGGACAACATATATTAAGGTTAGAGCAGGTATGTAAAGGGTAGAGATGTGTATATCATATTGATCTAAAAATAGGAGCATAGACTGTGATGTGGTTTTAGACACAGACATTGATAAAGCACATCAGACCTGCTCTAGTCAGGGATGTGATCAGGAATGCCTTCCTTTAAAAATCAACATTAGAGTCAACATTTAAAGAACAATATGGTCAACTAAAAAAAAATACATGGCAGAAAAATTTTCAGCTAGAGAAAAGCATTTGCAAAAGCTCCTAGGGCTAAAAGGAGCAAGATAGGAGGAAAGAGCAGCTGAGTGTACAGCGGAGAGAGAAGGACACAGGGCAGGGGTGAAGCAGGGGAACATGAAGGAGAGCAGACAGTTCTCATGCTCTGAGCCCCTCACTGCCTGTAGGCTAATGTTCAAGGTCTCTGACACAGCCTAGGAGGCCCTTGACCAAAATAGCTTCCACACTGATCTCTCCGTGGCCTGTTATCATTGCTTCTGTCAGCTTTTTCAAGAGTCCCTGCTATTTAGGAGTTGCCCAATAAGTGTGTGATGCATAGATGAGTCAAACTACATCAAGTGGAAGGTACAATCATTTCATCTCTCATTATTTAGAGAAAAGGTTGTCGACCTTCTATTCTAAAAAAGAAACAAACATGAAACACCTTCAATTTTGTGTACCAAAGGGCAAAATAAAAATTATTAAATACAATTACTTAAAATATAAAGACCATCATTCACTCATAGCCCATAAAGTCCAACATCCAATAGGCAATCAGTCAGTCAATCAATATACATGACATGATCAGATATCAGACAGGGTATGTGACTTGGAAAAAGTTACAAAGCATGTTGGCATCTTCAGTTTCCCTGGCTCCTAAAATTACTATCATGTCTGTACCTGGCTTCGATTACCAGGTTGACTGCTATTTAGAGGTGTGGCTGTGAGCAAATTACTATACATACCCTCTCTGGGCCTCAATATATCCATCAATAAAATTGGCATAATGACTATTCTACATTTCCTAGGGATCGTATAGCAAATTGCCACAAACTGGGTGGCTTAGAACCAGGAAAAAATCATGATTTTATAGTTATAGAGGCTACAAATCTAAAATCAAGGTGTTGGCAGGGTTGTACTCCCTCCAGAAGGGAGAAGGTTTGCTTGCCTTTTCAGCTTCTGATGCTCCAGCTTCCCAGTAAGACCTTGCATGACTCTAGTCTCTGCCTCCATGAACCTTTTTCCTTCTGTGACTGCACCTCTTCTTATAAGCACACCTCCCATTGGATTTAGGGCTTACCCAGAGAATCACTCATGCTCCCATTCTGAGATTCTTAACTTAATTTTACCCACCGTGCCTCCTTTTGCAGGTGAAGTCACATTCACAGCAACTGAAATGGCTTATCTTTGGGAGTTATCATGCAGTGCCCTATAATAACTATTGTATACACCCTACAGGGCTGATACAAACATTCTGTTAGCTAATCGGGCTTAACACAATTTCTGGCATGTTTCAAGCAATCAATAACAATAACACCTAGTATCTTTAGCAAAAAACATACGTTGAGCATTTACTGCATACCAGTCCAATATGGGCATTTTGTATGGATTCTGTCATGAATTCTCATAATGGCCTCAGAGACAAGAGTACCATCAACCCCATCATATAGACAGCAGGTGAAGTCACATAGACTCCCATCATATAGACTCTCCAAGCAGTTTTGCCACATGGCACTTCCTCCTGTCATCTTGGCATTGACTCTTCCATTCAAGGTCCATCCTTCATTAAATATAGCTCCCAGATTTCAAGGCATTGTTTTTCTGTTTTGCGCTTTGTTTTACTTTTTTCTCATGCTGAGAATGGAACCCAGGGCCTCATGCATGTTGGGCAAGTGTTCTACACTGAGTTGCATCCCTATCTCTTTTTATTTTATTTTTGAGATAAGGTCTTATAGTTTCCAAGACTGGCCTGGAACACCTGCCATGCTCCTGTTCTGCTTTCCTCATAGCTGGCATTTCAGACATGCACCACCATGCCCAACTCAGACAGCTCTGTGAGGGGTGCTCCTCATGGCATGTCCAGAACACATTGCTGGTCCAGCTGGGGTGAGTAAAAGCTTTACACATGCTGTTGCTTCCTGCATGAAGCTTTGGCAGAGGCAGAAGGGGAACTTTTAAAAGGTTTAATTGCAGGAAGACGCTATTGCCGCAAGCACTCACAATCCTTTTCTCTCTTGCATTTTTTATACAGCTTCAGGAGATGAAAAACAGAAAACTCTTCCCCCTCCATGCATAAGTCAATGAATCTCATGCAATCCTCCTCTCCCCTGCCCTCCACACAAGAATATTAATTTAATTAAGTTCATAGTGGCAGATTTTACAGCACAACTCTGTGGGACCTTGAGTTACCTCACATGAATCCCAGCACCCAACCTAGAAAAGAAAGAAGATATTGCCTGCTCCACCTGGGACTTCTAGGTAGGTTATTATTAGCAACACAGGCTGGAAACATAAATCCCTTATTGAGGAAGGGAAGGGTTTTATTCTAAAACTCAAAACTTTGTAGAAAAAAAAAGAGAATACCAGGGTTCTCATCACAGTAATGCCTCCATACCTCATCTGTGACACAGAAGTAATTGGAGAATTAAATGAAATGATGGATAGGGAAATAAGCTGGCACACAAAAATTTGATAATTTTTGCACCAGGTATGGTGCTGGACACTTATAATCTCAGCACAGAGAAGGCTGAGCAGGAGGAGCACCACAAATTCACTATGTAGCCTGGGTTACATAGTGAGTCCAAGGTCAGCCTGAATGACATAGGGAGAACCTGTCTCAAAAAAATAACAATAGTAATAATCTTTGTATATTTCTCAAATATTTCATCTCCTTCATCTCATCCTATTTTCTATCTAAACAATGAAAGAGTTGTACTCCAGGCTGTCTCAGTGTACCATCCCAGATTTCCCTGGTTTAGAAGATGTAAGAACTCCCTTAACCCTTTATGTCACTCTTCACCCAGAAATGACAGTCCCAAGGCATGAGGTCAAGAAAACATATTCTCTCTCATTCCTTTTTCCTCTGTCTCTCAGAGGCCTCAGAACTCTATTTCCTGTTCTTCACCCAAGCTACGCAGAGAGATTTCTGTCAACAAGCAAAGCTTTCTGAGTAGCTTCTCCATGTCCACCTCAAAGATAAATGGAAAGGAGATAAGACCACCCCAGACTGTCACATAAAAAGGAAGTAGAAAATGGTTTCAAATTTTGAGGTACTGTTAACTCCAAAAGCAGAAAACCATCCACAGGGGGAATTAACATGTAGTAGAACAATGCTGAGAGGCTTCCTAGAGGATTGATATGGTTTGTGTTTGGGTGTCCCCCCAAAGGCTCATGCGGCCATGGGGCAGGCTTTTAGAGTTTGATTATGGGTTTGAGAGCTACACCCGCCCTGGGGTGGATAGTTCACATATGTAAGGGAGAGGAAAAGTGTGCTTGAGGCCATTCCTCCCCCATCCCACCCTGGTGTGTGCTTGTTGCTTTGCTGTGTTCTGCTGCCATGAGCTGTAGCCCTCTGCCATGTGCCACTCTGCCTTGTAATCTGCCAAATACGCACTGAAACCTCCACAAACTGTAAGCGAAATAAACCTTTCCTTCCTTAATTTTGGGCGTCAGATATTTTGTCCCAGCAACGAGAGAAAAGTAACCAAGACAAGGATGAAAGTCTGAGTTGTATGTAAAGGACAACTGATTAATTAATCATTTTCTGGGTGCTTATTACATACAGGAACTGTTCTAGCCATGAGTGATGCACTGATCAAAAAACCAAAGTCCTTAGTATCACAGAGGAAGAGAAAAAATGCACAGTGAACCCTCGAGTTATGACCAGCCTCACATGCAAGTGACTTGGGTTACAACTGGAATTTTAGGTTTACCTTACAACCAAAGTCTTGAGTTACGACCCGAATGCCAGTGCTTATGCAGTTGTAAACAAAGACTCGTAGTGCCAGAAAAGTGTATGTAAGTGTCAGTCGGGGCCAGATTCCTGACGTTCTTCTGGAAGGGAACTCTCCTTCCAAACAATAACCACCTTCCACTTCATCTTCCCTTCCTACCAGCTAAAGACATCAGCTTGAATGGTGAGTACAGTATGAATTTGTGGTTTCTGGTAAATGAGACACATTTTATAACTTTTGGTGAATGCAGCAGGAAAATTATTGATGTTTCTGGTAAATTACACACATTATGCAACCCTTTTTATTATGAAAAGGTTAGTTAAGGTGTGCTTTGGGAGGTTTGGAATGCGTGATGAGTATTGCCATTATTTCTTATGGGAAAAGGTCCTGACTTACAACCAAGTTGAGTTACAGCCAGCCCTCAAGAAAGAATTGAGTTCATAAGTCAGGGGTCCACTGTGCACAATAATTGAATTAGATAACTTACATGGGGATAAAATAAAATAAAATAATAAAATGGTGCCTTGCCTGAGAGCAGTGGGCTGGAGCCAATCAAAGTCCGGTGTCAATAATAGGACTTGAATTCAGGTCACTTTACTACTCCACACTAAGTGCCGAGCACTGAGTGAGCAGGACAGACAGTACTATGATGCCAGGCTAGTGGCGTGGGAGATCAGCATAATCCAGGGCAGATGGAAGGCAGCTTCTACACAGATTTTACTCCACATTTACTGAGCACCTACCGTGTGCCAAGTACTGAGCCAAATGTTCTTATCTTTCCATCTGGAGGCCAATGATTAATCTCCCTTGACAGTTCCAGACCCAGGGACCATCAACCCCATCCCTGGCTGAGAAACCCGTGACCATCGTGAGACATGCAGAGTCCAGACCAGAGCCTCGCACCGGCATCTGCCTCACCCTCTCCCAGTGCTGCTGAGAGAATCAGAGAGGGGCTCCCTCTCAGAACACCTCAAGGCTTCCCTGGGCTGACAGATGAGGGGGAGCAGCACTGTAACCTCCTTCTGGCTCTGGAAGAAGGGACACCATGAGTGGTACCACCTCCCCGTCACTGGTGTCCGAAGCATCCAGGTGCTCAGAAGTAGCCTCTTGCTGCTCCATTTCCTCCCAGGGAGGAAAGACAGGGGCTTCTTTGCCTGTTTCTCAGCCAGAACCATTGCACTGAAAAGCAACCCAAACCCGTCAAAGGGAAAGACAAAAGACAGGCTGCGTCCAGCGCCTCTGTTTGTTGGTTTGCTATAAAGTGAAACAGCTGCTCAGAAATGACAGGGCTTATTGAAATAAATTCCAACATTTATAATCAATTACATGGCCCTGTCTGAGAACCACGGCTTGATTTAAGAGCAATTCTAACAGCCGCTGAAGAGCTCGGTTTTTATCTCCCTTTAATCCTTCCCAGAACTTTCTCACATCTTCCCTTGTCTCTCCACAGAAACAAAAACAATCTCATGGAAAGGGTTTGTTTTCCTCTTCTTCTTCTTTTTTTAAATGTTTCCCCTAATCCAGCAGATTATGTCCCTGCTGTTTGACCTTCAGCAAGGCAGGTGAGTGGCTGCATTTGTTCCACAGACCTTTCCAGACCCAAAGTCTTAACTAAAGCCCTTCAGTGTCTGAGGTCATGGATGTCCTATCATCTCTGCCCAAAAGCGTAGTGGGCAGAGGAAGGACTTGCACATGTGTGAGAAGCCGCCGCTGGCTGGCTACATAGCACTAACCCTCCACGCCCTCTTCCACACGCAGGAAATACCCATCTACTTTGTTTCACTTTGATTACCTTCTGTAAGACTACTTAGCGTGAGTTCTGCACTCTCAAGAGATGACTAAGTGCACAATACAGTACTGCTGACTACTGATGCCCACAGCAGATCTCTAAAATTTACTGGTTATGATCAACTGAAAGTTTATCCCATTGACTAGCAAGTCCCTATTTGTGATGGTCAATGATATATGCTCACTTGACAGGGCTAAATGTGCGCACGCAGCTGGTAAAATGTTATGTAGAGGTGTATCTGTGAGGGTATTTCTGGAATAGATTCCACTCGTATCATGGACTAGGTAAAGCAGATTTGTCCGCCCCAGTGTGAATGTGGCAGACATCATCCAATCCACTATCCACTAACGGCCTGAATAAACAAGGCAGAGAAGTGTGACTTTGCTCTTTCTGCCTGAGCTGGAACATCTATCTTCTCCTACCCTTGACTGGGTTCTCAGGCCCTCAGGTTTGAACTGGACTCGACCACAGGCTCTGCTGTGCCTCCAGCTGGCAGAGGGCAGGTCATGGAACTTCTGAATTCCCACAATCACACGAGCTGGTCTCTCATAATAAATCTGTCCTGTTGGTTTTGTTTCTCTGAAGAACCCTAACTAGTGCCTCGCGTCCTCCTCCCTCAAACCCATGCAAACTACCATCCACTTTTTGATTCTATGAATTTTGACTATTTGAGATACATAGAAGCAAGATCTTGCAGTACTTGTCTTTCTGTGATTGGTTTATTTCCCTGAGAACAATACCCTACAGGTCTGTCCATGCTGCCCACAATGGCAGGATTTCCTTCTTTTCTAAGGCTGAACACCACTGCATTGTGGGTATGTACAATTTTTAAAATCCGTTCATCCATCCAGACACAGACACCGACCATCTCAGCATTATTTCTGTCACACAGGAGGGGTCACTGATCCAGGGAGAGGCCAACTGCACCCTCACTATCTGTAATCCTTACAGAATTCTATAAGCATAAACGCTGTGGACAGAGGGAAAATCTTCACAGAAAAATCTTTTTTTTTTTCTTTAAATAACCTGAAGGAAGTCAAGACCAATGGAACAAAATATAGAACAAGCATAATGATCATAAAAGCAAACAGTAACTGAGTACTTACCAATTTCCAGGCACTGCATTAAACAAACTGCATTGATTGTTTTATTTTGTCCTCACCAAAATATTGGGATTAAGACCCTCTATATTCTGGTCTCTATCATCCTCTCCTCCACACTCTACCACGTCCTGCACCCAAAGTCATGAGATCCTAGCCACACAGGTCTTTTCCTTTCAGTTTTCTGGACACACCATCCTTGTTTCCAATTCACACCCTTCACCTATTCAGCTCCTTCTGTCTGGAATCTTCCCTCCCCACCATGAATCCAGCATCTTTTCTAGTATCCCAACACCAGCTCTCTCGTGGCTTTTAGTTTAACGTTACTTCTCTCAGAAGTCTTGCAGAACCTCTTACAGGAAACATTCAGCCACCACCTTCACTGTCACTTATTTTTTCTTGTTAAGATACACTACAGTTTTCCAGGGTGGGTTGGTTGTGTATGTGTGTTTCTTTGCATGTAGTTATATATTTTTATTGGCCTGATTTATTGGGGGGGCTGTATTTGGCATTTTTATCAGACTGTCGGTTGAAATCCTTCTTCTTTCATATTCTAGAATGTATGACATTGCATTCCCATTTCCTTATCTATAAAATGGCGATAATTGCAGCACCTACCTCATGGGCTATGTAAAGATTAAATGCATTTTGTGCAGAAACTGAGCACAGGGCAAGTGCTTTAGAAGTATTTTTCACATTTGTTGCCACATCTATGGCTGTTTCTCCTTAGCTCCAATCCCTGCACTAGTAATCTGGCATGTAGTAGTCACTCAATAAATGTGTGTGGGATGAATTCTATTCCTTTGTGCTTACTTTCTACACTGGAAATTGCAGTACAGTGAAACTTTCTTAATTGGCATTAGTGGGGGTGGCAGAGAATAGCCAATACAACTAATAGAAACACTGAATAATTGCCTTTTGGGGAGGCAACTTCAGTGAATAGATAAAAATGACCTGTAATTCCCCAGCTTTTCTTCTTTTGTATGGGAAAGAACGAATCCCAGGTGCTTCAAAATAATTTGTTCTCTTAAACAGTGTAAACATCACCGGGGCCATCTGTGTGCATTATTGATTTTCCCATTTAGCGTATCCTTTTTAGACCATACAAAGAAGACTTGAGCTGAAAATTCTCAACCAACTCTCCAAGGAAAGGAATCTCTGAATCTTGTCTTGTTCTATCCCTTCTGATCTCACTTTAACCAGCCAGGTGACCTTCAGAAATTGGCTCTACAGAGCTCCAGAGAAAAGGTGCTTTCATCACTGGGCATCGACACTGGCAAGATGGTGAGTGCACGTCATAAGACGTGATTCCGATGCCTGGCGCCTGGGTGTAAACCCGGTCTCCGTGACCCACTGTGCAGTCTTGGACAGATTACTGAGTCCGCCTGTGCATCCATTTTATCATCTATAAAATGGGCATCAACACAGTTCCTACCTTGCAAGTGGGTATAAATTAATATGCAGAAGGTATTAAGCCTAATGCTTTGTATAATGACGATTCAATATACTGTAACTGTTACTATTTCCAAAACAAACAAGCATAGTAGCGCACGACCTGGAGGGAAAAATAGAAGCCACCGAAAAAAGTCCACACCCAGCTCTGACACATGTTTAGCAGATGCATGTTTAGGCAAATTGGTCATCATTTTTGGGTCATCGAGTCATTCATTCCATGATGACAGTGGTCACACTTACTGGGAGGGGGTGTCAAGAGGATTAAATACAATGACATAGGATGTGCTAATTGAGAGCTATCAGTAGTCATGACATAAGAAGTTATATGAAGGTCATGGCTTGTATTTAAACAGACATTTCAGTTATTTAGCAAAGGACACACCAAAATACACAATATAAACATTCAAGATCTTGGGCTGGTACCTGGTAAGGATCCACGGAGTAATAGTGCACACGCATGAGGGCAAGACCAACTGCTACCCGGTTTGTCCACCTGGCTGGCCAACAGGAAGCCAGCCTTTCTGGTGGTGGGGCTGGAACACAGGGGGACAGTGGACACCATATTCTGGCTGAGGCACAGCAGCATTAGTGGGATTCAGATGTCCAGCAATCAGTGTGGAAGTGAGCCAGCAATGCACAAACCATCAAGGGCTTTTCAATGGTGCAGTGGCGAGTGGACCCCACCTCAGCCTTCAAGGCTGCTCATGGCCTGACCTTCTGCTTCACCATCTCCCTGTATTCCAGAGATACTAAGCTGCCAGGGGAAGGTAAAGAGCCCTAATTAAATCAAGACCAAGATAATGGATACTGGGGAAGCCACCACAGCACTCAGGAAAGTCTTGAGAAATTTTGTCCCTTTTCAGGCGACAAAACTGAGATATAGATATGCTAAAGTCCCCCAGGCCACATACTTCCCAAAAAGCCTGAATCTAAAGCAAATTACTCCCATTCTGGAAATATAACCATGCTGCCTTTTGTGTGTGTGTGTTGGTTCAGAATTCCAGCTTCATTCCTACCACAGGTCCTTTGCATGTCCTGTCTCTACCACAGTCCTCACCATCCCCTCAGCTTGCACTCAGTTAATCTTTATCAGCTGTGTCACCTCCACACTCAGGTCAAATCCCCCATCAGACTCCCTCAAACTGGCCTCTCATAGTTGTGATTTTACACATTTCCACATGATTATTTGATTGACATCTCTCTGCCTCATCAGATAGAGGCTAGGGCCTGGCTAGTTCTCAGCCCAGTGCTGAGCTCATACAGATATATGAATAGCTAAGATAACTGTACTCTGAATTTCTATTGGTTCATTGAAAGGAACAGTTAGTGCTTGTATTGTTTGATCAGTTTTGCCTGCCTATACCTGGTAATCTAAGCAGCTACTTTGAAGATAACAATATTCAATACAGTATAATAAGAAATGCTAATTTCCTATCATCTTGTTTTGAAATTCTGTATCATTTTCATTGGGCTTCTTTTCTCTCTTTAAAATAAAAATAAAATATATAGAGAGATAGAGATGTGAAATCAAAGAGCAAAAGAAGACATAGAGGAATGAGTAGAGGAACGAAAGAACAAATGAATGATTACAACACCTTCATTTATAATTAAGATAAAAAATAAACCTGCAGAAACGGGGGCCCTGGGCCCTGGGCCTCTCGCATGCCTGTGAGTGTGCTGTGCGCCCGCACATGTTCTGGGCTGAGAAGACTACTTCCTGCAACTCTGGGGGTTTGCGGTGGGCCAGGCGGAGGGCAGGAAGGAACCTTGTGAAGGCTTCCTCCTCCAGGAGGAGAGGGCTGGTGAGGTGGAGGGGGGGTGGAGAGGGAGTCACAAACAATTTCTGCTTTAATTAGAGCTCTGTCGGCTTCTGTTAGCCCGGGTGTTTGTTCCCTTGTGTGTGTCAGGGAATTTGGAACTGACCCCAAGCTTGTGAAATAATTAGTACAATAGTGCCGATCTAGCCATTTCTGAAAAGAGTAATTTACTCCCAGCGTAGCCTCCCGGCAGAGCCGCTCATTAATCAAACTGGGCCGCGTACATCAAAGCGGGTCCCCCTTTTCACCGTGGCATCCATCATCCCTTGGTTAGGTGCTGCGGAAGCCTGAACCAATATGCTGCCTTGGTTGGGCTGAGCCACCTCCTGTTGTCACCGCTGCCCTGAGGGTGTGGACAGCGAGCGCAGCAGATAGCACCGGGGCAGGACAGGACTCCCATCCCCTTCCAGGTTTATGGAAACATCACCTGCACAGACTGTAGGCCTGAGGTGAGGACCTCCTCACTGGAGGGAGACGCCCACCCTGACCACCAGAAAGGAAGATCCTCCTGGCCTCACTGTCCACTTTATATCACCACCCCTCTGACTACTGTATCTCTTGCAAATTATCTTGCTTGTTTATTGAGCTGCTCTTTTTTTCTCGCTGTCCTCAGAGAGTAGACATCAAGAGAAAATGAAGTTCGCCATCTTCACCATGTTGGCCTCCAAGCCTAGTGCACAGTGCGTGGCACTTAGAAAATTTTAGTGAGTCATTTCTGAGTAAATGATGGAAGGCCTTCCTGCTTGGATTCCCATCACCCCGAAGCAAAGGCACGTACCTGTTCTTACAAACCCTCACAACCTTTTTCCTAAAGCTCCAGCCCTTTTCTTAAAACTCCACTGGCCTCATAAGATCTGTGTAGTAGATTCATTTGCTTATTTTTCTCAATTTTCTTAACTGTTAGTTACTTGTATAAGTTATCTGTTGCTCTGTAAGACTTTGGCACTTTCTTTTTTTTTTTTTTTTTTTTTTTGGTTTTTCTCCGGTACCGGGAACCGAACTCACGACCTTGCGCTTGCCAGGCAGGCGCTTTTGCCGCTGAGCTAAACTCCCAGCCCAACTTTGGCACTTTCGATGTAGGCACTTTCCATGATAGGAATTTCTAATGTCAGTTTCTGAGGGTCAGGAATCTGGACATAACTTCTCCTGGTCCTTTGCTCCATGGCTGCCCAGTATTGACTCAGTCTTAAGGGTCTCCTGGGAAGGTTCAAGTAGAAAAGATCTCCTTCCAAACTCAGTCCCTGACTGTTGTCAGTATCCTATTCATTAAGGGCTATTGAGCTGAGTGTCTTGATTCCTTGCCATGCGTCTCTCCACACCTGCACCCGGCATTTGGCTTCAACAAAGCATGCAGGATAAGAAGGCCAGAGGAGGAATCTTCTAGAAGATTCTAGCAGTCAGAGTCCTAGATTGTATTGGTTAGAGGCAAGTCCCTTAAGGGGAGGGGACTGCAAAGGGTCATGACCACCAGAGGCAAGATTGTTGGGAGCAAGTCTAGAGACTGCTCTCAGAATCATAATGACACATGCACAAGGATATTCATCTCATGCTGTTTGTAATGATCTCAGATTGGAAATAACTCAAATGCCTCTCAATAAGGAAAGAATTGAAAGTAAATTATGGAATTTCCATTATAACAAAATGTGCATTGAAGTGAAAAAGAGGCCATAAATAGAGTACATGCTGATCCAAATTATGTAAGTATTTAAACATACATCTTTATGTGTATATATGCAACAAAGAATTTCTCAGGGTGTTTATCAAAATGTGAGAAATGGCCTTAAACATGTGGAAGCAAGAAGTTTGAGCCCTTTGTCTGGATTGGAAAACGCCTTCTGTTGCCTTTATTTGAATGGTCCACCTTCAGCTGTATTCTCAGCCCAGGTGGGGATTAAAACATATTCAGCACTGTCTGTTTTTGTTGTTTAACCAGAAAAGAAAAATAAAAAGGGAGATTCATATATGGTACAGACTGACTTTTAACGTGAAATAATATCATTTGGTTTCTGAATGGTTTGTTGTTGTTGCTGCTGCTACCGTTGCTGCTGCTGTTGTTGAATCTGCTGAAATTTGTCCTTCTTGTCCTCTCCTCAGCTTTCACTCTCTTTCCATGCCCTGGTGTCTGATGACCCTAATCGTGACTTATCTCCTCCTTTCCTCTCCCTGCAGTCCGCGACAGACCATGGCACAATGCAATGAGACAAGTTGGAAAGCAGCTCTCTTTCAGTTGGGTTATGATTTTACCCTGTGAGTTTTTCACTCCATTTTCTTTTACCAAATTAGAATCAAAGTTCACAATTTTATTTGATTCAAATACATAGAGTGCTTTCCAGAGCATTTCATTTTTCTTCATTAAAGGTGGATGTTATAGCATCTGTCTCATGGGAGACAAAGAAAGTGTAACGATTATTAATCACCTACTATGTGTTACACGTTTTGTGAAGAACATACGCATTTCCTTTCATTGAATCTCACATAATCTCAATGACATAAAAAGTCAAGCACTTCACTTTATTGAGGAGAAAAACTTGAAGTTCAGAGTGACTAAGCAATTTACCCAAGGATGCCCAGCTGGTAAAGGCAGAATAAGAGCTTTTTTCAAACTTAAGGCCATGTCATCACATTAGCACCATATTGTACGTTAGTAGCAAGAAAAATGACTCATTTTCATGAAAGGAAAACCTACACTGAGACCGAGATGCTACATTTAAATTGAAGTTTGCCTTACAGTGTTTGAATCAGGGGTTCTCACCTCTGGCCCTATGAAACTTAGAGCTGGGTAACTCTGTGCGGTGAAAATCTGTCAGTATGTATCGTAGGGTGATCAGTAGCATCCTGGATAACAATAGTGCTCCTACCCCAAGCATGACAACCAAAGCAGCCTCCAGACACCATCGAACGTCCTCTGGAGGAAGGAAACAAAGTGGGAAAAAGTCATCCCCAGTTGAGAACTGCTGGTTAAAAAAGGAAAGGACTTTCTGTAAAAGGAAGCATAAGCTAAGGAAGACATACTTGGTTTCGCTAGGTTCATACATGCTGTGTGCATTATTCTAGAGAGTACAGGATGAAACTCTCAGCAGTACTTAATAATTGGTGACATCATTCAGTTGATTAAATGAAGAGATCTCTAATTTTGATCCAAAATGCTCGTGAATATTTCCAAAATGAAAGGGAAGGCAGGACAGTATGAACATTGAAATTGACTTCAAATCTTAGCCCAGCCATGCTGGCAGCTATGTGACCTTGAGTAGATCACACCAGCTCTCGGAACTTGGCACTCCTCATCTAAAATGGAAATCATGAACACAGCCTTAGACTGTGGTACTGTGTAACTTCAATATGATCATATGCCTGAAGTAAGTTGAACTTGCTGAATCATTTTGACCTCCATTCCTTGACCCTGGATTGTACAATAGTTTCTTAGCCACTACATGGTAGCTGCATGCCTGTACTGACAGACCATAGTTACTTAATTACCAGGTGAAATTACTTAACTCCGCTAACAATCATAGCATGGGAGCTGGTGACCCTTGGTGTATGCCCATGCCACCTCCATCCACTCAGTTTTCTGAGCATTCCAAGTTTGTCCATAAGCCTATTCGATAGTCCGCTATTGGGAAAGTCTCCTTTTAAAAATATGAGCCTGTGTGGGAATACAGGAAGACCATTCAAATGAAAAGAAGAGTTATTTGTGCAGTTTGGCAAGGGAGTCAGCCAGTAGCTCTTGCATGTGATAGACACTAAGATAGGCAGAGAATGGGACAGCACTGGTGTAGAGGAAAGGAAAAGCTCCAGTTGTTCCCTGATGGGGGTTGCTTGTATGGAGAACCTGGAGGGGCTCACTAAACATGGGGCATGCCATGGCATTGGTTAGGGAACATATTTGGTTTTCTCCAGTTCTTTAGCTGGGAGCAAGAAGAGTAACTACAGAGACTGACAGTTATTTGTCAACTTGGGGCTGATTGCTACAGAAGTTGTACATTGACTTCTGGACAGCTTGCTGCAGAGGTTGGGATTTGTCTTCCTGGACAGGTCACTGTAAGTTGCATGTTCTATTTTTACACAGGATCTCCCACTGTCCCTATGTAGGCCAGTGTTGAGTGAGAGAAATGTCTAGAGCATGCAATTCATTTTCTTCTTTGTAAATTTCTGAAGCTTTATGGTGTTATTTGCTACTAGAGGAAAATTTGACATGGTACACAAAGAACTGCAATGAGGCCTTGGGTCAGTGGTGGGGACCCTCTACTTATTTACAGAGCAGCTAGGCAAGTTTATTCATCTCTACATGTGTGAGTTGTAAACTGGAAGTCTCAATTGTAAATTGAAGAATGTACTAATTGACACATTTATCTCAAATTGAATAAATCACAGAATGTTTGATAAATGCCTATTTACAAAAGAAGCACCAGATCTATGGAAACAAGTAGAGGTCCCGGAGGATGGGATACTTACAGTAGGACCGTTACCAGTCAAAGCCTAACGGGGTAAGTGAGGGATAGTATGGAAAGTTCGGCCAGATAGAAGTTGTGTCCTTCACTGTGGACAAAAGGGAAATCTGTGGTGTTCTGGCAGGTAGAGAACCTAAAGAATGAGTCATTCCTTTCTTCCCTCAGATCTCCTGCCGTGACTTCCCACTGGCCAAACCAGTCAGAAGCTGAAGGGCATAGGACCCAGCTCACACATCTCTACCAGCTGCCTACCCAGGCCCAGAGATGGGTAGAGAGTGGGAATGGGTGAGAAACTGAGTACAACTGGCACAGGAGTCCATCTGGTATTAAAATTATTTGAAACATTTTGAGCCGGATGTGGTGGTGCATGCCTGTAATCCCAGCACTCGGGAGGCTGAGGCAGGAGGGTCACTGCGAGTTTGAGGCCAGCCTGGGCTACAAAGTGAGTTTAAGGCTGGCCTGAACTGCATAGTGAAAACTTGTCTCAAAAAAAACAAAAATAAAAAAAAAACATTTTGCAAATACTTTGATATTGCTCGCAAATGTGTTTTTACTGCCATCTCAATCTTAAAACATGATAAAATGAGGCAGTAAACCTATGCTACATTTTTCAGATGATCTTAGGTCAGATCTGTTAATGAGCTGCCCAGTATTACAGTAAGGGGGTAAAGAAATCTGCATTTTGTGCATTTTTAACTCTTTGTGTTATCAGTGACTTTATCTGAGCCAAAGGTCCATCCATATCTCACACAGGATCTCTTCTGTGAGTATCAGAATGGTACAAAAGACTGAAACTACGGAGACATGAGCTGAGTTCACCAATTTGCTCAGTGACATTGGGGGTTTCACTTAACTTTCATAGACAAAACTTACTGTAACATTGGGTGGTTCATTAACTTGTCTGACCTTAGTCTGATCATCTGAAAAACGTAGCATAATATGTTTACTGTCTCATTCTAG
The DNA here is from genome assembly GCF_000276665.1 of Chinchilla lanigera. Taxonomy (NCBI): domain Eukaryota; kingdom Metazoa; phylum Chordata; class Mammalia; order Rodentia; family Chinchillidae; genus Chinchilla; species Chinchilla lanigera. The sequence continues at coordinate 9,827,739 of NW_004955442.1, read as the reverse complement.
CATGTTTTAAGAATGAGATGACAGTAAAAGTTGTCCCAGTGTTCAGGGAACTTATAATACCTGGGCATTTAATGCCACTCAGCTGTCAAGAAGCTCAAAAAATAGAAAGCTAAATATTATTTTGTTTAAGACACCCAGAAAGCCTCTTGCATTTCATGCAAAGCTTCATGGATGCTATGCCACAGGAACTTCTTCCTGCTGTACTGATGCATGTTGAAGTTTACTCTGCTTTGTATCACTCTCATGTGCAGGGGCATGGCCTTCCCAGAAAGAAGTGATTCTCCTCCATGTCAAGATCCATAGAAGATGCAAGATTTCAGAAATTAAACCACTTTCAGGAGGTAAATCATAGTTGGGTGGGGGCTGGTTCCTATTCTTCCCGTAGACATGCTGAATTTCTAGATGTCTGGCTATCTAGAATTTGAACTCTTAACAATGGGATATCACCATGCACCCTTGAACATGCTGCTAGATATCAGCCCTTCTTACCTATGAAATGGGAACATATATTGCACCTGCAATATAAAACTGAGTAAGGCAGACTGCAAAGTTATTAATGCAGAATGGTATGTGTATTACTATTGGTGTAGTAATAGACATTCCTGTTGCACAGTGCTATTACTCTATACTATTGGTGATACAAATGATGGATATCTATTACTATTACTGTCACTATCATCAGCCACCACTACCATGATCACCACCACATCTCCATCACCACCATTGTCACTGATGTCATCATGCCAGCCATATTAGAAGCCATCTAGAAACTAAGATTTTTAAAAGAGACTTTAGATACCAGAAATTAAACCACATCTCAAAAACCATACTTTCTGGAGTTATTATCACTATCGTTATTATTTTCCATGTGATTGCTATTGTTGTTATCCATTTATTTCCACTTCGGTATCACTGAGTGTTTGGTAAGACTTCTTTAGATGTTCTGCCAGCCCCAGCCATATTAAGGATCATTTTTAAAAAGTTATTTTTCATTGCTGAGCCACTGTCTTTGGCTAAAACACAATAATTGGCCAAGCCCAACTCTGTTCTAAAATTAACAGTATTAAGTGAAAATGTGAACATTCATTGTTTCTGTTGTAATTAGCACTTTGCATATACTAATTCATTGATCTATCACAACAACCCATCAAGGAAGATAAGGTTGCTATTTTCACTTTACAATTTGGAAACCAGGGCTAAAGGGGGTTAAATAACCTACTTGAGGTCAAAAGCCTGCAGACACGGTCACTGGCACACAGAGGGCAGACCAAATTGTCTGGTGAGGAAGCAGAACACAGAATTAAACACAAGCATTTCAGCTGCAGAGTCCAGGCCCCTTACTGCCTTGTCAAACTGCCCCTGTTTAGTGAGAATCTCCCAAGAGAGTCTATATGGTCATCCTGGGAGCATCCAGGTGTTATTTTTATTAAAGCACCTCCTTTATGAGCACAGAAGTTTGTTTTGCCACGCCCCTGGCCCTGTCTTTGTCAGTGCTGAGCAGTGATGACCACCTCCTCCTCGATGACAAATACTTCACGGTTACTCAAGCTTCAGTGACAATGGCCTAAGTGTTTTCTGAGTTTTATGGCCTCATCTCCTTCCTCTGCATCTCTCTCACTGCTCAAATCTAATCGTCTGTTCCCCAAAACAAGCTCACCTTTCTCAAAATCACCATCAGAGGCACTGTCAATCAACAGGGACAGAAAGAGAACAGAAGGAAAAAAATGGGAACAAAGCTTTTGTAAGTAAGGAGGGTAAGAGGGGTTGAAGGGAGGGGAGGAGAATGGGAAAAGAAGAATCAAAATCTATCATACACAGGCACACACTCCCTATGATGAATATTATCATTATGTATATATAAAATGTACCAATAAAAATTTTAAAAATCAACAGGAACCACAATAGAGGTTAAAAGTAGAAAAGACTTTAGGATGCAAGGTGAGGCATAAAATCAAGGGCTGCATTACTCCGGGTTGAGAGGAAGATGCACCTGTGTGGTCCCTCTCTTCCTCTCCTGTGAAATGCCTATTTCTAATCAGCCTGAGTAACATCTGCATATTACCAGGTAAATAAAGCTTTGAGAGGAGCAGAGCTACCCAATTAAGGGCTCCAGGTGAAAAGCAGGCGATAAAATGCTTCATTTCAGCAGGAGTCTCTTTATGGAAATGCCAGAGTTTGCGCACCAGTTGCATGTAAATGAGAAGCGCAGGCGCCATAATTGTATCACCTGGCCATTTTGTATCAGTACAAAAGCTGATGGGTCTTTGGTCTGTAGCCACTTGGAGGAAGGGGCTCCAGTTTAGTCCCCCAAAACCAAGAGACCGTGACCCCAACAGGGTAAACTTAGCTCAGTCTCTGAGCCTGCAAACCGTTCATTATAAACCCCAAACTGTCACATCGCTCCCCTAATGAGAGCGTACATCTTTGGCAGCCTCGGGACAGTAGTAACTTATTTCATGACACATTCTGGGAGTTTTATGTGCCTGCTCCATAAAAAAAGAAATGCGCCGTTTCCATAGCAATGCGGGGTCTTTCGGGCAGCCCTGTTGTGACAGCCAGCGCCCCTGTGTTCTGCTAGGAACTGTTCTTTTTGTTTTTCTGGAGCTCTTAAATTGTCCTCCAAGCACCCTCTTCTGGCCCCGTTTTGAAGAAGACCACATGGCACATTCCCAGCTTTGCCAACCTGATGATTTGGCTTAGCAATTTTTTAAAAGACTCAGAGCATCATTACAAACCCCAGCATACCCATAGAAGATAAGGCGCATCTTTTTTCCTGGATTAGAATAGAGACAAAGCATTGCAAGAAATAACACATTCAAACAGCTGGCCATGTCCGATAACATCAATCTGTGGCTTACAGAGTTGTGGTGGCAACGCGCCAAGCATCAGAAGAGCCAAGTTCTAGTGCTGGTTCTGCCGTCAACTTTAAACAAACAGTAAATGCTTCTCAGCCTTGTTTGCGATCACACCGATTTGGGGTTTGATAAGATCTGCTTGCCCCACTGGGCTGTTGAAATGTTGAGGAGGGAAACTATGTGTAAAGCACAGTATCAGGCATTTTAAAGCACCCCATAAATGTTAGCTGTTATTACCTGTCATCTTGAACAGATCCAAAAGGTTGTCTTCCAGCCACGACTCAGAACTGTTAACTTTCCAGTTTATACCTCCTAAACTTATCAAAAGATTGCAAGTAGATACAGGTAAGCAGAGGCCCAGACACCAAACAAATATGGTGAATATTTAAATTAAAGACACATTGCCATTAATCCTCCTCAACATCCCCCTTGCTTTGAACACACTTATCCCATTGTTCTTGTCACTTTCTGAAGCAGTTCTGGAAGTCCTCTTTCTGAGTGTCTTCAGTTGCATTGTCATGGTTGCCTTGATGTCCTGAATTGATTCAAAACATCTACCTTTCATAGTCATTTTAATATTGGGAAGGAGTCAGAAGTTGCACTGTGCCAGATCTAGTAAATGAGGTATGTCTTGGTTAATTTTGTCATTGCTAGAATAAAATATGCAACACCCACAAGTTAAAGGAAGAAAGGTTTGTTTCAGCTCACAGTTTGTAGAGGTCTCAGTTCATGGCTGGCTCCAAGGCAGGGCAGCACAGCAGGAGGGTATCGCAGAGGAGAAACAGTTCATGGTGTAGCAGGTAGAAGGCAGCTAGCAGCAAGCAGCCAGCCTGCCTTTCCATTTCATCCCACACAACCCACCAGGCTTTTGGGAGGTGCCACACCCAAAACTATGCTAACTTTAGTCAGTGGACTAATTTAGTAGCATACACCCTTAATCCCAGTATCACACATCCTAGATCTAGCCAGCTCTGAAAATCCCCATCTATGAACACATGAGGCTTTGGGGGGATGTCTAGGTACAAGCCATAACAAGGTAGAGCCAGAAAATTTTACTTGACAGAAATTACTGTAAATATTTTGAATAAATTAAACACATCAAGGCATCCACACACATAAAACCACTCAAGAAAGAGGACTTGCCTTCCAAAACTGCCTTAGAGTGTGACAAAAGCAATGGGATAAGGGTGTTCAAAGTGAGGGTGACTATTTTGAGGTGGTTTGATGGCAATGTGTTTTACTTTAACAAATTTTTAATTTAAAGAGTCACTGTAGTTTTGTAGCATACCTTATAAAGCTATGTGTAGTAGGGATGCAAAAGCTGTCGCTAGACTTGCACATTGTTCCACCTACTTCATTCCTTTAATTCACATGCTGCAGTAACTCCACCCAAAAGAGTCTAGTAGCAGTTCCATTGTGCTCTATATAGTGCCTCCAGCAGTAACTTCCTGGTCCCATCCTAGCTGGGAACAGTGCACCTGATCAAGAGCAGCTGCCCACAGTCACTGGAACTGGTGACAAAGTTCAAGAGCAGGAGACCCTTAAGTGAGTCCAGTCTAGACCATGGAGCAGGCTGAGGAAGGTTCTTTCCTTGCCCTCTGCCCTTGTTTGTCATCTATAAAAGGGAGTAGGTGATCCTTGTCTTGAATTTATATTCGCTACCCACTCTTTCTCTGCTCTGTTCCAACTCTTACCATCCTACCTGGAGCATTTAGCTAAATTCCCTACTGGCAACATTTTTTTTCTGCCTCATCACCATCCATCCTAAATAACTCTATTTCCTTTTGTCCTTCAACTCTTTTGTCTTTCTTTAAATCCCTTCTCCAAGGGACCTATGTTTTTTAAAAGTACTCTGTAGCTGTTAACATACCTGGTCATTGCTCTAAGACTTCACAGAACTCCACCATGTGCATCCTCCCCCCATGACCACACACCCCTCCAACTCTAACCTCTACTACATAGCAAAGGATATCTCTGTGCATAGCTCTCTTGGGGCATGGGTGAGAATTTCTTCAAGGTACATACCCAGAAATGCAATTGTCAGGAAATGGGGCATATGTATTTTATTATGACCAGGCAAGTATTATTATCAAGCTATTTTCTAGAATAGTTGCACCAAATATATTCCTAAGCCAAAGTTCCATTTGAACATTCCAATATTTTGGGACTCAAGATTAAGAATCTGATGAGCTATTTAAAAGCTCTTCTCTAGAAAAATTGAAGACTACAGTATCATAATAAGCATTTTAAAATAGTATTTGTTAAGAAAAATCATGTTAATGTTTATCAACATACGTGTATTAGTTGATTTAATTTTTACAGACATATTTTATGTGCACTATTAGTACTTCTATTGGGATAAATTTATATAACATGCAGTTAGCCATTTTTAAAGTGCATATTTCAGGGGCATTTAGAGCACTCAAAAAATTGTGCAACCACTATCTTTCTCTAGTTTCAAACATTTTTGATTACCCCAATCACTGTACCCTTTAAGTAACCATTCCCACTTTCCCATTTCTCCACCCACTGACAACCAGTAATCTGCTTTCTGTCCCTATGACTTTGCCTACCCTGAACATTTTATACAAATGGAATCCTACAATGTGTGACCTTCCGTGCCTGGCTTCTTTTGCTCAGCATAATGTTTTCAAAGTTTATCCAGAGCATGTATCACTACTTCATTCCTTTCTATATCCGGATAAAACCTCATTTATGGACACACTACAGTCTGCCCATTCACTGGATGGACATTCAAAATGTTTCTCTTTGCCATTGTGAGTAATGCTTCTAAAAGCATCCATTTACAAGTTTTGTGTGGACATATATTTTCACATCTCTTGGGTATAAACCTAAAGGTAGACTCTTCAGTCATATGATAATTATACCTTTAACTTTTTTAAAGAACTACCAAACTGTTTTTACACAATGGCTATACCATGTTACATTCCTACCAGCAGCATGTAAAGGTTTCTATCTCCCCACATTTTTACCAACTCTTATTATTTTCTGTGCTTATTAGTAGTAGTATAATCATCATAAAGGGTGTGAAATACCATCTCATTGTGTTTTGTTTTGTTTTGTTTGAGACTAGATTTTGCCATGTAACCCAGCCTGGCCTCAAACTCATGGCAATCCTCCTGCCTCAATCTCCCAAGCATCAGGGTTACAGGTGTCTGCCACCATGCTCAGATTACTGTAGTTTTGATTTGCATTTTCTTAATGATCAGTGACTGATTATCTTCTCAAATGCTTTTTTTTTTTGGCCATTTGTATATCTTATTTGAAGAAACAGCTCTTTAAGACCAAACTGGGATGAGAAGCAAGGTAACCAGATGGCAGAACCAGTAATGAGAAACTGTTCCCAATTTTGAGTTAAATTTGAAAGGGGTGGAGGAGTTACTGACCATCTCTCTTCCAAGATTCCATGGGCTTTGAGTTTAGCACCCCACACTGGACTATGTGTCTAGCAGAGGACAAGACATGTGATTCTCAACACAGACATGAATAAATGAATAAAGTGAGTACCATCTCTTCAGAGCTCCCCTACCTCAAAATATGCCACTTTGTCCTGCATTGAGCCCAGGACCCATAACTCAGCTCTAAGGCTGTGTGTGCCCCAGCACAGCCGCAGAATATCCCCCATACCCCTCCCACAAAGAAAGGCTCCAAGTGAATTGGAAGCCCGTATGTCTTGTCTGGGGTGTTATTACATCTGGATCAATCCTTAATCTTTCAGTTTAGCTTTGAGCTGCTTGGTGACCTCCCACAGGTCAGGGATAAATCATTCCTCTCTGCCTAGGTAAGCAGCATCTCGTCAGCTGTGGCTCTGTGACATTTGAGGCTTTCCTGGAGGCCAATCCCCTCTGAAGGCAGTGTGTGGTTCTCACCCGTGACCACATCAAAGACAGACAGACACAGGGGGCTTTAGCCAAAGGTGAAATAAACGGCATGTCAATTCTGTCTTCACTCTAGGTAGAAAGAGGCCATGCATAACCCCTACCAACACAATGCCTCAGTGCTGAGGATAGCTTGCCAAGACTCCATCTGTTTTACTGAGTGAGTCCAGAATTTGTTGCTTTAAAATGCAGGGAGGCAGTTAATAAAAAACTGAAAAGGGGAAAAACTAAGAGTGAGCGGCTCTTTCATTTGGGCTAGGCTGTGGACACAACAAATTCACATAATAAACCTTTCTCTCCAGCAATACCACTGTGCTATATTATTGTTGCCTATTTATAAGGGACAAATTATAATGTCAAGAGTTAAGGTCATATACTAAGGGTTATTCTAAGATTAGAGGCCTAACTCTATCTGACTCTTATGCCCTTTATAACCTCCAATCAGAACAAATAAGGAGTCTGTCCGGCCCTTCCCAGAGGTTTCTCCCTTCAAACCCATGTGGAAGACCAGGAACAACTGTTTAGGTGAAGAAATCCAAGTTCACACCATGCTTGGGCAGATTCTTAGGTACCAATCATTGAACTCTCAGCATCCCTTTCATCTTCTACAAAATGGAGTTGTGAAAATTGGCTAAGTTAGTAGAATTGGCACTAAATTAAATACTTTATTGTTGAAATCCTTTTCTTCGAAGATGCATTCCATTTTAAAGGAGGTTCTTTAACAATACACCATTTTAAGAACTAAAGATACACATACAGGGCATGAAATTTTACATGCCAAGACAAGCCTTTCAGTATGTCATGAGAAATCGCCTTAAACTGTCTCTCAAAGGTAAGCTCCTACAAGGCAAGATGAACTGCCATGATAAGGTTGGCAGGGGTCTAATCATTGAAGAAAAGGGATTTGTCTTTTGTGTAGTAGGTAACCTGCTATCTCAAAACAAGAAACTGAAGTTTAAGCTCTCCATCTCTCAGGACCTGTTACCGAGGGAAAGGAGGGTTTCATTTCCACTTGATTTGCTTATTTGGAAAGTAATTATTTGACCTCTGTGCCTGCTGGACACACAGGAACCCCATTTTGGCCAACCAAAGCTAAGAAAACCTGGCTCACAGAAAATAAATTTGCCTACAATATCCATCCAAATCCAAATTTTACACTGAAAACAAGAGGGAGACGTGTCAACACAGCTCAGTTTCTCTGATAAGAAAACAAGACTCAAGCTTAATTTTCTCTCCTATTCATAAACTCTTTGATTTTCTCCTGATATTGGATGTATATCTCAATCAACAAACCAGTCTAAAGGGAAGCAGAATTGTGTAGTTGTAGCAGCAACAATAACACTGATGGTAGTGTCGGTAGCAGGAATCACAGTAGAAAGGACTAGGAGAAAGAACTAGCCTCATTTGAGAGCTAACCATGTGTCAGGCACTGTTCTAGTTGGCTAACACTTTAGCCCATTTAATTTTCACAACAATCTTATGAACTAGGTACTACTAATTCCCCATTTTCAGATGAAGAATTTGAGCCATAAGATAGCTGGCTATTTGCCCAGGATCACAGAACTATTGATGGTGGAACGTGGACTTGAACCGAAGTAGTCTGACTCCAGGGCTTAATTTTACTGAGAGTTTATTGTATTCCTGGGCACTCGTGCGCTCTCTCTCTCCCCCTCTCTCCCTCCCTCTCTCTCTCTCCCCCCTCTCCTTCCCTCT
>NW_004955442.1:9775906-9819172 GCF_000276665.1 Chinchilla lanigera | reverse complement strand
CTCTCTTTCTCTCCCTCTCTCTCTCTCTCTCATCCTCTCTCTTTGTCTCTCCTTTTCTCTCTCTCTCTCCTATACTTACAGGGCCAACTCAAATCTCCTGGGGAATAACACGAAACATCAAATAACTCATACTGCCAGAGCCACTCCTCTCCAGCTTCATCCAACTCACACAGGCCACAGGACATTGATCTCTGCTGCTCCCCTTCCTAAATCCCTTCCAGATATGAGTCTGTGGGCATTCCAAATAAGTGAGGCACCAAGGAATCATGTCACAAGCACTGGATTTATTGGCACTAACTAGGACACCTGAGTACCAAAACTGAGTGCCATGTTTTTGGACACAATCCAAATGCACTTTCATCCTTCACTAGAATACAGAAACCTCACAAACTTCTTGGGGTTCCTCTATCAAGAAGCAACCCAGCCACATTTTTCCCCTCCCCTGCTTATCACTCAATTCATTTATGTATGAATTTTTCATTATAATATCATAAAATAAGAAGAGACTTGTATTTGCTGCATTGTGTACCTGCTATGTTCCCATTCTAAACTATTCTTAAGATTTGCAATTAATTGAAAACAAGGAAGTCTCTATCCTCTATAATTTATTGTTGAGGGCAAATTTCTCTACTCACTCATTTTGCTTTTATCAGTTCAGCATAAATCTAAGCAATATGACTGGCTTTCATTATCTTTCTATTGGGCCACCTATACAAACTACTTAGGAGATAATTTTTAAGCATCTTAATTGTTTTTTAAACTATTTGCTTTAAGATAATGTTAGATTTCTAGAAGAGATTCATCACTGGAGAATGGTATTTAGAATCCAAGGTTTGGTTGTTTATTATATTTTAATGTCCATGTCTAATAGCAACCTGTGATATATTTCCCTCTTCCAATAAAATTATTTATCATTGTTACCTAAAAAGCTACTGCAAATGGTGTTAATCTTTTTATGTAAATATACACAGTGCTTCTGTCAACTCTAAACAAATCCTGAAAAGGAGATTGTACTATCTGCTGTCTCAACAAAAGGCAACAGAGAGGTTCATTATTTTTCCACTATCGCACAGCTGATATGTGGTGGATATGGGTTTGCATACGGCTTATAAATAACTCTTAACTACCCACACACACATCTGCTGCCTTGGGTTATAAGTTTAGTGGATTTGGAGTGAAAAAATTCTGAGATCAACCACAGTGCTGCCATTGATAAGTACTGTGAGCTCTCGGAGTTCTCTCATCCATAAAATGACAGTAATAAAAGTTTTCTTTAAAAGTAGGTAGCTATTAGCATTAGAGAGTATTGTATAACACAATTAGTTCTTATGTGAGGGCCTGGCCCCCTTTTTAGGCAATGCAAGCATAGTGGTTTAGGTACTAAACTCTGCAGTCAATATTTAGGGCTTAAATGCTCGACACCATGTCTAGTTGATTACTGTCTATATGCCTCAATTTTCTCTTCTAAAAGCAGAGCCATTTTTTTAGTGAAATTATAGGAAGAACCTGATGCAATGATATCAGCATTAACCACAATGACTGATGCATAGAAATTCTGAGAGGAATTTCTAATATAATGTTGATCATTTTTATTTTTAGCATTATTACCTAAATTCCCAACACCTGGAAAAGTACCTACCTAGCCCAATGTACATTATTTGAATGAATTCCAGTCTTACCAAGGATAGCCCATCGAACATGCTCTTCCACTTCAGGATTAATATATGTGTTCTGCCCACCTCGCTGGATGCCTCTCTAGTATTCCATTCACTGGACTCCTCAGCGCCCCAAAACTCATTTCCCTAAGAAGGACTCTCCATGTAGTGCCTCATGAAAAGAACACTATCGTGATGGATGGTTCTGTTGGAACTGCAGGGCATTGACAAACTCCAGCCTCATACATCACAGGGCCATCAGGATTGACACTTTGATAACATATTGTGTGAGTATATCATCAGAATGCTGTCACCCTGTGATAGATTCATCAACAGATAGGGCTGTCATAAAAGGAAGGAGAAGAGGGTGTAAGAGAAAGAGGAATCTTCTTGATAAGAAGGAGGCACTGGCAGTGAAACACAAGGTGTCCAGACCTTCTAGCTGATAAATGTTACAAGGGGTATGAGGGTAGGAAGAAAAGAAGGCAGAGTACCAAAGTAGATGGGTGATTAGCCTGGAGTTAATTAGCCAGAATCTAGTCATGATTCATCTCATGACTCCTGCTAAGGCCTCCAGACATTTTTCCCTCATCTACAAAGTGTATGCCTTAGCCCTGATCAGTTTATCAGGCAAATGTTCTACACAATGCAATTCCCACGAGATACTCTATGAAATTCTGAATGCAACATTTTTATACAGATTTATTTACTCTGAAACCTCATAAAGACTGAAATACACAAAGGTTCATGGGGGCTCCTCAAAAGACACAGTAAGTCCTCTTTCCCAAATTTATGAGATCATTCCTCGTGCATTTTTGAACGGGATATATGTTAATCCACTCTGCTGCACTATCACTGGACTCACTGATCCTCAGGATCATTCCAGTGTCCCAGAAAAATAGTGACATGAGCATACACAATCAAACCAGCGGGCCTGAATGCAAAGCCTGGTACTGCTAGGCGTGCGTCTGATAAGTACTAGCAGCTGTGGCACCTTTCCCACACTATCATGTATCTATCTGTGATCTTCAAAGCAGAATGTATTGGAGGACTATTTGGAAGGGTACTATGCACTGCCTACAGCCCAAACTGAATGTAGCTTATACAGTACTTACTAATTGATAGCTTTATTGTTGATAATCAGAACCACATTTATTTAAATGTGGGACATTGTACCTCTCACATGTATGATATTATTTAATCCACCAAAGTACCATAGGAAGTAGACATAATTGAATTCACCCCTAACATACACATAGCAAACTGATTCTTAGGGAAATTAAAGGACTTGTCTAGGAACAAGTATCATACCACGGTTCAAACATGAGGTAGACATTCCAAAGCCTAGGTAACCTACAGGTTACCTACCAGATTACCAACTATAGTATTATGCATCCCCAACATAAATTCAGAGCTGGTACTAACAGCTTACAAGTCCACAATGAGTACATACTATTGAGCTATAAATTCCATTATACCTTGTCTTTGCTTTGCAGATGTGAACAGACTCTTGAAAACTGCAATTTTCTTGGAAGTTTTGCTCTGCAAATACAGGAATTCATGCATCATCAGGCTACAGTGGCATTATTACAATGTCTTTGAATGTCATCTTCAGCAAATTCTCCACAGCTTTCATGTCTGGCATTGAATACAGAGAGATTTGAAGGCATAGTATATTATAGTAGCAGGGGGAAATTTTTTTTACAGTGTTCAAACCCTTCACTTCCCTTTGGACTTTTATAATCAACCAGTTTGCTTCTCCATGGAACAGTGTATGTTTTGCGCAAACTTAACAGTAGCCAGATATAATGAATAAGTTAGACTAATTTCCAAGTTATAGCTAGTTACCTATAAGGTAGAGGAGAGGCAGAAAACCTGTAGAAAGACCGTGGAACTTGTAACCTGTGTAAAAATGGTGGAACTTATCAGAATACCTGGCTTATGGATTCTGATTAATCAGATCATTAGATGTACGTAAAATATTTTTGCTTCTCAGAGCATTGGTCTCATGACATATAAAAAGGAAATATCTAAGGTGGATATGTCTGAGGTTTCCTCCACCTCTGCATCCTGTGATTCTTGGAACATTCAGCTATGTACTCACCTTACTTACAAAGACCCAGAGTGGAACAAAGACTACCAAAACACTCCTAGAGTGAAGCATCACATCAAATCTCAGCCACTGGCATGCACAAAGTAAAAATGCTAACACTACAGAATTGTATATTCACCCTGGTAATGGTGAAATTTAATTTCAGCAAAGAGCTTCTATATCGCATAATGGTATATCATTGCACTATGTTTTACTTCCCCTAGCAAATAAAGTACATAGGAAAAAAATTGAAAAGAACATACATTGTTTTATTGTCTTTTGAAATTGCTGGGTTTCAAGCCAATAGAATGCCTTAATGCTCAAGTTCTCAAGGGTGATACAAAGTGCAGAGCATCTCAGTTTGTGAAGCTAAATTTAATAAACAGAGTAATTCCCCGGCAGGTCCTGGGATTTTTCTAATATCCTGATGGTGTCAAGGGAGAGGGCCTTGATGTGTGAAAAATAGCATAAGACCTTACAACCAAAACTTACTAGGAACAATTGCCCTTTAATTGAGGCATCTGCTTTTCACATGTGATGCTGCTGAATTGAACACAACTTTAATTGTGTGTGTGCTGTCTGCAAGCCATGGTTTTGAATGAGAAGTTTTTAAATCTACAGTTTCCCAGCCCAGTCTCAGGACGCAGACTATTGTCCTTTCTGAATTATAAAGACATCCTTATCTATGCACCCCACAGAGCATTTTAAATACACACTGTTTATATTTCTACTAAGGCACCTGATCATATTACTGCAGCATAATCATCATCACATGGTCTCTATCATTTTTGAGAACCTATTATGTCCCAGGCAGTGATAGGTGTTTTGCAAAATATACAATATTATAAATGTTATTCCAATAGAATGCCTCTATGGAAAACACTTTCTATCATAGGTTAAGTGCTATAGGAACAGAGCCTGGCTTCAGGGGTTCTTACATAAATGATTCATTTATGAAGCATGCTCTCAGGAGAAGAGACATAAGGAAAGTAGAGTCAATTAGGGGACAAAACCCTAAATAAAGGCAAGAAGACTCTACAGATTCAGTCTAATTCTGTGTGAAAATTTGTAGCACAAATTGTATGACAATATTGTTTGTACCATGCGACAAAAAAAAATGGGCCTTTTCATATACTCAGTCCGTGACTCTAGACTTCCTAGGGATGACGTGGCTCCGATTGAGCGCTCTTTTCTAGAGAAACCAACATTGCATTGTCATCAGCCAGCTTTTACCTGGGGTATGGGAGCAGCAGCATGGTAAAGAGAATCCACACAAGGCCTCAGCAGCACCTACTGCACTGTTGGAGATGTACACAAATTCTCAGATTTCTTTTATGATTTTCTGGTATCCTGTTCCAGTCATTTCTGTTCTAGAAGTGACTTGTTTAAAACAGGGACAATCATTTATTTTTCTCATGATTCTGCAACCTGGGAGGGGATCCACAGGGGAGTCTCATCTTTACAACATGCAACAAGGTCCGGCAGCTCAACTGAACAATCTACTTCCAAGAGAGTTCATTCACATAATTGGCAAACTAGTACTGGCTGTCAGTAATAGCTAAACCAAAGCCGAGGGACGAGGTCCTCGGTTCCTCCCTCCGTCGGTTTCCCTGTGCAGCCTAAGCTTCTTTAAAGCATGTGCCTGTGTTCCAAGAGCAAGTGTTCCAAGTGAGAGAGCGGTCACCTTTTATGACCTACCCTCTTAGGTTAAATAGCATCTCTTCTGCAGTTTTCCATTCATCAAGGAAGTCATAAAGGCCTCAGGTCAACAGAGTGTACCTCTTAATAGAGGAGTAGCAAGGTCTTTGAAGACATTCTAAGATTGGAGGTATCGCGGCAGCCACTTTTGGAAAATGCCACTTTGCAACACGCATCCTTTCATCAACTCGTGTATCCTTTTTTTAGTGCCTGGTGCTTGTGATCGACTCTCTTTGGACACATGCAGACAAGAGTAAGAAGTGCTTAATATTATAGCACTTCTGTGGTGGCCCTATCTCAGGTTTGGCTGGGGCAGGAGAATAAAAGTTCCTTGCTGCAAATACAGGCAAGTTCAGAGATTTTATTTGTATTTCACAGCTTCTCTCCAGCATTAGGCAAAGGCTTCATTTTCCCTTAAGTTAGCACCCTTGTTTTGCTTTTTCCCTTGCCCTATCCTGCATTCTCCACTGCTTGCTAGTTTCTCCTGGGAGTATTTCCTCTACTATCTGCACATGAATCCTCCTCAGAATCCGCTTCTGGGAATCTCAACTAAAACCACCTCTTTCTTAGGAAGTCATACTTATCACTATGCTACTTATCTAATTCTTAGACAAGTATTGCCTATTTTATTGTCTCATGTACTTTGATTTCATCATTTATCTCTATGTTTGGTTTACCAAGGACTGAGTTGTACTGTATCTTATTTATCTCCTGTTTCTGAAAAGTAATGTGGGGAGATGAATACTATTGCATACTTACTATAGTTCAGGTGACTCTTTGCATTCATTAGCTCGTATAATTATGAAAGCAATTCTTACCAAGATTATTATTTTATCCCTCTCATTGTGTAATTGATGACTATGATGTTCAGATATAGGGCCATTGTTCTACACAGCTCCAGTAGGAGGCTTGAACAGAATATTCCATGTAAAACACCACCCAAGAATTAGAGGTAAATGGTTCCCTCCCCCAGACCCAGAGCTGGGCAACACGTTAGTCTTTCTCAACAGGACAAAGAAACTCCCATTAGATTATTCACCTGGGAAGTCACAGAGCATGGATTTCACTATCTGACTGATTCCAAAGTTCTTACCTCCTTCATTACACCAGAATGCATTCTGGTTGTTAATATTTGTAGATTACTTTTACTCTCTTTTGCCACAAGTAGGCTCTTTAATGGTTCTGTTAATCGTGTAACCATAAAAAGAGGGTGGGAATAGTAAAATAAACTCTTGAACAACCCACCCCCCCACCCCACCCCCCGCTCACAAATATCCTGCTTTTTTCTTTAGCCAGAGTATACGGGGATCTTCACCAGGTCCACTGGGCTGAAAGGAGGCTGATTTCCGACGGGAGTTGAGTGAGAAGTTAGCAGGAAAAGGATTGAGGCCCCAGTTTGCTGAAGAAAATATGAATTTTCTGCCAAGTGTAGCCACATTTTTCTTTTTTGATTTTCTAGCCGGCTGCCTCACTCACGGCTTCCTTTGCAGCAGGCACCTCCACAATTGTGATAGAGAATGACATGCCCTCGCCTGATGCCTCCACCCGGTGTCAGCCTCCCAATCTGAAAAATGGAAGTCTCACTTCCAGAAATTGCTGTTTTCAGAAGTGACATGGTCATAGCATTGCGCCTTTTACAAAGAAAAGAAGCCCAGACGAACCTAACAGGGTAATTGAGAGGCCATTCCAAGTTATGAAGAACCCAGGTATGGGCCAGACAGACACGAGTTTGAATCTCAGCCCCTGCCACCTTCCCTCAGCATCATTTAAATCCAGATGTCTTAGTTTCCTCCTCTGTAAGATAAGGAACTGTTGGGTTGTTGTAAAGAGAAGTCAAAAACTAAACCTTCATTGCTTCAATATTGGGAACATGTTGAACTATTGTTCTTGTTGTTTCCAATCATTATTATCATGTATGAGGCCATTCTAGATTCAAAAGCAGCGGTTACACTTTTGCGTGAGTGAAAAGTCCACATTACTTTCATTATCACTCAACCTTTGCATTTGGCTATGATTTTTCTTATTTCTACCCCTCTCGTCTTCTAAGACTCCTCCCCAGTGAACTGTGGACATGTTCGGATCATACAGTCCAAGGTCGTTTTCAGATACTGCAATAAATCCCAGGTCAGTGTTACTGGCAGCCAGTGAGTGGCAAAGCTGAAGTTAAAATTACAGGGAAAACTGTTGCCTAAAAGACAGCCCATGTTTTGTTTTGATTTGTTTCATTCTGGAGTGTTTTTGTTTGGGAAATGACTGCAATGCCTTATATCTCTGTGACAGGTTATCATTGATATTCTTCCTTTGGCGTTCATTATATCACATGACTCTCGCAACTATCCTACATGGTAGGGGTAATTACTAGACAAAATGACTTGCCCAGGGTCACATGGCCGCCAACTGGAAGAGCTCTGACTCAAACCCAATTGCATTTGCCTCTATGACTGGTGCCCTTTCCACTTTACCTTTCTGCCTCCCAGCATTTTTAAGCATTTAATAGCAAGCGCTTCTCCCAGAGCTGGTTGATTCTAGGGCAGATAAGTAATAACCCAGCAGGTCTCACCAGGCATTGTTCAGTTTAAGGTGTGGAAGCAGAAAGTTTGAAGGCGAGAGGCAAGCGTCCTCCCCTCTGCCGCTCCAGGAGCCTGACACATCCCTGTGCTCACAGATGTCACCGTTAATGTCCTTTCCCCCAGATGATTCAGGCAGGGGATGTGGGAAAATCCGTCATGGCCTTGAACATAATGTTGATGAATGATCTCATTAACCTGGCAGCCTGTACCATGTCAACAGCAGCCCTGGCTCCTTGTGTGAAACCTGGCTCAGCGTTCTCGTTCCACTCCTCCCATCCCTAGCGATACCCACATCCCAAGACCTGCAGTCCTGCAACCTTACAGTGCACCCGTATAATTGGTGCCCCACAGAAACGTGCACCCCCTCCCTCAGACTTAGAACCTGGCTACTATCAATTTTACCCATTCCAACAGACACACCAACTATCAGAAGAATTAGATGCTTTATTCAAGTTCCAGGTGTATCTGGCCCCAATGCGCTGGCCTTACCTTAACATTGTACTAATGTTCCCAGACTGAATAACAGTTTGCAAGGCCCTTTCTACCCATTTTCTTATTTACTCAGCCAACCAGCATGTGAGCTAGATTTTCTCACTACCAGTCTTTGTAAGAAACCTGGTGAACTGCCTAAAAATTTATGTAAAATAGCAATTTTAGAAGTAGCAATTTTAGAAGAAAAAATAGGGAGGAGAGGGGAAAGAGCAGAAAGGGTAACTCACTCAACCAGATAGTATGACAAATGGCAGAATCATAGTCCTACAGTATGGTACTGAATCAAAAACAAATAGGCCAGTGGAGCAGAATTGATAGTATAGAGAATGGAAAAGAGGGGAGAGAGAGGTGGGCAGAGAGAAAAACAGGGAGGAAGATCAAGTTCACCGTGTATACAGCGTGGGTCAGCTTTGTGTCACTGACAAAATATCAGAGATAATCAACTTAAATGGAAATAGGATTTATTTTAGCTTGTTTCAGGAGTTGCAGTCCATAGCCATTTGGCCAGGTGCACTGGCCCTAAATCATGGTGGGAAATATGGTGGAGGAGGTCTGCTTACTTTATGGCAACCAGGAAGCAAAAAGAGAGAAAGGGAGAGTCTAGAGTCCCAATATCCACTTCCAGGGCATTCTGCCAATGAGATAACTTGCTCCTTCTCAGCACCCCTCTGAAAGGCTCCACCATTTCCCAGTTGCTTGACCAGGTGGTCCTTCAACACATGGGCAGGTGGATAGTCCAGATATAAACAAGAGCAGGGGTAAAGCGAAGGAGGAAGTATCTCATAAATAGAGAGATAAGAACAC
This sequence comes from Chinchilla lanigera, assembly GCF_000276665.1. Taxonomy (NCBI): domain Eukaryota; kingdom Metazoa; phylum Chordata; class Mammalia; order Rodentia; family Chinchillidae; genus Chinchilla; species Chinchilla lanigera. The sequence continues at coordinate 9,809,861 of NW_004955442.1, read as the reverse complement.
AGGAAATATTAGATCATCACTCCCCAAAGAATAAAAAGAAGTATAAGTTAAAGATCCAAGTGTTGAAACAAGGAAGAAAGAGCCTAGATCGAGAATTATTTTCAATACAATGTTAGAAGAATGTCAGAATCACACCAGAAGCCTGAGGGTCCATCTCTCAAACTGCACACAACAGGAGACTAAAATGACTATGTGTCAGTTCAGTACAAAGGGACTTGCTGGTCTCAGCAAAGCTGTTGGTACAAAACTGGACTGGGAAGACCTTAAAGAAAAGCCTCCAGAACCCATGAAGCTTCACTCAATTAAGTCAGGTCCATGTATACCCCAAAGTGAAGTCATGCAATCGTTTTCCTGTAAGATTTAGAATTTACTTGACGCTGGTTTGTTCTCCTAATCAGACACTTCCTAGCCACTTGATCTCAGAGAAGTTCTTAGCCTCCCTGAAGCCCACCTTCTGCAAATGGAAAGAATGATACTCCCTGTTCCTAAGAGTGTGACAATTAAATGAGATAATGCATGCAAACATTACCATGAAACATATTTATACTGATATTTCCCTGATTAAGTCAGGCAAAATGATGATAAAAATTACCATTTGCATATGATAATCATGTAACATTTAAAGCAAACTACAGTGGGTAAGCACTGTGATTATTCCATTTTATAGACTGAAAACTAAGGATCACACAGTTGATAGAAACTTGTCCAAGGTCACAGTTGGCCAGCATAAGAGCTGAGATTCAAACCTGGTGTTGCAGATTTCTGACACTCTGCTCTCCATCAGACTATGTTCCTGGTGGATCACAGTAAGGAAAGATGCCGAGTCTGAGATGCATGAGAGCAGAGACATGGGTCTGGGAGGCTGGAATTTGAAAGAAGGTGCCAGAGCTTCTCTAAGTGTCTAATCGCATGTCTACTAGTTGGTGACTTTAAGAGGTGCTGCCTTTAGTGTGTCCCCCTTGTGTTCTGAAAGTAAAACAAGACCAATAAGATAGCTGAGCCTGACAGAACTGGCTACTCATGGAGTTGTTCTGTATCATTCTTGCAGTGGTGGGATATCAGAGTAGTGACAGAATTCTCAACAGTGCAAATTGCCAAGAAAAAAGAGACATTATCCCAGTGATTAGAAACATATGGATAGGGAGAGCAGGCCTCACAATTTGAGCAAAAAATGTCACTATTGTTTGTGTTTGTCCTTCTAGCCCTCTGTCCCTTGCCCATCCATCCATTCAGCTCAAACTCTACCAGGAGTTATGAAGCCAGATAACACAGCTTTGCCACTTTCTGATGAAGGAGAGGTTCTCTCTCTTATTCTGAGCCTCAGTGTGTGTGTGTGTGTGTTTTGCTTGGTTTGGTTTTGCGTTTTGTTTTGCAGTGTTTGGGGATTGAACCCAGGGCCTTTCTACTGAGCTACATCCCTAGGCTCCTTAGCCAATGCTGTGATATCACCCATCCCAAAAGACCCCCATGATGCACAGAGACTTGCATCAACTTCACAAAGTTTTACACCTCCCCTGGGTTCTATGGAAGGATGGATGCTGCCACACTAAGTAGCTACTTCAGGGGAGAATGGAGCCTGGAGAACCTGTTATCAGTCTCTGGGTACAGGGAAAGATTTATGGTTTAAAAGAAGGCTTTGTTCAACCACCAATTACTCCTGCTTTTCAAAATGCTTTTGCTTGCATTTGATTAGGACTTAAAAGTGCAGCTTAACACTTTCTGTCTTGCCTACAACTGTGGTTTCTCTCTAGCCTCCAAATGAGTCTCTGTGAATTCAAGCATCATTCCTTCTTGCAGTCTTGCACTTTTGCAGGGGATCTGAGGCTGGGATTGCAAGTGAATACACCTGCCCTCTACAGGGTAATTCTTGTACATGAGAGTCCTCTGGCTCCACTCCTGCAGAAAGTAGAACTCTCCCAGTGTCGATCAAAAGCTAGAGGCACCATGTGAGAGATCACTCTAAAATATAGAACTAACCCCATCATTTTCCTGAATTTTCAAGTGCCCAGGGGGCACAAGCATTGGCACAGAACCAGTGCCATGCAAAATCCCAACCTTGATAGCCCTCTGAGGCAGAGCTCCTATTTTTAACTCTCCTCCAGTTATCTTCCACTGCAGACACGTCTTGGATTTGTTGTGCCTTCACATGCCACTAATACCAGGTCCCTGCCTCTAATTTGTCTATAGTATCCTTTCTCCATCTCTGCCTCAGGAACACTTCCCTTGACACTCAATATCATCTGAATCACAGAACTTTCCTGACCATCCAGGGTGAATGCACCTGGGACAGATGCTCCCTTATCTAGACATCAGGACATGTTGTGCATCCTGAATATGTTCGTTGGTAATTTATGCAACTCTGTATTCTTTGTTAGCCCATGATCCCATCCCTTTACGTGCATAAACTATAGTTTTGCTACTACAAAACCTAACACAGGATCTGGCATACACGATATACCCAAAATGCTGGTTTTTAAACGCCAAATATTGTTAACTTTCCCTGGTATTTTGAGTTCTAGGTTCATAATCATGAAATAAACAGTCAGGCCATTATCCCGGGGTATTTGATGTAACGGCCTCGTAGAACATGGAGGGGCATGGAATAGAAGATAACAGAAGTGTGAGGTCAGGCTTATTCCCAAATCCTCAGAACTATTGGAAAGGAGATCCCCAAAGTTGCCCAAGAAGCAAGGCAGCTGGCCCTAAATGACCCTCTTTTGAAGGGGAAAAAAAAGGCATTTATTTTTCTTTTCTGAAAATATACTTGTAAAGTTGTTACAGTTTATACCAAGCTTCACCTTACCAGGCCCAGGAAGCTGTAAAGATACATTAAATAATGGAAGAGGTGAGTTTTAATGGCCCACCAGCTGCCACTTTGTGTGTATGTGTCATCTCATCTGTTGGGCAGATATCTCTATGGGTAAAGCGTTACTTAAGATATACTCTTTATGGGACTGTAAGTCATATTCAAAATCTTAGTAACACTGCATTGTTTCATTAGTGTAAAACCTGAAAGAGTTAATTTAAACCAGGAGGTATGACAGACATTGTGAAATGATAGGAAAACACTCAAGGGTAAAGGGCAAGTGGGATGTGGGAAAAGAGAAGGGAAAGAAGGAGAAATTTTGTATGTATGTATATACAGGATAGTTAACATAGTTGTTCTACTGTCTTCTATTTCTTTGCTGAAAGAAACTGTCAATGAGTCCTTGATTGATCAGTATTGCATGTCTCTATCTGTTTTCATGAGAAACCACTTTGAAGATATCAATATATAATACAACAAGCACTGTTAATTTCCTACCACTTTGTTTGTAACTCTGTATTGTCTGTACTGTTCTGCTATTTTGTAAAAGGTTGTCTGTCTGTTAATGTTTTCCTCTTTTTCTTTTTAAAATTAAAAAAAAAATCTAAGTAATGTGTCTTGAGATTACTTCAATTACAGCCTAGGATAAATGCTTTGATATGTATCAGATTTCTTCAGTAGAGTGATATTTACTGGTCCAGCTTGATGTGTATTGCCCTCTGAAAGAGATCTGCAGGAACACAAAGAAGTGGGACAGTATGAGGTGGCCCATGTTCCCCTCCCTGGGGGCCTGATCAGTATGGAGCCTTTCAGTGGAATCAAACTTTCAGTCGAATGATCTAATGAGGTCCCCTGCCTGCCTCCGCCAATGGAAATCCCATTGGATTGTCTCCTTCCCTTTAACCAAAATTCACTGCTCCACTCAAAGTACTCTCCTTTACCCAACTGCCTTCACCTTCCTAGTCATGCTCCTTTCCCTACCTCTGCATTAAGAGTAATAACAGCCCTTCTCCTGCTAAGCCCTGGCACCAATCATAGTGATTTCCTAGCCTTCAATCTCTCCAGAATAAGTGGTCCCTTAATTAAGTGTCCTAAGCACCTCTTAACTTGAAGGTATCATCTACTTTATCCTTGGAGTCATGATGGGCATAGACAGTGTGACTGCACATGCAAGATGAAGCTAGGAATCCCAGCTCTAGTGCTAGCCTGTGATTGGGGCCAGGGTTTTTCACTCCTGTATATCTTCAGTGTCCCCCACTATAGAATAGGAATGAGGCAATGCCACCATGAAGGACCACCTGAGCATCAGAGTGTAAGGAAAGTGCCCTGAGAAGTCCTCGTCACACAGTAGGAACTCAAGGAATATATGTCCCGTCCCTTTCATTCCAACTTTCCCTGATCCAACACTTCCTCCTCTCTTGTAACAACGGAGGCTTGGGATAATTTAAATGCTCTTGCCCGATACATGAGTCAGAAACAAGTAACAAACCCAAGTGATAAATTTACCTGGGCCACAGACAGCAGCCTTTCAGTGCTTGTCAATAAAATGTTTAAAGTAGGAGTTGATTTGCTTTCACTTTAAAGGAGGTTATTAACTTGTTTAGCTCCACCAGAGGAACAGAGGCATGTGTTGCTCGCCATTACTCACCAGGTTTTTAATCAGCATCCGGGGCTCAGCCAGTCACCATGATGGGGACAGAAATGGCTAGAGGCGCTGTTTGGGTATGGGGGCTGGGCAGTGACAAGGACTCCTTGGTGCAGACTTTGATAAATGGGAGACTTCATCTCCAGCCCCATTCCTCCTCAGCTCAGCTGGTTGTTTTGTTACCAGTCCTCAGTCTCCTTCACAGTGCAATATTCTAGGTCTCAGCATATGAACCATGGTGAAGACTTCAGGAAGATAGGCTATGCCAATGCATCCGGTGGCATTAGAACTACCTTCTGCTCTCAAAACCAACAAAAGGCATTGTTATGCTGAGCCTGGAATTCTACCACTAAGGATGGATTCCCCAGGAAGTTTTTTTAGTGAAAATATCAAGATTATCTTCCCTTGACAGTCAAATAAACAATAAAAGGAAGGTGAGAAAATCAAGGTGAGACAGTGTCTAAGTAAGCAGAGTCAAATCCAACAGGAAGCAGAGTCAAATCCAACAGGACTGATAGTGCCTTTGGAAAGATGGATCCAAAAGACCAGGACTCTGCCCTAAATTCTCTCCAACACATCACTCGATATAGCCCCAGCCCCATTACCTTTCAACAAGAGCTAGTTGTGTAACCAGCTGTTTAGGTATATTTTATGGGCATAGAGTGTTACCTAATATATACTCTTCATAGGATTATAAGTCATGGCCAAAACCCAAGGAATATGTTCTCTAGCCCTGAAGAGTTTCAACCTTAAGACATGGTTTCATTAGATAAAAGAATAACAACTGTTCTGTATATTTATTCAGTTTATTAAGTGCCCCTCCTATTCTGTGAGTGACCACCCTGGTATTCTTGGAGTTGATGGTGGTGAGGCTAATGGAACAGTGACATTTCTTTAACAATTATTCCATTCAGGAAGTTTCTAATGAAATATCTCCACACACATCGCAATGGTAACTTTTCACAGAAGCCCAGATAGCTATTCCCTCAGCCCATTTTATTCTCTCCCCAGTAGCTGAATATTTCACAGATAGGAAAGTCCCAAGGAAGAGGCCAAAGATACTATTCATACTCCCATTTCAAGAACATGTTATGATGAACTTTGTGATTGTAACTTATTTTACACATCAGTTTCCTTCCTGTACCACAAACACTACGTTGTCTACTTCATAGACTGGCTGTGACATATATGCAGAGCATTTCTCCTACTCCTGGGACAAAGTAAGCATGCAACAAATTCAAGTTGCCATTTCTACATTATCGTCATCACATGGTCAACATCATAATCATTTCTGCTTTAGTGGCTTCTTCACAATTTGTGACATGCAGACTCAACCTATTAACATGAAAATAATCCCACAAATACTGCAGACACCTTGCCAATGTGCCACAAAGGCCAAATTACATAAATCCTAAGAATACTGTTTAACTCCTTCCCAATCACGCCCAAGAAAAGGCCAAGAAATGCTATTTGAGAAAATGAACTCAGCGTCTCATTCGGCAGCAAATCAAGAAACACAAGTATAAGACAAACCAAGGCAGGTTTGAGTATCTACCTCGGGTTTTTGATCCCTTTAGGGATGCAAACACCCACACTTTTCCCTGCGTCTCTGAGCTACTACACCTGTGGCCAGCTCCTTTAAGAGACAAGGTGAGGCTAATCCGATTGTTCTAAACCCGGTACCTCCTCTGAGCCATGTTCACAGCTGGATGTGTTACTGTGCCTTAATGGGCTGTATCCTTGAGTGGAACTCCCTCTGGCTTTCCACCCCCGCGTTGTCAGCACATCTACACAAAACATAACAGCAGGGGACTCCAGGAACCTTCTCCAGGCTGGATTCACACTACCCACCTAGCATTTTACCGCCATACACTGGGGAGTATTGGGTGTTTACCCAGCTATTTTAAAAACAGTACTTTGTTTCCCACTTAGCTGTTGCTTTTTGCACTTACTATACTTTCTGCACTCAGGAATCCTTGAGAGAGAAAGACTGAATGTCAGGGCAGAATTGGAGCATGTCTTTGTTTGGGTTCTTCCAGAAGCAGACCCCTGAGACAATAATCTGAGCCCAAGTTGTTTTTCTGAAAGTTCATGGAACGCTACAAGGCAGGTGGGGAGGTGATACAGGGGAAGAAAGGCAGCCAATTAAAAGTATATTAATAAGCCAGTTTCCACAGTGGATGATTGAAGCTCAATACTGCAGAAAAACTTTGGGGAAAGGTATAAATGCATGTCTCAGTATTACATGAATTTATGAGAGCTGAGTTATATAAACACCCACTCCTCCCATCAGACTCCGGATGCGGGCTGCTCCTGGGTATTAATTCTCTGGCACATCCAGCCTGCTTTGCACATGAGCAAAATACTTTCCCAGAAAATGCCAAGAAGTGAAGATATAGATAATGCGGTCCAAAGTCATTTGGAGCACACTGAAATGGGAAGACACAGAAGATGTGTCAGCAGTGTCTACTATAGAGCATTTCCATGTCTCTGGCCACAATGCCACCCTTTCAACCTTGTGTAGAAATGGAAGCATCCATACAGCCAGATCCCAAAAACATCTTATCCAATTTCCCCTGAGAATTCCCCTCTTGGAGATTTTCAGGACTAGGCAAAACAATCTCCAAGGAGCTAAGGGCACCATAAGGAGGTATAGCAGATTGGCTAGGAGCACAACCTCTAGAACCAGTGTCCAGGCTCAAGCCTTAGCTTTGCTCCTTACCAGCTGAGCATAAATCATTTAGCATCTTTGTTCCCCAAACATCACAAAGGCAATGAAAATATTTACTTCCAAGGGTGTACATGAAGGTTTAGTGAGCTTAGTATCCATACTCTACCTAATATCTAGTACACATGGTATTTTTCATACTACCTGAGAGAGAGGTACCAGGAAGTCCCTGACCTCCCCAAGTGAGTCTCATGTCAAATAACATAAATGCATATGGCAAGAAGCCCAGGGGCTGGGGATTTAGCTCAGGGGCTGGGGATTTAGCTCAGCGGCAAAAAGCGCCTGCCTGGCAAACGCAAGGTCGTGAGTTCGGTTCCCGGTACCGGAGAAAAAAAAAAAAAAAAAAAAAAAAAAAAAAAAAAAAGAAGCCCAGTAAGTTGAAGAATCATCATGAGTCATTTACTGGGATTACCTCAGGCAAAACTTACAACAATCCTTTGAGCTAAAGATGACTATGAAGATTTTATATATATGGAGGCTGACTCAAAATCCATATACTCTGCCTGGTTTGATCAGTTATCTACCCAGCATATCAAGCTTTATTGAAGCAATCAGTTTTATGAAAGGCCAATCAAATATTGCTTTTCCAATAATTTCTGCCCCATGTAAACTCAGCAATAATTACTCAACCAACCATAGCAATTGCATAAAGATGTTTCCCTGGATGATGAATTGGTTCGATAATAACATCTTTAAAAAGCCACCTGAAGCCCATTCAGGAATCAAGGAATTAGCACAGGGCAAATCTACTGTTGTGTTTCTTAGGATAATACAAAAGGAAAAAAATCTTTGAGAAAAGCGGTATCATGGAGGAATGACAGAACCACTGCCTTAGCAATGCTATCAAAGACACACACTTAGAGTTTAATTCTCATCACATCTACTAAAGTTCTGGACCCTAGGCATTGAATATGAACACAACTGTCTTCCCATCCAGCCCCAGATGTACTGGCAGGCGCTTTTACCATCCTTCCTTCCTCTGATATAGAACTGATAATTTTGCAAAACAGCACTCTCCCCTCCAATTCTGGTGCCTTCATCAGAGTTAAACTTCCCTTCTGAGACTTCCCTCTGACAGAGGAGCTTGCCCAGGCACCCACTCTATTGGCCTGAAGTTCTTAGGTACGCATGGCTTTCCACTTCGAGAGCCAAAGTACCAAAATGTCTCAGATTAAAGCTGAGCTTAATTAAGACCTGATCTCTATCAACATTCTTTCCATGCTTGGTGCTCATGTAGCGGGGACCCTCACGTCTCCCAGCCACTGTACTGGAAGGTAAATCACTTAGTATATTTTCTCTTGCAAGAAGTTCATTTGGACTAGAGAGGTTTTGTAGAACAAAGAGGGGGAAGGAAAGGGGATGAAAAAGGAAATCAAGCAGTGTTATGCGCATGCACTAACTCTACACAAGGAATGGAAACATTGTGTATTGCAAACATGTACTGAAAAAGAAAAAAAAAGAAATTAAAAGAAATCTGAAAGTAAATGGAGAGATTCTATGGATAGAGAAATCAATCAATCAATCAGTCAATAAACCAGGATATATGCAGTTGGATAAACATAGATGTAAATTCCCTAATTTACCTCTGATCTTGGTTAAGTTGCTTACATTTTCTGAGCTTGCAAACGTTTTTATCTATAAAATGAGAAGAAAATAATAATTGGAATTTATAATGCCCTTTCATGAAGACTAAAGTTTAAATATGCCTAGTATTGGAATTCAGTACAACTTCATACATAAATTGCTATTTCTCTACTATACATACCTGCTCTCCTGTTAATAGGCAAAGGGGCAGGGTGGTAAAATAACAGTGGTAAAGATGGCCCCTGCCATCAAGGATTTTTCCTCCTGAAGAATTCCCTAACAGTGGCTGTTGGAAACTGTTCACATGTTTATACTCTAGGCTGAGAAACTAACTTTAATCATAGACCTCAAACCTCCCAATTTCTCAGCTGACCTTGGCTGCTTCTGAAGAACCTTTTCCTGGGTACCATGTTTATCAAGGTGTACTGCAAATTTTGATTGCAAAGCCAAGCTGACTTGAGCCAACCAATTTCTTAGCCCCAACTCATATATCCTTAGGTCAGATCTACTATGAAACTGGTACAGCTGTCTTATGCATTTATACTTGTGTATGTTTCCCCACCAGCCTCAGGAGCACGCTTTCTGACATCCACATTTGTACTCAACACCCCACTATTCGCCCCCTCAGGGGACTGAAGATTGTATCAGTGATGAACATCTCAAGCAGTCTGAGAGTTGGATTTTCTCTCCCAAGAATTTGTGATTAGATCTTAAATTAACACAGGAAAACCGAGGAGGTTATTCTGGGCCTATGCCATGGGAATAGAGGAAAAAATAAATTTTTCCCCAAAAATGTGTTTCTCTCCTTCAAATGGAGAAGAATTAAGGAGATATGCAGAAAGAATCATAGACAAATGGGCCAGATACTCTTGCTGCCTCCCTAGTTCCTAACTCCAGACTTAATGATGTATGACTTTCTGCACTTGTGTGAAATGCTCTTCAATACCTGTTTTGCATTTTCTTATTCCAGTTCTTCTGGGATTGTACCAACAGCTATGGTGACTGGTCAAAGACCTAGAACCCTAAGAATGACCCATATACAACGATGGTCCTTGTTCCGGTTACATCAAGGGTGGACCTCTGTTGCACCCATCCATTCAACAAACACTCGTCCAACACCTTCTGTCAGTCTGGTACTAAGCTAAGGCCAAGGAGTAAGGAAATGTATAGCATTCCTAATCAGACCAGATATTACTCTCATGGTTGTTGGAGGGCGATAGCAGGTTTGAGCATCTCACAAGAGCAGCATGCAGAGTTAGATACAATTCCAGTCTCTAGCGCTGGTTAGCTGCTTGCGATTGTGACACTGTAGCTTCCTAGTTTTAGCAACTTACCTTTTCTCTCTAAGCTTCAGCTTCCTCATCTCTAAAATGGGCCTGAAGAGAATGGGCTGCTGCAAAGATTAAGTGACAGAATCCATAGAACATATCTAGAACACACAGCAAATGTTTAGGAAATACTAGCTTGGGAAAAAATACCTAAAAGAGCTTCGGTCCTATCTCTTGATAGAAAGGTGTCTTGGTACACTTGTAACAGATAAATAGGATGACTGGCTTTTTTTCTGACCAGCATTTATCACATTTTAGATGCTGTCGCCATAAGAAGAAAATTGAAAAAGATAACCCAAGTCCTCTAAGCACAAGTGCATAGAAATACAACAGTGAATCACAGGTTTGAAAGCTCTTAACAAGAGAAGGGTTGCAGACCTCAGCTCGAAGGAGCTCATGCTGAGTTTCATTCTCAAGGTTGAGTTCGGCTTGGGGAAGAAATGTTGGACCAGAAAAAGCAAGGCAACAATGAAAGCATTGGTGCATCAAGGCAAAATTATATAATGTAACGTACTGAGGGGCTGTGAGTTGCCCAGGTGGCCAGAACCTTCACCTCAAAGGGATGCAGAGAAACACAGCCCGATACAAGCTCAGGAGATGTTGGGCTTTATAGTTAGACTTCACAGCACCAGTGGACACTCCAGAAGACAGTTGGCCTAGATAGTCGAAAGATTGAGAATCCTACTGCTGAGGCTGAAAAGTTTTAAGAGAATCAATCAAGGAGTCCAGGAAGACTGTGGAGGGAAAGAAAGAAGACTCAAGGGGCAACTAATGCCCCTAACAGCATTTCCCATCTCCAGGAATAAACAAAGTAACCTGCTGGAGTTCGTTAACACTGCAATTAGGGTGAACCTGAGAAGCATGAAATTCCTCCTTCACTACCACGTTATTGATAATTCAGGACATTTCTTAACAAATGAATTAGGTTGTCTCCTCTGAAAACTTCTGAAGTTACATCAAGTACTTCAGTTGTGTTGGCCTCAGACATTTGTGATGGCCACATTACTTCCCAAGTAGTGGCAACAATAGCTTCTGACAGCTGGTATTGCTTCTGTGCCTACTGGCTGCAGCCCCTCACTCAGTCACAAAACTGCAGCCTCCTGGCCTGCCAGGTTCCTTAATGCCCACACTCAGTGGCCTAAAAGTCTTCTCTCAGCAAGACAGAGGATGCTAACGGTAATGGAACTAGCGGCACTGTTTACCATTACTATTGACCACATCATATATGTAAGATATGTTATACTCTTTTTTTTTTTGGTTTTTTTCCAGTACCAGGAATTGAACTCACGACCTCGCACTTGCCAGGCAGGTGCTGTACTGCTGAGCTAATCCCCAGCCCCTATATTCTTTATTTTAACTTCCAATTCTCAACAATCTTATAAGAAAGGCACGATTATTATCTCTAATATGTGAATGTGGATGGTAAGGTGTCACAGGGGTCCTGGTAACTGTTAATACATTACAAAAAACCCTAAGATGTAAGATGCATAACAACCATTTCTACAATCCTTATAGGTTGCGTGTGTGACTTGTCTTCACTCCAGCTGAGTGGGGGCTTGGTTGGGAAGACATGATTGGCTAGGTGAACTCCAATGGCTCACAGGTAGAAATAACCAGAGGAATCTTTACTCGTATCTGACACTTGGGTGGGGTGAGCTGAAGGCTCAGCTCGGCAGTACAACCAAGTAGAGCAACAAGTAGAGCAGCCTCTGGCTGTGTGGTCTGAGCTTCTTCATTCAGTACAGCCTCTGAGCAGGCCAGCAGCAGGGGTCTGGACTTTGTTGATCCCACATGTAAGTCACACCATGTCATTTCTGCTGTACCTTACTAATTTAAGCCTAGCAAGAGTCACAGAACAAGAATAGAGAGCCCACATTTCAATGGAAGTAGCATCCAAGAACTTGAAGTCCTTACTTTAACCCTCCACAGACGCTTAAGTTCTTATCTAGAGTCACACCTGAAAGGTGTTAGAGCGAAGTTTCCCTTGCAGGCTTTGCAAATCCAGAACTCATCCTCTGACCTATTCCTTAGCTGCCTGCAAGTAGTTTATGTGGATATGGTGCTCAAGGCTTCAGAACTCATGAGCTCAGCTCCTTCACTTAACAGAGGAATAGTTTCTTCTGGCCATCATAAGGGTCCCATGTTGTAAGCACCAGGCAGAGGCACAGAAAGAAACAGGAACTCTGAGACCCGAATTTGAACTGTGCACTTTCTCCTGTAGACCCTGAGCACAGCCCTTTCACCCAGCTTAGAATGTCATCACATGTGTGAAATAAGATCATTCCTATGAAATACCACTATGGATTATGTCTACGTTTTCATTGACATGTGAAGATGACAAAGAAAGCTGCATTATTTTGCCTTGTATGGATTCTTTTTACATATGATGCCTCAATATTTCCACAGGGATATGTCTGTCTTCAAACCTGCTCTGAGGGCCAAGAGTAGAATAGGCAACAATCCTCTTGAGGGAAGTGGACGAACACAACAGATTCTGAGTCTGAGGAGCTATTACAAAGCAGGTGTACTTCCTGATGTCCTCTGATAGATGAAGAATTTGGATAAAGGAGGATGCAGTGACTAAGTCAAGGTCACAGAGCATGTATTTATGTAGAGAAAATGTGGGCTCCCTGCTGTCAAAGCTACCCTCCCATTTCAGATATTGATTTGCTATTGAGGCATTTTCTTAAGAATGTTAGCAATGTCTTGTTTTCTTCCTATATACATTTGTATATCTGTGTGTGTGTCTTTGTGTGTGTGTGTGTGTTTCTATTCTGGATGAACAACCATATGACAAATTGCATGTCTAATTAGGGCCAGTGAGATGAAGAGGTCCATGGTGATCTTCACAGGCAGCGTTGGAGGTTAAGCCTGGAGAACGTGATGAAACATCATCACTAATCATGTTGACGAGGTCAGTAACACTCCTCCTCTTCATCCTTTCCATTCTTATTAGGATAATTTTACACTTCCTGTGCTCGGCAATTGAACAATGATTACTTTGCTAAATACTACATGAGTTTTGACAAAACAAACCCCTGAGGAATCAAAATAAGTAATTTCTATTCAGCAGAAATCATTCTCAGATTAGTCTGTGTGCAATATTATACAACCCAATTATCTCAATAAGCAGACATGTGTAATAAATAAAGAGCACACACCATCTCGCATGCACTGGGATTGGGTGAAAGGGAGGGTGGCAGTGTTTTTAGCAGAAAGCAGAGAGTTCTCAGCCTGGTATCCCATAAAAGAGGAAGGCTCACACCTTTATCCTAGAGATAGTGAAATCCTTTTGGAAGTGGCTTTCCAGCTCTACAGCTAGAATGGAGATGTGTTCACTCGTTTTATTTAAATACTTAATGCAAGACATCTTTGTTGTATGCAACATGGCTCTGGGGATAGGAGATGAGCACAACACAAACCTTTCCTTATAGGATTGTGTTCAAATGTAAAAGTGTTGGCCTAGGTGAAGCATGTCACACCAAGTCATATTTGTACCAAATGTAGCACTCTCCTCACTCTGCACATTCTGGTCGAAACCATCCACTTACTATCATCATTCATTCATTCAAGTTCACTGTTTATTGAGTTCCTCCTTGAACTCATCCCAGAGAAAAACACTGGGAATGCCGTGGTGACTGGATACAACCACAATGGGCCACAGGAAGTGAACCCAGCGCCTATGTTCTCTGTGATGACTCTGAGAGAGTCAAACATCAGACAATCATGCATCAAGCAGATGCAAAACTCCAGCTATCACAAAATGAGCAGAGGATGCAGAGGATGGTGAGGACTTAGGAAATTTAAGCAAGCCTTCCCACAAGGAGACATCACCTAAACCTAGAGAAAGCAGAGAAAAGTTCATAAGTAGGGGCTGGTGAGGAGCAGAGGTATGTCTCAGTCTGTTTGAGCTGCTATAACAAAATATCATAGACTGTGTGGCTTTTAAACAAAAATTTACTCTCCACAGTTCTGGAGGCTGGAAGTCCCACATCAAAGCACTGGTAGGTTCAGGGTCATGTGAGGGCCCACATTCTTGTTCATAGACAGCCAGTTTTTCACTGTCTTCCCACAGTGAAAGGAGTGAGAGAATCCTTTCACAAAGGCACTAATTCAATTCTGCCCTCATGATCTCCTGAAGTCCTGACCTCCAAAAACCATCACAGTAGGAAATGGATTTCAACAGATGACTCTGAGCATATCCAATATTCAGCCCATAACAAGATGTAATCTCAGTTCATTTTACAATAATATTAAGGGAAATATTGGGAGGATCTGTTTGTTTGTTTATGATACATAATAAATGTATGCATTGTGGGATATTGGTCCATATACATATCTCATCTCGATCTTTTAACTTCCTTTTTCCTTTCTCTCCCTCCCTCCCATCTCCCTCCATCTCCAGACCCCCTTTCCACCTCCACCAAGTCTAAGAATGCCCCTACTTTATAGATGGAAAAATTGGGACCTGGAGATGAAACATAACTCATCCAATGTCATAATGCAGCTCCTAACAATGGATCTGGGATTTGAACCCAGGGCTGTAGCCAACCTGCAGTTGGTTGCAGATTCCACCCTTTTTCTGACAGATGCGGCTCACTCATCTCCCTTTGAAAGCTGCCTTCTACTGTCGAAAGGAAAAAGTATAGGGGAGTGAAAGGAACCTAGGCTTCCTAGGTTAGTTAGACTGAACCCAACACTCCACATTGCTGGCAGACTTTTTAGGCTATACCTAGGAGTAATAAGTCACCTGATATTCCCTACATCAGTCAATTTACCCACTGCCCTCCATGCCAACATAGGAACAAGCACAGAGGATTTTATGAAAAAATACCCAATAAATGTGGGAGGAAATGGAGCAGTATACAACCTTTCTGGACTGCCTGAGAGATACGTGACCTTCCAAAGGCCTTGGCTCTGAGTATGCTACAGAACTTCTCAGTTCCATTTTCTAAATAAAGGCTAAGGCCAAGTTTGAGCCCCTGGGTTATTTATTAGGCAAAGCAAGGCATTCAAGGTTCCAGTCAGTGAACAAAGAGACTGCAGTGAAGAGCTGCTCCTGATTAGATGTGCTCAAAGGAAGCCTTGTAAAACAGGAGCTTGGCACTGTAATTGAACAAGTGGTTCCAAGCAGAGCCAAGATATTAGCAGTGAAGGAAAAAGGGCATTAGCACAGCCAACATTATCTTTACAGAAAGAGGCCCCTGAGAGCCCACCTGCAGGTTTTATTTTTATTTTTTTACTTTAGAAGCTCTATCCAAACCCCATAAAGATCTGAATCATCTACAGAAATAAACAAGATTAATATACAGAATTTTAAACAACAAACTTCAGGTAATATAAGAAGTAGAAAACAAAGATAAGGTCACAGGTAATGCCATACGCACACAAACTACATAACAAAAGTTTTGTACACATGCTAGAAGTAAGACTAGCATTTGACTTTGAGTTTCCTGGTATCCAAAGCAAAGAAAGATAGTCTTTCCAGAAAATTAAACATTAGCCAGCTACTTGGGTAGAGTAATTCTAAAGTTTGAGAAGTTTGTCCTGATGAAAACATTATTTTATAACCTCAGCAACACCCCATATTTAATCTTCTGACTGCCTTTAATTCTAGAATTTACTAATTCAGTCCTATCGTGTCACAATAAAACTTATGAAAGAAAAATTTAAATAAAGAAAGAAAGAGCCCAAACAAGGAAAACCAGGTACAAAGATTTCTGGTGCACTTTTAGTGAGACTTAGACTATAGAGCACAGACCACATGCTTTGTGATACATAATGAAAATATCTGTTGTGGGACATTGGTGCATACATCTCATCCTGACCTTTTGACTTCGCTTTTTCCTCATGTCCCTCCCTCCCATCTCCCTCCATCTGCAGGTCCCCTTTCCAAGTCCACCAAGTCTAAGAATGCTTCTATAACTGGATCATGGGGAACAATTGTTATCCTAAAAGGATCCATGACCTGGTTTGGCAACTGGCTTGGGGTATTCTTGCTAAAGACTCTGGGTAGTCCTCTGGTCCTGCTTCTTTCAACATATAAAAGAGCACCTGACTTTTTGCCTACATTCCATGGAACATCCTCTGGGGATGGTCGGCATAACAAAATGCTTCCTTAGGTGTCTAGTGTCTGCCACAAGTAGCTAGCTCTTTATAAGTGGTGATTGTATATATCAGTATTTTACATAATCCTTAATTATATCTTGAGATGCCACCTTCTCCTCAGGTGGATAAACTGAAAACCCCAGAGGTAAAAGTATTGCTGTTTCACACTGCCAATAAGCAGCCAGAGTCCTGGCACTCCACTTCCTGTGGGCTGATAGTCTGCTGGTCACCATTCTAATTCTTAATCCCTCCCACAGCTGTTGTGATTGGCTCAGGACTTGACACATGATCCCAAGCAAGACTAACTATTTTCCCTGAAATTAACGTTAAGAAAAGGACAATATCTACTCCATAGCTACTAGCTGCAATCTTTCCTACCATGGAGTGATTTCCTCTATAAAGAAAAATGATGGGTTATACAAGAATGTGGGAGGGCTGGGGAGCCAGGGAGACACATTCAAGTCCTAGGGTCAGTGTGAAATCATATGCACCCTTTGATTTCTTCCTAGTACAATCTCTGAATTTCCTTTTAATCAGTTAATTTGGGTTTCTGTCACAACTGAAACTATCTGGATCAAATCCACCTATGTGTTTGGATTTTCATGTGTGTGCACGCATGCATGCATGTGTGTGTATAACAGATAAATGTTCACCTGAGTAGCATGTGATAAGAGTGGCCTTAAAATCCATTTGTCTAAATATCAGAACCTGTAAAGGCACTAGATTCAAAACTAGGGAGAATAATAATAAGGGTAGAAAAAGACATTTAAAGCAGATTTTGAAATCCCCAAAGAGCTCAGTGTAGTCAGGAAATGCTGACATAAGCCAAACCACAAAAGCACAAATGGCCCCACTATAATTAGTTTACCTTTCAATTTTATCTGAATTCAACTCCTGAGGCCCTTGGCTGAGCATTCCGAGAGGAATAAAGTCTTAGCCACTGGTATCACCACGAGAGTCCCAGCAGAGGTCCTATTGACTTTCCTAAGTTCATTCTGCATAACCTCAGAGCAGCCTAGAAGATTGCTAACAGCTGTAAGGAATTCCCTTGCGGACTCCAAACTCTGGATCACATTCTTGGGGGGACCATGTCAGCAGGCTCTGAAACACTCCAGGTGCAGGGTTGTTTAATGAGTGCAAAGAGCAGAGCTGGTGGGGCAATTGTTAATGGAATGAGAGAGAAGATCCATGTACAAAGCAAGCCTCAATCCACGGTATATTGCTGCTAGTTAATTACATCGCTCTTCTGAGACCTTTGCTGGTAGAAAAGCACTAAAGTGGCCTACGCATACACACATACCCCACATACGGGTGCGCACATCCAGGCATGCACACACATACATAACCCACACAAAGAATGCAGAGGAAGAAAAGAAAATCTATGCCAAGCATTTACAATGAAGCTCCTGATTGATTTGCTAGCATCCTCCAAAGTCATTGATGCCAGAAACCTGGTCTCTGCAAGCACTCAGCTTCTCTTTTAGGAAAAAAAAAAAAAGAGGAAAAAGGAATGCTAGCTTCTCTCAGTCTTTGAAATAAAATTGTAGGAAGATAGGATAATGCACTAGCCTTATGTAACACAGTGGGGGCCAGTTTAACCCACAGGCTCAACACAATGGCACCCCCTAAAGTGGTGGAGCACACAATATTCCTAACTATGTGTCAAGCTCTGCATAGCAGAAGAGTCAGTGTTTCCTTTCTGGCCGTTCTCCAATTGTTTCCACTCTTATTAACAATATCCACATCTGCATGTGTGAGTAAAAGTCCATTTCATTATCCACTTTCTTTATCTGCAATGTAGGATGTTGGACCAGATGTCCCCTAAGGACCTGCTCAACCCTAGGAATTTAATAATTATATCTTTGAGATGGAAAATATCTAAGAAGGCTAATTGGCCCAGTCCTAGATATCTCAACCTCATAAGATTAACATAGTTTACTGGTTCAGAATGTAGATTTTAGAGTCAGTCAGAACAGAGATAGCCTCATCTCCCCCAGGTCATATATGGAATTAGGCAAAACGTTGTCCCATCCAAATAGTCATTTCTTTTTCCTGTAAACTACCAGATCTCTTTTCTGCTGTGAGCATTCAATAAAGTAAAGCATGCAAGGCTCTGAGCTCATTCCTGACCCATGGTTACTATCTAAAAAATGCCGCTCTTGTTACTGTTCCTATACGACTAGCCCATTTTTCTCATGAGGTAATATGGATCCCACAGCTGGAATGGAAGTGAAAAGCAGAGAATGTCCCCCAGTTTGACAGCACACAAAGAGGGTAGAGAAAACTGTATTCTCTTTGGCAAAGGTACGATAGTTTAGACCCTATCTCCACTCCTATCGCTGAAATTCTATGGTGCCAGCCATGAAATGTGGAATAATAAATAACTGCACGTGTAGCCTGTTTTTCAGGGCTCTGAGAATCAAAGGGCCCTGAATCATCAAAAACCTTTCTCAAAAAAAAGAAAAAAATTTCTCATTTAATGGAAAGATCTGGAGTTGTGCTCCCAGTAGGGTGGAACTTTTTTACAATGTAACAATTTCAGCCTCTCTGTACACAGGTGTAGTTCTGATGTAACTCCACAATACAAATCATACCCAACCAAATTGTAAAATGTTAGTGTATGCCTGTATAAGAGAGACAAAGGCACAAATGTTGTACAAAAAGGTGCGGCTACACCATGTTCAGCACTCAGCCTTTGGATAGGAATTAGCTGAGTCAGTGCAGACAGGAATGAAGCTACTTCCTAGCAAAAAGGCCTCAGTGTTCTGTTTCTCTACGGAAAATCCTGCAACAAAGTGTCACCATTAATTGTGTTGAGATTTAATAGAGAACATGCCCATCTCTCTTAAAATCCAAACACCCATAGAACAAAATTTGTGTTGCTAGAAATTAAAACCAACCTGAGTTGTAGAATGCTGATAGGGTAAATAATTCTGCACCAAAAGGGGAGCAAAAACGGGGGCCCTCAACTTCCCCAACTCTTCCCGTGGCTGGGTTGCTACTTGTTTGTGGGGTGCACATACCACTGTCACATCCTTCAGTCCTGGACTTAAAGCTCTGGAAACTTGCAAAGAGTT
Source organism: Chinchilla lanigera (assembly GCF_000276665.1). Lineage (NCBI taxonomy): Eukaryota > Metazoa > Chordata > Mammalia > Rodentia > Chinchillidae > Chinchilla > Chinchilla lanigera. Next base: position 9,790,585 of record NW_004955442.1, on the reverse strand, counting down.
TGGAGAAACTTAGCCCCCACCCCCTCACTAAACCATATTCTCAGAGAAGGGTAAAGAAAAAAGCTGTCTGTGACCACATGGCAAGTTAGATACCCCTCCAGGTACCCAATCAGAGGTTCTTGGTATTAAATTGTGTTAGTTCCTCAGCTAAGAAGTCAAGGAAAACGCAAGGTTATTTCAATTCTTGTTCTCTGGCAAAGAGTTGGGACTTCAAAGAACCCACATCCCTCAGAAGAGCCGTTTCAAGGGTACAGCCAATACAGTCATCGTTGGGGCCTCAGACATGGAGGCACAAGTTTCCGTCCCAAACACTGACGTTAGCATGACTTCAGCTACATTATGAGGCCTCAGTTCTCACAAATGGGAAAACCAATCCTCCCTGTTTCAAAATGTGGCTGGAAGATTAGAGACACAACACCTGTAATCCTCTAATGTGTCGGATCAATGATTCCACTTTTTGTTTTTCAAAAATCCCTTTTTTATGTCCCTGATTCTTGACCTTATATTTATTGGAAATCTGCTTCCAACCCTCTGCCCCTTCCTTACCCTTTTTCAATTTCCTCGGATATCCTGTGCTCCAAAGTTCTGATTAAATGAGAAGATCCATGCCTAAGTGTATTTGACAAATGAATCTATTTATTTTCATTTCTATTCCGCACAACACATACCAGTCTGCAACTATCTTCAAGATCATATCTTGTGAAGAATACCTGAAGGTACCTTTCTGATTGACTTCCTCAATCTATATGCAGATTTGTGCTAAGCCAGTAAATAATTTGTAACAATTTGCATTGAGTTTATGGTTTCTCTAATCCAACCCTGATCATTTGTAAATTGTTTCTATTCATGTGCAGATCAACTGTAATAAGATTGCTAATAAAAGAGTGGTTAATAAAATTTATAATGGGAAGACAAAGCATAATTTAGAGGCAGGGATTTTTGACATAAGGACTCTTCCAGGCTGTAGGCAAAAATAGATTAATAAAATTCTATTTGTTTTTATTTTACATTCTAAGGAATACCTCATGGTGAAATGTGGTCTGGGGTCCTATTTCTTCCTCCTGGCTTTGGCTGCTGGTCTGGAGTGATAGTATTTTCTCATGTTTTAAGAAACTTTCCCAGTAGCAACTCTGTGTTAGTGGTTAGGGAAGGTGTGAGTAGTTTATTGCATTTATTCAAGAACCATAGCTGGAGTATGCCATGTGTTCCAGAGAGCATGATAGGTCAAGAAAATAGCAACATGAATTAAGCAGAGCCAGTCCCATCAATGAAAAGACATATTTCTAGCAAGCAGGTCTTTCTATATGTTGTGATCCATTAAATCTTCTGGTATCTAACACATAGTATATGATTAATAACTCTGTGTGAAACAAATAAATAAATGTATGGCAAGAGTTAGGCAAGTAAACCTTACTAATGACATCAAATCCCATCCAACCCACCCATGATCCCAGCCCTTTTAGGGGTGAACATGAAGGCAAAGTCCATCTGTCTAAAATCTCCAGGAAGGGTTTTATCAAACATGTGACATAGGTCATGGAAAGCAGATAAAGTCCAAGACAAAATTTTACTCCACAATGGAGTTCTCATAAAGTTTTATAAATTCTCTTCATTAGTAAGTACTTAATAAGGTGAAAGAGTCTGGATATTTCATGAGTTAGAGCATTCCCATGGAATTGGCATTATAGTTTTTATTTGGCCAATGACAAAACCATGATTCATTAAAGTAAAACAAGGATCTGAGATCACAGTTAGAAAGTGACATATCTATCTCACTTCAGAGTTCATGTCTACAAAGAGCCATTTTTCTTTAGATCTGTTAGGAGCCTTGTATAGCAAGAACATGGAGAAAGTCCAAGTGTGTTGCAATAACAGAGATTCTTCCATGGAAAGCAAATATTATGACAAAGAAAGATGTGTTCCCCCTACCCCCAAAATTCCTTCTCTATACTTTTAACATATTTCCTTTTTTTTAATCTCTTGGTTTTTGGCCCCAAAACTTAGTACTACCCTTTCCAGGAAATCTAGCCTTCTGAACCTGGCATCCTCATCTTCTGCTCCTCTTACAAAACTAGCTCAGTTCTTTCTCTTAAATTATCCTCCCTCAACTCCCACAAAAGGAAGGGTAGAATCCCTCATGGAGGAGAAGTCAAAGGGCATATGCTTGGAATAGAAAGCTCATTGCCAGCATGGGTCTAACATGTCAAATATTTCATGGGATTACAGCAACATGGTCCCAAGTGGCAGCTGCCAAAGGCCTGTTGTAGGAAGATGACCTCAATTTCCCCTTCTGTCAGTCAGGCCATCTTCCCAGGCCCCACATCTAATTCAGAAAGCTCCTGTACACTTCAAATTCACCCTGCTTCGCCCCTGGGGCTCGGGGACGACAGCCAATGGCATGCAGGGCTGCCTTTCTCTTTCAATACTTATTATAGAATAAGGAGTGATGGAGAGTGGGAATTGCAGATCAAAAGGAGACAGTGAAATGTCATCAGCATTACATAATTTGTACTATCACTTGTCAACACTGATCCCCTTAATGCCATCCCTCTGACAGAAGAGCGAGGCAGGATTGTAGAATACTAAGAAGTAAAAGAGAGGGATAAAAAGACAACCATGTTTGATTACCCTCTGCAGTCCAAAAGATTTGAAAGTCATGACACCGGTTATTACTACGGTCTTTGGAGAGATGAACAGAAACTTAATCTATCTAATAAAATTGCCTCGAGAGATAAACTTAATCTAAACTTTCTTTCAGCTATCTCTCAGTATAATCTAATGGATTTTTCTTGGTCTCCATTGCAGCACAAGACAGCTGGGTGTAAGATAGACCCACCACGTTAATTAATCCACTTCACTCTTGTCAAAAGGATGTGGTATGTGGAGCAGAAGTTGGTGCTTCTGAATGTATTGGGTTCCCCTATTTAATAGAACTCATCTGATGGGACAATCACAGTCTTGTAGATGAAGAAGACTGTCAGAGTGTCAGATGACATGGCTTGGAGAACTTTTGGAGGGGTATGATGGGGAACAGGAAGTCAGGGATTGACAAATGCATCCTTTTAAGAATCTTGGACCTGTGGCTATAGAGATGTGCTTGGGTGTGGGGGGAACGGAATGGTCCCTATATTCCAGGCAGGGTCAGGCCCTGGGGAAGCCATGGCTTATCTGCCCACCCATCATAGACCTGACAGGCTAATATAGATGGTTGATTAAAAAGCAGTTTCTGGAAAATGGTATATACTGGTTGCCACCTTCCAGGAGAAAGGACTTGTGCCTTGCCCCAAAAGGAGAACATATTTTTTCTAGGATGAGGTTGGTCATTCTAAGTTCTTCAAGCTGTGTCAGATGCTGTCTTCCCTTTTGCAGGTAATTAGGCCAGTGATTAAAACCAACTAGCAGGCAACCCAGAGAATTAAACACCCTCAGAATTTATGTGGCAGGATCTCTGCCCTGAAGTCTGAGTGATTTCCTTTGGCTTTTCTTCCCCAAATCCATCTCCTCTCCTGAAGAGCAAAGAAGGTGGTTAAAATGGAATCCCATCTTATTTTAAAGCCAGAAGCCCCAAGGATGGAAATCATATAGGGATGCATGACAATGGGTCACAAACAAAGGAAGCAATTTACTTCCCCCTCCCCTAGGCAGGTGGGAGAATCCCCCATTGTCTTCTGACACTTTCTTTAATATGTGTCATTTTGCCTTGATTTTTAACTCTTTTGTCTTTTTAGTTTCTGTCTTCATTTGTGGGATGAAGGAATTTGTTTTAATGCATATGTAACATGTGCCAGACACTGTGCAAGATGATTTGGGTAATTAGATGAAGTTTTCACTAGAAAGAATGAGGATACACCTTAGCCGGGGAAATGGCTTTCTTTGACACTATCTGATACCCCTGTCACAGCTTAGAAGCAAGAGTCCTGGTACCAGGTCTAATAAGGAAGAGAGAAGATCCTGGGAGTGATTGTGGGGAAAGATTTAAATTCAGAAACAGGTGAAAGCAGAGTCCAGAACTGGTGACTCCACAGAGACGGGTAGGGCTGAAGGGGATTCTTCTCTGATCATCTCCCTGGGGTGGAAATTGGGAATGAAAAGGAAAATCAGATGAGGAATAAATTGTGTGATACAATGCCCGCATTCCCACTGGCTCACACATAAAAACATTCAGAAAATGCAATGTTATTCTCCAAAGCATCTAAAGTAAGCTCAATAGGGAAAACAGACAGAATGGGCAGAGTCCATCCAGCTGTAGAGACACAGAGGGAGGCAAGACTGTGTCTTCTGAGGTCTCCCCAGCTGTGGCCAACATTTATTCATGAACACCTCCCAACATTTCTGTAAGACATTTTGCTTTAATCATATAGCTAAGGAAATTCATTTGCTTTTGTTTATTTATGCACTTATTTATTCAATCATCTGTTCCAAGACTATTTAGTGGCTGTGTGATACCACAGAATGTGCTTAGTGTTGGGTTACATCCATGAACAAGCTAAGAATTTGGTTCTTTTTTTTTTGGTTTTCGGTTTTTGGTTTTTTTCTGGTACGGGGAATCGAACTCACGACCTTGCACTTGCCAGGCAGGCGCTGTGCCACTGAGCTAAACCCCCAGCCCCTAGAATTTGGTTCTTGCTTGTTTGAATTGTGTTTTTCCCAGCTGTAACTCATAGTCTAGGAGGGCATTATACAAAGGTCTAACCCCCCAGGAGCTGGAGATTCCTGAGGGCCCCTCTGGGAGCCACATCGTATGGTTCATTCATGAGGGCACTTCTGCTCACTTTTAATGGATGTCATGGACACTCCTGAATTCTTCAATAGTCCTCTATAAACTTGGGATAAAATGGTATCAAATCTATGTATCACTGTACCTAGCCCATAACAAGACTTCAAGAAGCAATGGCCACTTATGAGTGGAATGAACTAAGCTCCTTTCATTTGTATGAATCTGTGATTTTTTCTCTTCTGGTCCTTTCTAACCAATGCTTATCCTCTGAGGTCCTTTCTTAGACCACTGGCAAATGATGCCATGATTTTGGGATGCATTTCCTACCGCTTTTTCAAAAGCTATGCTTCTCCTATTAGGATAAACTCATGAGGTGACAAGAGACTGCTCAACTGTAAAGAAAACACCCCTATGCAGATGAAGGCAAATCCAGTAGATGAATGTTCCTGCTCATGCTAATAAAGATCTTGCATCATCTCAGCATCCTGAATTGCCATAAAACACAGTCACTCCTCCCTAATTTTGCAAAGGAAACAAGCCAGTTTGTATATAACCCTCTTAAAGTCTCCACTTTCATCTACCACCTAATGTGTTCACTCACTGCCTTTCAAAGGTCCACTTTCTGATTCGTTTTTCTATCTCAACATCCATTAGTGAACACATCCTGGATCCTTCAAGGATGAAAAAACTCATTAAAGACAAATCTCAATGCTCACTTTGTCCTTAGAAAATAGATAGCTGAGAGGGTAGTTAAGTTCACAGGGATCCCAAAATGTGGTTTCCTCAAAGGCATGGCAGAGCAATCAGTGTGGTAACAGGAACGGAGTCGCTGTCAGGCTCAGAGACAAATTGTACCAAGCATGCAAAGGACCACCAAGGAAAGAAGGGAGGGTCGCGCCAAAGGAGAACGACCACTCAGGACAGTGATTCTGGACAAACAGACCCAAGAGTATAGAGCTGGCTCATTCATTTGTTTATTTAATTGTGCATTTTCCCCCTTAAAATATTTCTCCTCAGTGTTATCAGCATGGCCTCAAAATGACTTTCCTATTATTGCTTATACACAAACCTTTATCACAGATAGCTCGCCTGCTGAATTAAGACACTGTGTTAAGCAGTATATTGCTTCTGTCTGGCAGATCAGCTGTTTGTAGGAAGATAATAATACCAAAAGCAACCACAACAATCAGCTACTGTAAATTAACTTAACTGTGTGAAATAATGCCTCCCCTATCAGATTAGCTTTCTGAATGACTTTATCCTTAAATTAAAGCTTGCTGGGGCTGAAGAGTAAATCATTTAAATGGTGCCGGGTTTTTCAGGTAATGTCTTCATATATTACTGTAATTTCAGTCCGCCAAGGCATGCAGATGGCTTTGGTCTCTAGCTGCTTGTCTCTAAACCCTCTCCTGCACTGCCATTTTGTAATTACAGTGCGCCTCGGCTCCTGCCGCTGTGAGATTTCCCAGGGTGCACCAGAAGCCAAGGCAATGTATCTTAAAATTATTATTCTTGTGTGGCCCTCGTAACATAAATGTAAATCTTTTATGCTAAAGCTGTCAGAGGGTTAGCTCTGGGGCTCCAAGGTGTGCTGATGTAGAAATCACCCACCATCCATCAACCTCAGACCATTTGGGATCTGGCAAATAACTTGCTGTTGGGGGAAGGGAGGAACTGTACAATGAATATTACTTTGGAGTCTGGGTGGTATCAAACACGTCATTGCTTTTGGAGGGGGTGCCATACAAAACAGCCTGGGGGGGCATTTTAAGAGCCCAGCAAGCCTCTGCTGGAAAGGCAGAAAAGTCTGGCACAAATGTAGGTCACTCTAATTTGCCAGGGCTATCTGCTCTATGTTGCATTTTGGAGAAAAGGTGGTAACTCATATCTCCAGGAACCTTCCTGAAAATTAACCTCTTTGAGTGCCTGCCTCAGGGAGGCCAGTTTTGAGGAACATCTCTCATCTCTAGTGAAAGCAAGCTCATAGACATCTGATCTCCTGATTTGTGTCCAAAGCCACGTGCCCCTCCCCTATAAAAGACTCCAGCCCTTTGTTCAGGTAACTGGAAGAAGGCACAGTTCTACACTGCTGGGAACAGGAACCAAGAGAAAAAGCAACAAGGGAGACACAAAGGCAATCAAGCACAGGAAATAGTGCCCACATGTTAGCAAGACTGAGCACTAAATCCTGGGAATCCAAAACCTAGGGAATGAAATGTTTCTGAAAGAAAGAATGCAGAAAAGGCAGTTCCTAAGACTTGGAGAGGAGATAATAATTGTAGTAATAGCAGAACTGGGAGTGTAGCTCAGTGGTAGAGTTCTTGCCTAGTGTGGATGGGCCCTGGGTTCCATCTTAGCACTGCAAAAGAACAACAAAAATCATAACAGTAGCAATAACAATAATGATAGTACTGCATAGCAATTATCATGCAGTATTCTAATGGATTTATATACTATATATTTTACCAACCAGTCTTTGAAGCTTTCCTTTATAAACTCACATAGGAATGATAGATAAGTCAGTCTGGATTAAAGACAGGAAAAAGGAGAATATTTGCTCTTGATAAGCATTAAAATTGGACAGTGAGAACAGAGCTCAGATAGAAGGCTATAATTAAATGAGTGTTGGACTGTGTTACGGGTTTGCAGCCTGGCCGAGACATTTCCAGTAAAACGTCTCTGGTTGATTTGGTGGTCTGTGACTAGAGGGGCCAAATTTCATCAGCATGTGAATTCTGTATCCAGGAATTTTTTTCTGATTTCCAAGTTTATTGATAACAGTAAAAATAATGGTTCAACAGTAGAGCATTTTATTTGTGCTGGGCACCAATGAGGCATATCACTTAAATCATCTCATTTATTCCTCCCAAGAATACTGTTGGAGAGAGACCATTATCACCGCTGCTTTACAAATGAGAAACCTATGGCCAGAGAAGAGTGGTTCCATGAGCACAGAGTGAGGGATGAAGGCAGGATCTGAGCCCTAGTTCTTTTTTAACTTTTTTTTTTATTTATTGAAGAATGGGTAGATGAAGGCATATATTTATGGTATTTGTTGAGCCCTAGAAGTTTGACTCTCAAGCCTTTTCACTGTCAATCCTCATAACCTTGGATGTTAACTGTACCAACGCAACACCCAGGAGGGAAGGATGCAGAGTATATGCTGAATGACCTCTAACACTAAGCCTTGGTTTAAATGATATTCATTATTCTAATCCAGCTATATAAAATCCCTGCAAGGAAACAATATCTGTACTGAGATGTATTTAGGGATAGCTGTCCATACCTGTCCTCTTACCTGTGACTCTGCCTCCATTTACAGTCTCGAGTGTTTATAAGGCACCTTTTGTGTATGTATGTATGTATGTACATATTTACAATAGATATATTCAATCAAGTGTCATATAAGAAGCTTTCACTCAATGATGAATGCATATATGATGGGAGTCCCATAAGATTATATCACCTAACGATGTCAGAGCCATCTTACTTTGCATAAGTACACTCCTTGAGGTTTGCACAATGATAAAATTGCCTAACAATGCATTTCTCAGAGCACATCACTATTGTGAAGCATCTCATGACTCTGTGTGTGTGCGCGTGTGTGTGCGTGTGTGTGTGTGTGTTTTCTCAGAATAAGAATTTTGGAATTAGGAAGTGGAAACGGAGCAGTCACGTTGTAGGTAGGGAAAGCAGACAGAGGGAGTCCCTCTGCAGGACGAGACAGTCATGTGGAAAGAAATATGGATGGATGCTGAATTCCCGCGAAAAAGAGAAGGACTTCTTTTCAATGGGTCTTTCCACTGGATCTTCAAATTGTTACTGTCATTAGCATCTGTTTGAGTAGGTTTCTGTTCCTTACAAATCTGTAGCCTCAGAGAGGTTAAGTTACTTACCTGTAGACACTGAGTGTGCGAAACCAGATTTCAAACCTGTATCTTTGAAATTGCTTCCTCTTTATATTTACTGTTAAAAAATGTTGACCTCCAAAAAAAAACTGATCATCAAATGAATAAACAAAATAAGTATGAACCCATGCCCCCACCCATAAAACAAACTTTATCAACAGAGCTGAAGACTCTGCAGCCCTCCTGCACCCCACTTCTTTTCCTCTCTACTGCTCCCACCTTAAAAGTAAACACTCTTCTGAAATCCACACTTATCATTCCTCTGTCTTTACTTATATATCTGAAAAATGAATGTTTATATATGTGTTTGTATAGCATGAAAACGATATCATTCTGTAAGTCTTCTTCCGCAAGTCATTCCCACCAAAATGTATTCTTCTTGTCCACGTTGCTGACATGTAAAACTCTTACTTGGGATGAGTGATATAGTTTAAACCTAGAATGCCCCCCAAAAGCCTCATGTGTGGTGGCTCTGTTGGGAGGTTATTGGATCATGAGGTCACTATACTCACCCACTGATTTTATACATTGATGAGTTCATAGCTAACTGGTATTCGGCAGTGGGGCCCAATTAGAAGAGGCGGGTCACCGAGCGGAGGATGCCCTTGGAGGGTACACATCCCTCTCCAGCTCCTTCCTTACCTCCCTGCTTTCCGACTGCCCTAAGGGGAGCAGCGCTCCTCTTCTATCTCCTTCCACTATATTTCTGCCTTGGAGCCAGCTGACTGTGAACTGAAAACCTCTGAAACCATGAGCCCAGTGAAACCTCTTCTCCTTTAAGTGATGGGTGTTGGGTATTGCATCCCAGTGAGGGAAACCTAATACAGACGGGTTCCCAGGGAAACAGACTTTGAGATTCCCAGACAGAAGGAGGTTGGCTGCAGACTGCCGCAGATGCAATACCTGCAACAGTAAAAACAACCAAGTACGAGCAGCAGGAGGAGAGATCTGGTTCACAAGGCCCTCGGGCAATCCTGAGTAGCTCTAGAGCTCGGGTCCCTTCAGAGTTGTCTCAGACGGAGGCAAGAAAGCCACACCTTCATCCACCATATTGTACAGGTAATATATTTGGGCTGCTTCCAAGGACAAGATGTACCCTTACATCAGGCCCTTTTCTCAGGCCAGAGACGTCTCCAGGACAGCAACTTGGCTGGTCACTGTCAGACACCAACACAGTCAGCAGGGAAAAAAGAGCCTCATTCCAGAAAGAGTACCTGAGCAGTGCCACCCCCATCCACCCCTGGCCCTAATTATCTCAGGGCCAACCACTGACCAACCTGTCTTCTGAGAGAAGTGGCTATGTGCTCATTTAGATGCATCCAGAGACAACCACTAGTTAATCCCCTTCGTCTCAATTATAATGTGCAAGCCAGGGAGGGAATGCCTTGTTTAAGATTTTTAGAGTAATAGGCTATTATTTCTAAGGAGAAGAAATGATCCCGGAGGGCCACTGACCTGCAGAGCTTTTCCATTTTTCTCCTGCCTTTTAAAGCTTTTGTGACCCGAGGTATCGGAGCTGCAGCGTTACGTAAGAAGCTCCAAGCAAAGAGATTTGAACTTGACTTGAAGTCTTTCTTTAATATTCAATAAAAAGTTGGAGATTTATTGGCCTATGGCAGAGACCAATTTCCTGTTACATGGACCAGAGAGGAGATTAAAAAAAGATTTTTAGAGCAGCGCCCATATTTCTTAAGAGAAGGAAAGGACGGAGCTCACCTAATTTTGTGGATCGGGCTGCTAGCATGGTTCTTTTCTCTAGGCTGTTCTGAAATTAGACGGCTGGAACTAAAATCCTGCAGTCTCCCCACAGGGACCATTTCAATTTTCCTCTGAGTAACAGCCCCATAAGGATCTTCTTCACGACTCTAAGGTCAAGGTTGGAAGTGGCTGAGTGTGGAAAGATTGAAGACCATGCCACGGGCTCTCAGTGATCTTCACCAGCGTACTTTCTGCAGCCAGAGGAGGGAGGAAGGATTCTTGCTTCTGAATTTAAAAGCTCAGCTGCAAAGATCTGGGCCAAGGCTGTAGGAAATATGGCAAAATGTACCACCAACAGGTGGGTAGGAACTATTAATTCCCAAAGTATACCTGCCTCAAGGTTGAATGCCCTTTTAAATGCTGGTTTTGCACCTCACTGGTTTTGTGACCTTGAATATATAAATGCCTGTGCATCTCACAGAGTAACAGTATAGGTAAAATGTGATAATACATGCCAAACTTTGAAATGATGCCAACATATAAAGACTTGAAATGTTAAATTACTACTATTACTGTATTTGCCAACTGGAAAACCACCAAACCTGGTTTGAGCCTGGAATTTCCAGTGCCAGGCCCTGAACAGATATCTCAGAAGTAGCCTCAGTGGAATTAGGAAACATGAGACTTAGTGCACCCAGGCAAATACTATTAAAGCTAGGGCGGACTGGACTCAGAGCCAAGCATTAGAGATAGACATATGAAGAAGACTTGGTCCTTGCATTTGAGGAAACAGTAGTCATGAGTAGGAGACCAATGCATAAGAAGAGCACAGACACAACTGCCACACTTGAAATTATGTTCACAGCACAGAATGCAAGACAGAGAATCATTATGCCTGTCCAAGAATGGTCTAAAGAGCATCCTGGAAGGCTGATATTGGAGTAGGGTTTTGAAATATGAATAGGAGTTTGATCTGGTGAACAAGATGGGAAACATTGCTAGGCAAGGTGATACGGGGTTCAAGGCACAAATCTGAAAGGATTTAATATGTGTGTATTCAAAACTTGAAGCTCCCTGTAGTGGGGATTTGTAAGAAATTGTAGGCAGAGGAATGATCAGGGCAAGAGCAGACAAAACCCCTGAATGTCATGATACAGAGTTCGGACATCTTCCCAACAACAGAAAAGTAAAGCCTTATCTTTCTGCAGGTCCCTCCATTCTGTTTGATTCCTTTTTTTTTTTTTTTTTTTTTTTTTTCTCCGGTACCAGGAACCAAACTCATGACCTTGCGCTTGCCAGGCAGGCGCTTTTGCCGCTGAGCTAAATCCCCAGCCCCTTTGATTCCTTGATTCATCAGTTCACAGTCCTTTCTCCCATCAGGCCATGCTTTCCTTCATTGCTGTCCTCAGACCTTTCCTTCATGTTAGGTAAATGGCCGCCCACTGGGATGGTCTCAGAAATAAATAAGCTAGCACCTCTGCTCTGGAAAAGCTCAAAAGTAAGCATGGAAGACACAGTCACAATGCAGCATGACTGGCTCCATGATGCAGTAAGTGTGGACCATAAAGGAGCAGAGAGGAAAGGACCTGGGGATGGCAATGGGAGCTACCAAGAAGACACAAGTGCACGGGATCATGAGGCACGAGGCAGGGTCCCGTCCACTGGAGAACAAGGGGAACAAGAATCACCTCAGGAAAACTGTATTCAACTGTTCAGGGACACGAGATTCATCACAGTTGAAATTCTTTTTTTTGTTTTTTTTTTGTTTGTTTGTTTTTTTGTTTTTGTTTTTGTTTTTCTCAGGTACCGGGAACCGAACTCATGACCTTGCGCTTGCCAGGCAGGCGCTTTTGCCGCTGAGCTAAATCCCCAGCCCCTCATCACAGTTGAAATTCTTGAGTGTGAATACAACATTTGTCACAGAATACCCAGCTTCCCTTAAAATTCCTTTGGCCAGAACTGGGTCACAGTTCTAAATGAATCCTAAACCAAAGGTTGTGAGATTACAGCAATTGCTTAGATCTCATCATGGATCATCTGCTACAGATGAAGGAGTTGCCCACTCTCCCTGAACATATGCCTGTCTAGAACTTAAGCTACATGGAATTTTGTGGACAAAGAAGGGAGCACGACTTTTGGGTGTAGGGGAGGGCAGCTAGCATCTTCACTGCAAGGCAGGGATGAAAGCTTCCCAAGAGAGAGTCTAGACAGAGAAGAAAACAAGACCTATGGCTGATGCCTTGGGAGTATCCCTATTTTGAAGCTGAAGGGATGGGGATAAGAAGGAATGATCCAAGAAGCCCAAGAAGAAACAGCTAAAAGATAGGAAAAAAAGCAAGCAGGCCATGGTATCCTGGAGCCCCCAAGGGTGAGCACATGAAGAAGGATATGAGAATATCACTCATAAGAAACCACGAATAACTTCAAATGACAGAGTTGAAGTTTGGGATATTTCTTTGAGCCAAGAAGACCAGACAGAGAGAGTAATGACAGTCAAAGCACTGAGTAATAACTTTAGATGGATAAAGCTCCAGAAACAGAGGTACCTTGCTGAGAGTCCTTCCATTTCCAGCACAGAAGCAATGGCCTCTCTAAAATCCAGCTCCAGCTGAAGCTGCGTTCAGGAGATGTCCGTCCCAGAAAGTCTGGCAGTGACTGACTTCAGGGACAGTGCTTCTCTGGGGAGGCGAGGAGTTCTTTATCTTTCTTAAACAGGAAGAAGCCAAACTCTTCTGGCAGTGAGGTGACAGGGTTCCAATGGCTTCCCCTCTCCCAGATCAGAGTTGAAGTAGAGCCTCACCCCATCTGCTGAGCCCTCAGCCTTCCGTCCTTATGGGGCTGGTGTGATGTTGCAGGAGTCTCTTGGAAAGGGATGAGGAGGGCCTCCTGGGAGAATATGTGCATAGTCTTCTGAGCTATCTTTCTAGGGGCTTAGAACATGTATCTGGGCTTGGTGATTAACATCTAGACAGGCAGTTGAGCAGATAGACAGATGGACAGTATTCACACCAGCCCCAGCCACGATTAAAGCCGGCTGCATCCTTAGATGTCCCCTTCACAAAAGCCAATGTGTTTTCTTTTGTGCTTATGCTCATTTCAAAATAGTCCTGTCTATTGCACTGGCTTACTCTTTCTGAGCCTTGGTTATTTTCATTCACAAAATAGAAACAAATAGCATCCACCCCCCTAGCTCATAAGGCTGATGTGAAACTGTTTTTGCAGAATGTCAAGTGTTACAAGGATATAAGTCACTCCTGGACACACAGCGATTCTGTGGGCGTCCCTGGACCCAGCACAGCTTTCTCTCCCTCATTACTCCTCATCTTAGTGTAAGACAGCACTCAGCTGCTCTTTCTAAAAGTAGTAAAGTCATTGTGAGGCCTCTCACCCTCCCATTTCCACATGTAACCCTTCCAGAAAATTCTATTTACTCTGACTTCCAAATCTCTTCCTAAACAGCATACTTCTCACCTCCTCAACACTTGCCACTGGCAACCACAAAGCCCCTGTCTTCCTCGTGTTCACCTTTGCCATCCTACAAGGTCCTCCCACAGAGTGGTGACAGTGGGAGTCCTTCCGAGATGAGAATCAAGCCATGTCGCTCTCAGCTGCAATGCTCTGGTCACTTCCCACCAGCCTCAGAAGACCCAGGCCCTTTCCTTTGATGGGCTCCCTGGGCTCCTGCACAAACTCCAGTGCTGTCCCTAACCTCAGGCTGATCCCACCACTCGGCACTCTCACGTATCTTCCTGTCCCAGCACTTCTGCATGCTTCCTTCCTCCAACTGGGGCAATTCTTTCCTATTATCAATATGACTCAGTCCTATCCCGCCAGTCTCCTTCCTGAGTGCCACATCCTCAGCAAGAATGCTCCGGCTGTTCTGTTTAAAGTAACACAAGGACAGGGGCTGGGGATTTAGCTCAGCGGCAAAAGCGCCTGCCTGGCATGTGCAAGGTCATGAGTTCGGTTCCCGGTACAGGAGAAAAACCAAAAAAAAAAAAAAAGAAAAAAAAAACCAAAAGTAACACAAGGACAATTGGGCACTGCAGATGCACATGCCTTCCACAGCCTCCCAACCTCCCCACTGCTTTGCCTTCTTCTCTCCTCACAGTTGTCATAACCTAACACTGTCTTACATATTTATTTATTTATCAGTTGATGTCTATTCCCCTCTGAAAAACAAGGACAGGAAAATTATCTATTTTCCACTCTTCACCTAAATCCTAGTGGCCTGAAATATACTGAGAACTCAAATATCTGTAGAATGATTGAATGATATTAGTTCCCAACATTTTTTAAGTATTCCTATCCTCTTTTGCTATTTTTTTCTTTTTTTTTTTTTTTTTTTTTTTTTTT
>NW_004955442.1:9763722-9775771 GCF_000276665.1 Chinchilla lanigera | reverse complement strand
ATCCTCCTCTCTCAGCTTTCCAAGTGTTGCAGAAATGACCATGTGGCCAGGGTTAAGCAAGTTAAATCATTAATGGGCTTTCCAATTGTTTCCTTGGTTCCACTAGGGTGGTAAGTAAAACAGCCATTGCCAAAATCTTTAATGATAAATTATTTTGTGGCAGGAGCTGTACTAAATGCTTTATTATCTTGTCATCTAATTTAGAGAGTCTCATTCTATAACAAAGAGGAATAAAATAGATGATGCTATCCAGGTTCTTACACCTGTCTTCCCACCCATGCTTTCTCTATAATAGCAACAGAGTCAGTCTTCCCATCTCTACTGATTCTGCTTCTGTCTGGAGGAGGAAGGTCCATCTTTGTGGGAAAATTGTACATCACTGCCTTGTTGAACTCAGGAGTAACCACAAGAGTTGCTTTGGCTGATGGACTGTGAGGGGGCTTTTATGCATCTTTCTCAGGCATAAACATTGAGGGTCAGTGTGTGACTCTATATCTATTTTTCCTTCTGCCACAAAAGCTGACCTGTTCCAGATGGGAGCTTCTCAGTCAGCCTGATCCTGAAGTGAGGGTGGCAAGGAGCATAACCTCACCCAGTCTACAACCAACATGTAACGCCAGTGAGAAACCAGCCTCAGAAGTCACTGAGCTCTCCAGGCTCACTTGTTACAGCAGCACAACTCCTGACTGATATATTCCTGTGATGAGCACCTTGCTTGTATTAACAAGTTTTCTAGCAAATTATCTTCCAAACTTGTGATAGCGATTTGCATAATGTGATTACATTATTCTGTACTCACAAACTCAGGCATTGGCAAACACTTTGTAAAAGGACAAATAGTTAAGTATTTTGAGCTTCGCAACCCATAAGTTTTCTGCCAGGGCTACTCAACTCTGCTGTTGTAGTGTGAAAACAATTGTGGACAATCAGCAAATAAATAAGTGTGGCTGGGTTCCAGTAAACTTTGTTTATAGACACCAAAGTTGGAATTGTGTACTATTTTCACATGTCATAGAATATTGCTTTGGATTTTTTCAACCACTTAAAATATATGAAACCCACGCTTAGCTAAGGGGCTATTCAAAAGCAGGGAGTGGAGAGGATGTAATCCTTGCACTAAATTTACTGGCCCATCATCTAACTGGAGGCTCTAGAGTCCTGAGCATGGCACACAAAACCCTCTCAACATCATTCCTAGAGTCTTGTCTTCCTCCCTGCCGCTGCTGTGCACACACGCCCTAGGCCCTGACTCTCCCTTGTTCTCACATACCACTAGGCCTTTGCACATCCTGCTACCTCTGCTGTAAGTTCTCTTCCTCCTCTTCTACACCAAGCAAGTTATTTTAATCTATTAAAGATGAGCTCAGGTGTCACTTTGTCCATGAAAACTCTTCCACTGCCTGGTTTCACTGCTGTTTCTGTGTTCCTATAGAACTTACATTCCTTATTTCAGAGTTCATTACTTAATACTGTAAAGTAGAGTTTCTCAATCTCAATACTATTAGCATCTGTGACCCAATAATTCTCTGGAGGGGGGAATGTCCTGTGCACTGCAGGATGTTTAACAGCTTTCCTGGTCTCCACCTACTCATTGCCAATAGCATGTTTTTTCTGGTTGTGATCAAATGTCTCCAGACATTGCCAAATTCTGTTTCGTCCTCTCTACCCTTTCCCAGTTCCCTAAATATTTGATTAGGCATTTAAAATGTGGTGCTCTTTGAAGCCAAGGGCTACATATTCTTTACTATCATAAGCACTGAGCATGCATTCTGGCATATAGCGGACCTTCAGCAAATATTTTTTGAATGAAATAAACAAGAATGAGACGTTAAAACCATCAGTCCCATTAACATGGACTGGAACAGTTTTTTTAAAAGATCTAATTCCAGTAATTGTGCTATTAATTGTTTTCTTTACCTTTGCAAAGAAGCCAGTTTGGTAAAATGTGAGCATCAGAAAAGGATTTTCTAGTGCAGGTACTGTTTTATTTATGCCACTCTCACAAGTGCAATTAACACTGCATCTGTTTTACTAACAACCCCTTTGTTTTACATAGTGCTCTATATTTCCCTGAATATGCACAGGCTTGAACTTCCCACAGACTGCAAGTGTATAAATTGCTGCACATGGAGGAGAGAAAGAGACAACCAAAATTCTTCTAGAGTCATTTCTCTATTCTCTTGCCCAGATGACAAATATTAATGATTTTACGTAGTCCATCCTACTTTCAGTACAGTAGAGAAGACAGAAGATAACACTTTCCAGCAAGAACATTGTATTTGGGGGCCTATTGATGTTTGGGTATGTCCAGCTGCCTACGTGACATCCACATTGAAATGTCACAAGGATGCACCCAGTGCTCATGGAATCTGGGTCCCCTTTGAGCCAAGGAGATCAAACTTTATTTCATGAACATGTTTCTGGCCAATGTCTCTCAGATTGACCAGATTGATGCCAGAATAGCTTCCATTCCTGATTTGGGTATTAAAGATGATTGGGGAGTGCTTGGACTAATACTGATGAGAATTTGACCTGAAGAGAGTTAGGATTAGAAAATTTTAGATAAACAAAGAAAAGTGGCATGGTGAGGAGCTTGGACTGTAGAATCCAAAACTGGCTGTGCTCCAAAACTGGCTCTACCTTTGCCTGTGGGAGGCTTTGGGCACAATATTCTTAACCTCTGAGCACCATGGTTTCCTCCTTAGAAAAACAACAGGGACTGCAGCGTACCTACATCTTGGAGTTATTATGAAAACTAAAAAAGAAATACAGGAAAAGTTTTTAGTAAAGTGCTTGGCACATAGTAAGCGTACAGATGCCATCCATTATTAATAATAATGCCATTCATTATTAATAAAATCCCATAGTGCTTGGCACAGTAAATGTACTCTATTAATATCAGCAATTCTTATACCAAGAAGTAAACTAATTCTTTGAAGGTTGTTTGCTTCATATCTTTCCTTTAAAACATATCAACCCCGGAGTCCTTGTATACACACACACACACACACACACACACACACACACACACACACAAACCGATGCCCAGAGGTACTGTGACAGCCATCAATTAGATGAAGAAAATAGAGACAAGCTTCAGCTTTCATGCTTTGAGTTCTTATGCTGCACCAAGATCCGTACTTTAGATAAACAGTCATACCCTTTATCCATCCCTCCTGTATCCATGGAGGATACAGTCAAAGATCCCTACTGGGTGTGTGAAACCTCAGACAGTATCACATCCTAAATATCCTAGGGGTTTTTTCCCCTGTACATATATACCTATGATAAAGCTTAACTTATAAGTTAGACCAGGAAGAGACGAACAATAATAGCTAATCATAAAACAAAATAATTATAATAATATTCTAGAATAAAATTTATTTAAAACTTATGAATTGCTCATTGCTAGAAATTTTTTTCCATTTAATGTTTTCAGGCTGCTATTGGCCATGGATAACTGAAGCTGTAGGAAATAAGACCACAGAGAAGGGGAAAGTGCTGTACCTCGTGTCACCTGAGAAGGTAAATTCCATGCAGTGAAAGGCTTGGCTTGGTTCATGCTTTCTAGCATGATGGCACCATGACACAGGAAACCACAGAACGTTTGATGAGAATAAAACGCCATGGTCCTGCGCACAAAGATCCAATAGGGGTGACAACCGAATTGAATCTTACAGAAAAACTAGGTGAGAGAGAAGATTGCTGTACATATGCACTGCTCTGTTGAATTTTTCAAAGCTCGAATTGCCAAACTCTCCCTTTACTCATGACCTGGAGGGACATGAAAAGACACAAATATTAACATTGAAGGCCATTTTTTATTAGTGTCTCTTTACCTTTGCAGGAAGGGGGAAATATATTTATTTCAAACTTTAGCAAAAAGCTTTAGTCCCAGTCCTGATGAAATGCTTCTCATTCCTCCATGAGGAACCTGTTTTGATAATCTTCCCCTGGAGATCAAGTCAGCCTGGAGTCCAGTGATTGCCACTTTCTAAATTTAACTGACCGCCCAGAAGTATTACCTCCACGCAGGAAAGAGCCTTCACTTTCTTGGCTTGGAGAAACAGGATGTTTATGATCTGTTTATAAAATTCTGCATAAAATACAGCTTCAGAGTCTTGTCTGTGAGTGGGCTCCCTGAGTCAAGTGTGTCTTTTACAGTACGAGGCATCATTTACAAGAACGGTAACTTAGTCACTTGCCGTCACCCCCACCCTGTCCCCTCAAACCCACTGCTCTCCCATAAATAATGATATGAGTTGATAGCTTGACCACAACACTCATCCCACCCCCACCTGTACACAATGTCTTCCCGGGTGGATTTTTGTTAAGAAACAAAATACAACTTTTATTGAGATCAATAAAAGATTAAGGTGACAAAGTGATTTATTGAGTATAGAGGAGGCTCATTTTTTCCCCTCACAACTGCTGTAGCTACTGGAAAGGATGTTTTTTCACCCTGGGTCTTCAGGAAAGTTGTGAGAAGCCAAGACTCATTTATCAAGTCAAAAGAGAATGATTAAAAACCATAAGGGAATCTACAAAGAACACACGTGAGCAAAAGTTGGCCCCTCGTGGACTATTTTGCCAAAGCACGCAAGTCATGCGGCAGGGGAGACAGAGGAAACATGGGGGGTCTTGTGTGGTATGAAACTCGGGAGGACCTACGCAACAGGAGGTCAGATGTGGCCCAGAGAGATCAGAACAAGGTAAGAGCTGAGCATGGGAAACAAGGAGATAGGCTGGGAGGCGTGGAGTCCCTAACTCATACTGCCAGGGCAAACCAGAGTCTGGACCCATGATAACACCAGGGAAAGAAGTACCTGCTGCGGGTTCCAGCCAGATTCTTCAGTTTTGCAAACACCCTTGTGTTCTCCTATATACGGGCCTTTCCCACATTGTGCACTCTACCAGAAACTCCCCACACTCGACCCCTTTTCCTTCTGGACAACCAATTCCTCATCCTTCAGAATAAACTCAAATATCTCGCCCTCTGCTCCAACCCTCCCAAAGAGAACAAGGCCCTTCCTTTCTCCTGGTGATCATAAATGCTGAAAGTCCCAACAGAGGGCAGGCACAGTGCAAAACTCTTCACTTACTAACAGCATCCCTGTGTCAAAGGATTGTTTGAATTTTGCTTAGGCCTCTATGCCCATCTCCAGAATGGCCTCACACATGAATGGGATTTAGTAAATTCTTTTACTAGATAAGCACATGAACCAATGAAATCTCCAGGACAGCTCCATGAAAGGTAGGTGCTGGTTATGAACTGCACTTGATGGAAAGAGGTAATATAGTATCCAGAACTTCAAATGATGCTAAAGGAGAGCTGAAGTTCTGAGTTTCTCCTTTCTCTCCTCAACTTTTAACTGCAGAAAGCAGTGGTACTAACCACACCCCAGCCTCCCTTCTCATTGCAACTGCAGGAGAAGAGAGAAAACCACCTCTAGTGAGGCCATAAGCAAAGCTAAAGTTGGAGATGCTTATGGTAAAGAAAGTAAAGCTTGACCTCCAGGCTGCTTTTAAAGAAAATTAAGTCTCATGCTATTGTTATCAGAAAGTCGTCCCATGAAGCTGCTATTTACAGCCTCTGAGACTCACGGCACCTCCTCAAGGCGAGAGGTACGGGCAGTAGGCAGAGTTTCCAATGCAGCACTCCTTCCAAGCTCCCATTAACTGCATAATGAGTCAATTTTTAATTTTGACATAATGGTACACAACAGTGTGGCTGCCCTCTGGATCAGCACTGCCCTGAACTTCCCTTCTTGAGAAAGCTTAACTGGCCAAGCATTGATTTTTTTTTTTTTTAAGTAAGCCAACACAGTTCCATTTCTAGGAATCATCCCACAGACAAACTTGCATTTGTGAGAAATGATGCAAGCACTGCATTATTAATTATAGTCTTGTCTGTAAAAGCAAAATATTGGGAGTTGCCCAAAGTCCATCAGTAGGAGACTGCTACCATAATATATGTCTGCTCATCTAATTATGTAATAGGCGTACATTAAAAAGATTAAAGCTGCTCTCCATATCCTGATGTGAAAGGATTGCCAAGATAGTAAGTAAAGAATGGTAATAAATAAATAAATAAATAAAATGTGTGTGATGCTGCTACAGATACTGTAGATGATGTAGCTGTAGATATAAATGCAGATATTCACACACATACACGTTTGTTTGTATAGAATATCTCTGGAAGGATACAGGACAATCACCAAAATCAGTCTCTTCATGGAATAAAAATATATGGCTAAAGAATAGTAGTAAGAAATAACATTTTCCCTCCCACACTATTTGAATTTTGTATTTTATGCCTTTCATGTCATATATATGTCATTCAGCAGAAGTAAAATAAGAGCCTACTATGTGTCAAGTACATAGCAATAATCAACACACGGCATTCCCTGTGCCCCTGGTAATGGATGGATAGAAAATAAACAAGGTACATATATAATTTTAGATGGTCATAATTGTTAAGGAGAAAAAGAGTGGGCAACTAATGGGTGAAGAGTAGCTAAATTCTCAGGGATGGAGGGAGGGCTTAACTGACAGGATCTTTGCTGAACTAGCATGAAACGAAGAGGGACTGGCCGAATGGAAGCCGTCCAGGCCCTAAAAAGAGCTGGCACCGTGATGCCATGGCATTCTAGGCATGTTAGACAACGGGTGAGATCAGTGGCTGAGTGAACACAGACCGAATGGCCTTTTGGTAACATTGGGTCAGATCACTCATGCCTGGTTTTTGCTGTCAGGGAAGTGGGAGCCATTGAAGGTCTGAGGGAGGGGAGTGGTGTGATGGCAGTGACCATGTGGAGAGTGGACAGTTGGGGCAATTGCACAACCTACAGCACCATTCTGGAGGTTGCAGCAATATCCAGACACAGGTGACAGCAGACCAGTAGCAGTGGGTGAAGAGAAGTTCTTCAATTCTGGACATAGTTTGAAGATAGAGTTGTCAGGAGTTGGGAATATATCAGATGGGAGATGGAAGATAAAGAGGCATCAGTGATAATGCCAATATTCTCTTTTAAAATCTTGGGGGTTTTTTGTCTTTTGGAGTCAGGGTTTTGCTATGTAGTTCAAGCTGGCCTTGAACTCACAATGATCCTCCTGCCTTGGGGCTGGGGATTTGGCTCAGCAGCACAGCGCCTGCCTGGCGAGCGCAAGGTCATGAGTTTGGTTCCCAGTACGGGAAAGAAATCAACAAAAAAAAGATCCTCCTGCCTCAGCCTCCCTAGTGCTGGGATTACAAGCGTGTGCCACCACGTCCAGCTAACATCATTACTTTTAACTCTCAAAAAAATAGTCTGTATCTAGGGTGTACAATATAATGTTTTGAAGTACATACATACTGTAAAACGGTTCAACCGAGCTGTTTAACATATACCTTATCTCACCTGGTCAGCTAATTTTTGTGGTAAGAACATTGAGATCTACCCTATTAACAATTTTCAAGAATACAACACATTAACTACAGTCACCATGTTGTATAATATCTCACTTGAATTTACCCCTCCTAAGTAACTGAACTTTTGTTTCCTTTGACTAGCATCTCCCCAACCCTACCCCTCTCTTCCCTGCCCAGGGAGTAAAACAACAGTATTCCCTGAAGTTCTGGAAAGAAGAGGAGTCAGTGTATGCGTATGTGTGTGTGTTTGTGTGTGTGTGTGTGTGCACATGTGTTTTTACCAATAGTCAATCTGGAGTAACAGGGAGACAGAGAGGCATAAGAAAGAGAATGTTGCTGGACCAGCAGTCCAAGCACCATCTAAACTCTAAGACCACCTTAGTATCATTGGTTCTGAGACCATCAGAGGCAGATTTTATAGAGCTCAGGATCAACCTCTCCAGTTCATAGTGGCAAGGAACATGGTCTCTTCATCCAGAATGCCTGTGTTCTTTCCCTAGTCTGCCACTGACTAGATGTGTGCTGGCAGGCAAATTACTTAACCTCTCTTGGTGTCTATTTTCCTATCTGTTAAATGGAGATAATAACACCTCCCCTATGGTGGTGCTGAATGTTAAGTAGTTTAATGGAGGTAAAGAGCTTAGCATCATGTCAGATGTGTTGTGGTTGTTCATCCAATACCAGCAGCTGCAGGAGAAATGCACATTAGTTTACTTGTGTCCTTAGTTTAACTTTTGGATTGAAGTAGGTCATGTGTGCAAAGTCCTAGGCTGCACTTTATACAGTGCCATGTAAACCTCACTTTGGATTGACAGTGGTGGTGATGATAATGACTAATGCTACTACCATCCTCTTGCATCTTGATACCAGGGAAGGTAGAAGAATCGAGCCCTTTTTTGAGAGCTTATGAGGAGCAATTCAAAGTACTCCAGAGGGTAAGATGTTTAAAGAATATACAGGAACTTGTTCAACAGATCCAACGGTGCTGCTTCTCCTGGAACAAGCAAATTTCAGTGCAGGGAATCACAAAGAGCAGCCAGGAAAATAGATTATTTAGTCCCACCACCTTGAACCACTTTCTTCTCAGGAACTAGCTAATATGGTCATGACAGTACTTGTACAAGCCTTAATAGCAACAAAAAAGCAAGGAGGCATTGATAACAAACACACTGATGTCTTTTCAGCTCACGGCTACATAGAGCTGAGGATGAAGATCATCCTCAGACACACTAAAGCCACACCTCAGACCCATCACAAGGACAATTGCCTCCTGCCATAACAGCCCAAGCCCGTAGTATTCCTAAAGCATAAAGATGGATGATCTGCACCCATCCACAGGAGAAAGAAGGGTGATGTGAAAGGAAAAGTATTCATGAGATTTACACACACACACATACACACACACATACAAAACTAGGGCCATACAATGAGACAAAGCCACAGATAAGCCAGCCAGAGGCACACACAGTTATGCAAAGCTATGCCAAAAATGACAGACAAAAACACACACCACCCGCTATCACAAATAAAAACAGATACATACCAACACTGAATGACCATGGAGAAGCACATCCACAGAGCAATGCAAACAGACATGCAGAAGATGATTGATTGATGACACAAATACAAATATAGAAATGAGAAGCACAAGATGATGATGTACACAGACCCAAACATACACACACATATACATGTACATGCAAATGCATGCACACACAAACACATGCGTGCATCACACCATGCCACAATTAAAAGCTAAACAAGCATGGGAAAACCAAGGACTGCAGTGAGAATTCTACAAGTTTCCAATGTTCAAAGAGGGTAGGATAAACTGCCCCCCTCCTCACCACCCATCCTGTGTGGATCTCTATCTGGTATAGTTTGCTCTGCACATAAGCAGTTCTGATTTAGATGATAGATAGAGACCATTTATACAGTTAAGCACGGTAGGGGTCTAAATGCTGTTCCCCGCAGAACACCAGATGTGAATAGATGAACATTTGATTGTCCTCACGCCTGTTTCTGACAAGCTAACAGATAAGCAACCATCCCACTGAATTCCCAGAAAACTGGAGACCACGGATACAGATAGCAATGTGCAGGAAGAGCTAGGACTGATTAAGGCAGATTTCTAAATATTAAAGAGATGGCAGCTGGCCGTGCTTTCCTCAGCAGAGTTTGTAGGCGGAATATTACCTGATAACCAAGATGAATGAGCAGCATTTATACCAGGGAATTTTCAGATCCTAGAACATCTGGGAGTGACCTCATGCAGGCATTAGATAGTCATCATGTGCACTCTGGACCCTGGAGCATTTGAGGGAGGGAGATTCCACTGCTTAAAATCATCTCTTTAGGGGTGCCTGAAATTACACTATTAAGTGAAACCCATTCTCTAGGGAGATTCAATTCCTTATTGAAGTATATACACATGACAAGATACTCGATATCACTAATCATTAGAGAAGTGCAAATCAAGAGCACAGTGAAATCACACTTCACATCCTTTAAGGTGGCTATATTAATAGAAAAAGAACAAGTGTTGGAAATGATGTGAAGACATTGGAACCATTGAGCACTGCCAGTGGAAATTTTGTCACTGGAGTGGAAATTTTCTAAAATGCTGCAACCACTGTGGAAAACATTATGTAGGTTCTGTAAAATAGTAAACACAGAATTACTGTGTAATCCAGCATCCCCGCTTCTGGGCATACACTCAAAAGAAATGAAATCAAGCATCTAGACATTTTCACAGCAGCATTTTTATTCACAGCAGTCAAAAGGTGAAAGCAACCAAAGTGTCCATTAACAAATGAACAGGGACACTAAATGTGGTATAGACATACACTGGAATATTATTCAACCCTAAAAAGGAAGGAAATTCTGACACATGCTGCAACACACATGAAATTTGAAAGCATGGTGTTATTGAATCCAGTCATAAAAGGACAAATGCTATAATGGTTCTGTTTGTATGAGGTCCCTAAGTCATGGAGAGTCCATATTAGTTAAATAGAATGGAGATTGCTGCTTGCTCGAAGCTTAGGGAGAAGAGCAAGTGATAGTTTAATGGAGAGACATTTGAAGTTTGGAAAAATAAAATGTCTCTGGGTGTCCCAATTAAACAATATGCATGAATTCATATGCAGTACACATACATATTTTATTATGGCAATGCTGATTGCCAAATAATGTGAATGTGTTTAATGCCATAGAGCTGTGTGTGTAGAAATGGTTGAAATGGTAAATTTTATGTTATTTTGCCACAATAAAACATGTGTGTGTGCAGCATATGAATTTACACATAAAAATATCCCCTAGCAATGGGAACATAAGACTAGTTTGCAGCCAGTTGAAAGCAAGTCCTCCCAAGAGGAAAGGAGAGAAACTATAGAAATATAACCATAGAGAAATACCCCCGATCACAAAGGACATCTGAATACCTGCCATGTTCCTTTGCTAATGGTGCCTATTCTCCTCATCAAAGTGAGTGTGTCCTATGTCCCAATACCTCCTACTCATCTTCCTTTAAGCAAGGTGGCTGACCCACATTAAGGCTCCTCTTTTCCATTGTTCTAAACAAAGATTAGAAGTCAGGAGGCTGTAAAGAAGACCACAACCAACTTAAGATGGCCCCAGTGTCTAAATATTCTATGAATAGTAAGAATAGCTAACACATTGTACACCTTTTTTGCATATGCCCCGTTTGAGCATACTGCATATATTGTCTATATTCATAACCGTTACAAGAGCTATTGTTTATATTTTGCATAAGCCCAGCAATAAGAGGCATTCTGTGAGACACTTTAGTGCTCATAAATATATATTCATTTACTCTGTGCTAGAATTATATCTGTGGTTCTCAGCTGAGGGAGATTTTGCTCTTCTGTCTAGGAAACACTTGACAAGAGAAAAGTAGGTTAAGGGCAGTATGGCATCTAGCAGGTAGAAACCATGAAAGATGCTAAACATTCACCAGTGTGCAAGACAGTCCACACGACAGAGAATGAACTGGCCCCAAATGTCAATAGGGTCAAAAAGTAGCAGTCCTGAATTATACCAGTGTGTGAGGGTGCTGGCTGTGTATCCCCGTTCCACCCTCCCTTTACCTCCCTTCTTGACTCCTTCTCAATTCATCTGCTCACCCATGTACCCAAAACAAAATCACGCACCCATGCTAGTTCACCTAACATTTTCTTAGAAGCTGCCACCATCTAAGGCTCCCTGAAGCTTCTGCTCAAACAAATGCAGAGTATGTGAAAAATGTTCCTTGATAAGAGAAAGCCTAAGCTTGATGAAAAAAAAAGCAATTGTTAATAAAAACCATGAATTGGTAGATAGTTTCCGAAGCTATGTAAACCAATTAGAAGTCCCACTGATACTCTCTGTTTTAAATTGCACATTGGTAGCCCTTAGCTCAATGAATTATATCAGATTGGGTTGGAGACCTGAGTCTTACAGCTTATCCATTACTCCATAAAATCAAAAGTAGATGTGTCTAAAAAGGGGGACTTCTTTCTATCTTTGAAGCTATTCTAAAATGAGACTACTACTTTCTCATTTGTCCAAAGCACTCCATAAATAGGCCTCTCTTTCTTCCTTATTTCCATCTTTTCTTTTTCTTTTTTTTTTTTTTTT